>NW_025767257.1:745000-1395000 GCF_003918875.1 Haliotis rubra | reverse complement strand
GGTCGTACAACCAAGAGTATTGGATTTGTTTATCAAGATCGATAACATCATACATTTCTCTGTATTAAATCACATTTTGTGAAACGAAGTTTAATCTCAGAGAGCTCTCTCCGTCATCACAAGGGTATTTTATGGCCATGGTTAAGGTCAGGTGTAGAGAGTATTGTAAACAATGGAAGTACTGAAACTACATGTGCACAGATAAACTGTGGCCCTCACAGTAGACGTGTGGCGCAAACCAGAGTCAGGCAATAAGCTGCCTTCATGTAGAACGTTGTGTGGATTACAGCTGGAAATATATGTGGGCACTTGAAATTCTACTTCACAAACCATGTTTGACATGCATATTGTGCCAATATACGTGTTTCCTTTCCTAATCATTGAATGGGTGTTGTCAAGATCATTGAAGCGAAAAGTTTAGATTTGAAATATTACAGAACAGCTTTATTAAAACACATATTTAGAAACAAGTACATTCTCTCTCACCCACGTAGGACACGTCCGTTACTGGATTTCTTTTGTAAGACGCACCCTTAGAACACAGCCGATACAAAGTTGTATAATGTAACACCAGATCACCAGTGCTGTCAAGATGTAATATAAAATATTATGGCACCACTGCTACCAAGTTGTATAATACAATATTAGAACACTACTGCTACCAAGTTGTATAATACAATATTAGAACACCACTGCTACCAAGTCGTATAGTACAATATTAGAACACTACTGTTACCAAGTTGTATAATACAATATTAGAGCACTAATGCTACCAAGTTGTATAATACAATATTAGAACACTACTACTGCTTAGAGCACTACTGCTACCAAGTTGTATAATACAATATTAGAACACTACTGCTACCAAGTTGTATAATACAATATTAGAACACTACTGCTACCAAGTCGTATAGTAATATTAGAACACTACTGCTACCAAGTCGTATAGTACAGTGTTAGAAGACTACTGCTACCAAGTTGTATGATATGATATTAGATCACCATTGCTATCAAGATGTAATATACAAATGCATTATAATGATCATTAATGCTACACCAAGTTGTAAATGTGAATTAGGTCACGTATAATGCAACATTAGATCACATTACAAAGTCGTTTAATGCAATATTAAAACATTACTGAATTAGGTCACACCATTGCTATCAAGATGTAATATACAGCATTAGATCACCACTGATACCAAGTTGTATGATATGATTTTAGAACACTACTGCTATCAATGTATAATATGATATAAGGTCACAATTGCTATCAAGTTGAATAACATATTATTAGATCAAAACTGTTTTGAAAGTGTAATGTAAACTATTAGATCACCACTGCTATCAAGGTGTAATGTAAACTATTAGATCACCACTGCTATCCAGGTGTAATGTAAACTATTAGATCTCCACTGCTATCCAGGTGTAATGTAAACTATTAGATCACCACTGCTATCCAGGTGTTATGTAAACTATTAGATCACCACTGCTATCCAGGTGTAATGTAAACTATTAGATCACCACTGCTACCAAGGTTTAATGTAAACTATTAGATCTCCACTGCTATCAAGGTGTGATGTAAACTATTAGATCACCACTGCTATCAAGGTGTAATGTAAACTACTAGATCACCACTGCTATCCAGGTGTTATGTAAACTATTAGATCACTACTTCTATCAAGGTGTAATGTAAACTATTAGATCACCACTGCTATCAAGGTGTAATGTAAACTATTAGATCACCACTGTTACCAAGGTTTAATGTTAACTATTAGATTCCACCGTTATTATGGTGTGATGTAAACTGTTACATCACCAATGCTATTCAGGTGTAATGTAAACTATTAGATCACCACTGCTATCATGGTAATGTAAACCATTAGATCACCACTGTTACCAAGGTTTAATGTAAACTATTAGATCACCACTGTTACCAAGGTTTAATGTGTAAACTATTAGATCTCCACCCGCTATCAAGGTGTAATGTAAACTATTAGGATCACCCACTGCTATCAAGGTGTGATGTAAACTATTAGATCATCACTGCTATCCAGGTGTGATGTAAACTATTAGATCACCACTGCTATCCAGGTGTGATGTAAACTATTAGATCACCACTGCTATCAAGGTGTGATGTAAACTATTAGATCACCACTGCTATCAAGGTGTAATGTAAACTATTAGATCACCACTGCTATCAAGGTGTGATGTAAACTATTAGATCTCCACTGCTATCAAGGTGTGATGTAAACTGTTAGATCTCCACTGCTATCAAGGTGTGATGTAAACTATTAGATCACCACTGCTATCAAGGTGTAATGTAAACTATTAGATCACCACTGTTACCAAGGTTTAATGTTAACTATTAGATCTCCACTGCTATTAAGGTGTGATGTAAACTGTTACATCACCAATGCTATTCAGGTGTAATGTAAACTATTAGATCACCACTGCTATCAAGGTGTAATGTAAACTATTAGATCACCACTGTTACCAAGGTTTAATGTAAACTATTAGATCACCACTGTTACCAAGGTTTAATGTAAACTATTAGATCTCCACTGCTATCAAGGTGTAATGTAAACTATTAGATCACCACTGCTATCAAGGTGTGATGTAAACTATTAGATCATCACTGCTATCCAGGTGTGATGTAAACTATTAGATCACCACTGCTATCCAGGTGTGATGTAAACTATTAGATCACCACTGCTATCAAGGTGTGATGTAAACTATTAGATCACCACTGCTATCAAGGTGTAATGTAAACTATTAGATCACCACTGCTATCAAGGTGTGATGTAAACTATTAGATCTCCACTGCTATCAAGGTGTGATGTAAACTGTTAGATCTCCACTGCTATCAAGGTGTGATGTAAACTATTAGATCACCACTGCTATCAAGGTGTAATGTAAACTATTAGATCACCACTACTATCAAGATGTGATGTAAACTATTAGATCACCACTACTATCAAGGTGTGATGTAAACTATTACATCACCACTGCTATCAAGGTGTAATGTAATCTATTAGATCACCACTGCTATCAAGGTGTGATGTAAACTATTAGATCACCACTGCTATCCAGGTGTAATGTAAACTATTAGATCACCACTGCTATCAAGGTGTAATGTAAACTATTAGATCACCACTGCTATCCAGGTGTAATGTAAACTATTAGATCACCACTGCTATCCAGGTGTAATGTAAACTATTAGATCTCCACTGCTATCAAGGTGTGATGTAAACTATTAGATCACCACTGCTATCAAGGTGTAATGTAAACTATTAGATCACCACTGCTATCCAGGTGTTATGTAAACTATTAGATCACTACTTCTATCAAGGTGTAATGTAAACTATTAGATCACCACTGCTATCAAGGTGTAATGTAAACTATTAGATCACCACTGTTACCAAGGTTTAATGTTAACTATTAGATCTCCACTGCTATTAAGGTGTGATGTAAACCGTTACACTCACCAATGCTATTCAGGTGTAATGTAAACTATTAGATCACCACTGCTATCAAGGTGTAATGTAAACTATTAGATCACCACTGTCATACCAAGGTTTAATGTAAACCATTAGATCACTTCACTGTTACCGCTCGTTTAATGTAAACTATTAGATCTCCACTGCTATCAAGGTGTAATGTAAACTATTAGATCACCACTGCTATCAAGGTGTGATGTAAACTATTAGATCATCACTGCTATCCAGGTGTGATGTAAACTATTAGATCACCACTGCTATCCAGGTGTGATGTAAACTATTAGGATCACCACTGCTATCAAGGTGATGTAAACTATTAGATCACCACCGCTATCAAGGTGTAATGTAAACTATTAGATCACCACTGCTATCAAGGTGTGATGTAAACTATTAGATCTCCACTTGCTATCAAGGTGCGATGTAAACTGTTAGATCTCCACTGCTATCAAGGTGGTGATGTAAACTATTAGATCACCACTGCTATCAAGGTGTAATGTAAACTATTAGATCACCACCATGTTACCAAGGTTTAACAATGTTAACTATTAGATCTCCACTGCCATTAAGGTGTGATGTAAACTGTTACATCACCAATGCTATTCAGGTGTAATGTAAACTATTAGATCACCACCGCTATCAAGGTGTAATGTAAACCATTAGATCACCACTGTTACCAAGTGTTTAATGTAAACTATTAGATCACCACTGTTACCAAGGCTTTAATGTAAACTATTTTCAGATCTCCACTGCCATCAAGGTGTAATGTAAACTATTAGATCACCACTGCTATCACAGCTGTGATGTAAACTATTAGATCATCACCGCTATCCAGGTGATGTAAACTAATTAGATCACCACTGCTATCCAGGTGTGATGTAAACTATTAGATCACCACTGCTATCATATGGGTGATGTAAATCCATTAGATCACCACTGCTATTCAAGGTGTAATGTAAACTATTAGATCACCACTGCTATCAAGGTGTGATGTAAACTATTAGATCTCCACTGCTATCAAGGTGTGATGCAAACTGTTAGATCTCCACTGCCATCAAGGTGTGATGTAAACCAATTAGATCACCACTGCTATCAAGGTGTAATGTAAACTATTGAATCACCACTACTATCAAGATGCGATGTAAACTGTTAGATCACCACTACTATCAAGGTGTGATGTAAACTATTACATCACCACTGCTATCAAGGTGTAATGCAATCTATTAGATCACCACTGCTATCAAGGTGATGTAAACTATTAGATCACCACTGCTATCCAGGTGTAATGTAAACTATTAGATCACCACTGCTATCAAGGTGTAATGTAAACTATTAGGATCACGTGTGATGTAAACTATTAGATCACCACTACTATCAAGATGTTATGTAAACTATTAGATCTCCACTGCTATCAAGGTGTAATGTAAACTATTAGATCACCACTACTATCAAGGTGTGATGTAAACTATTAGATCACCACTGATATCAAGGTGTGATGTAAACTATTAGATCACCACTGCTATCCAGGTGTAATGTAAACTATTAGATCACCACTGCTATCAAGGTGTGATGTAAACTATTAGATCACCACTGCTATCAAGGTGTAATGTAAACTATTAGATCACCACTGCTATCAAGGTGTGATGTAAACTATTAGATCACCACTGCTATCAAGGTGTGATGTAAACTATTAGATCACCACTGCTATCAAGGTGTGATGTAAACTATTAGATCACCACTGCTATCAAGGTGTAATGTAAACTATTAGATCACCACTGCTATCAAGGTGTAATGTAAACTATTAGATCACCACTACTATCAAGGTGTGATGTAAACTATTAGATCACCACTACTATCAAGGTGTGATGTAAACTATTACATCACCACTGCTATCAAGGTGTAATGTAATCTATTAGATCACCACTGCTATCAAGGTGTGATGTAAACTATTAGATCACCACTGCTATCAAGGTGTAATGTAAACTATTAGATCACCACTGCTATCAAGGTGTGATGTAAACTATTAGATCACCACTGCTATCAAGGTGTGATGTAAACTATTAGATCACCACTGCTATCAAGGTGTGATGTAAACTATTAGATCACCACTGCTATCAAGGTGTGATGTAAACTATTAGATCACCACTGCTATCAAGGTGTGATGTTAACTATTAGATCACCACTACTATCAAGGTGTGATGTTAACTATTAGATCACCACTTCTATCAAGGTGTAATGTAAACTATTAGATCACCACTGCTATCAAGGTGTGATGTAAACTATTAGATCACCACTGCTATCAAGGTGTGATGTAAACTATTAGATCACCACTGCTATCAAGGATGACGTTCTATATTTATTATATACCCTCTTATCTTGCATTAATCTGTTACTTAATAAAACAAATCATAGCGTAGCAATGTAGAACCGGCAGGGGTTCAATACGGAATCTAGGGTGCAATACGGAATTTGATGACGTCATCCGTATTGCACCCCTGTCTTACTATCCTAAGTTTACATGGGTATATGATAAGATATCAAGTTGAATAACATATTATTAGATCACCACGCTTTTGAAGGTGTAAAGTAAACTATTAGATCACCACTGCTCTGAAGTTGCATAATATGATAAAAGAGCTCCACCGCTACCAAGTTGTACCATGTGATAGAGCACCTATTCTGTCTAACTGTATAATATGATGTACAGCAATCCTTGGCACCATTTTATAGCCACACTGTTACGAAGTTGTATGACATATTAACCAACGGTATAACTTTGTATCGTGTAATATCAGATCTCAGAAACTTAATTGTGTGATGTAATTTTATATAAAGGGAATAGATACAAATCTGAAATAATTTTTTTTATAGAATCGGTGCGATCTTACAAAATAAAATGTTGATTATACGGGTCCCATTTTTATAATACATGTATTTATAACTGAGAAACACTATTGGACACATGTTTATCCATTCTCGTAAAACGTACTGTATTACGTTAAGTATTACGAGAATTTACACCCGATTGTCAAACAATAGACTTTAATGTATACTTAGATACGTCCCTGTCTCAAACGCGTCATTAAGCACTGCAGGGTTCGGGCCCAAGTAGCATTGCTTCTTCCTAAGGTAAGTGTAAAAAATAAACACCTAAAGCATTAAACTTTGCTGACACACAAAATATATATATTCGACATTCGAGTAGGCCAGGGTGTGATATGCGACCGGCAGCACTCAGAGGGTTACCCTGCAACCCGGAAGTAGAAAAGGGACACACCTATATGCTGTCTGTGTTCAGGGATAGCATGTTAACCCACGTGCTTCCCGGAGACGGTGCCGTGTTCTGCATGGGGAAGGTGACAAGTTTCGGTGATTGATTGTCCTTCATAGAGCACGTTTACTTATTTTAATCACAGCGTAGGTTTACCAACAATGAATCATCAATATTTGTCACACTTATCATCTGAAATCAAGCCTCAGTGTCGTAACCCTTGATCTTGTGATTTACCTGTTATCAAAGTTTATTTTAAACCGTCTTTTATAACGCTTTGAAGGACAAAGGCACGGAAAAACCTGTGTTCACTGGGGTGCAGAAGGGCGTGTGAGTTAACCAGCTAATGGTTTAGGGAGAAATGTCCAAAGGTGCAATAAAGATTTCATACACGAGTTGTTGATTGATGATCTGACTGATTGGTCGGGATTCCGTTCTTTAACCGAACCTCACACTGAGAATATTGTGTGTGAATTGCCGGACACCAGCTCGTGGATCTCTTCCCATCGCCTGCATGTCCCAACTGACATTTCATGTAATAGACTGTTTATATTATACCAGTAGGAACGATGGCCGGATAATCCAATCACGAAAGCCAACATATACCCATGGAAACGAATAAGGGAACACCTGAAAGTACAAGTGTTCCTTTATTCTTTTCCAGGTTTCTTCACAAAGCTTTGTATTGCACTGTGGGTGAAATTCTGGAAACGAATAAAGGAACACTTGTACTTTCATGGGTTCCATTATTATTCGTTTCCATGAGTATATAATTAAGCACATGACTTTACCTTATTCGTATTGTTTCATTCATATTATTTATATCAGCAACAAGTTTCACATTCTATTTACCTGTCACATTGTGTAAAAGTGTTGTCTAACTAGATATTTGTTAAAGGTATCTAGATATGTAGTTGTGTCAATTTATTAAAACACTATAGAGAGAGGAACAGTGTAAGAACCAACGCGCTGAATGTTTAATTTCCGGACCTACTGAACACCATGTTTGTACAAAAACTAGGCCTACTCCACGGTGTAACACCGCGTTGTCCTGAATAATGGACATGCTGAAAAAATACTATCAATGCCGTTACTATTTGTCATGTTGCCGAGTATGAAGAAATTTTAAACAGACAGAGACGGCCATTGTGTAGGACACTGCGAAGTAACACGACCCAACACGGGAGTTCCACAGACACGCCATGTCGGCCGCTATATCGTGGGACCCGTACAATGGTATTCCTTCGTGACATCATACCATCCTTCAATACACACGATGTAATATGCCCTTTAAACAGGTAGGTATTGTATGTGGTTAATTTGAAATTCTCAGTTAAGTCATTCGAAAAAGCCACAAAGAAATTTCTGCTGAAAGAACAGGGCCAAACTTTTTGAAAGCTTTCCTGATGCCTTGAGTATTGTACCTTGATTTGAGGTGTGCGATTTGGATCCCAATGGCTGGAGTTGCTGGGGTTTTGCTCGACATGATGGAAAAGTAGACAATTGGAAAGTTGAAGTCATCATTCTGTGTCACATGGACCTGTGGACAGATTTTTATCACTCTGACTGAACGCTTTTTATGAAGAAGGAAAATTGCGAAAGATTATTTTGCATAAATAAAACAAAGCATGATACAGGAAACTAAAATGGGTCGTGGTCCACGTGACCAAAGAGATAGTTAAGAAGGTGTGTCGAGATGGAGGAAACTACTTGGATACAACTGATCACACGATGACTTCCAACTCAGGCAAGACATGAAGTGGTCTTATGGAGTTTCTGTCCAGTAGGCTGACACCAGGTGTCTCACCTCTCTGACTTATCAAATCAGCAGACACCATGCCGTCGTGCTCTAATGTTTAAAACAATGACAAAAAAGGGTATCTAAATAGATGTTGTTCTGCTGGTGCAAGGGTATGTCTAGTGTCGAAGGCAGTGCAGATCACTCTGCAGTGTCGCGTACCGATTACGCATTCAAGGTGCCGTTGTACAACACAATCTTGGCGCTAAGACTACCGTAAGTCTATGTGAAGGTATGGGAGTCATCTTAGTACTAAGGTCGCTTTGTACAACGGCATCAGGTACGACTTGGATCAGTATTTTCCTGCGGCTAGCTGACACGCCGTCATATAGCTGGAATACTTAGCGGCGTTAAACCCAAACTCATGATCAAACGAGAACTTTAGTAGAAAAATGAATGAGCTACCTCTTCTCGATAAATTCACTGATATTTTCGAACGTGCATCTCTCTTTCTGGCTACTGGAGTTATGAAATGTACTTTTCATGGCAAGTACACGGTTCTTAATGGGAACCCAGTTGCCAGCTATTTGGTCTTTTGGGTAGGTTTATCAAGACCAAACACAGTCCTCATTAAGAAAATAGATAAATAATAATCCCAAACATCCCCGTCCATAAAGGCATTAACTGTTTTCTTCACGTTAATAGACAAGTCATGATTTCTCCCATGTACACGTGTCAGAAGAATGTTATCTTCGAATTATAATTAGTTATCTTGAATGTATTGTTAATTACTATGCATTGTAATCAGTATTATGGAAGACACAATATTTGATTCTTTTAGAGTCAACTGTAAAGTCTGCCGGAAATACTTGAACGTTACATTTGAACTGACAGTGTATTTTCGTTGGACAAGAACCTTTAAGTGTACACTCTAGTCGAAGTCATCTGTTCATTTCTCTATGAATGACCACTCAAAGAGAGGTCAGGAGACGCTCGTGTTATCATGGGCGTTTGCTCCGATCTTTAGACACACTTCAGACAAAACTGTTAAGTAAGCTCTGTCTCAATGTTTGTCAAGTCAGTCTATACTGAACCACAAAAGAAACGTCGCTTTGCAAAACCAAATGCAAAATTTTGTTCTTGCAAGGTGGTGTTTGTATTATGCTTGTACAGTTTTCTGAACATGTTTTTCAATCCAAATTGACATCAGTGTGTTTTCTGATGAAAACGCATATCGACCAAACGCACCGAGAAAGGCAGACATGGTAAAAGGTTCCGTATGACATTCGTGAAAATGAAAATGCACGTGCATGTCGTGACAACCCTACCAATGAGAGCGGGTTCCCAAGCTCGCCTGAAATCATTTTTGTTTTGACACAACCACCATGCTACGTCTTACGAGAGATCAGAAGAACCAAGTCGTGGGACGGTTGCAAGTTGTCCAGACTGCACGGAGGGTAGCCAATCATTTTAATGTTCATGTTAGGACAGCAGGAGTAGTATCAGGTCACTAAGAGCATTCAAGACCGTCAACGCAGTGGGCGACCTTCAGTAACATCACAACGTCAAGAATGACAGGCTGTGCGCAACCATCTGCAGGATTGCATCCCCAGAGCGACGGAAACAGCACGCCAGACCATTTCTTACTCAAAACAGACCCATCAGTGCCGATACAGAGCGTCGACGTTTGCGCGGAAGAAACCTCTGCTGTCACACATCATATCGTAGTCCTGTCCTCACCGCTCATCACCGCCCAAACCGACCAAAAATGGGCAACTCAGCATCGAAATTGAGGTTATCGACAATGGAGAACTGTGCTGTTATCCCATGAAAGCCGATATTGTGTTTCGACAGTCGATGGCAGAGTGAGAGTATGGCGAGGGCGTGGTGAAATGTTTTCCAGTGAGTGTATTGTTGAAAGAGACTCGTGGGGTGGTCCAAGCATCATAGTGTGGGGTGTAATCGGTCTGAACAGTTAGTTGACACCGTGGTGTTCCAGAATCTTGGTCCAGGATGAGGAAATGACATGACAGCTGTTCGCTATATTGATTAAATCATAAGACCCCACGTTGTACCTCATTTTGGACGTAACAGAAATCACATCTTCCAGCAAGACAACAGTCGTGCCCACACTGCCAGAGCAACATTGGACTTCCTAAGACAACATGGCATCCAAACCCTACAATACCCTGCACTCAGTCCGAATTTAAGTCCAGTAGAACACCTTTGGGACGAGATTCAAAGAAGACTGAATGGCCTCCAACCAAGGCCGACAACTGCGGCTGGACTCGATCAGGCATTTCGCAGAGTATGGACCCAAGTGCCTATGGCCTTCATCGACCGGTTAATTCATTCCATGTACAGACGATGCAACGATTTCATCGATGCCCATAGAGGCCACACACGATACTGACTTTGGGGGTATCTTAATGGTACCATTTTTGGTGATTTTTGTGTGAACTCTAAATGTGATTCAGGAAAATGTGTTAACCATAATTGTCAAGTTTGAACTCAGTCCTCCTCTTTGATTGTTAATTAGAGTGAATTAAAGTGTGTGCTTTAAGAAACCCCTATCAGTGCGACATTTCTTTTGTGGCTCAGTATATAATACTGCGCTAATATTGCGTGTACATATGATCTGTTACACCAGGAAGTTTCCACAAAGTGTTTCACTGAAGCATGGGGCATGTTCAGGTTTATCTCGCCACTGACTCATTGTTCACCGGGTGCATTACAGATAGGTAACTTAGCAAATAGCTCTTGTCCTAGTAATAATGGAGCTATGGAGATCAATGCTGGCGTGCAGCTGATAAGTCATCCAACGCGAAGCTCCCATGTCGTGATGTAACGATTATTCGGTTAAACCAACCACTCATACTTGTTATGGGAAATAGGTGTCCCAATGGTCGAGGGCGACGTAGTTCGGGTCAAGCAGCTCTGGTGGTCAGTTGGTTGTTCGCCCCGATTGTTCCCCCTGGTTTGTCAGCAGGATGTCCGAACTTTGGTCTCAACAAAGTGATTAACGCCTACGATCTGTGTCACGTTGGGTTCTCCCCCTTCACATCCATTACATTGCCAGGCATTTATGAAACTAAAACATTCAAATTCACTCATAACACCCGTGAAGATCCAGGTTCGAATAGGCTCTCAGCAGCACGTGTTTGTCGTAAACGTGACTGACGGGATTGGGCTGTGAGACTCGCTGACTTGGTTGACACGTGTACATGTCATCGTACCCCATTTTCAGATCGATGATCATGCTATTGATCACTGTTTTGTCTGGTCCACACACTGCAGTCATAATATTGCTGACTGCGGCGTTAAACAGCAAATTGTCAGTACTAATCACAAAATAAATGTCAAAACACTCGCGGGGATGCTTTGAACCGAAGGGGATCGGTTGTCCAGGCGACTTGGATAACATGGTGTCATCGGGGATCCTCACTGGACGAGAACTTTAAGCTGTTTTAAACGTACACCGTACTCTAAGTCATCAGTTAATCTCTCCATTGATGGTCACTCGAGGGCAGGAGACACTGCAGGATACTTGACGCTGTGTTAAGAAGGGCGTTAGCTCTTGATGATCTCAGTCATTGGTTTACTCTCGATTCTTGTACAGACTGTTGTGATCGTGAATGCTGATATATCACCTTACTGACGTTACATGTATGAGGACGATCTGTGTATCAGTGTTCCCGGTAAACTAGTATGTCACTTTGTATATTGCAGGGCCCACAACAGAACGCTCCAGGAAGGTATCAGGTGGGGGAAATGCACAAGTATTACTCAATGTAACCAATAACACTAACATCTCAGATATTCTCACTAACTAACCTAAACAGAATCCAAGTCTATATGCCATATTTAGATTAGTTTCCTTGATGTAACAGTGTACAATTGAATGAGTTTAGTTTTACGCCGCTTTTTAGCAATATTCCAGCAATATCAGGACGGGGGACACCAGAAATAGACTTCACACATTGTACCCATGTGGGGAATCGAACCCGGGTCTTCGGCGTGGAATATTGCTATTGTAAAACCATACTCACTCACTCACTCACTCACACTCTGTGCGAAGCGCCAGATATCAGGCGTCGAGGCATGAACATACATACATAGGTTTGGATATTAGATATGCTTATAATTCCACGTTCAGTCCTAGTTTACCCGTCGATGTTCCCTGTCTGACCGAATCATTCTTGATCACGAAACGACCACGCAATTACAGTCGGCTGTCTGGCATGCATGAAGCTTGTCAAAGCTTCCTTTAGTTATAATCTCTGACTGAGTCACGCGAACAACTACTCGGAAATGACGTAATAGGGGAATATGGGAGATAAGCACCCACCCGTTCCTCAGGCCTAAACATCTAAAAGATCACATCAAAGCCTCTTGTTATCTAAACGATATGGCCGCCACGTAGGTCTATTTCATACTAACGGACATGGCTGTCTGTCAGGTGTACATATTGGTCGTGAAGTGTTATATTACTTCAGATTTTTTAGTTCTTTTTCATATTAACCTCATAGTAACAAGTCTGTGGTAGATGAAGGTACGAAACTGATTGCGAAGTTCTGAGCCTAACATGGAAAGACTTTACTTAAAGTCATTGAAATGATTGATTTCTCAAATTAATCCACTTCCACGTTGATGCACGATTGCTATACAAATTGATTGTAGCCATGGCAATAACTGATTTGTGCTCTGAGCATTGTCTTGTTCGAAGAGAACATCTTTTCTTTGCTTTACACGTCCCGTGGTGTGAATTTAATATGCTTAAAGGTCATGTCATCGATTCCCAATTGCGCAGATCGATGCTCATGCTGTTGATCACTGGATTGTCTGGTCCAGACTCCATTATTTACAGACCGCCGCCATGTAGCTGGAATATTGCTGAGTACGGCGTAAAACTAAACTCAGCACAGGGCCGAGCCCTTGTCTCATGTTGCACTCATGCCTCCATGAAAAGCTTTGGTGTTATGTCCTTTTTATCCCCGTATTCGATGGCTGCACATTCCTCAGTCTTGCCCATTTTTCAATGTTCATTCTTTGAGAATTACGCAATTGCATCCATGTTCGGCACAGGACCGATCAGTCATTCCTTGTAGCAAATATGTAAACTGCTATCATCAATTTTGTTGAATGTTTCAGCATTCATTACATTTAATGGGGCCCAATGTTACCTTCCATCTTATTAGTAGACCTATACCATAAGAACCGGTTGAAGTTGAACCAGTTCTGGTAAAACAAGGGTATGAAGTCAGCATAGTGCTCTTCATTTAATTTTGATATTGATGAGGAAATGCATAAGCTGATCACAAACTCACTTTTATCTTGACGCTCCCATCAACCTAACCCAAGAAACGCCCCACCAAGCCCCACCATATTTGACATATTTCAGTAACATTAAATACTGCTTGAGTAGATAATTCTGAGCAAATTGACGAAAACGGTTTACATATTTGTTGTATTTTACAGCATGACGTGTGTAAAATATCTTTGTTAAGAATGTAGCACATTCTGTGAACTTCATCAGCTTTGAACTACTGTTTTACACTAAGTGTATATGACTGTTACATATCACTCAGTGTATATACAATGCTGAATCATATCATTACTAAACATCCTTATAATATACGACTCCTTTTCCGGAAATTGTGCCGGTTGACGTTCATGCCGTTGTAGATGTTCAATGCGTAAATCTGATGAAATATTCCCGTACAGGAACAAGACAAAACAGGAAGCGCCAGAGCTGATATTGTTCCTCTGATAACAAACACTAACCTGAGATACTAATACATTATTAAAGTCAACACAAGCACCACCGGCTCACACTCATTTGTGAGTGTAACTTTATAAACAATAAATGTCTACCTCCTGTAGAATGCACAACGTAAATGTAACTTATTTATCTTATTTAAGTATACAAAAGAATGTCAATGATGAATTAAAACTGAACATGATGATCATGAATATTGATTCCTTCCAGAGAAATCCCCCTCCTCGCTACGGGCGTGGCCACCACTCCGACATCTATCAGGTGGGGCTAATCACTTGACATACTGCAGATAAACCGTTAGAGTCTGAGAGAGAGAGGTTTACAGCCTCTTTGGGGGGATATACATGCCCCTTTTTTTACGTTCTAATATCTCATATATTATTTGCGGTGAAAGTTTTGGTTAAGAAGTAGAATTGCTAACAAAAGCTGACATAATGCAGACATAATATTATTATGGTGGGATTATTCCCTTATTGATTTACACACGGCATTTGTCTGCATATTCTCTAAGTTCATTCTAACCAGCATTTGTTTATCTAATACCTGCTGACGTCAAATAAAAAAGGTTCATTTTTTCGAAAAAACTGTTCACGCTCTGGCCTCATTGGTGGATGGAATTCCTTCTTTATATTTGATTGTTCTCTTGGTTATACTTCCTAAGCACATTGCTTCTTATTGTTCTTGTACTGTTCATCATGCACCAGCAACGACACTGGACGTCTTCGTACGACGACCCCGACTACACCAGGGATTACTATGAGTCACGCAGTTATCAGGTGATTTATGATCCTGTAAACACCATTTTGCAAATACAATCAGCCATAAATGGTCAGTGTAACCTTTAAAGTCCAAAGTCCAAAATTCAACACCCGGGTTTCTTATTTCAACGGTATTCTTTGATTCTAACACATTCTTTCACTGTTCACCATGCATCAGCAGGGACGTCTGGTTCCTGCATACGACAGCCACGACGACAACCGGGGTTTTTACCCGCCACGCGGTTATCAGGTGATATACACTTGTACAAGCAGCAGTTTACCCACTCTTCAACTAACCCACACAGTCTGCACTCTTCATAGCCTAGCTGCGTCTCTTGGTTGTCATATAACACGTGTCAGGAACTGCTAATGACGCACCCGCTTTACATAAAGTTCTATTTTTTCTTCATGCTAGTCGAATAAAACTGGGATCGGGTAGTTTTAATGTGTAACCTAATCCTGACTTCTATCTCCGTGCCCCGACACCATTGATCCATGCTTAGTTGGGACTGCGACGTAAAGTAACATTCATCTATCCAGACTGTCCTAGTATAATGCTGTTGTATAATGTTAGCCTATACACGACCACTCAAATTTCTACAACCACTGTTATAACCACATACATAATCAATATATTATTCTGTATACGATATGCATGTATTTGTTTAACCCATATATACTGATATAGATCTCCACATAATCACTAATACTGACATTCTAACTAACTACCTTCCATCTTATACCGTTGTCTTCTGTCATTGTCCAAGATGTGTTTCGATCCTAAACGCAAACTCAAACACATTCGCCGGCCCATAGTTTTGACGCGTTTAGGATCTAAACATGTTTAGATTTGTGTCTAACAGCTCAAAGTGTACAGGGTTTAAATAGGGCAAATATGACCCTTATCCCCTCGAAGTTAATTGAAGGTAATATATAAACAGTTGTCATATTTATGTAACCGTATATTAGGGATACATAATTATGTGAGGTTTTCTGTATTATAAAAATTCTACGTCAGGCATACAGCAACGGAAACCATATCTTCCATCATGTGCCTATTATCTTCCACCACATGTCTGTATCTTAAACCATATGTCTGTATCTTAAACCATATGTCTGTATCTTAAACCATATGTCTGTATCTTAAACCATATGTCTACATCTTCGATCGTATGTCTATTGTATCGTCTCTTCCACCACAAAAACTATATCTTTCATCGTGTGTCTGTTATATCTTCCATCACATGTTTATATATTCCACCATGTGTCCATTATCCTCCATCACATGTTTATATCTTCCACCACACTATATCTTAGAATCATGTGTCTATTATATCTTCCACCATGTGCAACCTGCGAAGGTCCGGGTTAGAATTGGTCTTCAGTAACCCATGCGTGTCGTAAGCGGCGACTAACGGGATCGGGTGGTCAGGCTCGCTGACTTGGTTGACACATGTCCTCGTCTCCCAATTGCGTAGATCGATGTTCATGTTGTTGATCACTGGACTGTCTGGTCCAGACTCAATTATTTACAGGTATATAACTGGAATATCATTGCAGGATTTGGGAAGTTTATTTCAGGATTTGGGAAGTTTATGGGGATGACATTCCATGGGTACCTCACTCCGTGGCAGTAGGTGTCATCGCTTTGGTCGTAAAGCTATAAAGGTTTGATTAGAACAATGTGACTGCTCCACCATGAGTTTAACCTAGCAAGTGTTTACCCAACAGACAACCCTATATCAACGCCCACTGATTCATGCCTACTACACATACCGAAAACAAACAATCTCGGGGTGTTAAACTACCGCTAGGACAAACATGGAACATACATTGGGGTGGTTAGTTGTTTTGACTAATAACAGCGGGTTTCACTCAGATGTATAGTGGTTTCACTCAGATGTTTAGTGGGTTTTACTCAGATGTGTAGTGGATGTATAGTGGTTTCACTCAGATGTATAGTGGGTTTTACTCAGATGTATAGTGGTTTCACTCAGATGTATAGTGGGTTTCACTCAGATGTTTAGTGGGTTTCACTCAGATGTATAGTGGTTTCACTCAGATGTATAGTGGGTTTTCACTCAGATGTATAGTGGATTTCCCACCGAGTAATCAAAACGTTTGAACTAACAGATTAGACCCCAGTGCGTTTGATTCATCAGCACAGATGAACACATTAAAGTGTTGTGTTTAATGAAGGTCATGCAGACATATATATGCATGTAAGTTAGTATGGTTTTACGCCGCTTTTAGCAATATTCCAGCAATATCACCGCGGGAACAACAGAAATGGGCTTCCCACATTGTATCCATGTGGGGAATCGAACCCGGGTCTTCGGCGTGACGGGCGAACGCTGTAACCACTAGGCTACCCCACCGCCCCCAAATATATCTAAACTGACACTAGGACCCTAGGCCAACGGTTTCACTACAGGGTACTTCTTCAGGCCATGTCCGACATATAGCTGGAATATTGCTGAGTGCAGTATTCAACAACACACAAACAAATAAACAATGTTAAGGCCATGCCACAGTAACGTAACGTACATGACCACTCCTAATATACATAATCAACTCTATATTTACGATCAAATAATACGACTTTTGAAGTTTCATGGGTAAATAAATTAATCTCCTCAGATAGTATTCAGGATTATATATTGTTATGTTTTCTACCCGTGCAGAGTTAACTAATAAACCATTATGAACACAACGTAAATCGGTCCGCCCCCTCACCAGCTTCATGCTAGGATAGTGAGTTTTCTCAATATACATAATTTCACTAAATTGTGCATATGTTGTCAGGAATATACATGGCTTAGGTACTTCCCAGGTACACTTTCAACACTACAGCAAAAACCTGAGTAGGTGATTCCACCAAAAGTGGCACTATTGACCCATGTTTAGTTGATACATTGATTTGTTTAATGTATATAATATATGCTCAGCCGCGTAGTTGGCAAGACCTTTGCTTATAAAGAAGATTAGAAATCAACATCAAATGCCATTACCGCTTAAACCGTAATTAGTTAGAATTAATCCAGAATTTAGTTTTGTTGTAAGTTGTCTGGTTGTATAAAGTTTGCTTATATCGAACTTGAGTTCTAAATGATAAAGAAAATATTCACTTGAAAACTGGATTTGACCAACTTGCAACAGTCGCAAATCAATGCAAACTAAAGGTCCAAAGTAAAACTGTTGTTGACAACTTTAGATTGATACATTACCATCGACAAACTATTTCCTCTTAGTTCCCAGCTACCACCAAACATTGGTGTATTCGTTCTTTGCCGGTCAGGTCAAAAGAAATAGAGTATACGATGTATTGAAACCGACACCACTGATAACATGGCCTATTCCTGAAGGGATCTGTGCACAATAAATATGGTAACCGACATAAGCTAGATTTACGACACACCAGTGCTACGAGGGCCACCTAGCGACCAGCCAGTAAATACAAGAAAGGAACACAGACGGATACGTTTTTGCAGGTCTAGAGCCTGAACAGATTTTCTTTATCGGCAATATTTATACATCCAAGTTTGTGTATGGATTTGTCGGAGTTACAATGTGCATGTACGAGGGTCATTAAACGTTTCCTGTATTCGTTAATGCATCATACACATCCAATATCACCAACAACAGTTATTATTACCTGCACATCCTCAGTTCAAGTTCAACTCTGTTAATTCGTATAAAGACCAGGGGCCAATGAACCTTTCCTGCAAACATATTCGTACTGAACTTCCATCATGTTATTCTTGTATTTGCCAAACGTTGTTTCATGCCATTGGCTTGTTACATGTATTAACGAAATGTTCTTATTACAATTGGTTCGAAGACAGAAGCGTTGTACATTTATACTACTTCTGATTGTCACAATGCAGGCAGCCAGAGCTGTCATATGTTCTTGTAGGAATTGCATAGCAAGTAAAATATAATTGTGCTTCTATGTCCAGGTTACAAAGACGTATACTTTAATCTGTCCCCTACCATCTCCTTTCGTTAAACCTCAGTCTTAACAACCCAGGTCTCTATCGTATATAGACATAATAGGTCATTTCTGATTCTTACAAGGCTGATTTACGATCGAATAAGGATTTAATCTTAGTTTCTATGGTACTATTCCAAGATTGATGATACATATCAATTGCAACTTTTCTTATATGGTTCAAGAAAAGCAACGCTATCTCCACCAAACAGTAATCCATGCATATCCAACACTTTGTGAAGAATACACAAAATGTAGACACATAGATTTCGTACATAATGTTCTTATGAATGGTATCACAGTGAATTTCCATACGTTTAGGTGAGTATTTAAGCCCATTTATAACGGTAGAAAGCATTTACAATTACATTGCCAATGGAACATTTCTTGCAAGCAGTTAAATGGGGAGTTTGACCACACGTCTCAGAGCCATATAATAATGCTAGTATTTAATCGCTATATTTCTGCCTGAATCGTCGTGATGGTCAACTCCAGAATACCTTCGTCAATAAAATCTGAATACATTCGTCAATAAAATGTAAAGAAGAAGGCCGCAGGATTCCTGTATTCATTAACTTCATCAAACTTACAGAGTTAAAGGTTATTAAGGGCATGTTTCAACATGTCACACTCACTCACTATGATCCAGTCACATGTTCACCTTATCTGTACCCTAACCAATACGTAATACGTACTGGATACACCTAATCTGAACAAAAACCTCTTCCTGTTTGATAAGAATACTGAAGTTAGGTATATACCGAACACTCAGACCAGACCTGCTACCGACCCGGCTTATAACTGGAGGACTACTACAAGTTATCTTACCACTTCCATTTATTACTTTAGGGTATTCTCTTGGTATTCAATGGTAAATCAGACGTGTTTACCAAGAGAACTCGTCATATTTTAGCACTGGTCCTAATTGAGTTCAGGATCTTTTATAGTGACGAAAAGCCAGGGACGATGGCTGATGCATTTGATATGTCGGAGGTAAGTTGACGCTTTCAAAGTTATCTATACAAACAAATATTATTTTGAAAATGTTGTTGTATGATTGATTTGAAGACTTCTATCTTTCATGTGATTTGAACTATTACTGTTGAAGTGTGTTGAGTAGAAATCCATTCGCTTGTATTTAAAACGGGGCGTTATGGTAAATCGGCAGTAGAATAACGGATTGTATGTTTTTTTAACATATTGACTCGAAAAGAATGTAATTTTCTACCTGTATGTGATAATTATAGTGACATTAGAGAAAATAATGTTAAAACTTACTGTAAATTATCGTCAATCCATAAATATGATGTGTTAATGTACATAACATGTCAATGGAAATTCATTTTTCAAGGCAAAAATCTTTACTTCTCATGTGTCACCATGATTGAAATCATGGTCCGATGGCCTACATTACATAACGCATAGATAGATAGATCGTCTTTATTTCCTCCAAAATTGAAGATACATATGCATGATTTAGCAGATATTACATTTTACAAGGTACAAGTGTATGAAAGTTATACAATACAAAAACATTTAAAGATATGTATATATATATATATATGGGTGTGTGTGTGTGTGTATGTGTGTGAATCTAGTAACATGTGATGAAAAACCGTTTCCATTCATGAACAGCTTTACTCGTGATTTTCATACATTGAATCCATAGATCAATATCAAGATCTCTAATGTTGTCATTTGGCACTCCCCAAAGTATAAAACTAATCAGTGCATCATCATCATCATTCCAAACACTTACAAAGGTTGTAACATCCAATAGATCAATGAGGGAGCTAAGTAGTCGCTCTCTGTTACATTCCGTTTTTGGACAAAAGAGAAATACATGTTTTACAATGTCATAAGCATATGTGCCACATAAGCATTCTTTAGATTGTATAGCGAAAGTGCCGACACGGATAAGGTAGGATATGTCATAGAAATAATCTGAATCATTAAGAGCTATTAACCAAAGTTTGTTACCAGCAGCTGGATTGCGTAGGAGAGCGTATCTGTGGAGATTGACTCTGTAGTTAAGCTCAGAGGTAACGACATTTGCTTCAAATTTTGAGACTTTATCTCTTGCAAGATTTGACCATTGATTTTTGGTAACAAATACCAATGAGTTACGATAAATGTCAACATATTCATTAAGATCATATTTACAGGTAAGATATAACATATGGTGTAAAGGAGAGGATTTACACTTCAGCATGTTTTGCATACTATCCTTACAATCATCTTGAGCTAATCTATAGTGAAGAATTCGTTTGAAAATGAAACTAATATCAGTGTTAAGCAGTCTTCCCAGGAACAATAATGCTCTCTGATCAATATACGCACGGAGTGATACAAGTCCAAGACAGTCTCTGGCAATGACCGAGCACGTGCGTTTAGAGAACCCTTGTACTTTTTTACAGAAGTATTTTTGCACACATTCAAGCATATTAGATTCTTTAGTTGATATGTTACACCACATATTACAGGCAAATAGACCACAGGGTAGTACAATACGTTCCCATATGCGTACAGCATGCATAGGGTGAAGACCACCAAAATACAATCCATGATTGTGGTTAACATTGACTAGCTTTCTAAGCTTTTCACATATTAAAACAGTACGACTAAGGGTAGATTTAGCAGTGTTTATGTACAGGCCCGCATATACGACATCGGTTTTGCGGTTAATAACATGATCACCCAAATGTAGCTCTGGGCATTCGTGTTTATGATAATCACCAAACAGAAGGAAGGCACTTTTACCAGCATTAAACCTAAGGTGCCATGATTTTGCATAATCAGATATAACATTCAATAAACATTGAAGACCATCGGGTGTACAACTTAATAGGGTTGTATCATCTGCAAGTAGGATACCAGGGGTAGTGGCCCAGGGCAGGTTTAAGCCTCTTCCTGAATTATCAGCAGCATTTAACAGATCGTTAATGTACAATGTAAACAACCAAGCCGATAGGACCCGTCCTTGCCCAACACCCTGACGTATTTCAAAGGTATCCGAAATATGTCCGCCAATGCTAATACGTGATTTCATTAATGAAGAAAGTATGTATAAAAGTCTCCACATTTTACCTTTAATTCCAAAGTTGTGCAGTTTTAGGAAAAGACCATTAAGCCAAACCCGGTCGAATGCTTTTTCATTATCGACAAATGCACAGTATACTGGCGTTTCTCTTTCATTGTAGTAAGCAACAGTTTCTTGGAGCGTAAATAATGCGGTCTCTGCTCCAGCACCTTTTCTAAAACCAAACTGAAAAGGGTGAGGAAAATTCTTTACTTCTGTTGCCCAGCTTTCGATTCTATTCAAAAGCAGTCTTTCAAAAAGTTTACCTAAAACTGGAGTAAGTGTGATCCCTCTGTAATTAGAAGGGTTATCCTTACTTTTACCATGGCCTTTGTGAATTGGGAGTATATTCCCCACACTAAACAACTTAGGAACATATTCATAAGAAACAATATCATTATAAAACGTAAGAAGGTGGTTGATGAGTGATCTTCCACTAAATTTAACATGCTCATTTACAATATGATCCGGGCCTGGGGACTTACCCGCCTTCAATTATTTTACAGTTTTCAATAGTTCATCACCAGTAAATGGACATAAAAGATTCATACTGGTGTCATTACAGTCATCAACGTCTTGTCTTGTGACAAGATCTTCAATAAAACTATTAGCAAAACAGGTAAAATCTTGATCAAAATTGATATCTTCATACGGCTGGGAGAGATCCCTAAAGTACTTGGCAAATAGGTTACAGATACTTTCTGGAGTGTCACAGGTATCGTTCTCTTACACAAGGGTTTTAACTTGTTCTTTATTGCATTTGTACTTTTTTGTAACTCTGGTATATTCCTGAATATCAACTTCGGTTGCTTCATAAATGTCCCTGAACTTTTCATCTTGAAGTTTACGTTTTGATCGGCGATGTTCTTTCCGAAAGATTCTCTTAGCCTGCTTATGTTTTACGTAGTGTACATCGTCCTTATTTCGTGGCTTACCCATATGGACCCATTCTTTACGTGCGTGTCGCATGTCGTTATGACATTGCTTTAAATTATCCCTCTTCCAGTAGGGTTTTAATTGGGATTGAAATTTTGAAGCAGGAATACTGATATTGGCTGAAGCATGTAATGAATCAAGGATGAAATTATGGTAGGCTTCAATATACTCCTCTGGTGTGTTGTAATCAGCTATATCTAAACTGACATTTCTGAAATAATTTTCAGTCTCATAGCGATAAAGCATCAGATCAATGCTGTTGGCCTTTCGCCAGTTTAACTTTTCACCCCCATAGTGATATTGACGTACATCATCAGTTACATGCATACAAATAAGTATAGGGTGGTGATCTGAGACAGAGTACGGGATGGAATAGTCAATATCATAGCTAACAATGCTACTTCTACAATCAGTGTTAGCAAAAACATAATCGATCATAGTTTTAACCTGTCTACATTTACTAGTGTAGGTGTAAGCATTTTGATTGTCTAGTGGTACAATCGAGATCAGGTCACGTTCCTTCAAAGCTCTCTGCAAACACTTAGCTCGAGGTTTTAATGCTGAGAGAGTCCGAAGGTCAGTATTAAAATCACCTAGTATTACAGGTCCGATGGCCTACATTACATAACGCATAGATAGATAGATCGTCTTTATTTCCTCCAAAATTGAAGATACATATGCATGATTTAGCAGATATTACATTTTACAAGGTACAAGTGTATGAAAGTTATACAATACAAAAACATTTAAAGATATGTATATATATATATATATGGGTGTGTGTGTGTGTGTATGTGTGTGAATCTAGTAACATGTGATGAAAAACCGTTTCCATTCATGAACAGCTTTACTCGTGATTTTCATACATTGAATCCATAGATCAATATCAAGATCTCTAATGTTGTCATTTGGCACTCCCCAAAGTATAAAACTAATCAGTGCATCATCATCATCATCATTCCAAACACTTACAAAGGTTGTAACATCCAATAGATCAATGAGGGAGCTAAGTAGTCGCTCTCTGTTACATTCCGTTTTGGACAAAAGAGAAATACATGTTTTACAATGTCATAAGCATATGTGCCACATAAGCATTCTTTAGATTGTATAGCGAAAGTGCCGACACGGATAAGGTAGGATATGTCATAGAAATAATCTGAATCATTAAGAGCTATTAACCAAAGTTTGTTACCAGCAGCTGGATTGCGTAGGAGAGCGTATCTGTGGAGATTGACTCTGTAGTTAAGCTCAGAGGTAACGACATTTGCTTCAAATTTTGAGACTTTATCTCTTGCAAGATTTGACCATTGATTTTTGGTAACAAATACCAATGAGTTACGATAAATGTCAACATATTCATTAAGATCATATTTACAGGTAAGATATAACATATGGTGTAAAGGAGAGGATTTACACTTCAGCATGTTTTGCATACTATCCTTACAATCATCTTGAGCTAATCTATAGTGAAGAATTCGTTTGAAAATGAAACTAATATCAGTGTTAAGCAGTCTTCCCAGGAACAATAATGCTCTCTGATCAATATACGCACGGAGTGATACAAGTCCAAGACAGTCTCTGGCAATGACCGAGCACGTGCGTTTAGAGAACCCTTTGTACTTTTTACAGAAGTATTTTTGCACACATTCAAGCATATTAGATTCTTTAGTTGATATGTTACACCACATATTACAGGCAAATAGACCACAGGGTAGTACAATACGTTCCCATATGCGTACAGCATGCATAGGGTGAAGACCACCAAAATACAATCCATGATTGTGGTTAACATTGACTAGCTTTCTAAGCTTTTCACATATTAAAACAGTACGACTAAGGGTAGATTTAGCAGTGTTTATGTACAGGCCCGCATATACGACATCGGTTTTGCGGTTAATAACATGATCACCCAAATGTAGCTCTGGGCATTCGTGTTTATGATAATCACCAAACAGAAGGAAGGCACTTTTACCAGCATTAAACCTAAGGTGCCATGATTTTGCATAATCAGATATAACATTCAATAAACATTGAAGACCATCGGGTGTACAACTTAATAGGGTTGTATCATCTGCAAGTAGGATACCAGGGGTAGTGGCCCAGGGCAGGTTTAAGCCTCTTCCTGAATTATCAGCAGCATTTAACAGATCGTTAATGTACAATGTAAACAACCAAGCCGATAGGACCCGTCCTTGCCCAACACCCTGACGTATTTCAAAGGTATCCGAAATATGTCCGCCAATGCTAATACGTGATTTCATTAATGAAGAAAGTATGTATAAAAGTCTCCACATTTTACCTTTAATTCCAAAGTTGTGCAGTTTTAGGAAAAGACCATTAAGCCAAACCCGGTCGAATGCTTTTCATTATCGACAAATGCACAGTATACTGGCGTTTCTCTTTCATTGTAGTAAGCAACAGTTTCTTGGAGCGTAAATAATGCGGTCTCTGCTCCAGCACCTTTTCTAAAACCAAACTGAAAAGGGTGAGGAAAATTCTTTACTTCTGTTGCCCAGCTTTCGATTCTATTCAAAAGCAGTCTTTCAAAAGTTTACCTAAAACTGGAGTAAGTGTGATCCCTCTGTAATTAGAAGGGTTATCCTTACTTTTACCATGGCCTTTGTGAATTGGGAGTATATTCCCCACACTAAACAACTTAGGAACATATTCATAAGAAACAATATCATTATAAAACGTAAGAAGGTGGTTGATGAGTGATCTTCCACTAAATTTAACATGCTCATTTACAATATGATCCGGGCCTGGGGACTTACCCGCCTTCAATTATTTTACAGTTTTCAATAGTTCATCACCAGTAAATGGACATAAAAGATTCATACTGGTGTCATTACAGTCATCAACGTCTTGTCTTGTGACAAGATCTTCAATAAAACTATTAGCAAAACAGGTAAAATCTTGATCAAAATTGATATCTTCATACGGCTGGGAGAGATCCCTAAAGTACTTGGCAAATAGGTTACAGATACTTTCTGGAGTGTCACAGGTATCGTTCTCATACACAAGGGTTTTAACTTGTTCTTTATTGCGTTTGTACTTTTTGTAACTCTGGTATATTCCTGAATATCAACTTCGGTTGCTTCATAAATGTCCCTGAACTTTTCATCTTGAAGTTTACGTTTTGATCGGCGATGTTCTTTCCGAAAGATTCTCTTAGCCTGCTTATGTTTTACGTAGTGTACATCGTCCTTATTTCGTGGCTTACCCATATGGACCCATTCTTTACGTGCGTGTCGCATGTCGTTATGACATTGCTTTAAATTATCCCTCTTCCAGTAGGGTTTTAATTGGGATTGAAATTTTGAAGCAGGAATACTGATATTGGCTGAAGCATGTAATGAATCAAGGATGAAATTATGGTAGGCTTCAATATACTCCTCTGGTGTGTTGTAATCAGCTATATCTAAACTGACATTTCTGAAATAATTTTCAGTCTCATAGCGATAAAGCATCAGATCAATGCTGTTGGCCTTTCGCCAGTTTAACTTTTCACCCCCATAGTGATATTGACGTACATCATCAGTTACATGCATACAAATAAGTATAGGGTGGTGATCTGAGACAGAGTACGGGATGGAATAGTCAATATCATAGCCAACAATGCTACTTCTACAATCAGTGTTAACAAAAACATAATCGATCATAGTTTTAACCTGTCTACATTTACTAGTGTAGGTGTAAGCATTTTGATTGTCTAGTGGTACAATCGAGATCAGGTCACGTTCCTTCAAAGCTCTCTGCAAACACTTAGCTCGAGGTTTTAATGCTGAGAGAGTCCGAAGGTCAGTATTAAAATCACCTAGTATTACAGTTTGTCCATGATATGAACAGGTATCGTATACATCCATAGCATTATGGAGTTCTTCTGCGTAGACAGTGTCCATGACATTAGACGATGGGAGTCGCACACCAACTATATACACTGGAATGCCACATTTAGTCAGCTTAACACCAATGATGTGTTCACTGTTCGGTATATTTAATATCGAGACACTACAACTATCTTGCTTCCTGATGAACAATGCAACTCCACCAGCTCCTCTAGGTGAAGAATGGTTCTGCTGGCATTTGACACACACATGGAAGTCGTCATGAAGATCAGTTATAATTGGTTTCTGATTGTCATTCAGCCAGTGTTCACTTAGGAACAGTATATCACAGCTATCCAGTTTATACTTGAGTTCCGACAAACAGTTCGTAACACCACGAATATTCCATGTAATGACACGAGATAATGACATTACAAGAATCAGTATGTATAAATTGCAAGACATATATTACTGTCCGTTACCTTCATGTCCATTATCGCCGTACCATGTATTATTCGGAACCCATTCCCGACAGTTCACGTTTTCAGGCCAGAAAGAGTCGTCATCCATGATGACGTCAGCAGAGTCTCTAGTGACTGTAATTCGAATGGTGTATGTCGGGTTACGCGAACTGTCCCAATGCTTCATCAATCTGGTATGAGATATCACAACGCCACGGTCTTTAGCGTAATCCACTATAGCGTCTTTGATGATGTCAAAAGACTTGTCAGCCCTGACATAACTTAGCACTAAACGTTTATTCCTATGCTTCGAAACACCACTAAATGACTTTTTCCACTCATTGTTGAATGTCACAGTTCTGGCTTTCCTTGTATTGCTCTGGGTTTCATTATCAGCACGCTCATCGTAGGGGTGAGAGTGTTCACAGATGATTACGTCATTGTCGGTTGGAGTGATTGGTGTATCCTTGCGAACAATAACCTGTGGTGAACTTGGCATACGATGGGCTTGTGCTGCTGTGGGTGCGCTTGGGGTTTGAGCATGCACTTTGTGGATATCGTCAAAGTCAGCATCTGACAACTGATTACCTAGCTTTACAGTGTCCGAATACAATAACTTGTTTCTTGTGTTTATGCAATCCATCTTCCCGTCAACTGCACGTACACTCTTATCAATAGAGTTTAGCATTGTAATGAAAGTGTCCTCACAGTCTCTCAATTCTGCTTCACTTTGTTTAAGTAGATTGCAAAGTTTTAGGTTTTCCGCTTTCAACACTTTTTCTTTGGACAACAACGCTAGGTTTTCAGCTTCATAGTGTTTTGTTTCACTGACTCTTGCATCATATGCATCAAGGAGTCTGACCATATCATTATTGTATCTGTCCTCAAATTCTGCTAAACGTTTACACACAATTTCAAACTTTTTGTTCATGTCGTCATGAATAAACATCAGTTTTGACATCATATTCCCAAATAGGTCTTTGTCTTTCTCATGAACATGTTCGTGTCCTGGTTTATCTTGAACAGATTTTTGTCTGGTCAGAACATCAGTTTGAATCACATGGGCAGGAATTACACCTTTGATAAACTTATAAATCACATAAGCATCAGAAGCATATTTCTCAGCTAAGCTTTTAGTTTGGCCACTTCGCTTCACACGCCAGATAAGTATTCCTTCACATTCGGATTTAGCTTCATCATATAGAGAAAATCTTATATTATTGAGTCCCTGATCGTCGTTATCGTAGACTCCAAGCAGTTTTCCTTCGCAGGTTTTCCTATCATTTTCCCCAAATATATCATCCAGCTGTTTCACAATATCATAATCAACATTGTCAGGATTCTGTGTAGAATAGGTTTGGGGGGAGACACATTCAGTCATTATGATATCAGTAGAGGATAGTACACATAGGTATTTACCTGTTGGTTGACGTGCTTTATAGAGTTTTCAAGCCATCCGTATGCCCATGATCCATGAATATCCGTAAACACACATAAATAGATCTCGGTAACCATACACTGGATTGTTATTTACGCGAGTCTGTCATATGGGATTGCCATGTTCGTCATATGTGGGGCATAACCGGGAACAGGACAGGGCTATCAGGAGCTCCAAGTACACACGTCCGAACCCTACGGCATCATGTGTAATACACTGCTGGTTGCTGTGTTCAACCTTAAGATTTTGTGAATAATTTGTCTGTACCAAATATCTGCTTGATCATGCATTTGGTTGTTCCAAATTCAGCCCAACTGGTCAGTTTATGTGGACAATGGTCATATAGCTTAGTTCCTTGATGTCATTTCTGCTGCGTAGTTTCACAAGAGTCCCTTGTGTGACAAGTGACATATCCAAATATTGTTCCAAGGTAAATGATTGTTTACTCTGTTAGATATACACTCGAAATATAGGGGGATGACCTACTGGATCTCTCCAAGAAGGTCGCTTCAGAGGCATACGTCTCCTGGTCCATCACCAACATTGAGATAATATAAGTTTTGTATTGGAACCAATGTTTAAACGATGTTAAACTCTCCTACCTCCACGGAAGCACTGCAAGACAAGTCATTGGTTGAAGGAAAACACCACCTAACTTCTCAATGGTTCAGCCGGCGCCATTTGATTATCCCGGGTAATCATTTGATGCCAGTTTAACAACTGGGCTGCGGACAAGTTAGGGAGGCAGTCCCCTTAAATCTTTACATTTGACTAGGTGAACCTTACTAAAAGCCTTGACCTTGTATGTTCTTCTGTGTGTATATACAAATATATAGCTTATTATACAACAAAGTTGATGTTCATTTCATTTACTCAAAACATCAATTCTCAGGCAAATTTGTAATTTGTAATAGCGCAACAATTACTACTCCCTTCTTTTCATCCATGTTTTATGGCATAAACCTTACACTCGTGGCATAAACCTCACACTCGTGTTGTATTGATCATCATTCGCTTGATTAGAGTTCGTCCCTGTTTCCGAGGGTGTCCTGTACATACAGCAATCAGTGGATCGCATACGTTTTGTGTCTGGGGGTAATCATTCAGTCGTTTTGTGTCTGGGGGTAATCATTCAGTCGTTTTGTGTCTGGGGGTAATCATTCAGTCGTTTTGTGTCTGGGGGTAATCATTCAGTCGTTTTGAGTCTAGGGGTAATCATTCAGTCGTTTTGAGTCTGGGGGTAATCATTCAGTCGTTTTGTGTCTGGGGGTAATCATTCAGTCGTTTTGTGTCTGGGGTAATCATTCAGTCGTTTTGTGTCTGGGGTAATCATTCAGTCGTTTTGTGTCTGGGGGTAATCATTCAGTCGTTTTGAGTCTGGGGGTAATCATTCAGTCGTTTTGTGTCTGGGGGTAATCATTCAGTCGTTTTGAGTCTGGGGGTAATCATTCAGTCGTTTTGTGTCTGGGGGTAATCATTCAGTCGTTTTGTGTCTGGGGGTAATCATTCAGTCGTTTTGTGTCTGGGGGTAATCATTCAGTCGTTTTGTGTCTGGGGGTAATCATTCAGTCTAAATCTGAGGTGGCGAATGATTGTGTCGTGTAACATGCTGGTGGAAGTGTAGGTCAAAAATGGTCAGGTGAATAGAAAGAAAAACATCGATGAATGCAGCAACCGATAGCACTTAATTTGTTATTCCCTGTTATCTTGCACCATGTATTTGACAACACTAAGTATACGCCATTGACGTGAAGTACCAATTTAAAATCAACATGCTTTGGGTGTGTCCGGATATATTCGACCATGTTGTATTGAATTGATAATATTTGACACATTTTTTTCGTACCGGGAAGTCCTTATCACTTGGCGATTATATGGATATTTCCCACATGTCATTTATCCTACAAACAAACGGCAGAGAAGACATGTGCCGGTACACAAGGTGGTCCAGAGGGCATCGGCTCACAAGTATGTACCATGATTGTCCAGGCAGTTTGCCGCTAGCCTCTACGTTGTACATGGAATCGTCCAGGCGGTTTGCCCCTCGTATGTTCACAGGACTTCACAGGGGATATGCCCCTTGTATGTACACAGGACTTCACAGGGGATATGCCCCAAGTATGTACACAGGACGTCAAAGGGGATATGCCCCAAGTATGTACACAGGACTTCACAGGGGATATGCCCCTCGTATGTACACAGGACGTTACAAGGGATATGCCCCTCGTATGTACACAGGACTTCACAGGGGATATGCCCCTCGTATGTACACATGACTTCACAGGGTATATGCCCCTCGTATGTACACAGGACGTCACAAGGGATAAGCCCCTCGTATGTACACAGGACTTCACAGGGAATATGCCCCTCGTATGTACACAGGACTTCACAGGGGATATGCCCCTCGTATGTACACAGGACGTCACAAGGGATATGCCCCTCGTATGAACACAGGACTTCACAGGGAATATGCCCTCGTATGTACACAGGACTTCACAGGGGATATGCTCCTCGTATGTACACAGGACGTCACAAGGGATATGCCCCTCGTATGTACACAGGACTTCACAGGGTATATGCCCCTCGTATGTACACAGGACTTCACAGGGGATATGCTCCTCGTATGTACACAGGACTTCACAGGGGATATGGCCCTTGTATGTACACAGGACGTCACAAGGGATATGCCCCTCGTATGTACACAGGGCGTCACAAGGGATATGCCCCTAGTCTGTACACAGGACTTCACAGGGGCTATACCCCTCGTATGTACACAGGACTTCACAGGGGATATGCCCCTCGTATGTACACATGACTTCACAGGGGATATGGCCCTAGTCTGTACACAGGACTTCACAGGAGATGTGCCCCTAGTCTGTACAAAGGACTTCACAGGAGATATGCCCCTAGTGTGTACACAGGACTTCACAGGAGATGTGCCCCTAGTCTGTTCGAAGGACTTCACAGGAGATATGCCCCTAGTGTGTACACAGGACTTCACAGGAGATATGCCCCTAGTCTGTACAAAGGACTTCACAGGAGATATGCCCCTAGTGTGTACACAGGACTTCACAGGAGATGTGCCCCTAGTCTGTACAAAGGACTTCACAGGAGATATGCCCCTAGTGTGTACACAGGACTTCACAGGAGATATAACCCTAGTCTGTACAGAATACTTCACAGGAGATATGCCCCTATTGTGTACACAGGACTTCACAGGAGATATGCCCCTAGTCTGTACACAGGACTTCACAGGAGATATGCCCCTATTGTGTACACAGGACTTCACAGGAGATATGCCCCTATTGTGTACACAGGACTTCACAGGAGATATGCCCCTAGTGTGTACACAGGAATTCACAGGAGATATGCCCCTAGTCTGTACACAGGACTTCACAGGAGATATGCCCCTATTGTGTACACAGGACTTCACAGGACATATGCCCCTATTGTGTACACAGGACTTCACAGGAGATATGCCCTTAGTCTGTACACAGGACTTCACAGGAGATGTGCCCCTAGTCTGTACAAAGGACTTCACAGGAGATATGCCCCTATTGTGTACACAGGACTTCACAGGAGATATGCCCCTATTGTGTACACAGGACTTCACAGGAGATGTGTCCCTATTGTGTACACAGGACTTCACAGGAGAAATGCCCCTCGTATGTACACAGGAATTCACAGGAGATGTGCCCCTAGTCTGTACACAGGACTTCACAGGAGATATGCCCCTAGTCTGTACACAGGACTTCACAGGAGATATGCCCCTATTGTGTACACAGGACTTCACAGGGGAAATGCCCCTCGTATGTACACAGGAATTCACAGGAGATGTGCCCCTAGTCCGTACACAGGACGTCACAGGAGATGTGCCCCTAGTCTGTACACAGGAATTCACAGGAGATATGCCCCTAGTCTGTACACAGGACTTCACAGGACATATGCCCCTAGTCTGTACAAAGGACTTCACAGGGGAAATGCTCCTCGTATGTACACAGGACTTCACAGGAGATGTGCCCCTAGTCTGTACACAGGACTTCACAGGAGATATGCCCCTATTGTGTGCACAGGACTTCACAGGAGATATGCCCCTAGTGTGTACACAGGACTTCACAGGAGATATGCCCCTAGTCTGTACACAGGACTTCACAGGAGATATGCCCCTAGTATGTACAAAGGACTTCACAGGAGATATGCCCCTATTGTGTACACAGGACTTCACAGGGGAAATGCCCCTCGTATGTACACAGGAATTCACAGGAGATGTGCCCCTAGTCTGTACACAGGACGTCACAGGAGATGTGCCCCTCGTATTTACACAGGAATTCACAGGGGATATGCCCCTAGTCTGTACACAGGACTTCACAGGAGATATGCCCCTATTGTGTACACAGGACTTCACAGGAGATATGCCCCTATTCTGTACACAGGACTTCACAGGAGATATGCCCCTATTGTGTACACAGGACTTTACAGGAGATGTGCCCCTAGTCTGTACACAGGAACGTCTAGGAGATATGCCCCTAATCTACATATACATCCTACAACGACCATGTAACCTTAATATTCTAAGATATCAATGAAATAGCAACACAATCTACAATGCAGATATCGTGTGAAGTAACTTGAAAAATATTAACATTGTACATTTATGATGATTTTTTAATGAGAAGATATAAGCACGCTACAATTTAGTATAAAATCAAATTAGCCTCAGCTGTTGTTAAAGCAAAGGCAGAAGTGAAATGTAAATTTCTTTACAATAAACAATGTTCCTAGTGTTTCGCCTTGAATGTTACACACCTCTTATGGTGTCTTAGGTCTCTTACTGTAGATTATAAATTATGAAGACTGAGAATAATAAACTCTGCACGACAGCAAACATAACTTGTACGGCAAATCGCCAGTCCAGACCTGCACAATTCATATGCATAACATGAACATGGTAACTTTGATTGTCGCGATATTCTTCTTATAGTCACCCCAAGGCGAATGTCTTTGCATATGTCTATGCTTATATCGTCAGTTTGGTGAATCGTACATGTATTCCTCTGTGAACTAGTATCAAACACTATAAAATACTTTGAAACACTACAAACCAGTATTAAACAGTATGTACCAGTATTAAACAATATGAACCAGTATTAAATACTGTAAACCAATTTGAAACTCCATAAACAAGTATGAAAAACTGTAAACGAGTATGAAACACTATACACCAGCAATAAAGAACGGAAATCTGTTTCTTTTAATCGAAAGTTATTTAACTAGACGATAAATATCTATTCTACCTTTCACAGCTTGAAGACATTGGCCTAGTCTGTATAATGCCATGACATGATTGTGAGGCAAAGTCGGTCTTGTGGAGAATGGAGATGAGGGTTGGAAATATCTAGTTTTCTAATGATTGTGAACCCCTGAAGGACCGGGTTAGAATGAACCTTCAGTAACCCATGCTTGTCGTAAAGAGGCGACTAACGGGATCGGGTGGTCAGCCTCGCTGACTTGGTTGACACATGTCATCGGTTCCCAATTGTGCAGATCGATGCTCATGGTGTTGATTACTGGATTGTCTGGTCCACACTTGATTATTTACAGAGTGCCGCCATATAGCTGGAATATTGCTGAGTGCGACGTAAAATTCACTCACTCACTCACCCTAATGATTGTCGTTGATCCCGTCTTTTCTCCGCAGGACCGACCAGCTCGCATGAACTTCTTGCATACTCCGATCACCCAGCCCCCCGGGACAGACTACGGTTATCTGACACCCACGGCACCTGGGGCAACATGGGACGGGAGCTACGCCAACGCTGGTTTCGGATTAGACGACCCTTTTCATGAAGACCCTGACTATGATTCATCTGACGAGAGTGAGGTGGAGGACCCCGAACAACACGGGACTAACCCCAAGGTGGTCATTTCCGAACCTGAGACCACCGGTGAACCACCTGAGACCACCGGTGAACCATTAGAGAAGTATGGAACTCTGCTTGTTAACTTTGAGTGAGTGAGTGAGTGAGTGAGTGAGTGAGTGAGTCAGTCAGTCAGTCAGTGAAAGACTGAACGAGTCAGTGAAAGAGTGTTGTAGGGTAAGTGAGTGAATCATTTCAATGTGAGCTAACTGAATGTGTATGTTGTCAAACCTCAGATCTCGACATACACTGTAGGTGAACTTTTCTACCACTACCTCAGATCTCGACATACTCTGTAGGTGAACTTTTCTACCACTACCTCAGATCTCGACATACTCTGTAGGTGAACTTTTCTACCACTACCTCAGATCTCGACATACTCTGTAGGTGAACTTTTCTACCACTACCTCAGATCTCGACATACTCTGTAGGTGAACTTTTCTACCACTACCTCAGATCTCGACATACTCTGTAGGTGAACTTTTCTACCACTACATTCCGGGATTTGCCATTTGAGGACAGTATCTAATATGTTTTCATTTACAAACAGGCCACCACGGAAACCAAAATGGGACATTTTCAAGGAATCATCCGGCGACAGTGTCAGTTTTTCGGAGACACAGAAATGGAACTTGTCCTATAAATTTCTACGAGTCCTTTTATGCTGTGCCTTCTTCCTGTTTTGCTTGGGCTCAGCAACAATGTCCAAATTAACTTTCCTGTTCTTAACGTTTTACATCAACCCTACAGAGAAGTTCTATTTGAATTACGTGGTCAATGGCACAAGTAAACGTGTCAACATGAAGACAGACGCCTACCACATGGATGCAAAATGGATATGGTCTCTCATCATCATCATCTGTGCTCCATACTTCTTCACAGCGTTATCAAGTGTCTGGAAAATATTCTTTAAAAAAACAGGAAAAATGAAAGTGCTACCTCTGGTGGTGGTAAGTAATACCATGGAATCTCTTCCTAAAGTTAAGTGTTTGGAGATTGGAATTGCCAGATATAGCAGTATATATTTAACATATGCTTTCTCACTTTCTCATAAACAGCCGGTTCTAAGACGGGTTTTGGGTAGAGTCATTTCGAAAGTATACAGTCTCCGAGTGAGACATCTAATCGCCAGCAGAAATTGTCAAGCTTGGAAGTTAAGTATTGTGTGACACTGGAAGCTGGGTGGCACACAGGAGGGTGGGGTACTGGATGTTGACTGGTACACAGGAGGGTGGGGTACTGGATGTTGACTGGTACACAGGAGGGTGGGGTACTGGATGTTGACTGGTACACAGGAGGGTGGGGTACTGGATGTTGACTGGTACACAGGAGGGTGGGGTACTGGAAGTGGAGTGGTACACAGGAGGGTGGGGTACTGGAAGTGGAGTGGTACACAGGAGGGTGGGGTACTGGATGTTGACTGGTACACAGGAGGGTGGGGTACTGGATGTTGACTGGTACACAGGAGGGTGGGGTACTGGATGTTGACTGGTACACAGGAGGGTGGGGTACTGGATGTTGACTGGTACACAGGAGGGTGGGGTACTGGATGTTGACTGGTACACAGGAGGGTGGGGTACTGGATGTTGACTGGTACACAGGAGGGTGGGGTACTGGAAGTGGAGTGGTACACAGGAGGGTGGGGTACTGGATGTTGACTGGTACACAGGAGGGTGGGGTACTGGATGTTGACTGGTACACAGGAGGGTGGGGTACTGGATGTTGACTGGTACACAGGAGGGTGGGGTACTGCATGTGGAGTGGTACAAGGCGCAAATCCAGATTTACCAGCGTACGGCGTAGGCCAGTGCACATTAGTACATATAACCATTTCAAAATCCCCACCGAAAGGGTCTGAATATGAAATTCTTTTCAATAAACTATATCTCCCAAGGTATGTCTGCCACCAGTACCTCTTCTTTAGATCTGGAATGAGTGAGTGATCCGCTATCACCAGCATTACTGAAATCGTCCCGGGGATCCAGAAATAGGCTTCTCACATTAAACCATTGTGGAGAATCGAACTCATGTCATCGGCCCTTTAAATATGGAGACAAGTGCTATCCGCTTTTGACCGATCATAATTAAGACTTCTTCAAAGCGATCGCAGCTGTCAGAGTGTAGTTAGCTGACTTGAGTAACACTACAGATGCTTGTAGAATGGAAGTTTAGATTTGATCCGTCCCAAACACCTGACTCATTGATGGAAATTGTGTTCCAGGCCTTCCTGATTGAGACGCTACACACTATCGGACTCGTCATGTTGGTCTTCTACATCATACCAAGCTTCGAACCTCTGATCGGGTGCTTGCTGATGCTCAACGTGGCTGTCATCCCAGGACTGCTGAAGATCTTTGAGGTCACCGACCTCAACAACGACGCAAACAGCGAAGTCAAAGCATACAAGGAGGATGGGAATGCTCGGATATGTGTTCGGAAAATGTTCGACATCTTCATGGTTACGTTGCAGGTTGCTGCAGTAGCCGTGTGGTCGTACCTGGCCTACACGGTCAAAGAATCCCTTTTGCTGTCAATACTTATTCCGGTTTCGCTTGTCCTTGTGTCCATCTCGTGGTGGGACAACTATGTCCACTCAAAGAAGACGAGTAGTAGCGATGATTCAAAAGGCAACTGCTTGGCGCGGATAAAGAGATCTATCAAAAAGAGGGGCTCCAAAATTTATTTCCTCACTTCAATCTGGAAAATAGTTTTGACAATCGCCCTTCCTGCTGTGATTTTCTCCTGGAACAGTAAGCAATGTCTCAGAGCATTCTTTATCCTGGAACCAGCAGCAAGGAATTGCTCGGTGTTTCAGAAAATCACCATCACCGACACTGCCCAGGCAGGGGCACCGTCTACGGCGACAAGCTGCCACCCATACCTACCTTTCTTTGTTGCTACAATCAATATCGTATCTAGCATCGTGTGTTACAAGATCGGCAAGTCGGCCTGCAAGATTCTCGCTCAAGTATGGTGCTTCGCGATACCCCTTCTTCTCTCAATACCAGTTACATGTGCTATCATCATCAGCACCTACACATTCAATGATGGGATCAGTGACTTTTTAGGATGCAAAGCACCTTGGATACCGGATGTGAAGAATCTCGACCTCTTTGACTTCATGGTACAGTACATTGAAACCTATTGGCTTCCTGTTGGGATGGCTTCGTTCGTCTCCCTCATCTATATTGCAGGACACATCTTCACACCTCGCTGCACCAGGATGGCAAGCACAGAGAAGTACATATATTTCCTACCATTCGACCTTGAGATATATTTGACACACTTCATATAGAACACGAATCGGCCATTCATCTTTTGCATCATTTCCTTGCAGTGCTGAGTGCTGTACATTAGCCAAGATCCCATGAAGTCTGTATAAAATCCAAATTAGTTGTTATTATTGCTCTTGATTCGTCTAAACAATAATCATGCTCGTGAAACGCTGTGGTATAACTGAAATTATGCTTATAGCGGAGTACAAGAACAAGTCACTCAGACGGTTTTGTAATCAGAGACATCATAGTTTATCAATATGACACCCTAAGGACAACTAGCACACACACAACAATCACTTTATTTGGAATTCGCCAGGTGAACTGTTACTCACACTTCCGGGTACTCGCCCACCGTTGAAACAGTTCTGATGTTCACGATATCTATTTTTCAGACTGTTCCTGAAGCCTCTGTTCTGTGGAGTTCTGTTGGAGGAGTCCATTATGCTCAACAGACGTAAGGATGATGAAAACCTTCAGGAATATATGGTATGTTATCCAAATATCCTAATGTGTAATTGTAGAACGAAAATGCAAGAGAGAATCCTTCCTCAGACAGATTCCACATAACACAAAGGGCAAAGCACACTAAAGCCATGCGACGGCGCCATGCAAACCAGGCAACATGGCGATCGATGAATACGAGATATGAAACGTTTAAGGTCTTGCTTATCATAATTCTACATTAGCAACAGCGTCAACATTAAATTACCTTTTTGTGTCCTGAATGGTCTGTTGCTGACAGAAACATTTGCTCTTTTGTTATTGCGCCAGATGAATGGCGCGTTTATAGCTTTGGGAGAGTCGAGAGAGCCCGCTGGGGGAATAGAAGAGGAAGAGAAAGAGGTCAACGCAATGGTTGATCCAAATGAGACAAAGAAAAGAATGCGAAAAGACACCACACCCATGATATACATCTGTGCAACGATGTGGCATGAGACTGAGAACGAAATGATTCAAGTTCTCAAATCAATATTCAGGTAGAGGAAGACCCATTAATGCTAACTGAATATGTATACTGACCAGCAAAAGAGACGCAATTCAAGCAGTCTAAACAATTGTGTTAAAGTATCAAATCCAAAATCATGGCTGAAAAAGTATCATTTTCATGAATTCTGAGTTGCATTTTTATTGCTGGTCAGTATAGTATATCTGTTATCTGTTAAAAGAGGCCTTGTCTGCAAGAATCTTCATTTGTATTTATAGTGAATTACAATGCATGAGAGTAACGTGAATAATGTTATGATGTTGTTGTTATTGTTGTTGTTGTTGATGATGATGATAACCATCATCATCATCCCCACTACTGTTATCATTGCTGTTAATATTTTTGCATCTTCCCTCAGATTGGACATGGACCAATCTGCGCGCCGTACTGCCCAAATGTTCTTTGAAATTGAAGATCCTGATTACTATGAATTTGAAGGTAAAATATATCAATGTTTTGGGGGACATGATTGCTTTTGCTTGTAACACATTATTAACATAATGCATTTGAGTATCCAAGTGAAATGGATTAAAGCGTCCTTCTAAATGTCATTTTCAGCTCATATCTTCTTCGACGACGCGTTTGGCCCGCACTTACAGGACGAGTACGAGTATAAGGCTAACGACTTCGTTAAGCAGCTTGTGAGAGTCATCAACGTTGCCGCAAGGTATGAGTCGACACGCTGGAACGCTATCCAATATGTGTTACAGTTAAGAAAGCTTCTAAAGGCAATGCCCACCAGATCCATTAACATAATATCCTCCAAAGCAATGTATCGAGGTTCCTGATTTCACTGTACTTTCGTTTCGGATGTATAATTTGTTGTCCATGTTTTAGTCTTTACACTATATCTTTGTTGGCAACAATAATCTGTTAATAATTTCATTTTAACTAGACTCCCTGTATGGAGTTTATGCATTCTTCTTAATGTTATACAATAAAAACAGTGGTGAAGAAGCCTAATTGTTAAGCAATCGATCATGGCGTCAATTATCGATTTTCTTCATAAATATATAGTCAAACACCACTTTGTCGAACATGTGATGTGTCGAACGTTGATGTGTCGAACTTTGATCTGTCGAACTTAGAAATATTTACGTGATCCCCTTCAACTTCTACACAAAGGTGTTCAACTGTAATTTGCGTAATTCAACGCTCAGTATCATATTGAACTGTGCGAATTAAATGATCAAGTAATCAATGCCGTTACGTGTTGATTTACAACATGGGTCAGAATAGAGTGGAAAGGCCCATAGGCTTTTAGTACCCTGTAGTACCTTCCAGAACTCGTGAAGATCCGGGTTAGAATTGGCCTTCAGTAACCCATGCTTGTCGTAAAAGGCGACTAACGGGATCGGGTGGTCAGGCTCGCTGACTTGGTTGACACATGTCATCGGTTCCCAATTGTGCAGATTGATGCTCATGCTGTTGATCACTGGATTGTCTGGTCCAGACTCGATTACTTACACACCGCCGCCATATAGCTGGAATATTGCCGAGAACGGAGTAAAACTAAACTCACTCACTCACTCAATTCCAGAACTCTGTATAAGTATAGCCCAAGTCTAAATATAGCACACCACGCCCCTACTGTACAATGTACACTTGGAACATTGCTGTATAATGAAAAACAGTGTCACATAACAATGTATGTGGAAAGACCAGGTTAGGTATCTGAATAATTACTTGTGATCTCTGGGTAGTGCTGTACACGACACCGTGATGAGGATACCTGCCCCCAGACGTATCCCCACCCCATACGGAGGTCGTCTGGTGTGGTCACTACCCGGAGGAAACACCATCACCGCTCACCTCAAGGATAAAGTGAAAATTCGGCACAGAAAGAGATGGAGTCAGGTATGGAGTGTTAAGGTGTCCGATAGTAGAAAATGTGAAATCAGTTCAAATTAGGATGGCATTTAGGCCGGCAGTATGTGTTGCAGTTTTTAGAGCAAGACCATCTTTACTTCATTAAACTTTGAAAGGTGCCTCTTTAGTTAGGTTTAGATTGTTGAAATAGGTTTACTTGGACTCCTCGGCAATGGCTTGCTAATGACTTGCTTCTCAGTATTGATTCGGCAAACAGGTATGAAAATTGCATTACCCATCCCACCCCCTTCCGACAGAATACAATATTTTTACAATTTACATGGTGTTTAAACGTACATGTTAAAGTCCAAAGCAAACAGGTTTCAGGTTTGTGCCGAAAGGAAAAGCCCATCTCTGACTGTGTTGGCACAACCTATAGCATGCCACGTAGCAGATTATCTGTTGTAACTGTGGGCGTCGTCGAAACGTTTAACATTTATCGAGTCAATCGTCAGACAATGAAAGTACTAGTAATGTGTTTCCCTATGAAATGAATCTCATGCCTCATGGTGTACATGTTATTGTGAAGGTGGTGTGTCTACGCTTGTTTATTCAATGTTATGTACTTGTTGCTGTTGTTAAGGTGGTGTATATATACTTTGACGGTGCATGACCTACTTGGACTTGTTTCTTTGAGGGTGCATGACCTACTTTCACCTGTTTCTTTGATGGTGCATGACCTACTTGTACTTGTTTCTTTGAGGGTGCATGACCTACTTGTACTTGTTTCTCTATGGGTGCATGACTGACTTGTTTCTTTGAGGGTGCATGACCTATTTGTACTTGTTTCTTTGAAGGTGATGTACATGTACTACTTTCTGGGCTACCAGCTTCTGAAGGAGAAGATGTCACTGAAACGTAAGAAAGTCCGCGCAGAGAACACGTTTCTCCTGGCCTTGGATGGAGATGTGGACTTCCAGCCTGATGCGCTGCAGATCCTGGTGGACAGGATGAGGAAGAGCACCAGCCTTGGGGCCGCCTGTGGCAGGATCCACCCCATCGGCAACGGTACAACAATTTTCGAAATGTTGTCCTTTCAAAGCTATCTAAAGTGAACTCTCGTTGGTCTGGAAACCTTGGATCCCTGACAAGTGTTTGACGTCCGGACGTCTATATACAACGTATACTGTAGATAGAGAGAAAACACTACTTAAAATCGTTTGTTAGACATGTACCCGTGAAGATCCGGGTTAGAATTGATCTTCAGTAACCTATGGTTGTCGTAAAAGGCGTTTAACGGGATCGGGTGGTCAGACTCGATGACTTGGTTGACACACGCCATCGTACCCTAATTGTGTAGATCTATGCTCATGCTGTTGAACACTGGATTGTCTGTTCCAGACTCGATTATTTACAGACCGCTACCATATAGCTGGAATAATGCAGAGTGGCGTAAAACTAAACTCACTCATTCGTAAGACATGCACCATAACAGTATCAAGCGTAATATGAGGTGGTATGACCACGTGGTATTCCAGTTTAGAATGGTTCCCTCGTACAATGATACTTTTGTGTGGCCGGCATGGCATATATACATTCCTTCCTGATATGACATGCATGCATGATCTCTGTGAAGTAGCATACTTGCCCTGAAACATGGTCCGATACATGACAATGGCTTGTCTAATACCAACTGTTCATTTCCACCAGGTCCCATGGTGTGGTACCAGAAGTTTGAGTACGCCATCAGTCACTGGCTACAGAAGTCCACCGAGCACATGTTGGGGTGCGTTTTGTGCAGTCCCGGATGCTTCAGTTTATTCCGGGGATCTGCTCTCATGGATGACAACATCATGAGGAGATATACAACCCCGCCCACGGAACCCCGGCACTATGTTCAATATGATCAAGGTACTGGTACTATGTTCAGTATGATCAAGGTACTGGTACTATGTTCAGTATTATCATGGGAGTGGTACTATGTTCAGTATGATCAAGGTACTGGTACTATGTTCAGTATGATCAAGGTAGTGGTACTATGTTCAGTATTATCAAGGTAATGGTACTATGTTCAGTATTATCAAGGTAGTGGTACTATGTTCAGTATTATCATGGGAGTGGTACTATGTTCAGTATGATCAAGGTACTGGTACTATGTTCAGTATGATCAAGGTAGTGGTACTATGTTCAGTATTATCAAGGTAATGGTACTATGTTCAGTATTATCAAGGTAGTGGTACTATGTTCAGTATTATCATGGTAGTGGTACTATGTTCAATATGATCAAGGTAGTGGTACTATGTTCAGTATTATCAAGGTAGTGGTACTATGTTCAGTATTATCAAGGTAGTGGTACTATGTTCAGTATTTTCAAGGCAGTGGTACTATGTTCAGTATTATCAAGGTACTGGTACTATGTTCAGTATTATCAAGGTAGTGGTACTATGTTCAGTATTATCAAGGTAGTGGTACTATGTTCAGTATTATCAAGGTAGTGGTACTATGTTCAGTATTATCATGGTAGTGGTACTATGTTCAGTATGATCAAGGTACTGGTACTATGTTCAGTATGATCAAGGTACTGGTACTATGTTCAGTATTATCAAGGTAATGGTACTATGGACAGTATTATCAAGGTAGTGGTACTATGTTCAGTATGATCAAGGTAGTAGTACTATGTTCAATATGATCAAGGTAGTGGTACTATGTTCAGTATTATCAAGGTAATGGTACTATGTTCAGTATTATCAAGGTAGTGGTACTATGTTTAGTATTTTCAAGGAAGTGGTACTATGTTCAGTATTATCAAGGTAGTGGTACTATGTTCAGTATTATCATGATAGTGGTACTATGTTCAGTATTTTCAAGGTAGTGGTACTATGGTCAGTATTATGAAGGTACTGGTACTATGTTCAATATTATCAAGGTAGTGGTACTATGTTCAGTATGGTCAAGGTAGTGGTACTATGTTCAGTATTATGAAGGTACTGGTACTATGTTCAGTATTATCAAGGTAGTGGTACTATTTTCAGGATTATCAAGGTAGTGGTACTATGTTCAGTATTATCAAGGTAGTGGTACTATGTTTAGTATTATCAAGGTAGTGGTACTATGTTCAGTATTATCAAGGCAGTGGTACTATGTTCAGTATTTTCAAGGTAGTGGTACTATGTTCAGTATTTTCAAGGTAGTGGTACTATGTTCAGTATTATCAAGGTAGTAGTTCTATGTTCAGTATTATCATGGTAGTGGTACTATGTTCAGTATTTTCAAGGTAGTGGTACTATGTTCAGTATTATCAAGGTAGTGGTACTATGTTCAGTATTATCAAGGTACTGGTACTATGTTCAGAATCATCAAGGTAGTGGTACCATTTTCAGTATTATCATGGTAGTGGTGCTATGTTCAGTATTATCAAGGTAGTGGTACTATGTTCAGCATCATCAAGGTAGTGGTACTATGTTCAGTATTATTGTGGTAGTGTTACTATGTTCAGTTTATCAAGGTAGTGGTTCTATGTTCAGCATGATCAAGGTAGTGGTACTATGTTCAATATGATCAAGGTAGTGGTACTATGTTCAGTATTATCAAGGCAGTGGTACTATGTTCAGTATTATCAAGGTAGTGGTACTATGTTCAGTATTTTCAAGGTAGTGGTACTATGTTCAGTATTATCAAGGTAGTGGTACTATGTTCAGTATTATCAAGATAGTGGTACTATGTTCAGTATTATCAAGGTAGTGGTACTATGTTCAGTATGATCAAGGTAGTGGTACTATGTTCATATTATCAGTATTACTATGTTCAGTATTATCAAGGTACTATGTTCAGTATGATCAAGGTAGTGGTACTATGTTCAGTATTATCAAGGTAGTGGTACTATGTTCAGTATTATCAAGGTAGTGGTACTATGTTCAGTATTATCAAGGTAGTGGTACTATGTTCAGTATTATCAAGGTAGTGGTACTATGTTCAGTGTTATCAAGGTAGTGGTACTATGTTCAGTATTATCAAGGCAGTGGTACTATGTTCAGTATTATCATGGTAGTGGTACTATGTTCAGTATTATCAAGGTAGTGGTACTATGTTCAGCATTATCAAGGCAGTGGTACTATGTTCAGTATTATCATGGTAGTAGTTCTATGTTCAGTATTATCAAGGTAGTGGTACTATGTTCAATATTATCAATGTACTGGTACTATGTTCAGTATCATCAAGGTAGTGGTACCATTTTCAGTATTATCATGGTAGTGGTGCTATGTTCGGTATTATCAAGGTAGTGGTATTATGTTCAGCATTATCAAGGTAGTGGTACTATGTTCAGTATTATCAAGGTAGTGGTACTATGTTCAGCATGATCAAGGTAGTGGTACTATGTTCAGTATTATCAAGGCAGTGGTACTATGTTCAGTATTATCGTGGTAGTGGTACTATGTTCAGTATTTTCAAGGCAGTGGTAAGTATGTTCAGTATTATCAAGGTACTGGTACTATGTTCAGTATTATCAAGTTAGTGGCACCATGTTCAGTCTTATCAAGGTAGCGGTACTATTTTCAGTATTATCAAGGTACTGGTACTTTGTTCAGTATTATCATGGTAGTAGTACTATGTTCAGTATTATCAAGGTACCGGTACTTTCTTCAGTATTATGAAGGTACTGTTTTAAATCAGTGATATTTTTCAGTCAGAATTTACAAGAACGTTTACTAATCAAATTTACGGTTGATGTAATGTTGTAAATAATATACACAGGGTATATGAGAGTGAGATAACAACACACTGGTGTATATGGTTCCTATACATATACACTACCATGATATGATTACCGTTGTGGCACGATACTTCATCTGAAAATTCTGAGGAACGAGCGAACGACTGGAACCCATGATAGGCTCCCTTATCCCACCCGTTCGAACTATCTATGTTTGTAGCTTGTCCGTCACATCCTTGCTCACGAGTCTCATATCGATGGGGGAAATGGCTGACACCTGCATCAGCTTTGATGTTTTCTCCCAGATGACAACCATAAGAAACTCTCCAACTCAACAATAGATTGCCTGTTACACGCATATATCTTATATATGGGAGTGGCTTCTTCCTTAGGCAACATTGTCCATCATTCGGTATCAATTTCCCTTCCAGGAGAGGACCGCTGGCTGTGCACCCTCCTCTTGCAAAGAGGCTACAGAGTAGAATACTGTGCTGCCTCAGACTCATTCACGTTTGCTCCGGAAGGCTTCTTCGAGTTCTTCAACCAGCGGCGGCGCTGGACGCCTTCCACTATGGCCAACATTCTGGACCTGGTGATGGACTGGAAGAAAACATCCAAGAACAACCAGGACATCTCCATCATGTTTATGCTGTATCAGATGTTCCTCTTCACGTTCTCAGTCATCACTCCAGGCACCATCTTCATGCTCATAGTCGGGGCATTGACAACTGCCTACCCGTATGTATACTCTTGTATTGACCAGTAAGGGAGTTATTTGTTTAGATGTTGGGCTAACAAGGAACCAGCGATAAAATGATACAGTGAACCCAAGTCAAACCTTGTGACAAGTGAACATGTAACCCACCACGCTATGAAACAAAGCATTTAGTCTGCGTGGTCAACGGCCGGCCATTTAGCAGCTGTGATAAGAACTATACGGTCGGTCATTTAGCAGCTGTGATAAGAACTATAATGACTAAACAATAAAATGTATTCTATCAATGACTGCTAAACTATTTTCATCACTCAGTGTAAGCTTTGTATCTCCTTGTAAAGTCTTGTTACCTCTGTCATCTTCAAGTATATTAAACTTGTATTGCAGCGCCATACCCTTGTATGGTTCGTTCGTCATCAACTTGATACCAATCATCATTTTTGTGCTCCTGTGTTTCAAAACAAGCACCGACGTACAGGTAATACTATATCCATCCACGCATCAACACGCACTAAGAAGCATATGTATTCCTCTTAAATTTATTCTATCATAATGTTTATTTTCAATTGCAATTAAAACGTTATGGATGTGAAAAGGAAAAAAACTATACCAGTGCTAAGTGAGCAATTTTAGAAAGCTACTTCAGGTGTAATTCAACTTCTTCTTTTTAAATAAATAGTATTGCACACAGCTGCTGATGGGTATCTTTGGTACCCTATCTTAATAATCAGTCAACAGATGTGCTTTCAATGGCACAAAATCACATGGTAGGAGTCATGTGTTTGTAAATTATACTTACCCAAGGTTTCATTAGACCAATATATACTGAGTCAAAAAAGAAACTTCACATTCTTTCTTCAGGGAACTATAATAGAACAAGAGATGGTAAGATGGTTAAATTGTTATTATTTCATCGCTGAGATCTGTGTGATGTACACGATACACTGACAGTGCCATAATCATTTCCATTTTGCTACACCGCCGTTCCAAAACATGGGTATACAGAATGTCAAGTCACAAGAATAAAAATGCGAAATTTCTCAGTTCAATATCGTGTATGGCCGCCCCGCGCATTCACCACTGCCAAACACCGTCTCCTCATCGACTGCCTGATGCTTGTGAACACGTGGTTGGGGATTCTGCGCCATTGCTCTTGCAAGGCAGCGCCAAGTTCCTGCAAATTCTGAGGCTGGTTCCTAAGACCACGAAGCCTTCTCCCAAGTGCATCCCAAACGTGCTCTATTGGATTACGGTCAGGGGACCTTGATGGCCAGTCCATGACGTTGATTCCAGCGTTTTGAAGGAAATTTCGTGTCAACATCACGGTATGCGGCCGAGCATTATCATGCTGGAACTGTAGACCTGGGCCATAAGCCGCCATGAAAGGAACGAGTTCAGGGGTGAGCACCTGGTCGCGGTAAGCAGCAGCTGTGAGGTTTCCACGGATGACAAGAAGTCGGGAACGGTTGTTCCCACAGAAAGCACCCCACACCATGCATCTTCCGCCCCCGAATCTGTCGACTTCCTGTACACAACATTGGGCATACCGTTCACGACGTCGTCTCCAGACTCTATGCCTGCCGTCCGCGAGTCTGAGGGTAAAGACGACTCGATTCCAGTCTCTCTGGGTCCATTGGAGGTGACGTTGGGCCCACAGCAGACGTTGACGTTGATGAAACGGCGTCAATATTGGCCCACGATATGGACGTCGAGAATGGAGATTGGCAGCCCGCAACCGATTTCGAATGGTCTGTGAGGACAGTCGACCTCTAAACATCTCAGTCCTGGTTCTTGTAGCCGGCAGAAATCTGTCACGTAGGTGACGTAGGACGATTTGACGGTCTTCTGCTCGTGACGTCACACGTGGACGACCCGACCTTGGGCGATCAGAAGTGGTGCCAGTTTGTTGTAGACGACCTCGCAAGTCATACACAGTACGACGGCTGCATCCCATTGCTCTTGCGACGTCAATAACTGATCTTCCCGCTTGCAACATGCCAACGGCACGTTCAAGTTGCACATTTGACAATCGTGGCATTTCAAGTACCGTTAGAACTGTGGTTTAAAAGTGTTTTTTCAATTCTTGAGGCCAATGCAAACACGTGCATATGAAGAAAACTTCGATGCGAAGATCACGTGATCGACTGCACTTGCAAAACCTGATTTGGCACTAACGTCATTTGCACGACGAATGGATGTGTTTGAGTGGGTTTTGCTAACGTTTTTCTAGAGTCGAAAGATAGGGATCCCAATTCGGATACATAGATGTATCATCAGAGAAAAATTATTCATTATTTTTCAAATTACATTTTGTGAAGTTTCTTTTTTGACTCAGTATATATTTTTACCCCACAAAATTGCCCAGCCACTGAATACTGTTTACAAACTGTTGCAGGAACGAGTTTTGGTTAAATAGACATGATCAATTTGTACGAACGGCATTTTCAAGTTTCAATTACATGGAAAAATACAAACTCGGTACATTTTGTTTAGAACTTCAGTTTATCTCCACTCTTGTACCGACTGAGACATCTTACCACATTGTACTCCATGACATTAAATCTGCAAAGCGGTGAAACACTCACCATCATTGTCACTAATATAACATACATGTTATATTAAAATAATATTCCTGTATTTTCACGAGTTATTGTTACTAACAGTAGTACATGTATTTATAAAATAAACGTAGATAACCTGATTTGAAGTTGACTTGATATTTATCGTCTGTTTGAATGTTTGAAATGGACTATTATTGGTTCCAGCTGTCATTCGCTTCTCTGGTGTCGATTGTCTACAGTCTTCTGATGATGGTGGTGTTGGTAGGAATCCTGCAGCAGGTTGCAAGAAGTGGATTCTGTTCTGTGTCCACAGTCTTCTTGACCGGGGTCGCGGGAATCTATGTGTCGTCGGCTTTCCTTCACCCCCAGGAGTTCTGGTGTATTATACATGGGGGGCTATACTTCCTCTCCATACCAGCGATGTCAGTGTTAATGATGATATTCTCTCTCGGGAATCTTCAGAACGTATCCTGGGGAACTCGTGAAGTGAAAACTGCAGCTCCTCCGCTCCCAACTCAGCAACAACAGCAGCAACAAAAGCAAAATCAAGCCAGTCAGGATAAAAGGAATATGGTGCAGCAGTGGCTTGGGAAGATAAGTGAAGGGGTATCTGGTGATTCAGATTACAACTTCTCCTTTGGTAACTTGTTCAGATGTGTCTGTTGCCCATCTAACCAAGGGGTGAAAAATGAAGACCTCAAGTTCAAGGCCATCCTGCAACGTTTGGAGGAACTCGACGAACGCATGACTGAAATGACCCGAAGTGGTGTTGATTCTCTCGATTCTTTCAACAATACCCGTACTCCTGAAGCTACACCCTTCTCTGATATTGCTGGTCAGTTTGAAGGAGCTGTGGACAGAGGTAATGGAGCATTTTTATCTGTAATAACTATGAAACAGTTTGATCAGGTAGAACCAGTTTGTATACAATTGTCAAGACAAACAGTCAAATGGTGATTATATGTGATGACAGGCTACAAGACGGCTCAACGATAAAGTCTGAACACTGCTTTTGAATAGTATGACTATCTGCGTTATATTTTTCAGCCAATCCAGTATTCAAAGAGGAAAAGACGATGGTCAGAGATGAGCTGACAGAGCCCTACTGGATTGAGGATGAAGATATTGCAGGAGGCCAAAAGGAGCTGGTGAGCAGTCAAGAGGTAGATTTCTGGAATGGACTTATCGGGAAGTACCTCTTCCCACTGGACAGAGATGAAAAGCATGAGAAGAAAATGCAACAAGACCTTTTAGAATTGAGGAACACCGTGTGCCTTGCCTTTCTCCTCATCAATGCCCTCTTCGTTATCCTTCTATTTGCTTTGGAGTCAGTATCTGAGTACACTCCACAGCTGAAGGTAAAACTACCGTGTGGGAATGATGATGTGATTCCCGAGGATATTCAGCCAATATCAGTTGCATTTACTCTCGTGTTCGGGATTATGCTTTCTATACAATATATAGCAATGCTGTTCCACAGATATTCTACGTTCTTACACATCGCTGCTATAACTAGGATTGATTTATTCAGAGGCAAACTGAGAAGCAAGAAGCAAGAAGACAGGAGGCCCACTGTCGAGGAGACTATTGCCCTTGTCCGGGAAATGCAGCAGATGAGGGAAGATGATGACACAATGTCCACTGTGAGTGCCACCGAACTAGCCCCTGATTACCCCGATGATGAGGAAGAGGGTTCTGGGAATCCAAACAAAGGTAAGGATCTGTGGAACAAGATGAGAGCACGCACAAAGGAACCTAAAGCTCACCACACACTGAGCAGAAATTTCATGAAGAACTTTCAGAAACTGGCTAAAAACATGACGGAGGACAAACAACATGAGTCCAAAGAGAAAGCTGAGGAGGAGATCGGTAAAAAATTTAAAGGTTTTGAACGCAAATCTCTATTCACTATCGTCAAAATGGCCCAGTCAAATGAAGCCTTTAAACAAAAAGTTATCAAGAAGAATGACAGGTGGCAAGGCGTTGTACAAAAACTTAATATTAACAAACAAATTAAAAGCAAGAAACCAATGACTCTTGCTGATATTGTGAAAGCTGCTCAGCAGAAGAGGAGAGAAGAGCAAGGACTAGCACCTCAACCATCCAGCTCACAGGCCACAAGATCTGCATTTGGGGAAGCAAAAACTCAGACCAACCAAGGTCCTGTGGCAAGCAGCCCAAAGCCAAAACTTAAATCATTTGCCATGCGGGCACTTGCAGCTACAAAGAAGGATGAATCGCATCCAGCATCTGACGGCCAATCATCTCTCCGTCAAATTATTCGGCAGAGTCGACAAACCCGACAGCGATCAATGGAGCCGGACACGGAAATGACGTTACAGACTCCGCCGCCAGCACCTGGTGATGAGTGGCCGCCGGAAGTTGAATATGCTGCCAGGTCCCGAGGCTCCTCACCCCATAGAGGAATACATGGGGCTGACACTCTCTTTTAAAGCACTATTTCATCGATCACAATCTCCGAGTTTCTAACAAGCAACGGAGGGCTAACTTTCAAGACTTTCCAATAAAACCCCGGGTTATTCAACAGTCCGAAGCAGCCATGCCGGGATGACTTTTAGAGAGAATACGGTGGTTTTCATGTGTACTATAGTTAAATTAAAAACGGCACACACGATTGTTGCCGGTCGTCATCACTCGGAATCTGCACCAATGCTCCCTAGCGACTTCACAAGGATGCCAGTAGACTAACGCCCAGTCTCTGAATATATATAATTTTGATAGCAACAAATAATTCCATTAAAAATTGAAAAGGAGCCCCAGTGAGATGGGTGATTCGAAGAACCTGAGGAAATGTAGACTTGCTTCGAGCTCGAGCATAGGAAAAAGGGCTCTTCGAAAGGGAAAAAAATGAGACAGACGAGGAAATAATGCTGTTGAGGGACTGTGAGACAGACGAGGAAATAATGCTGTGTAGGGACTGTGAGACAGACGAGGAAATAAGGGACTGTGAGACAGATGAGGAATTAATGCTGTTGAGGGACTGTGAGACAGACGAGGAAATAATGCTGTTGAGGGACTGTGAGACAGACGAGGAAATAATGCTGTTGAGGGACTGTGAGACAGACGAGGAAATAATGCTGTTATGGGACTGTGAGACAGACGAGGAAATAATGCTGTTGAGGGACTGTGAGACAGACGAGGAAATAATGCTGTTGAGGGACTGTGAGACAGACGAGGAAATAATGCTGTTGAGGGACTGTGAGACAGACGAGGAAATAATGCTGTTGAGGGACTGTGAGACAGACGAGGAAATAATGCTGTTGAGGGACTGTGAGACAGACGAGGAAATAATGCTGTTGAGGGACTGTGAGACAGACGAGGAAATTGCTGTTGAGGGACTGTGAGACAGACGAGAAATAATAATGCTGTTGAGGGACTGTGAGACAGACGAGGAAATAATGCTGTTGAGGACAGACGAGGAAATAATGCTGTTCAGACTGACAGACGAGGAAATAATGCTGTTGAGGGACTGTGAGACAGACGAGGAAATAATGCTGTTGAGGGACTGTGAGACAGACTGTGAATGCTGTTGAGACTGTGAGACAGACGAGGAAATAATGCTGCTGTTGAGGGACTGTGGGACGAGGAAATGTGTTGAGGGACTGTGAGACAGACGAGGAAATAATACTGTTGACTGTGAGACAGACGAGGAAATAATGCTGTTGAGGGACTGTGAGACAGACTGACTGTGAGAAATAATGCTGTTGAGGGACTGTGAGACAGACGAGGAAATAATGCTGTTGAGGGAGGGACTGTGAGACAGACGAGGGAAATAATGCTGTTGAGGGACTGTGAGACAGACAGACGAGAAACGAGGAAATAATGCTGTTGAGGGACTGTGAGACAGACGAGGAAATAATGCTGTTGAGGGACTGTGAGACAGACGAGGAAATAATGCTGTTGAGGACTGTGAGACAGACGAGGAAATAATGCTGTTGAGGGACTGTAGAGACAGACGAGGAAATAATGCTGTTGAGGGACTGTGAGACAGGGGACTGTGAGACAGACAGACGAGGAAATAATGCTGTTGAGGGACTGTGAGACAGACGAGGAAATAATGCTGTTGAGGGACTGTGAGACAGACGAGGAAATAATGCTGTTGAGGGACTGTGAGACAGACGAGGAAATAATGCTGTTGAGGGACTGTGAGACAGACGAGGAAATAATACTGTTGAGGGACTGTGAGACAGACGAGGAAATAATTGTTGAGGGACTGTGAGACAGACGAGGAAATAATGCTGTTGAGGGACTGTGAGACAGACGAAAATAATGCTGTTGAGGGACTGTGAGACAGACGACTGTTGAGGGACTGTGGACAGAAATAATGCTGTTGAGGGACTGTGAGAGACAGACGAGGAAATAATGCTGTTGAGGGACTGTGACAGACGAGGAAACTGTTGAGGGACTGTGAGACAAATAATGCTGTTGAGGGACTGTGAGACAGACAGAAATAATGCTGAGGGAAATAATGCTGTTGAGGGACTGTGAGACAGACTAATGCTGTTGAGGGACTGTGAGACAGACGAGGAAATAATGCTGAGGACTGTGAGACAGACGAGGAAATAATGCTGTTGAGGGACTGTGAGACAGACGAGGAAATAATGCTGTTGAGGGACTGTGAGACAGACGAGGAAATAATGCTGTTGAGGGACTGTGAGACAGACGAGGAAATAATGCTGTTGAGGGACTGTGAGACAGACGAGGAAATAATGCTGTTGAGGGACTGTGAGACAGACGAGGAAATAATGCTGTTGAGGGACTGTGAGACAGACTAGGATGACGGGAGGGACTAGGATGCTGTTCACTGTGAGGGTTGGTAATCAAAATCTTGGATCCGATGTGTGAATTTCTTTTTTAAATCCTTTTTGCACGAGTGAAAGAATTTTTTATGATCCAAACAGTATTTGATATATGTTGTTTCATAATGGATAGTATCTGTCCAAAGTCCGTTCATGTTAAAATGTTAAATGACAAGCCTTCAGTATATATCTCTCCAAAGTCCGTTCATCTCTCTCAAGCCTTCTTTCTCTCTCTCTCCGTACAGTTTGTATGTTTTAAACACATATCTCTATTCATGTGGAACTATAAAAGTATCCGTGTATATATATCCTTGCCCACCCACTGAGAGTCTTTGATTACTGTGTTATTGATATATTATTTGGATGTAATGGATGTCATAATTACTTTGGTTTTCAGTACTCAAATTGGATACGACGTAGCTGTATTTAGCAAGAACTACAAATTGTATATAGACGACAAAATGGCTCATTTGTCTCCTTCTCGGTATAATACCCATTTCTGTGTTTCTTGGAAACTGTACTTGTAATCTTGTTAGAATCGTTTCAATATGCTGTAATGATTTGTATTCAAGCCCTTGAATTATTAAATAAAATACCTCACACATAAAACCAGAAAGCTGAAGTACTTAGCGGGACTACGAGTGGCCCAGTTGCCTACGACGTTGCAATGCGTCGTGCAGAGTTGCGCCCCTTGCACCCCAGAACACTACAGTCTGTTTGGGTCAAAATGATACAGATGAATGACAACCTAAATCTAAATCGGTTCATGATCAAACATTCATTTCAACGCAGAATGTAATGAAAACATCAGACCAACTCTGGGAAATAGTTTCATAACGTTACTCATCATCATTTTGTTTTGATTTTCCGTGGGAAGTTTTACGAGGGTAAAGTACCAGTAGTAGTGTTGCAGGAAACAGCCTCAAGGGCGGGAAGCACGTGTAATTGTGACGTCACATCAAGTATAGCCAATTGATTTATTGACACGGAACATGAGACAATGAAATTCACCTTTGACATCAAGTCCATTATTTTATGTTAATGACTTTTTCAAAGGCGAAAATGGAAGGGGTCGCCTTAAATATGCCATGGGTAATTTGTTAAACGCATTGCATGTGCAGTTGGGTTGTCTGAAAGACAACTGAAAGAAACATTGAGAAAAAGTGCAACCGAGTTAGGCACAACTGAGGGGATTATATCAAAATCTCCACTTTTGAAAGTTAACAAACTTGAGTGTTTTCTGAAAGAGTCAGTAAATCAGGGGCGGATTGAGCTGTTTTCCACACGTCATTTACTCGCGAGTTTCAATGGTCATTTAATAAACTTTCAGGACCCCCTCTGGATCCGCCTATGGTAAATGATATTAGTAAATGCCAATTATCAGTTATGGAAAGTTTTGCATAAATTTGGGCTTCTTTACAATGTGATATCGTGCGATTACGCAACACATACTTACGCACTATCAGACAAAAACGTCAAGATGGATTCGGACCAGTGCTTTTGGATGAAACATGGGTGAACGCCAGCCACACTGCAAGCACACAATGTGTAGATAGCTCATCTACAAAACCATATAACAGGAAACTGCAAGCACACAATGTGTATATAGCTCATCTACAAAACCATATAACAGGAAACTGCAAGCACGCAATGTGTAGATAGCTCATCTACAAAACCATATAACAGGAAACTGCCACTGGGCAAGGGTGAGCGACTCATTGTGTTACACGCAGGTTGTAAAAGTGTGGGTTTCTGTCTCATTGTTCACTCGTGTTCAAGGCGAAATCCAAAGACAACTGAATTTACCACACTGAAAGGGGGAATTTTTCTTAAATTGGGTGAAAAACAGCTGATACCAGCACATCTTCAGAAATGTTTAATTGTTATGGGCAACGCACGAAATCATAGCGTGCAGGATCCAGATGCAAAAACACCAACATCCAACGGCAGGATAAGTAATATGGTAACATGGCCAGAAAAGCTAGCTATTCAAAAGCATTTCCATCAAAAGTAACTAAACCTCTTTTGAATGGCATAGTAAAGCGCAACAAAAAACACCACTCTATAAGGTAGATCAATGTGTCAAAGCTCATGGCCATGAAACTTAACGTTTACCGCCTTACCATTGAGATCTCAATCCAATAGAACTTATCTGGGGTGTCATCAATCTAATGTGGGTCGCAACAATACCACATTGGAACTTTCGGTCGCTTAAAACGAAGTAAGGGACCGTTCATAATTTATGGTGTGTTTGTGTGTGAATATCACACCACACACCAAACACACACACACACACACACACACGCGCACACGCGCGCACACACCCTAGCCATGAATTATGTAAAATAACATCAGCAATCTGGCAAAACTGTACATGTATACAAAAAGTTGAAAATGAAACAGAGAATCAGTACTGGATAAAAAGTGATTTAGATTATGCCACCATTCATCATATAAGTGAACAATTTGAGATTGCATGTGAATCAGGAATATCCTCAGATTCCAGTCCGGAAGAGTTTTGATACAACCCCTAAATGCTGCACGTGCTACCCGCCTTTGAGGCTGTTCCTGCAACAGTACGTACTACTGTTACTTTACTTTTTTGAGTTTAGTTTTTTATCTTGGAGACAAACGTTATGAAACCTTTTATCAGATTTGGCCTGATGTGTTCATTACATTCTGCGTTGAAATGAATGTTCGATCATGAACCGAGTTTGAGTTAGATTGTTATTCATCGGTATCATTTTGACCCAAAACAGACATTCTTTTATAGAATGATGCGCTCGAATTCCGTTTTTTTCCCGATCATGTTTTAAGTTTGTCACCATAGTGACATGTGTCAGAGAATCGTATCACCTCGGGCTTTTCTCCCACTTTAGACTGACACGTGTTGTCGAACCAACTCATTCATGGAATTCTTGCTATGATTCTTCTGCTTTTTATTGAATACACATGTGAGTGCTGTTAGTAAGCAGACTTTAACTCTTGAAGGGGTGGGTGAACATGGAAAACTGGTTCCTGCGAGTAAACTAAGGAATTCCAGGTTACCCGAATCGCAGAATGATAAAGACCAACCAAGATGTCACTGTTTTCGCCAACTTATAAAGCGGTCGTAAAATATATCGTTTCGCTCAACCAGAGGAACACTGTCGCTCTTTTGTGTAACATGGCTTGAAGGTCTTTCCCTATAGTGAGTGAGTAAGTGAGTGAGTGAAGTTTTACGCCACTTTTAGCAATATTCCAGCAACATCACGTCGGGGACACCAGAAATGGGTTTCATGCATTCTCCCATGTGGGCAACCGCGCCCAGGTCTCCGGCGAGACGAGCGGACGCTTTAAAGGAGAATACGAGTGAATTGCAATAATTTGCTGGGTGAAAGATAAAGTCATCAGAAATATATTCCCAAATTTTGAATTAAAAATTATGAATACTTATGTTTTAATCGCGAAAACAGTTTCTGTAAATCTCGGCTTCGGCCATTATGCATATTTCGCTGGAACCCACGTGACCTTTCCGTTCGTGACGTCAGATGTGCCGGGAGTCCGCCATATTGCCAAAGATCAAGTGCTGCAGTAGTACAAGTCGTGTTGTTGCTGGCGTTTTTTTAAATGGTACGATGGTGTATTGCGTTGCCTGGGGATGCGCGGCATCATCGACATGGGAAAGAACCACCGTTTCTTCCGTTTTCCAAGTGAAAAGACAGATATAGACAGGAGGAAGGTTTGGATTCATAGGTGTCAACGTGGGGAGAAAAACTGGAAGCCAAGCAAGAATGCAGTACTGTGTGCCGATTATTTCGAGTCGGATGCATTCGAAAGAGACCCATTTCGCCTTGCACAAATGGGATATGAAAATCCAAAAGCTCGGCTGAAGAAGGACGCAATGCCCACGAGATTCAGGACAAAAAGTTTCGCGGATGGTTTACCTAGTGTTACACGAGGAGCATTTAGGAAACGACAAACGGACGAGGTAAGTAGATTTCGATATGCATACTGTTACCGACCGGAATATTCATTCCCGAATATTCCGTTTATATTGCACCATTAAGTAGTATAGTTTTATTTGTCTATTTTTCGCAGATGCTGAGGGATATCTTCAATGATGAACAAACCACTGAAACAAATCCACCCAAAGCCTTTGATGGAGACAGGAATGAGCCTTATGAATTAGATAAGGTAAAGGAACATGAACAGTTTCATGGACCAGATTCCACATCAACTAATGAGATAAAACTTGGAGCGTCTGTCAGTGTTTCCACCAATTTGAACATTAGTTCGCGTTTTGTCACCCAGAAAACCCAGACTATTTCACAGCAACAAGTTACATCACAACGTGCACGGAGGATTGAAGTTACAAGTCCTTGCCAGTGAAAGTCAGTCACTACCATTTCAACAGAAATTCAATGTGAATTTGTATCATTGCCACCACTAAAGCTATTTTCATCTAAATGTGCACCCATATCACAAGTTTCATCTAAACAGCATGAGGTGTGCAGTGTCCCCATCCAAGCAGTGGAGGATATTGATGCTTGTGAGGACACACTTCTTACAAGTGACGAGGAATACATGCCTTCTGAATACTCAGAGTTGGATGAAAGTGAAACTGATGCAGACTGTGATACAGATACTGATGACGAAACTGAACCAGTTCTCTACTTGTCAGCAAATCCCCAGACTGAAAGACAGTTTCTTGTCTCTGAAACCTCACTTGCCCAACTATTCCAGTATTGCTCACATCAGTCAGGTTCAAGTTCATTTTGTGGCATGACTTGTCAAGTGAAACTGATGCAACATCAAGGCGTTATGATAACTGTGGAGACAAAATGCTTGAAGGGGCACACTACAATATGGAACAGTCAGTCAATGCATGGGACAATGCCTTGGGGCAATCTTCTGTGTGCCAGCAGTATTCTTTTGAGCGGGGGATGTGCCACCCAAGTATTGAGAATGTTCAAGTTCATGAAACTGCCAATTTTTAGCATGGGTACTTTCATCAACATACAGCGATGCTATACAGTACCAGACTACCCTCTTGGCCTGTAGTGATTGTTGGGTGGCTAAAGTCGGTACGAGAAACGGCTAGTCACACACGGAATGCTCCGGTGAAACCCTAGACATGGATACAGTATGTGAAGGCCGATATTTCGGCGATTCCAGTACCTGTGAAGAGAGACTATTAACGGCATTTCTTCCATCGTATTTTCTCACGTTTATCTGTGCTAACGACTTGTTACAACTTTTAAAACAAATTTTAACAAACTGATAATGAAACCGGACTATAGTTCGTTTGACTTCATTTTAGACCGATGAATTGCACACAAAATCTAATAATTTAATCAACAAGCGCGTGCAGTGAAATTTCAATATCACACGTACAATTTCAACTCGCACACCTGGCTGTTTTACCAACAAGTGGTCCTCCCTCGTAAGAAATAGCGAAAAGTGACAACAAAATAAGGATCGTTTGTTAAACAACTTTTTTATTCGGGTGTCCAAACTTATGAGACAAATCATCAGAGTTGGTTTGTTGATTTCATGCGAATGTGCAAAGTTTGATTTTGTTGCATTTATTAGATTTTGTGTTAGTGAGCAATTCATCGGTCTCAAATGAAATCAAACGGACTATACATGCATTAAATGTACCCGATTTTCGCATTCGAGCTGTAAATGTCGTTAACGCCATCGTTTAAAGTGTTATATGAGGTTTTATTGCGTCAGATCCGCCCGAAACGTTTGACCAGGGATAATCTACAGTCTTCTATTCTCCCTGCTTTGACACACTGTATAGACGAACACTACCTCACGTCATGTGATAGATGGGCCCGATTGGCATTACTATATCATGTGACATGTAGCGATGTATTATAAGTTGTTCACTGGTCACGAGGGGGGACACTATAAGTTGTTCACTGGTCACGAGGGGGACACTATGAGTTGTTCACTGGTCACGAGGGGGACACTATGAGTTGTTCACTATATAAAATTGTTCACTGGTCACGAGGGGGACACTATGAGTTGTTCACTGGTCACGAGGGGGACACTATAAGTTGTTCACTGGTCACGAGGGGGACACTATAAGTTGTTCACTGGTCACAAGGGGACACTGTAAGTTGTTCACTGGTCACGAGGGGGACACTGTAAGTTGTTCACTGGTCACGAGGGGGACACTGCATGTTGTTCACTGGTTACGAGGGAATTTGGAACTGTTTGAAGCACGGGGTTCATACCGTAGTAAGAAGTAACACAGTTAGGCAACAGGTCAAACACTACAAACACGAAGTACCAAAGTTCGGCATTTCCAGCGGGTAACAGAAAATGTTACTCTCTTGCAAGCGGGGTACATTGATTGGCTCAGCCAATCAGAAAACGACATTTATGTGTAATGTAAGATAAGTGTCGATGTTCACGATTGTAATACAGAACTTAAACCAAGCGAATGCTTTATGATCTTATGACCAAGCGTCCAGAAGTCCTGAATGGCGTGGCAGCATATTTAATTATAATAAGGGAGTGAGTATGGTTTTTACGCCGTTTTTAGCAATATTCCAGCAATATGACGGCGGGGGACACCAGGAATGTAATTATAATAAGCTTTATGGTGGCATGGAGTAGCTACAAGACCATGAGTCTTGGTTTCTTCCGAAGCGAGGTGAAATGGGCTTTCGCTTCGAGTTTCAAATGTCTTAATGGTTGATTGGGAGGCGCACATTCGCTCGAAAAACTGCGTTATTATGACCACGGTCACTAGATCGGTTTTCATTCATCTCTGCGCCGAAAAGTCCTTCCTTATTCCAATTATCCCTAGCGTGAGGCGGGGTAACAACAAGTAACATGTGTTAACTTGTATGACACAGCTCGGGTTCGAACTACAGTACTTACGCTCCGCATTGGACAACAGACGGGATCTGGTTTTTTAGATATACAGGCAGCATATTCGCCCAACAGAGGCGCTCATAGGTCCACAATTTAAGTCCCATGGAGGGGGTGGGGTAGCCTAGTGGTTAAAGCGTTCGCTCGTCAATCCGAAGACCCGGGTTCGATTCCCCACATGAGTACAATGTGTGAAGCCCATTTCTGGTGTCCCCGGCGTGATATTGCTGGAATATTGCTAAAAGCGGCGTAAAATGTCGCTCACTCACTATAAGTCCCATGCACCTGTGAAGTCGACGAAATGGAGATCGGATGCTTAAAGTTTTCTACTGTGTGGCAAACCCCATGAGCGTGGTTCTTTGCTTGAGCTTTGATTCAGTGGCCAACTAGTCCTTGCACACACAATTATTGCCTGGAATATTGCCTACATTCTTTACACTGGCTGCCCAATCACTACAGGATTCAATTCAAGCTTCTGTGCCTCTCTTTCCGCTGTCTGTCTGGATCAGCCCCTTCGCATCGGGTAACGGGATCGGGTGGTCAGTTTCGCTGACTTGGTTGACAAATGTCATCGGTTCCCAATTGCGCAGATCGATGCTCATGCTGTTGATCACTGGATTGTCTGGTCCAGACTCGATTATTTACAGACCGCCGTCATATAGCTGGAATATTGCTGAGTGCGGCGTAAAACTAAACTCACTCACTCACCCTTCGCATCGGGCCCAGTCCCTCACACAGCACCGCCCATGTTCACAGGATAAACGTATATTCGTTATGCCCACTGTGAGAACTTCTACTTATGGTGAAACGTCCTTTTCGTATGCAGCCTCTACGTATACAACCTGGAATCAACTACCTCAATATCTACGTGACTGTACAGAACTTTCTCATTTTAAATCTTTACTAAAGACTCACTTCTTCAGATTAGCCTATGAGTGCAAACAATAATTCATTAATTGTTTACATGCATCTTTTATTCTCTCCTCGTGTCTGTTTTGTATATACTTCTATGTCTTGCGCTTTGAGCATGTTGTACATGGAAAACAGCGCATTACAAGCATGCTATTATTATTATTATTATTAAACAACGTTCACAGAGACTCATGGATACTGTACATCAGTAATAAGGACAGGTTCTCCAGTTGTGATGATCTCGTGGTGACAATGGCCGCGTACAGGTCAGGATTTTCCTTCACCACCTGTTAAACATATGCACATGCACCCATGAAGACAGGGGTTGAATTGATGTTCAGTATCCCATGCTTGTCGTACGAGGCGACTAACGGGATCGGGTGGTCAGGCTCGCTGACTTGGTTGACTCAGGTCATCAGTTCCCAATTTCGTACATCGATGCTGATGCTGTTGATCACTGGATTGTAAGGCCCAGATTCGATTATTTACAGACCGCCGTCATATAGCTGGAATATTGCTGAGTGCGGCGTTAAACGGCAAACCAACCAACCAACGTAAGAGTCGACTAATTTTGGGTGGTGACTTGACCGATGCATATCGTCGTAGTCGATGCTGATGATGTCTAGTCCAGACTCTATTATTTACAGACCGATGTCTCATAGCCGGAATATTGCTGAGTGTGGCGTTAAACATCAAACAAACGAACAAACAGACACACAGAATATTAACACACGCAGTGACGTATATATAGGGTACTCGCCTGTTGAAAACCCTAACCGATCTGACAGTCCCTATTGAGCTGACAAGACGCACTAACGTACCAAGCATTCATCTCGCCTCGAAGTCATAATTCATATAATTCTTTAGAAATCCACGCATTAAAATATTTCGCTAACTTACCGAATAATATAGGACGAATAAACCCCGATGCCTACAACGTTGCATTTAATCAGGAATATTTCTTTTCATCCAAAACTAAACATCGTTGTATACATGCATTCTGTTAGATCTAATATGACACGTGAGTGTGGTTAATTAAGCATAATAATAATTGAGGCCTTAGAAAAGCATGAAACGATGTGTATATGAAAAACACAATGTTACTGAAAATACCAACATCGTGACCACAGAGTAGCTTTGATATTGATTAATTAAACAGCTGCGAACACCTGTGTAGTTACGCCCCATCATACGACTGTGGTTCAACCTTACTTGTGCACGTGTCGGTAAAATTGATGTTGTTTGAGAACATTAATATTTGGGATGTATTTGTAAAGATTTGAAGAAACCTATGACCTAAATATGTTATCCCTATACCATTTACAGTTATACTTACAGAAACATATGAGTGGCGTGATAATATACAGTCATTCCGTACGTGACAATATTGGGGAGGAAGTCAAACTAACGGAATATCCTAAACAACACCTTAGGCCCTGCCCCCTCTTCATATCTGGGCGAATATTTCTTCCCTGTTGACTTTTGTTAACATGTTGCCGGATCATCGTGTGTTGGCCAATTATTGATTATAATGCAGTTTCGTTCTTACATATCTTCATAATTACTTTCATATATAATGATGCGCGTTCATATGACACATGTTTGAAATCATGCTCATTTCGCAACCATTGCAAAATTAACATTATATTTACCTGACAACTAATGTTCCATGAAAGGGAATATAACGAACTTAAAGTAAAAGCGTATTGTTAGTATTGTTTTTTTATGTATATATCCTCTATCCCATAACGTATAGCTGTAAAACCTCTGACTCACGGCTTATTTGGGCTGCAACAAAGAATGATTAACAGGAACATGGATGACATTCAGAGAAAATCTCTTTTCTTCTTCATCATTAGCGCCAGCATAACGGTTAATATATAGATACATAGGCAACAATATTTTACTAATTTGACATGTTGCTCCTGTTTAGATCCCCTCAAAAAAAAAGGCTTTCAAAAGGCTTTGCCGTAATCCAAAGGTGAAATAATGACATAGTTGCAAGAAGAAAGTTCCAAAGATATAAACACCATTAAATAGTCCAGCTGGCAATTATACGTGAGGTACTCAGACAGGAAGGATGAATTATCGCACGTTTCAGTCTAGATTGCAACTTAGGTTCCGAGTTAAATATAACATGTACCAATTACATTTAAGGGTTATAGAGGAATTCGATTAAGAATATGCATATTTATGGACACACTCACGAGCACACCCGTATGCAAGCGCGCGCACACACGTGTAACATAAATGTAGAAGGGCCGTGGAGTCAACCCGCATATGAAAGCCTCAGTTATCGGCGAGGGGGCGGTGTGTGCCTCGTCGGTCGTGTGGACAAGGTGTCCGACATCGGATCAGATACATTGCACACATAGTCTGAGCTGGTGCTGGCATTGTCAGTTGTAGATGCATTGAATAAGATCAAGCTCCCCCATAACATATATTGTGTCAAGCTCTCTGAAATGTAATACGACATACTATTCAATATACGCTTTCAGTTACATGTAAACATGAATTACATTTTGGTTTCTATAATAAAAGTAAATACTGCAAGTTGAAAGGTTAACAAGTAAAGATTCGTTTCCTCGTTCAGACCAGAGACCATATATCTCTGTTCAGACAGATGCTAAAACTTACTTCCTGGTTAGATGAAAATATTATGTTTGAATATTTATTTCTTTGACTCCAAATGTTTATATTTCCTCACCCACCAAAGCTCGAAGTCAGCTGGTTCTGCTTCTGCTGAGTAGCAAGCACGTGCAATGAGGCTCAGTAGGAAATCCATGACTTTAATACAAGTACGGGAGAAGGCTTCCTGGGAATCAGCTCAATAACACTAGTTGTGTTGCAAGTAGCCCCAATACTCTGCCCGAGGTGTTTGTATCTACATTTAGAAAACCACGTCACTTCCAAATTCCTGACATCAACACAACGGTTAAGATTAGTGGCACCGGATTCATCGACCGCCGAAACTGTCATGAGTCAACCACATCTCCGATGGCTTCAGTGAATCATATATAGGGTAAGTAGTAACAGTTGTCCATGGTCACGTTGTCCTATGCCACCTGAAACACTGTTCAACATTGGATACAAACTGGTCACACTGCCCGTCAGACAGCGGTATTTCACCTGGGGATCATAAACACCAATATAGCACTGTCCGATGATTCACACCGGGAACTCAACAAGTGGCAGTGTTATCATCACAGCACTTGAGTCATCTGTTTTAAAAATACACAAATAATTTAATCCATTTATTTAATATTAAGATCTTATCCCAGCTCATATCAAACGGATAAGGAAAAAATGCATGATTATGTACGTTGAACCAAATTTAGTATTCAGGTAAGAGTTCCGCCCGTAACCCCCGCTTGAAATGTATTCTGTTTATTATCATTATGATTATGATTATTTCAAGGAGTGTTTAGGTTTAGATTTAGCATTATGTTAGGCTTAGGGTTACGGTTACGATAGGCTTTCTATAAAAAAAACCCCATCCATTCTTACTATAAATCAGGTTTACTTCCCGCTGATATCTCATGAATAAAGATTTGGTATAATCACACCAAACAGTGTATTATGTTGACACACACATATATTTGTCCATATAAAAAAATGACAAAAGTGACAATATGGCACCCCAGTTGCTATGCCATGATCATGGGGATTGGGAAATGTACAATAACAAACATTCATTAATCTTACCTCTTGGTTTGTAACAAGTGATGTGTGATTGCATAGGTCATGGCTGCTGACATCAGCATTTGCTTGCTTTGTTATCATTGTCACTTGTATCAGATTTGAACATGTTGACATAGTCTGAAAGTGTCATATTAATCGCAATAATACTTTGGTATACTGGAGCTTGATCGTGTCATCAAGGTATGATACCCTCAAACAACAATGAATCTGACCCTATAGCTTGGGGGATTCATTTGACTTGTCGTGTACTGGCTGCCAAACAGTTATCGCCGTATTTTAGTGGTGTTTACAAAATTACTCCGCTGTCCGTTAAATTAATGAAACAGAATTAATTATGATACTTAATTAGCTATTCGCCCGATATGTCCAGCCTGTTCACTGCCGGTGCCGGATCGTGTTTTTATATAACGCGGAGGAAGGGAATCATGGCAGTACAAATAGATGTTTTCTCACAACTAACTGTAACAGTTATCACTATTTCAGAATTTCTCATGCCATTCGTGAAATAACATATATCTATATCATACATTAACCTCGAATTATTGATTGTGTGTATCTTTTGCAGTAGATTGATAGGGAATGAAACAATTCATGACTTGTGACCTTGAACTCTTTTGAATTTTAAAAAATATTTTTTTATAAGGTTCATAACTTTATCTTTGTGAAGAAGTTTCTTTTGCTGTCCTTTATTGTTGTCAAATACCGTGGGGAAAAAATACCAGAATTGTAATTGACCGGAACAGCGCGCGTGTGATACTGATGTATTGGCGATAACTGTTACGCGGCGATAACTGTTCGCTAGCCAATATGGTTTCGGAATTTGATGTGGAAGGTTGGGACCCGTACGAATGACAGAAAGGTATAATCGTGGGTTTTGAAGATATCCTCTTATCTTTCACCAAAGTAGTCAACATATAAGAAATGCATAAGTTGGATCTTTGCTTCTGTATTCAAGCTGACATGTCTGTTGTTTATGTGTTTGTTTCTTCTGTAACATTTCATTCAGCAATATTTCAAAATATATAGCATTCTCCAAGGCAATGCCAGCAAAGTTCTCTGCCTTTCGGTCTTCCTTCCATACACTCTTTGTCAACTCTATTGATCCATGATGTTCTGTGTATCACAACTCAACTTTGAAATTGTATCACATACATTTGTATCACATATCAGCTTCCACTGTGTGATGATAGTCATGATAATTGTAGTAGTACATGTACTATATAGATTACAACTTAACAGTTGAATTATCTGTGGATATCTGTATTTGGGCCATCTGAATATATGGTGATATTGTATACTGCATGTGCTGTGTGTATACAACAAACCAGCCTGTGAATTATTTATGAGAATCTGTATCATGTATCAACTTCTGTCTGTATGGCAATGATTGTATTATGTAACATGTCAACAATGTTCTTTTTAAATTAAAATTACTTTAAATAAATAATCCTGCTGTCATCCAGTGATTAAGAACATGAGCATCGATCTACCTATTGGGGATGCAATGACATGAATCATCCAAGTCAGCAAGTCTGACCATCTGATCACATTAGTTGTCTATTACAACATACAAGGGTTGCTGAAGACAAATTCTGACCCATATCTTCTGGTCTACTTCTGATATAATTGAAATTGTCCTCGAAACATGTTAAACCGGGTCATGTCTAATAGCTTTAATATGTTTATGTTTCATCATTATATAATCATCATTACAGCTGAACATCAGTCTCCGTATATTCCAAAACAGCGCTATCTGACATATCCACCCAAGCTAGAAGTGTATTAAATATAAATACATGATCTATGCTTGAAAATAATTATGGTAATACTTCCTAATTTGTCATCATTGTATTAACTTTAGTCTGTTACCATGGATACTGTTTCCAACTGTACGATACAAATGTCACTTATGTTACCCCCATTATATTATTAAATCATGGATCAATAACGTTATTTGCATAAACATGTTAATTCATCACAGAAAGTTTATCCTATTTTGGTTGTTTTGTGGGAAAGACATCTTGCATAGGTTGGTATCCATGGAAACATTGTTCAAATACAAATGCAAGTGATTAGAATGCAGGAATATTTAGGAATGGTATTTTTTGTTTTGTTTGAAACCCCAAGTTTCAGAAAGCTAAAATTGTCTTTCCTATTAATGATAGTGGTCAAATGTCTATCCTGGTGTATTAAACGAGCAATTTGTAGTCATTACAGACAATGTTGTTACAAATATTTATATTTCCTGCCCATAGACTACCTGATTTTCACTAATTTTGTTTGAGTGAGTGAGTGAGAATGGTTTTACGCTGCTTTTAGCAATATTCCAGCAATATCATGGCGGGGGACAACGGAAATGGGCTTCACACATTGTGCCCATGTGGGGAATCGAACCCAGGCCTTACGTTACGAGCCAACACTTTATGTTCCTGACTAAGTAGAGACCATTTAATAACTAGATGACCTTTTGATGTTAATTATTGAGGAACTGAAAAATGTTCTCTATAAACATTTTGCAAAGGGAAGTAACAGACATTTTTATCTTTCCTTGGCACAGCAACAAAGCAACCAAAACACAAGGGTGATGTGAGATTGTAATCCAAGATATTTGTTAAAGTTGACTTCCTCTTTGACAAAACCAATATTTACTATGGTCACCTTTAACGTCCATGTCTCCTTGGTGTATACAACTTTGCAGTTTTGGATAGAATATTGCATCATTGTCACCAATACCGAAAACAACATCAAAGTAAAGGTTATTTGCACTTTCTTCCTGTCTGTCAATGTTAACGGCTGTACCCAAATTTCAGCGGAAACTGAGCCTATTTATTTACATGTCTATATGTGGTCACAGTCATGGGGATGTTCCTTAAATTGAATACGAAAGTGTTAAATAATGTTAAAAGGCTTGTTTAGCACTCCACCCACCAAAAATACTCTTTACACTTGTGGAATCTGTACCAGGAGTGTATATACAGGTCTCCCCACTACTGATAGTGATAATATCAGTGTATGGAATAAGGCCCGTCCGAGATGGGCTAGATTTCTGAAGGACGGTCTAAATTTACAGCTTGCCAGCCCAATGGTCTGGTAAAAAAAAAATTCCTTACATCTGAGTGAATCCACCATATCTTGGTGTCTTGTCTGGTTAAATCCATTTGGGGCTGGTAACATTTTAAAGTTACCAGCCCTGATGTCTGGCTGGGTTTTTGGCTTATTTCATACACTGATAATATATATTTCATGATAACATTTACCAACAATACCAAGGGTCGGTCTGACCCCAAATTAGCTAACCATGGTTCATATTATATATATATATATTTATCAAATATATTCTAATTAACAAGAGGGCTTTTTTGTAAATACTGGTAAGTTTTCAAGAGATGATAATTCAAGTCACATGGAACAGCTTTATGAATAAACTATTTGATTACATTTTTATTGATTGAATCGTTGTAATTTATGGTAATACAGGAAACAATAAAAGGTTTAAATTAAAATGAAAACTAACTTTCCTATGATTATGAAATGTTATCTGAATATTAAATAGAGGATATGTTTATTTTCTAAATGTCATATTACAGTTCATCGAGTGATGTGACAAAGTTCATCGAGTGATGTGACAAAGTTGGTACCTTCATAACGACCACAATATCATTTTCTAATAAATTTACGGAACATTAGTTAATTATAACATGATATTCATCTGTTGAATGTAACTAGTCATGTTGTGTTGTAACACATGATTAAGTGAGTTGTACTATATATACAGTTTCACAAATCTACCAATGGACATGCTTCATATCAATCAGGAAGTATGTATGCATATTTTACAACAGCCCTCACACAGAGCATGTTCCAGCGGCAAGTTATAAAGACTGTAGCTAAAACAAGTATGAATGTCAGTGGATGTGCTGCCAATATCTGGTTACAGATCAACTACTGATGAACATACAAGTGTAATTTAATGTATAATTAAGAAAGGGTTGAGGCAATATCTGTTGCAAATTGTAGATGCACTTATCAATGATGTACGTGAAATACATGATTACAAGTGGGATTGTAGTATATATTTGGCACTCTTATTGAAGGTGACAAATCACAATAACCACTTGTCATGACCAGATTAGTACAACTTCTTTGATGATTGGTTCTCCAAGGGGAATGATATAGAATAATATTGATGAAATATTTTATGGAATCATCTTTAACTTTGTATGACGAGCTTACAACATCTGCTGTACCAAGCAGCACCCTCTCCACCAAGCAACACCCTCTCCACCAAGTAACAGCCTACATCCTGAAAGAAGTCTTCACACAGAAGACCATCTACCCCAAAACAGCTTGTGCAACAAACAATACGGAGCATCAACAACAAAACCCAGAAATCCACCCGTCAACAAACTGCACCCTTTTTCATTAGCCTCCCCAACTATAGTCCGTTTGACTTCATTTTGGACTGATGAAGTGCTCACTAACACAAAATCTAATAATTGCAACAAAACCAAATTTTGCACAGTCACATGAAATCGACAGACCAACTCTGATGACTTGTCTCATAATTTTGGACACAATTATTAGATTTTGTGTTTTTGAGCACTTCATTGGTCCAAAATGAAGTCAAACAGACTATATGGAATCCAATCCAGAGACTCTTCAAGAAACATGCAAATATAGATGTAGTATTCAAAAGGAATAGCAGCATCCAAAACACCATTGAAATATGGACATTGACTGAATACACCTATCCTCATTCGTATCCATCATGTGTCCTTCAAGTAATCTCACACAGCAGCCAGGATAATGGAGTAGAGAATCACGTCTAATTGTAATACAGATTATCTATTGTCGTGTCTCTGTGTTGTGATCAATGATATTTCTTGTAATTGACCAAGAAATGTGATTATTTCCATATCCAGCCTAGTTGGCCTTGGCTGTAATTATATGCCCAGACCTTAACCGCATATGTTGACATACAACTTTACCTTGTAATGATTTTACTCATGCAATATGTCCAAGATTTCAATAGTGGTTCACATTCAATGAAAATACCGATATTATTGTGGAATCAGAACGCTGCAAGGACTATTGAGGCGTATAGCTTCCTTAAGTGGCATTTAGAAGCTGGTATGATGAAGTGGAACACTTTTTATGGATAGACAACTTCTTTGTTGCAGTAGTTGCGACGTTTCAGTGTAGATCCTAACACCGTTATCAAGCAAATGATCATCATACATTTTCGGATGGCAGTGTTTACCCACGCTATAACGCGGTGTGTTGCATCACAGCAAACATCGTAAGTACTCAGCTGATGGCGTGTATTTATTATAAAGTTGACTTCAATAACTTAATACAATGTTTTGCTGTTTGTCTGATTTGAAATAACTGAAAAAGAAACATAACTCAGCTATTGATTTGGTATCTGCTGTTGATGTCTTGCTGACTTTGTAAGTAGAACACTTGAGGCGATCTCGACCTAACTTCCAGGAAAATACCAGTAGTGGCCGTCAAGCAAAGAAATGCATAGATTTTGACCAAATGATTCAATTTCTAAACATTTTAGAAAAGGTTTAAAATGATTAATAAAATGACGGTACGAAAACCGAAAAAGACGAAGTTTTGTATTGCATTATGGTATACCGAACCGAAGGCAAAATACTGCGCGGTTCTACTAATACTGCGTTATACCGTTTCACCCCTAATATACTTCTCATCAAAAGTTTAGACTCACTAGTGTAAACATAGCCACTTTCTTCAGGCAACTGTTCTAAACTAAATTTTGCAAAATATTCTATACTGTTTAAAGGTACTGTTTACACATGAAGTGATGTATTGTAAAACAAATTCGTAACATTGAAAAGATTATTGTCATGAGTTCAGTCAATGATAAAAATCAGTGAATATTGGCGAATTCTTAACAAACCTTTACACCAAAATGCAGCCGTCCACATGCACGATAATTGCACATGCTTTTCAGGAATTTGATGCCTGATCCTCGTGTTGGTTCCCCCCAAGTTAGTTAAGACATATACATGCCCCCACCTGTTGTGTTTGATAACAGGATTAATCAATAGATAAGATATAAGCTAACAAGCATAGTCTTTACCTGTACTGTTCTTGACAAGATGTTGATTAGTGTATGGTTTTGATAGAAGCTTTCATTTTCAGTAGTGCTTTGAAATGTGGTGTTTGTAAGTAGTGTGGATGGATGTTGAATGTGTTATATAATTGTTCAGTTGTAGGATGACTGGTGATCTAATGTCTTGATATCAACCATTGTTGTTCTAATATCAACCATTGGTTGATTTTAATTACAGGACTCTTTCATGTAGCTGCAGTATTAGCGGAACTCTGTTCCATCCATAGTTATCTCCCTTCTGTAGTCTGATGACTGTAGTGGTTTGTGCCCCAGTTTCGGTACTTTAGTTAAGACTTATTCAATCAAGCCAACATGATGTGGCAGTTACAGTCTTAGTAGAATGGATTATGTGTAAAATAAAGATGAATTATTCCTGTAGACACTGCCCGTCAGTAGCTGTAGGTCAGACAGTATCCCTAGACACCAGCAAAGCAACAGCTCTGGCTAGTTATGTTAGCACGTTGAATACCAATGTGACATTGTGTGTCCTGGTTTTATGTCAGAGACTGAGGTGTCATATATCTTTATCAAGTGCATAGACATGGTCAGCAAAAGTTAGTCTGAAAACGTAAAGCAGATTCTATATTGATTCTTGGATGTTTGTGTCAGGAACAATAAATAATAAATAGCGTAAGGTTGGAAAGGGAGAATTTCCCACTCTTCTGTCTGTTGAACTTGCTTGGGGTTTCTCATCTGTGAAATACTGAAGTAGAAGCTACTTACTTTGTGGTTTGAAGATGAAAATTGAATACTGTAGGAGACAATGCTTTCTTCTTGATCACGAGATGTTGATGTTTTAATTCAAGTGAAAAGTATTCAAATTTCATTTCATTGATCCATCCATGTAAGGATCATGTGTGGCTGGGATTGAGATCCAGCCAGTGGTACAATGTCTGGCCAGTAATGGCTGACCTTCCATAGGATTTTACAATGTCTGGTCTGTGATGGCAGATCTTCCACAGCATTGTGTTATATCTGGCCAGTTATGGCTGATCTTCCAAAACATTGTGTTATTATCTAGCCAGAGAAGGTTGATCGTCCACAGTATTGTGTTATATCTGGCCAGTTATGGCTGATCTTCCACAGCATTGTGTTATGTCTGGCTGGTGATGGCTGATCTTGCACAGCATTGTGTTATGTCTGGCTGGTGATGGCTGATCTTCCACAGCATTGTGTTATATCTGGCTGGTGATGGCTGATCTTCCACAGCATTGTGTTATGTCTGGCTGGTGATGGCTGATCTTGCACAACATTGTGTTATATCTGGCTGGTGATGGCTGATCTTCCACAGCATTGTGTTATATCTGGCTGGTGATGGCTGATCTTCCACAGCATTGTGTTATATCTGGCTGGTGATGGCTGATCTTCCACAACATTGTGTCTTGCACAGCATTGTGTTATCTGGCTGGTGATGGCTGATTGTGTTATATCTGGCTGGTGATGGCTGATCTTCCACAGCATTGTGTTATATCTGGCTGGTATCTGGCTGATCTTGCACAGCATTGTGTTATATCTGGCTGATGGCTGATCTTGCACAGCATTGTGTTATATCTGGCTGGTGATGGCTGATCTTCCACAGCATTGTGTTATGTTATGATCTGGCACAGTGATGGCTGATCTTGCACACATTGTGCATTGTGTTATATCTGGCCATGTGATGGCTGATCTTGCACAGCTGGCCAGTGATGGCTGATCTTCCACAGCATTGTGTTATATCTGGCTGGTGATGGCTGATCTTCTCTTGCACAGCATTGTGTTATATCTGGCTGGTGATGGCTGATCTTCCACAGCATTGTGTTATATCTGGCTGGTGATGGCTGATCTTGCACAGCATTGTGTTATATCTGGCCAGTGATGGCTGATCTTCCACAGCATTGTGTTATATCTGGCATGTGATGGCTGATCTTCCATTGTGTTATATCTGGCATCATTGCAGCATTGTGTTATATCTGGCTGGTGATGGCTGATCTTGCACAGCATTGTGTTATATCTGGCCAGTGATGGCTGATCTTCCACAGCATTGTGTTATATCTGGCTGGTGATGGCTGATCTTCCACAGCATTGTGTTATATCTGGCTGGTGATGGCTGATCTTGCACAGCATTGTGTTATATCTGGCTGGTGATGGCTGATCTTCCACAGCATTGTGTTATATCTGGCTGGTGATGGCTGATCTTGCACATCATTGTGTTATATCTGGCCAGTGATGGCTGATCTTCCACAGCATTGTGTTATATCTGGCTGGTGATGGCTGATCTTCACACATTGTGTTATATCTGCATTGTGATCTTGCACAGCATTGTGTCTATATCTGGCCAGTGATGGCTGATCTTCCACAGCATTGTGTTATATCTGGCCAGTGATGGCTGATCTTGCACAGCATTGTGTTATTGGCCAGTGATGGCTGATCTTGCACAGCATTGGCAGTGATGGCTGTTATATCTGGCTGGTGATGGCTGATCTTGCACAGCATTGTGTTATCTTGGCCACTGATCTTCCACAGCATTGTGTTATATCTGGCTGGTGATGGCTGATCTTGCACAGCATTGTGTTATATCTGGCTGGTGATGGCTGATCTTCCACATCATTGTGTTATATCTGGCTGGTGATGGCTGATCTTGCACAGTGATGGCTGATCTTCCACAGCATTGTGTTATATCTGGCACAGCATTGGTGATATCTGGCCAGTGATGATCTTGCACAGCATTGTGTTATATCTGGCTGGTGATGGCTGATCTTGCACAGCATTGTGTTATATCTGGCTGGTGATGGCTGATCTTCCACAGCATTGTGTTATGTCTGGGAAGTGATGGCTGAACTTGCATGAGCTTTATATACTATGTCTGGCCAGTGCTTGTTGATCTTTAAGAGCGTCAAGCTAAAACATGAAGGTTGGTTCTGATATTGGCAGTTAAGAAGTTTGGTATGACATGTTCTACAGGATGTAATCAAGTGACTTAGTGTTTTTAAACACATTTTATTCGCAAAAAGTGAATGGGACTGAGTACAAATTCTCTAACTGTGGACACCTTCTCCCAGATATGTACACAACTGACTTACAATGGGTACCATACACATGCTACATGGATGGAACAGCAAGGGAAAAACAATATGAAATGGAAGGGAACACTGAGACTGATAGAGTTCATATAAATCTATGCTTTACATATATCAATATATAATTATTGGGACACAATTCATACAAGCAGCCATGTCATACAGGCTGATCACCTAGTACCTAACTGTTGACAAACATTGGCTACTGGTGACCCAGGAATCCCTATGGTGTTTAGAATGGTCACGTAGCAAAGTAGAAATATTGAAATTCCCTTTGGTTAGAATTGCACAGTGTTGATGGAGGATCCTGTGCAGATTAAGACGTGTATCATGGTATTAATGGAAATATTTATAATTAATTCATCCTAACACAATATCTAGTAGGATTATCTGCCATAGGCCTCTGGACCAGGATAATAAATGTGTTGGTTGTGGTCCGAGTGACTGGATGTTCGCTGACCTTTGCATCCTGACAGAATGCAGAAAGTATTGATTGGACGTCTTTGTTAAAGGGAGATAATTTGCGTGGGCCTCTTTGACAAACTCATTTATCAGAATGCCATAGTTGAGGTTTGGAAAACAACCGTGATGGAGTCATTAGTTTGTTCTGTCGTCTCTTTCAGGAATCCTCAGATTCAGATTTGACACCAATCATCTTTTCTGTTTTCTGTAAAACTGCCAAATTTGAATTTGAATTTATAATTGGAATAAATAATTCAGACCTAAAATGAAGGTCAGCGTGTGTAGGAGGGAAACATGCACTAACAGGGTTATCCAAGTACCAACTTGCCCTTGAAAAATGAGCACTGTTCAAAATGAATGGGCACTGAGGAAATGTTTTGGTTATTGTAAGATGCTACTGATTTGTAGATATGCTGATGTCCAATAATCCTTTCCCCATGGGATCCCACGAAGTTGTTTTGAGAGTCGAGTGAGATGGGTGGTAACATTATGTGACCTGGCTCAATGTGTGATACCTAGATGGCAAAATTGATGGGAGAGTGATGTGGGTTAATACAACTGTCATGAGTAATATTGTAAACAATTCTGTGGAATGACCTTCACTGCCTTAAGCTGAAAAGTCGAACTATATTAATCTTTTCTAAAAAAACTAATATAACAGAAGAATTAATGCCTGCAGTCAAAGGTTTAAAACTGCAGTTTGTATGATCCCTGAAGACTGGTATTGAGCGACAGTGCTATATTTGATTGATGGGTATATGAATGTACTTGTCACTGCAGAAGTTATTGTATGGAATATGCACACTGCATCAGACACACAGTTAAGCAAGACTGCCAAACCATCAGACCAATGATTGTTACAATCTTTCATCTTCTATTGTTAAGCTGGAGGTCAATGAGAACCAGACAAATCTATTGCTTTGTGTCCATGATGTTGCCAGTCACATCTAGAAGTCATCTGTAGGAGGATACAAGTGGAGATTACGTGTGTGTTTAGAGTAGGCGGCTTGGTCTGTGTGGGAACACTTGCCTGCCCAACTGCTGTGCTTATCTGGAATAAGCTGGGACTCCAGGTGCCCACAGTGTTTCTTCCAGTTGTGGTGTTTGTGGTGGACTCAGGATGGATTAAATACTGCTGCAGTGTCAGTTTAGTAAGTGGTGGCGTTGTGTTATTGTTGCTCACGGTATCCACCACTGGACTATCTGTCCTAGATGCTTTACAGGCCTCCGTGACACACTACTTACACAGGCCTCTGTGACACACTACTTACACAGGCCTCCGTGACACACTGCTTACACAAGCCTCTGTGACACACTACTTACACAGGTCTCTGTTACACACTACTTACACAGGCCTCCGTGACACACTACTTACACACTACTTACACAGGCCTCTGTGACACACTACTTACACAGGCCTCTGTGACACACTACTTACACAGGCCTCCGTGACACACTGCTTACACAAGCCTCTGTGACACACTACTTACACAGGTCTCTGTTACACACTACTTACACAGGCCTCTGTGACACACTACTTACACACTTCTTACACAGGCCTCTGTGACACACTACTTACACAGGCTTCTGTGACACACTACTTACACAGTTCTCCGTGACACACTACTTACACACTACTTACACGGGCCTCTGTGACACACTACACACAGAACTCTGTTACACACTACTTACACAGGCCTCCATGACACACTGCTTACACAAGCCTCTGTGACACACTACTTACACAGGTCTCTGTTACACACTACTTACACAGGCCTCCGTGAACACTACTTACACAGGCCTCTGTGACACACTACTTACACAGGCCTCTGTGACACAACTTACACAGGCCTCCGTGACACACTGCTTACACAAGCCTCTGTGACTCACTACTTTCACAGGTCTCTGTTACACACTACTTACACAGGTCTCTGTGACACACTACTTACACACTTCTTACACAGGCCTCTGTGACACACAACTTACACAGGCTTCTGTGACACACTACTTACACAGGTCTCCGTGACACACTACTTACACAGGCCTCTGTGACACACTACTTACACAGGTCTCTGTGACACACTACTTACACACTACTAACACAGGCCTCGGTGACACACTACTTACACAGGTCTCTGTGGCACACTACTTACACAGGCCTCTGTGACACACTACTTACACTGGTCTCCGTGACACACTACTTACACACTACTTACACAGGCCTCTGTGACACACAACTTACACTCTACTTACACAGGCCTCTGTGACACACTACTTACACAGGCCTCTGTGACACACTACTTACACAGGCTTCTGTGACACACTACTTACACAGGCTTCTGTGACACACTACTTTCACAGGTCTCTGTGACACACTACTTACACAGGCCTCTGTGACACACTACTTACACAGGCCTCTGTGACACACTACTTACACAGGCCTCCATGACACACTACTTACACAGGCCTCTGTGACACACTTCTTACACAGGCCTCTGTGACACACTACTTACACAGGCCTCTGTGACACACTACTTACACAGGCCTCCGTGACACACTACTTACACAGGCCTCTGTGACACACTACTTACACAGGCCTCTGTGACACACTACTTACACAGGCCTCTGTGACACACTACTTACACAGGCCTCCGTGACACTACTTACACAGGCCTCTGTGACACTAGTTACACACTACTTACACAAGCCTCTGTGACACACAACTTACACAGGCCTCCGTGACACACTACTTACACAAGCCTCTGTGACACTCTACTTACACAGGCCTCTGTGACACACTACTTACACAGGCCCCATGACACATTACTTACACAGGCCTCCGTGACACACTACTTACACAGGCCTCTGTGACACACTACTTACACAGGCCTCTGTAACACACTACTTACACAGGCCTCCGTGACACTACTTACACAGGCCTCTGTGACACTAGTTACACACTACTTACACAGGCCTCTGTGACACACAACTTACACAGGCCTCCGTGACACACTACTTACACAGGTCTGTGTGACACACTACGTACACAGGCTTCTGTGACACTGTACTTACACAGGCTTCTGTGACACTCTACTTACACAAGCCTCTGTGACACACTACTTACACAGGCCTCCGTGACACACTACTTACATAGGTCTGTGTTACACACTACTTACACAGGCCTCTGTGACACATTACTTACACAGGCCTCTGTGACACACTGCTTACACAAGCCTCTGACACACTACTTACACAGGTCTCTGTTACACTTACTTACACAGGTCTCTGTTACACACTACTCTGTTACACACTACTTACACAAGCCTCTGTGACACACTACTTACACAGGCCTCTGTGACTTACACTACGTACACAGGCCTCTGTAACTCACTACTTACACAGGCCTCCATGACACACTACTTACACTGGCCTCTGTGACACTCTACTTACACAGGCCTCCGTGACACACTACTTACACAGGCAGAGTTTAATTTACTGAAATATCTACTTATGACAGTTATCATAGTTTCCAGTCATCAACAGTCTATACAACATGCTTGGTAATGATTGGAAACAGAAATACCATCGATACTACTGAGACAAAAAGTAGATAAAAGATTTTGTTATTTTGTTAAAAGATAATTCCTACTTTGTGGGCATGGACTGGATATCATGATTTCAAAATTCATTAAATCATTATGATCGTAAGTAAATAAAGGGAGGTAACCTTACTGGTTATGACGGAGTAGGTTAGTGACAGACATATATGGTATCAGTATGTGTGTGAGTTTTTGTATATCATTCCACTTTGAATTATTTCTGATGAGAGTGAAATATATGCTGAAACTTTTGTATCAAACCATAAGTAGTTGTTATACAGACTCCCACTGTGCATGTACCACTGATTTAATATTATGGGGGAATACTGTCCCATGTTTTTACATTAACTTGACAGAACACGGTGACCTGATGCCAAATTAATCAACATTTTCAATTGTTGCAAGTTTTTTGTATATGTGAAAAGGCCTGTACTACTTACATAACTACTGTGAACGGCAGTAAATATGGTCCACATTTGGTAACAGAGGTTAATCTAATGACAGCATGTAGCTGTCCTTGTTTGGGGTATTTGTGAAGAATGAATGTCCAGCCATGTCATTGGTCCAGACACTTTCCCCCTATCTAATCACAAAGATGAACAGTATTCTCAATCAAATGTTATGTTATATTTACATCTTTACATCTGTAATATGGTTCTTGCCAATGACATTGAAATCCCACGAAGTTTTTCAATATACCACTTGAATTGATTCAGGTAATCACTTAGATAATGGGCCATATTCAAGCCTATGACCAGAAATATTTCCAGGAACTTCCCTCATGAATATTAATGAGCCCATGACATGATTTTTTTTGTTTCAACAGACTGATAAATTTGTGTGCAATTATAAGTTAAGAAACTTTGTTTATATTGACAAAGCATTTGTTATAAAAGGACTACAGCAACAGGGCTCTTTTTACTTGTACTTATTCCCAACAATGTTTCAAATATGGACCCACCTTGCACTTGGACCAGGCAAGCATGGTTACCTCCCTTTCCAAACTACTGTTACTCCGGTTTGGCCACAGTGTGCCCCCTTTTGATTGATGTTTAAGTCAAGTGTTCTAGAGGTGAGTAAGTACTGAGATACTCTGGCATGTATATAAGGAGACTTGAGTATAGGTCTGTGCAGATCATGGAGCTATCAATACCCAGTGGGGGAACGAACACTGATAAAGGACTGACACATGTGAACATTCCAGATTTACAAGAAGCGGAAGGATAACTTCATTTACATAGTAACAATTCTATGGACGGGTAGAAAACATGACTTAATGTATGTAATCTGACGATCTTTTCGATTGGTCTTAATTATTAGTCTACTGACCAGCCAGAGGCCTCATGATGACTGATTGGTGCAGTGATGGTGTGTCTGTCCATCTTACTATACAGCTTGAGGTTTGTGGTTGTTACCCAGAAGAGCATCACTTGGTAGGATTGATAATGTAATTTGACAGCACTGTTACGATAGTCTGTACAGACGAATATTGAGCTTCAGCCAATGAAGACTTGTTATATCGGGCATTGTCTGTAAAATTTGTGTATATTTGTAGGGGTTACACACACTCTCTCACAGACAGACAGACAGACAGACAGTAGCATATGGTATAGTCTGAGATGACCATGTGGGCTTTATCGCTGTTATTTCTGATTTGTTCTTATTGATGAAACCACCTGGTACCCACATATACCCACCACAGATTCATTTTTTCTGCTCTCTTTCCATTCTTTCCTCCAGATCCTTCTGCAGCCATCCCAATATTTACAGGAATGGCAGTGAGAAAGCTGTTGCCATTTCTGCCCTTGCTTATGCTGAAGTGAGAAGCTTGACCAGTATTTCAGTAAATAAGGTAGATTGGAGCACAGGATATTGCTTGTCCCTTCATTGATTCTGTTAGCCCGATTGGGAGGATAGTGCGTGGGCCGAGCACCGTTCTTTCCAGATTGGCTGACTGAATTGGCAGTCGGGCAAGCTGCCAACTGTTCAATAAATGAGGAGGATCGCCTCTCTAATGCCTGCGGTTAGAATTCTCAAGCTTCTACAAGTCTGGGTTATTTTCATTTTGGCTTTTACCAGAATTTGACTTGTTTTGTAGAGTCGAAGAGAATTTTTGTACCAATTTTATGGTGATTTTGCAGTTGCGTTTTTTCTAAGTTAGAAAACATCCTTATTGCTATTCTCAGATATGTCTTTGCGAGATTGGTTTCACCAGTGAGTTTTTTTTTTGCGGATATTGGAAATCGGTTCTCTTTCCTCTCATTCTTGTTTCTCTGGCTTCAAGAAAAATGTTGATAATTTTTTACCTTTTCAGCACATGCCCAACAAATTCATTGTCAGAAAAACGCTTGAAGAATATTTTCTTCTGTTTTACAGAGTTTGAAGTGGACAACTATGTTAAATTAATGCAAGGGACTATATTTCACATTAAACGGAATGCCTCATGTAATCAAAGTGAAGGGCGAAGGCTGGTCAGTGAGATGTCAAATCTAATCATGTCAGTGTTTGTTTACTTCAAGATGTTCAATGTTTGTGGGGTACTATTTCTGAACTTGAAGGGCATCTTGACAATTCGAAATCTTGGTGCAGAAAGGGCCTCACTTAGTTGGCCATTAACATCAAATTTAAGATATTCATTGAAAAGTAACAGATTTTGTAATTGAAAAAATGATTAGATTTAGATGAATTGATTCCCATCCTTGTGAGACTCAGTGAGCAGTTTCTGCATATTTAACTAGATATTGATTGGCATGATGTATCTGGACATATTTACCTAGATATTGATTGGCATGATGTATCTGGACATATTTAACTAGATATTGATTGGCATGATGTATCTGGACATATTTACCTAGATATTGATTGGCATGATGTATCTGGACATATTTACCAGACAAAGGTACTTTTTGTAACAAAATCATTCCTATGATCAGTATCTCATTTCACACATTATCATATTTACACCAGTAGATTGTAAAAATGTTACATTCTTATAGAGCATTATCATCTTACGGTAAACATTCTTATAGAGCATTATCATCTTAAGGTAAACATTCTTATAGAGCATTATCATCTAAGGTGAACATTCTTATAGAGCATTATCATCTTAAGGTAAACATTCTTATAGAGCATTATCATCTCAGGTAAAAACAATTATACAGCATTATCATCTTAAGGTAAACATTCTTATAGAGCATTATTATCTTAAAATAAACATTCTTATAGAGCATTATCATCTTAAGGTAAACATTCTTATAGAGCATTATTATCTTAAGGTAAACATTCTTATAGAGCATTATCATCTTAAGGTAAACATTCTTATAGAGCATTATCATCTTAAGGTAAACATTCTTATAGAGCATTATCATCTTAAGGTAAACATTCTTATAGAGCATTATTATCTTAAGGTAAACATTCTGAAAGAGCATTATCATCTTAAGGTAAACATTCTTATAGAGCATTATTCTCTTAAGGTAAGCATTCTTATATAGCATTATTATCTTGAGGTAAACATTCTTATAGAGCATTATTATCTTAAGGTAAACATTCTTATAGAGCATTATTATCTTAAGGTAAACATTCTTATAGAGCATTATTATCTTAAGGTAAACATTCTTATAGAGCATTATTATCTTAAGGTAAACATTCTTATAGAGCATTATCATCTTAAGGTAAACATTCTTATAGAGCATTATTATCTAAAGTTAAACATTCTTATAGAGCATTATCATCTTTAAGGTAAGCACTGATCCAGAGCATTATTATCTAAAGTTAAACATTCTTATAGAGCATTATCATCTTTAAGGAGCACTGATCCAGAGCAATTTCCATGGACTCGTTGTTGCTTTTGTTATTGTTTTTCTCCTGTGAGTACCCGGATGATATCCCAGAATTCAAGAAGTATAGAATGATCAACAAAGATGAAATCTTTTTTACTCGATGTTATTTCCATCTTCATTATTATGATAACAAATGAAAACATTTTGAAGTTTAACCATCTGCCAGTGGTAAAACATGTTAGGACTTAAAAATAACGAAGTCAATGTACGTCTTTATATTTTGTCTTAAAATCCTAATTAGTATATTACCATATTTGTATGCATTTTGAAACTTGATAAAAGGCACACGATCTGCTTATACTTATAGTGAATTTATAACATGACTGTAATATCTAGACATTTTATAGATTGCCAACGCGAATCATATTCACACACGCCCCAAGTGCGACCTAGTGTATGTTGTCTGTCTCATTATACTTCACGGCGAAAAAGTGATTCTGTTGAATGCTACAACAAATGAATAAAAACAAAGTGCAAATGTTAAAATTAAAACACACTAAAGTTATAGCAACAATATCATGCTATTACCTTGTTCGGGAATGTATCCATCAATATCCACATAAAGAAAAGATATGCCATTCATCTGCAGCTGACAAAGAATCCCGTTCCATGTCATGTGTCTTTTAACAGGCCAATATGTGAAAAAGTGATATATCGTTATGCTGCTTATGAGTGGTAGTGTCTCAACTGATCAGATTTTTCACATTGGTGTATAGTCTCATTGGTCACCCAAGATAGCACACCTGGCAACTAATTGCATGATGTCCACCATGCTTTAAAAAAGTAATTTAGTTAGCCAATAATCAGCAATCAATCAATGTATTGGCGGTTAATCATTTGAAGGAAGGACATTGTTTTTACACAGGAACTTTACGACAGGGTGTATTCAGTATAGACTAGTAAATGTACATACATAAACACTACCTTTTGACAAATCCGCTGTGCAAGATAAAAGCAATTAATCGATCAGCGTGTTATCGGTTAATCCTTTGATCAGTGTTTGTTTTGTAACTCAGCTGATAATTCCTCTTGCTGCATTTTCATGCGCATATAACATAACATGTAATACATTTGCCACATCAGACCTTTATTTATAATGTTGAGTATTTACTCCAGACACCAGAAATGCCAAATGGGGACCTTTGCCGGGTAATCTGAGTGGTGTTATCACTAATTATACCTGTCATAAATTCTAAAAACTGTATGCACCTATTTACTTAAAGTAAATTTTCAGATTTTTCTAGCAATGGCAAAGTGGGGTTGTTCAATTTACGGATCCAATTAATTTGAATGTGTGTTTTTAATATCATTGATAATACACATAATATTTGTACATGACATTAAATATCGAGGTAAAAAGCACAGAAATAGGAACACATTGGATCAGTCACTATACCATCCAGGCATTACAAAATCTGAAAAGCCTATATTGCTGGGATACTTTATAAATTCTGCCACGATGGACAGTAGCCCAGTCCCCGTGTCCATCACGGTCGAGAGAGCATGTTATGACCAGCTTGCAGCTTGGTTTCATAATTAGACTGTTGGCGAGAAACATTAATCGCTCTGGATCAGTGCCCCTTTAAGGTAAACATTCTTATAGAGCATTATTATCTAAAGGGAAACCACACAGCCACAACCTGATTGGAACTTGTCAACAATGACCTGCAGACATATATCTGTTATTTTGTCCATCCTGAAATATTTCCCTGTAATTTTGATGTAATAGATTAACTTTGGAAGATTTCTATGACCTCTCTGTTGGTAATACTTAATGTATATCTCTGCCTGAGTCATGTATAGTGAGATGAGTTGGGTGACAGTTTCATGGTCAATTCATGTGGGATAAGGAATACTTTTGTCAGTATCTAAACTATTTAGTCATGTTTGCTCACTCTAAAACAATGTTAATTTTGATATGAAAAAACCCACTTATTACTGGAAAGATCTGCTGCAGGCAGTTACTCGTGTCTTGTATCCATTACAGCTATTTATCATGGCTCATACCACACCTTGTGGGGAGAAATATACTTCTAGTTTAGGTGACTGGGTGGGTGAGTATGGTTTTCCGCCGCTTCTAGCAATATTCCAGCAATAATCAGCAATATCATGGCGGGATCTAAGTTAAGAGAACATAAAGCGTTAAAACTGAATATTTAGAAAATGTTTAATGTCAGTAGAGATTACTGCAGCTGTCATACATATTTAAAAAATATTTTCAGACTTTCTAAATATATACTAAAATGTGCAGATCTATTGAGCTATGAGCTGGAAAAACAAATGATCTTTCTTTTTCTGTCATGATTACAAATATGCTGATTTGACAAATATTTCAGTTTTGTGTAATAGAGACAATTTGAAATTGTATTTGATAATAGAGTGAAGGAAGTCAGTAGCAGTCTGAGTTGCATACTGTCACATAATATCCATAGAATTAGTTTGTTCCGTGCACAGAATGAGGGTAATGGTCACACAATGCATACAGTACATTTACCAGGACATGTGGCAACCTGAGCATAACTTTATCATGACATCATGATTGATTCAACTGTGTAGTGAGCCCACATTCTGTTGAAGTGTTCCTGAGACAAGCAGTGAAGTGACAGCATCCAGTCGGCCCGTGGACCCTCAATGGGATGACAGGGGGACGCTACAGGAAGTGGGGAGGTTGAAGAGTAGGGGGAGGAATACCTGTAGCTTTCGTCACTTGTGAGTCATGGCTACCTGTAACGAGTCACAGGTGAAAAGGAGCATTAGAGAGGAAGCCACCTTTCACATGCATAATTGCAGGATGGTACTAGGCAAATATATTACATGATCCAGTCTTTCAAGTTAAGTCTGGTTGGACAGTTACCATAGCTACACACCCATCCTTTAGAATGAAGTTTTAATGAAACTTGATTTGTTCAAGTTCTGCAATTTGAAAGGCTGTCCAGAGATTTAGACATTGTTTTTAAGTGGGTATTTTAAGAGCAAAATTAAATTTGAAATGTTTCAATTTTAATAGAAATTCTACTAAACATGTAATAGTCTAACATACAGTACAATGAAGTTTTGAAGATAAAGTTTTGAAGATAATGTTTTGAAGATAATGACCAATGGGAGGAAATGTTGAAATACTGCTGATGTCAGCATGCTGTACACAATATTAGAAAGATAAACAATATTTTTGTTTAGGTTTTAAGTACATAACATTCTGTCATAACCAAGCAATATTGAAAAAATTAATTCATTTTGTTTTATTAATTATTGAAACTTTATGAAGTATTTCCTGTGAGTACTGAAAATATCAGTAATTAGTCTTGTACTTGCTACATTCAAGTGAATTAATAGAAACCTTTCAATAACCAGAAGAAAACAGAAATAGCCGGGAACAGTTAAACAACAGTAACTGATAGCAGTATACAGCAGTATTATCTACATGATATACGATCCACATTTATAGTGCATGTCACGAAATCAGCATTCCGTTACACAGATTTAGGAGATACACATGTTGCCTGATGTGCTATAAATAGCTATGACAAATTCAAGGTTCCCGGTGGCCAAACAATGCCATCTGATTGGCTGAGTGTTACGATTTACCTGAAGGAGTTGTTTGAAGTATTCGAGTTTAGTTTGACAGTGGGACGTTACCAGCTCGCAGTCTGACCTGGTTTGCTGAATGGTGTCTATTGGCAAAGTGCCTGTTATCTGTTAGATATAGGTACGTAATCATCAGCTTCTTCAGCTTCTTCAGTTTGTTGTTAGCAGGTGTTACCATTCCCAAAATTATCATACGTAAATCTCCATGAAGTTTTACTGGTATAAATGTCATGCTATCTGCCAATGTTTATGCTATACTTTGACAGTATTTCTGTATTGTTCTGTGTGATGTTTGTCTAGCAGTCTGATTGTTTATTGTTGACTTTATCAGACCTGCCAACTATTTCAGTTGTTGTTTGATAGATATATTTCAGAACAATGTATCAGGCCCTTCCCGCGGGGTATAATCTAATGCCACTTTGACTGAAGTCCTGGTTACTTTGTGACAACTAATCGGTCTGGTTTACGATGGACTAATAGACTGTCAGATAAAATAGTATTTTAGAAAATGTATAGACCTTTCCTCAACAGATTCAGCAGAATAAGTATTCACTTTTCAAAATGATGTATTGTTGCTTGATCTAGTGAGAATGGTTGAATATAATCTGTGATTCTTCACCTGTGTATCTCTTTCTGTCACTAAGCTAGTAATGTGAGATGATGATGATGATGATGATGATGATGATGATGATGATGATGATGATGACGATGATGATGTAAATCACTTCATTGAGTTCAACAGATTACTCTTAGACGGTTGAAATTCTTCGGAAATACTGTAGCTGAAAACAATGACACTTCAGTAAATTTCTGTTTGTTTGAAATATTTTTGTAAGCAAAGAATTAATGGCTAACGTCATACATTGGCAAAATCATAAATAGATCAGAAGTAAGTCAACAGTTCCTTTAAAGTGATGAGCAACAGTTATAAGGGTCAGTTATTCACAATGGAAAGGATAACAGCTAAGGTAATTCACTACCTGTTCCATCAGCTTACTGCAAACCTACTAAGTGTATCATCCAAGTTATGTTAAGTCAGATGATATTTTGTTCAAATGTTCATCAAGACTAAACAAACATATTCATGGCACCAAATTTACAAATTCAATGAAAGCACGTTTAATTTGTAAGATTCAGGAAGGAAGCCATTTGCACAGCCTCCCTGCATATTTTATGAAAGGTTTGTGCAGGAAATAATAAATTCATAATACAGTCATAAATTGATAATAATTGTGATGAAATATTCAAATACTAACTGTATGGTAACAAGGAACCCTCCCATGTTTTTCTGTCACAACTGGAACAGCGTGTTTTTCCTACCACTGTTTACTTTTAATGGCGAAAAAATGCACTCGAGTACTGTTATCTGCCGCCAGACAGGTCGTGAATATTTCATAGCAGGATCAAATAATTACTTTGTGTCTAATAATGGTATCTCAAATTTTCCCTTTAAGCATGCCTAGCGGTTCTGCTTGGGTGAAATTTATGACATCAGGTCACATGACAATCTATTATTTATCAGTTCGATAAAAGAAGATGCTTAATCTTTAATGACTTCGTTCACTTGCTCTAGTACCTTGGTCGCCACGATTCATTTTCACCTGTCCAATTGTAACGGAATCTTTGATTGGTTCCTAAATCTCTGTGTTGTTCATACGGTGTGTCGGTGCTTGTCAGGGCAGGCAATTGATCCCATCGTCGTGACGACATTGATGCTAGTGTCTGATTCTGACGCCAGTGAGAGGGTTCGGAACACGATAATGCCATCACAGGTGAATTTGTCTAGGCAGGTGAGGAAGCGCACAGCAGGAAATAATCAATTTTTTCGAAAGTAGTTTATCAATACTGTATTTCTTCCTTGCCTACAAGGACAAGGGACTTGGCCTCAGGGCCTACAAAATGAACATTCTCAAACATTTGGCTAAAAGCTCTTGTCAGTGTGATTAATGAGAAGGTATGAAATGAACAAACTGTAGATCAATGCATCGACTTTGTCTACAATGGGTCCTGAATGAACCACTGCAGTACATAGCCTAAAATGGTCCAAGATTTGTTTTTTGGATTACAATAAGACTGAGGACATGTTCCACACACCGGAGACCAGTGCCAGGAAAATTGTCTGGAAAGGACAGGAACCATTTCCAGGATACGGAAGGGAAAAGCCAAGTGTTTATATCTGGAAGAAACATCCAGTACTTTTCTTATGCCCTTAAAATAGTATGATTTCTGGAAAAGGTAGATAGACCGCAATATAATTCTAGATCAGGATTTACTTTTCGAGGCATTTGCTTTTTATAAATTAGCTGTTGTGATGTTATTCGCATAAGGCATGACTGTTTTGTATTTATTGTGTCCACATTGTTTTTACGGTATAGTTTGTTTAAAGCCCTGTTTCATCATCTGTAAAAGGCTTGTCTGTGGGCATTGTCAGAAAGTTTGTAATCTGCTGAATCTTGGTGCGAAGACTGTATTGAAACAATGAATAAATGAAGTCTGTTCATTGTCTTTATCATCTTTAAGTAATATGGTGTCATTTTGAACACTTGAAAAAAACTGTTTTCATATCTTTAAAGATATTTTCAATTCAGAGGAAGTAATATACAGTTTGTTCTTTCTTTGCTTAATGTCTTCCAACTGTGAGTGGATAATGTCATACTTTCTTTGTTTGTCTGCAAGGGATACTGATGATGTTAAAACACTTATGCAATTTGAATTTCATTAACAGGAGAACAACATATGAAAAAATAATTGGACACAAGAACACTGGACATGTATTGTCTGGTTGTTAAATGTGCTCTTAGATTATTGATCTAAATTACGCTGGAGATTTGTATTAATTAGAAAATGACAGCCGTATATCTAATTCTGGAAACATAGTTTTATTTTTATCGAGAATGCGTGGGATGTATCAGTTGCAAGTGGAGAGAGTCGGAACTCAGCAAGGGGACCTGGCTGATCAATAATTCCTCATGTAGGATACCTCCCCCTTCCATCCCCCTATCCCCCAGAAGCCAGATGTGCTACGCTTGACTGACCAGGGTTGCGAGCCTTGTGGGGCTGAGAGGACTGATGAATTGAAGTGGCTCCCTTTGTTGATCTTACCACAACGTATTACGCTATGACGATTTTATTGAGGTGTGTCTGAGATACATGCTGATGTCAGTGTTCAATTAAAGACATTTACCATTGTTCACTTACACAGTGTGTCAGGTTAGTTTTAGATTAGTGTATGCTGGACAGTTTTATATAATATTACAAGTGCACAACTGTTTTTTCATTCATTATTCAGCTGTAAAGAGATTTTTTTCAGTGTTTTTTTTTCTCATAAAAATTGTTGATTAGTGATGGGACAAAGCAATCAGATGTCTAGACAATCATTGACAGTTTGAAAATGGATGTGAAGTCTTAATTGTCATTTCTGCTTGATATGAGTCTTGGAACGCAACGTAAGATATATCAGAAGGACAAGAATAGATGGGGCAGTTTTGGTACCTCTGGTAGAGAAGATAGATATGTAGATTATCCGACAAGTTTAAGTCTCTGTGAAGAACAAGTCTTATTCTTTCTTACATTGACATGTTTGATTACACACAATGGCTGAAAATGAGTTCTGGTAAAGCTGTGTTTTGGTCACATGTGTTCTGTGTTGTGGGTACATCCACATTCTGGGTACATCTGTGTTGTGGGTACATCTGTGTTCTGGGGGTATCCGTGTTGTGGGTACATCTGAGTTCTGGGGGTATCTGTGTTGTGGGTACATCTGTGTTCTGGGGGTATCCGTGTTGTGGGTACATCTGTGTTGTGGGTACATCTGTGTTCTGGGAGTATCCATGTTGTGGGTACATCTGTGTTCTGGGTATCATCTGTGTTCTGGGGTATCCGTCTTCTGTGTTGTGGGTACATCTGTATTCTGGGGGTATCCATGTTGTGGGTACATCTGTGTTCTGGGGGTATCCGTGTTGTGGGTACTTCTGTGTTGTGGGTACATCTGTGTTCTGGGGGTATCCATGTTGTGGGTACATCTGTGTTCTGTATCTGGGGGGGTACATCTGTCCGTGTTGTGGGTACATCTGTGTTCTGGGGGTATCCGTGGGGTACATCTGTGTTCTGGGGGTATCCGTGTTGTGGGTACATCTGTGTTATCCGTGTTGTGGGTACTTCTGTGTTCTGGGGGTATCTGTTGTGGGTACATCTGTGTTACTGTGGGGTATATCCGTGTTGTGGGTACATCTGTACTGGGGGGTATCTGTGTTGTGGGTACATCTGTATTCTGGGGGTATCCATGTTGTGGTGTTGTACCTCTGTGTTCTGTGGGATATCTGTATTCTGTTCCATGTTGTGGTACATCTCTGTGTTCTGGGGGGTATCCGTGTGTACATCTGTATTTTGGTGTACATCTGTATTCTGTTCCATGTTGGGGTATCTGTGTTCTGGGGGTTTGTGGGTACATCTGTGTTCTGGGGGTATCCGTGTTGGGGGTACATCTGTATTTTGGGGGTATCCGTGTTGTGGGTACATCTGTGTTGTGGGTACATCTGTGTTCTGGGGGTATCCATGTTGTGGGTACATCCGTGTTGTGGGAACATCTGTGTTGTGGGTACATCTGTGTATCCGTGTTGGGGTACATCTGTATTTTGGGGGTATCCGTGTTGTGGGTACATCCGTGTTGTGGGTGTTCTGGGGGTATCCATGTGTTCTGGGAGGGAACATCTGTGTTGTGGGGGTATCCGTGTTGTGGGTACATCTGTGTTGTGGGTACATCTGTGTTCTGGGAGTATCTGCGTTGTGGGTACATCTGTGTTCTGGGTACATCTGTGTTCTGGGGGTATCTGTGTTGTGGGTACATCTGTGTTCTGGGGGTATCCGTGTTGTGGGTACTTCTGTGTTGTGGGTATATCTGTGTTGTGGGTACATCCGTGTTGTGGGTACATCTGTGTTCTGGGGATATCCGTGTTGTGGGTACATCTGTGTTCTGGGGGTATCCGTGTTGTGGGTACATCTGTGTTCTGGGGGTATCAGTGTTGTGGGTAATCTGTGTTGTGGAAACATCTGTATTCTGGGGGTATCCGTGTTGTGGGTACATCCGTGTTGTGGGAACATCTGTGTTCTGGGGGTATCCGTGTTGTGGGTACATCTGTGTTGTGGGTACATCTGTGTTGTGGGGGTATACGTGTTGTGGGTACATCTGTGTTGTGGGGGTATCCGTGTTGTGGGTACATCTGTGTTGTGGGAACATCTGTGTTCTGGGGGTATCCGTGTTGTGGGTACATCTGTGTTGTGGGTACATCTGTGTTCTGGGGGTATCTGTGTTGTGGGTACATCTGTGTTCTGGGGATATCCGTGTTGTGGGTACATCTGTGTTCTGGGGGTATCCGTGTTTTGGGTACATCTGTGTTCTGGGGGTATCCGTGTTGTGGGTACATCTGTGTTGTGGGAACATCTGTGTTCTGGGGGTTTCCGTGTTGTGTGTACATCTGTGTTGTGTGTACATCTGTGTTGTGGGTACATCTGTGTTGTGGGTACATCTGTGTTCTGGGGGTATCCGTGTTGTGGGTACATCTGTGTTGTGGGGGTATCCGTGTTGTGGGTACATCTGTGTTGTGGGTATATCTGTGTTGTGGGTACATCTGTGTTGTGGGTACATCTGTGTTCTGGGGGTATCCGTGTTGTGGGTACATCTGTGTTCTGGGGTATCTGTGTTGTGGGTACATCTGTGTTCTGGGGGTATCCATGTTCTGGGTACATTTGTGGTCTGGGTAGATCTGTCTCGTAGGTCTTCATCTGTATTTTAAGTATATATGTGTCATGGTACATCTATTTTCTGGGTTTATCTTACCTTACATGTAAAACACTGTACAGTGTGTATTCTTATTGGACAAAGCCGTTTTGACAAGAATCTGTGTACCATGCTATCAATGGATATAACTGGAAACATTGTACCCAGCTGCCTTGACAATGACATATTTGCCTAACTCTGGTATTTTACTTCTTACTGAGTTATAGGGTTCGCATCTCTTAAGAAAAACATTTTGAGATCAGAAGTAAACAAATAAACGTCTGCTGGAGCTGACCTAGAAACAAAATTTGCCACCAAACACTTTGTTTTGCATTCTGAGGAAGAAATTACAGTCAAGACAATCTAAACTGATCCCAGATAACACTAAAAGGATTATTAATGTGTCAGCAAAACTATTTAAAAATTCTGGCAGAAAAGGTGCAAGAAAAATTTCAAAGGATTGGCTTTGACTGATATTGGCTTCTACATGGATGTCATGGATAACCCACACAGGTGAACAATACAAGACATTAACTTTGGAGAACATTAGGCTCAACAGATATTTGAAATCTCAGCCTTATTGTAGAGATTTTCTCATATTAATCAAGAATGCAAGATTCAGTGATGGTAAGAAATCTTTCTAAATTGCAGAAGTTCAGTTTGAGCCAATTGAGGCTGCTGGTAAGGGAGAGACAAAACCCAAAGAAATGATCTCTGAGTCTGAAACTTTATTATTCTATGCACATGAACACTCAGACACCATGTGGATTGGCTGAAATGGTCCTGTTTGATTTCAGACCTCGCCTGATGACTAATGGTACATGGTAACACAGAAGGTACAACAGACAGTATACCTGCCATGATATGCCCACAACTTATATCTCTATAGCAGCAACATTTCCATCCCTGGTACTACACCATTCCATATTAGCTTCCACAATCTACATTAGAACTTCTGTTGAAGACTTGTTCTAGTCTTCTGCTGCTTAAAAGGATTCTTTGTCAAAGGTTCTGGTATGTGGTCAGTGTACCATTACAGGCTTTAACTTAATGTTCATATAATATCATTAAGTTATTTGATGAAAATTGATATTGTGAATATTTTTATGCCTAAATTTCCAGCATTAAGACATTTTTGTTCATAAATTCAATAGTTTTATCTGCTGACCCATCTGAGTCATCTATTTCAAGAATGGTTGGCTCTGTGGATTAAGGTCTTGCTTTGCTTGGCTGGTCATGGAATGAATCCCAAATTTGCCGTGTGTTTTCACCAATATTATACCCGTAATTGTGGGTAAGTCAGTGTGATGGTTCTGCAAAAATCATATTCATGCAGGATGAGACTTAAAGTCTGGAAAAGAATTGGTCTTGATGGTGGCACAGATATTGATGGAAATGAACATTTATTTTTAAATTTTAGTCTTGGATTTCAGAAAGATTATCATTAATCTCAGTGTCCATTTCTACCAAAAATAAAAACATGACACTCTCACAAGTTCAAAGGAAAAGCAAAAATTTCCAATTTGCACCGAACATTGATGAATCTGAACCCACGACCTTTAAGGCATAGTTGGCGTAGACTGTCTCCTCATGGCAATATTCAGGCCATCAAATTATTCAGATTTCCCTCAGTCTTTTATATCAACATGGAAATGGTTTTCCCATATGCTTTGCATTACGAAACATTGCAGCAATCTTGCTAAGATAATATCATTGTTGACCTGGCCATTTTCTGTGCGACTTCCCTCAGAGAGGATATTGATCATGTCTAAATTAGTTATTATCACATTGTAATCGACAGTCAATAAACTTGGCGACAACATGTCGGCTGCAAGGCTTAAATTGCTGAACATGAAAGATTGTTGTTTTGTTTGTCATTAAGAGTATATAACCTCTTATTGAAAAAAGTTCCACACCAGTTGAAATGAGATTGATTGAAAAATGTTTCTTGGTATTTTTAGGATGAATTTGATGTGAAGTGAGATGCTCGCCTCTTATCTTTGTCACAGAAATTAACCCTAATTATGTGATGAGTTATCTGGCTGTTTGGTCAATATCAGGTACCATCATGTTTATGATATTACGTGTGAAAGAGCATGTTGTTGTAGCTCTGGGATCTAATTGTTCATGAAAGGTTTTGTAAAGTGGCATTCATTGCTGTTTGGAATCAGTTGTAGTGCTCCAGTTGGGTTCAACTAAATACTGGATTGATATTGTAAGTGGGACTTAACCAGGGTGGAAACATGTTTTCTTAAAATATGATTTACGCATAGTCACTTGTGTTTTGTGTTTGACTTTTGGTGTCCGATGACGTATCCTGAACTTGAGAAGATCTGGGATGTAAGTGGTCTCCAGCAACCCATGCTTGTTCTGGAAGACTGTTGTCAGGCTCGCTGATTTAGATTATGCATGTCATTGTAGCGCAGTTGCACTAACTTGCTGAGTGTGACAGTAAACAAACAACACACCAACAAATACAGCATGCATCATACTGCATCAATAGATTTTCAGATCAGTGTAAACTGCACAGTTGTTACAAGGTTAACGGAAGTCCACCAGCAAACCTTGTATGGTACTTGTCTTCAGTAGTTCAGTCCAGTTGCTTCATGATATGAAAGCTTCACTCAGGCTCTACTTGCTGAAAGCTGGTGCCACCAAGCAATTAGAGTGTACATGTAACTGACTAAAATATCTGTCTCAAAGGGAAAATGGCTGCAAAATCTTTGGTGTCCTGAAAGGAAAAGAAACTTTCTTCTTGGTGTTGCATCTGCAAAGGTTCTTTCACTAAGCTTTCAAAGCTTGTATTGATCCAGGAATGGTGGAATAAGGGAGAAAGATTGATTTGAAAGTGAATAATTTGATAATGTTCAATGTATACTGTAAACAACACTATCGACTTCACATATTGAATTTTTTTGTTGAACTTGGCAATGTTTCAGGTAGATATAATGTGAGTTATATTTGATATGGAGCGATGGGGTAGCCTAGTGGTTAAACCGTTCGCTTGTCATGCCAAAGACCTGGGTTCGATTCCCACACGTACAATGTGTGAAGCTCATTTTTTTCTGGAATATTGCTAAAAGCAGCATTAAACTAAACTCATTCACTCAGCTAATGATGAGGTATTGAATAGCAATGTTTATTGGCGGGTAAGAGTGACATAGGACCGGAAGGGGTCAGCTAAACACCTCCAACAAAGGGACTGTATTTGTAATAACAGCAATTACATGTTCAGATGTGGGAATAACATAAAGGTCTGTGATGATGTAACTAATGACGCCCTTGTTGTAACTTTAGTACAGGTTGATGTTATAATATTGTGCGAGTCTTTCATGTCATGCAGTCACAACTGCTTTTCAATTATCTGGGAAAATTAGGGTTCAGATATATGTATATAGGAGGTAAATCCGTGTGTTAAGGAATGTTTTACCAAATTCTTTTCCTCACCTTTCAGTTTTCAGTTTCACATGCTGTTAGTTAGGTGTAAAATCATAACCATAATATATTGTGAAAAAAAGTTATGAGATCTGTCCACTTTATAATGTTCCTACATGATGTATCGATATAATCCAGTTGTATAATCCTACATGAGGTATCAGTATAATCCAGTTGTGTAATCCTACATGATATATCAGTATAATCTGGTTGGCACAGTTGTTTCAGTGTCTTCATTGCTGCCTTCTTTAGTTTTTTTTAATGAAAATTAGTTCTTGTTTCAAGGTGATTATGCCACTTTTAAACAAAGTGTGACATAACAAAAACTTTATTGTTGAAATATTTTTTTTAATCTCGATACTAAATTCTATGTGGGCAGAGAAAACCTACACGTATCTTTCTGTGTAAACTGTTTCTTCACTTGCCTGTCAGGAAGCACATGGATCGGATGTCATGGGATGGAAACCTGCTTGAATGTCTGGCTGAGTGGAGAAATATCAAGTTGCAGAACATCTCCGAACATAGATCATCTGTCTATTGAGAGTATTACAGGTAGGTAGAGAGTGACCTTCCTACACACTTTTCTGAAGGACATGTTGTGCCAGTGCTTGATTCCAGTAGAGTCAGAAGTATACATGTTGGGATTAATCCTGCATCACCCGCATATATTGATCTGATAAGTATGAAATACTGCATGTTGTGTTTCTGCTTTGACAATGACATTTTGTGTTTTTAAATGGTAACTGTAGCATATTTTACTCTGATAAAAAGAAAATTGACAGTTGGTTATAATTCACTTGGAATTTGAGTTCAATGCACAAGAACATAAACATCAACCATCCTGGAAAGAATGGTCACCATGACTACCACACCAATTGTTTCACAGTTATCATAGAATGAGTGTTGTGATTGTATGAACCACCTCTGGCGACCACTTCAGTACCTGGTGTAGGCACCCCTTGTACGGATAACATCTCCCAGGCTTTTCATACTGGCAACCAAGCATTGAATTCTCAACTTCGGAATCCTCTGCCATTTCTCATAGATTACCTGCATCAATTCCTGCAGATTTTGACCTCTAGCTCCAACTTGACCCCGCCAGCTGTTCCTGTGCCGGTCTGTGAGGAAGGGAAATCTTATCAGATGATGCTCCCTCAGACCGGCAGCCCTAAGCCTCCTGATGAAGATACTGGCAGAGAGTCAGCTGTTCCTGCTTGTGCTGGTCTGTGAGGAAGGGAAATCAGATCAGATGAGATGCCCTCAGACCGGAAGTCCCAAGCCCCCTGATGATGATACTGGCAGAGAGTCAGCTGTTCCTGCTCGTGCCGGTCTGTGAGGAAGGGAAATCTTATCAGATGATGCTCCCTCAGACCGGCAGCCCTAAGCCTCCTGATGATGATACTGGCAGAGAGTCAGCTGTTCCTGCTCGTGCTGGTCTGTGAGGGAAGGGACATCAGATCAGATCAGATGCCCTCAGAACGGAAGTCCCAAGCCCCCTGATGATGATACTGGCAGAGAGTCAGCTGTTCCTGCTTGTGCTGGTCTGTGAGGAAGGGATATCAGATCAGATGAGATGCCCTCAGACCGGAAGTCCCAAGCCCCCTGATGATGATACTGATGGAGAGTCAGCCTCTCACTTTCCATTGCTTGCCCAGTTCTTCGGCATGGATCATGGGAGTGCTTTGATCAGACAAATTAGGACTCATCGCTATCCCATCCTCAGTGTTCCAGTTCTTGGACAATCCTTTGCTTCACCAGTAGCCACATACCTCCTCACAAGTGGATGTTGCAAGAGGACAAAAACTTGCACACATGCATTTTCTGAAAGCCTTGGTCTTGCCATGTCAAGAAGGTTCAACTTTAGTACCGTTGTCTTTTAAACCTGTTTAGGAAACTGAAGTGCATGTACATCAGTGTGTTTGTGCCTTTGATGCTTATGAACGTGTGACTCATAGTTTACGAAATATTGTGTGAAACATGTGGTTTGCATTTGCACTCAAGTATGTTTGGGTATGATCGCCTTTTTGAACCAACATCTCTGAACAGAGATCATCTGTCTATTGAACGTGTTACAGGTAGGTTGTGAGTTTGCCTCCTACACACTTGTCTGAAGGTCACAGTCTGCCAGTGACTGTTGTAGAATGAGAAGTATTGTTGTGAATGTAGGTTGGAGGTAGGTTGTGAATTGGCATGTATGGCCTCCTACACACTTGTCTGAAGGCCATATGGACTACCAGTACTTGTTACTTGTACATCCAGGAGTAGAGTTAATGGTCTGTTGACCTAAATTGAGCCTGAATATACAGGCATCCAATGCAAGTTGAATTAAAAAATGTCTACTTTGTAAGTCTGATCACAAATATTTGATGACAAGATCAATCTCACAGTTACTGATTTCCTTGATCACATAGACATAGCCTGGACCAGGAGGAAGTGGGCAGCAGACTGTTGAACTCCTCTTTGATATATGGAACTGTATGCACTGAGTGCCCTTCTTCAGTATTCTGACATCTTCTTGACCATCTGTTTGTAATCTTTATGAGTTCTGCCTCCTAAAACTGAAGTTTTGGTCACATTTCATATTATCTTGAATATCTCTTTATCAGAAAAAGGATGACTTCCATATGCATGGTGTAAGCATCTGGGGTGGTGATTATGGTATATGCGTTTAGAGCAGTTCACATATAATGGTGGTCAGATCTGGGGTTGAAACTGCTGATGTGGTGCTCATGTGCTGTTGTGCCAGGTTTCTGAGTAAATGAAATAGCAAGATCATACTTGTGTTAAATAATATTTAACTGATTTTTATTAAATTTTTCCTTTTTTTTCTTTTTCTTTGTTGCTAAAAAGTATTAGTGTAAATTCATAATGATGACAGAAAATTATTAAAATCTATATTATATATGTTGAAAGTAAAAAAGACATGTCTTTATGTTCCTCTTGACTAAGACACCAAGGAGGCTGAGACATATAATTTGTTTTAAACACTGTTAAAAGCAGTTACGTTCGTTAGAAATGTTCAAATTATAATCAAGTGAAAGATAACACACAAGTTCCCAATAAGTTTGATATTAATGACAAAATCTTTTATTCAGTATGTGTAACATTTAGATGACAAAACAACTACTCCTTGTCCATCACATGTTACCATGGTGTTGAAGTTGATTATCGGGACTTGTTGAATGAAGCGGGTGACCAGAATAGTGGACCTATCCCACTGATCATTGTTAGTTCTCTCTTGCCCCGAAGTAGGATCTTGGAGATGCACCACAACATTTGTGAACCTGACATCCAGTGCTGCCTCTCAGCTCCATGATCACATCACGCCATACCATGGACTTATCCCTGGTCAATAACATTTGGAATATCGCTGGTCGCTATTGTTGGCACTTGCTGATCCATTCCAACAAGATAATCTAATAATACAATTGGTGGTGGCAGGGAAATGGTTGTAGGTCCACTCTATTTTGCCTTTGTCATTAGGATTGCTTGAAACTTATTGGTTGAACCTTGCAATAATCAACGTGTATCTGTGAGGGATGGCCACGACGTTACAATCCCCTTAGTGAAGCCAGACTTAGAAAATCCCTCTTTGGGAAGGAATTGCGACAATGGTTTATAGGCCATTTCATGATTTGCCTACAGAGAACAGTTCTAATGAAATTTATCTATTGTATATTATGCATGAATGTTTGTCAAAACAGGCTTGGTTTGAAAATATCAAATACAACGCTCATGTTGAAGATGTTGGTAAATATTGTGAATCTAAGACAAAATGTTGACTTTTTAGTTACTTGAGCAAAGTTTCTTTAGTCAGTTTATGTGATTGTCTATGTGGATGCTTATTTACAGTGTATAAAAGACATCTCCTGTCACACTGATGGACTGGTGAAGATGAAGCTTGCCTAGCGTACCATTGCCAGCACTTGTATCATTTATACAGGCAATTGACATCCATTTATTTCATATGGTCTTAAAGGTGATGTGCTCCAGAAAATGATGAATAAATACTATAAACATGTTTGAAACAGGTATGTTGAAGAAGGCAATATTTGATAAGTTATATTAGTAGAAAGAAAGGTTTAAAATCTCATATTGAGAGGTAACGTCAAAGTTGACTTTATATTGTAGATTACCACAAGTGTTCACTATGGATCACCAGACAATTAAGTTTCCTTCCGTGTGTTGTCCTTAGCAATATGAGCCTGTGGTTAGTTTTGCCAGCAGAGAGAAAAGCATTGTAGATCTGTTGATTTAACATGCTAGTATAAGACACTATCCTGTCACTGCTAAATATATTTGTTTCTTATAAAAAGGAAATTTGTTATGTAAAATGTGCCAGGTATAGATTAATGCTAACCACTGTCAAAACATTGTTCATCGTGTTCATTTTTATTCCAAACAATTAGCCCAAGGGCTGAAGTGATACGTGTTTTCTACACAAATGAATGGTATGTGTTAATTGTATTGGCTCGAGACGGCTGGGTCAGCTGATTATTTGATGTTAACACAGTTGTAGTGATATGTACTTTACTGATTATTGGAGGGATGTTAGTGGCTGTCATCCATTTGCACACTACTAGTCTTTAAAATGTGGAAAAGATTTGGTGATGTTGTCACTATTCCTTTGCACATCATTGCACACTTGTTTCAGTTCTTGTTAATTTGACATCTAAACTGATATGACATGATAAACAACAAAAGAAATAAGCAAGTTTCCAGCCTTCAGAAAGCGAAGAATTTACCATTCCAACAGGATTTATCTCTTGGAATGCTGAACTTTTAATCAATCCTCAGTTCTAGCCACCTAACTACCGGTACCTCACCTTGAAACAGAATGGTTGTCATGGGTGCCAATACTGATTTTCTAGTTTCAATCACATTCAATAATGTCAAATTTCACAGAGACATTTTTCTAAAAAGATTTTTCTTTTAGTAACACATTACTAACAATGTATTTGATTTATTAAAAAAATTATAATTACATGATTTTGTGGATTTTTGTAGTTGCATTATTTTGTTACACTCCCATCAAATAAAGATATCAGGCAAATAAAAAAAATAAATTCTTATCTTTGTCCAATCTGTAAACTGGAAAATAATTGGCAGGTCAAAAGCTGGCCCTTCTATGTGCTCAAATCACGTCTGTTTGATGGAGCTTTGGTGACTATATCCTGATAGTTTGATAATGAGCAGTGGTTTTACCGTTCTGCCATTGTGTTCCCATGGCAAGGTCTTCTATATTTGTGGAGTCTTCACCTCTTTTCTTGAAACAACAGAGTGCCTTGTCCACATGCTGCAGGCCAGGGTCACATGTATATCTCGTTCCTGAAACAAGTTTGTGTAATTGATGACTGATATAATAGATTCTCATATTGGTCTGCTTCTTCAGGGCAGGAATTAGGATTGCCATCAGAGCTACGGACTGGAATGCTATTTACAGCCTGCTCCAGGTGCTACCACCATATATGTTTGCCATAGTTTCGGTTTGGGTGCTTGTGGGATGTATCGGTGGGAATGTTGTTGCCCACAGCATGCCTCCCACTGCAGGCACCTGGTCACATTACTGGATCACCATCACTGCAGGAAGATGAGGACAACTAAAATCATCCTGACCTATTACTGATGGATTTTGGGCTGTGATCTTCAAGATGCCTACTCTGCATCAACCTTTGTCAAAGGGCAAGAAGATATTCAAATGATATAGCATCAGGAAGAAATTGGTCAATTTGAAAGTTGCCATTTACATTAAAAAGCGTTTGTTTTTTAACCTTTGAAGGTTCAGACGTGTAGATTTCTGAATGTTGTCTTTTGATGTTGTCCATTGAGATCTGACAATTCTTTGGATGGTGATGACATTGAGAGTTGATAGAATGTTGAAACATTTCTGATTAGAAACCTCATGAAACATGACTGCTTTAAAGTTTCGCCAGTTGCACCACTGGTACTTGTGACGTCTGCTTCACCACTGGTACTTATGACGTCTGCTTCACCACTGGTACTTATGACGTCTGCTTCACCACTGGTACTTATGACGTCTGCTTCACCACTGGTACTTATGACGTCTGCTTCACAGTGGCTATTGATGTTATGATTTATATTTCAATGGACAGGTGAATTCTTTTGGTACTTGTTATGAAGAGGGAAGATGTCATTAGCACAAGATAGAAAAATCTTTGTGTATGGTTACACTTTCTACGAAAACATTTATCCTCTTACCACTGTACATGCCCTTTTTAGGATGGGCCTTCCTTTGAAAATGTTTTGGTAAAAAGTAATCAAAGTCTAAGATCATTGTCCAGGTTTTTGTATGACATCATGTCATTGTCACTTTCTGAGACATGGTCACCTGCTATGAATGAAACTTTACAAATGTTCGCATCCTACCAAAGGATATGTTGGCAACATGACTAGCAAATGTCAAGGTCATCTTGGAGATTATTCTGACACATGATTATGTGATTCAGTGTCATTCAGAGGAAGGCCTGTTGAAGTTTAAGAGCTTGTAAACGACCAGAAGAAATGTTTTTGAACAACTTTCGATGGTAGTTTAACACATTAGAGGCTTTGAAGACATAAAGGGGCAACTCTTAGTTTTGCATTTGTTTGCAAAAACCTCTGGCTGATGTGTAATGTTGTATTCAAATAATTATCAGAGTTGTCTGAAGTGTTGATGTTGAAAGAACACTTTTTTTAGAGGATTTTGTCTGTTGACATACTTTTGTTATATTTCTGTTGGTTATTGTGAAACAGTTACCAGTCCATTTCTATGTCAAGTACATTGATTTGTCTAGACAATAAAACAAGGTACACATGACTGATATGACAAGAAATATGAAGGAAGGTTTGTGACTTTGACATGAGGAGTGAGTGAGCTAGGTCACTGCCGTGTGTCACAGGAGGAAAGCCTGAAGCCCTGCTGGACTCAGATGTCTGCTGTTCTTGGGAAACCACTAGTACAGAAACGATGCTGACAAACCTGGCCCCAATTTCTCAAAACAAGTCTTTTACTCAAATTTGAAAAAAACGCAGAAAAATGCATTTTCCAGAATAAACTGAAATCGATAGTAGACAATTTGAGTTTGGTTGATAGATTACTTAAGATGTTTGGGCTTAATTTTAAAAATGCATTTGAGGTAAAAATTCAGTTGTTTCAAATTGTCAAACTCAGTTTGAAATTTGAGTGAAAACTTAAGTTTGTTTTGAGAAATCGGGGCCTGGAACCAAATCTACGGTATATTGTATAAATGTGACATACATATTACAGGAGTATTGCCTTTCAAGATATGTTTTATTCAAAACAAGCTAAGGGTCTACCAATTCTTTCATGTTACTATACTAATAGCTTTCTTTTATGCCATGGAAGTTTAACTATAGTGATATAAAGAATTGAGTGGGCCTCAACCTGTTTTCAGTGCTTGTAGTATATAATATAGTGGTAGTTGTAGGTGAGTGTGGTGGTCTTGTCACAGCTTGCAAAGTGTGACGCTGACCGCTCCACTGATGGTGTAGAAACATAAAATCAGAAACAGGATCATAGGTTCCTGGCATGCCAAAGGGACACTACTCTGCACAGTACATTGAAGTGCCTAAGACTACTGGGTATTCCATGTTTCCTTATTATGGGCATGCTATTTGACCTTTTTAAATTCAAATGCAAGTTATGACATCGTTTCTTTGGATCATGTCATGCATATTTATAGCAGTACTTTTTAATGATTCAATGGGGAAACACAAGACTGAACATCCAGATGCAATGGGGAAACACAAGACTGAACATCCAGATGCAATGGGGAAACACAAGACTGAACATCCAGATGCAATGGGGAAACACAAGACTGAACATCCAGATGCAATGGGGAAACACAAGACTGAACATCCAGATGCAATGGGGAAACACAAGACTGAACATCCAGATGCAATGGGGAAACACAAGACTGGGGAAACACAAGACTGAACATCCAGATGCAATGGGGAAACACAAGACTGAACATCCAGATGCAATGGGGAAACACAAGACTGAACATCCAGATGCAATGGGGAAACACAAGACTGAACATCCAGATGCAATGGGGAAACACAAGACTGAACATCCAGATGCAATGGGGACATACAAGGGTAAACACAATATTTTCCTATTATCTCTCTGACCTAAAGTCATATGTCACAGTGGGGGTTTTAAATGGCAGTTACCATGATAAACTAACACAAAGTTATTGTGTACGTTTCATAATCCACAGCTAGCATTATGTTGCAAGGGAATACTTCCACAGCTAGCATTATGTTGCAAGGGAATAATTCCACAGCTAGCATTATGTTGCAAGGGAATACTTCCACAGCTAGCATTATGTTGCAAGGGAATACTTCCACAGAAACTTTCAACGAGTTTGTTTATTAACATAGAAACATATCTGTCTCAAATTGTGTTTGTAATCTTTAAATAGAGTATACTTGATAGTAGTAGTACATTAATATTTATGATGTAAATGCACAGACATGGAGTGAAACAGGTCCATCTTCATACACCCTTTTATTTTTTTTTGTATCTAGTTTGGCATAATGCAACACATGTCCATTCTATAAAGTGTTGATGGCTTGTGGTCTATTTTTCAAACGGCCATGCATATTTAAGCTACTGTCATATATAAAATGCATATAAATAATAAAGGTTAATGGTATTGTCAGTGTATGAAATAAGGCTAGATTTCTGACGGACGGTCTAAATTTACAGCTAGCCAGCCCAATGGTCTGGCACAAATTTTAGATGTTCCATACATCTGAGTAAATTCACCATATTTGGTCTGGTTAAATCTATTTCGGGCTGGTAACATTTTGAAGTTACCAGGCCTGATGTCTGGCTGGATGTTTGGCTTATTTCATACACTGGTACTGTGCTGTCATGAAACTGTATACTATCGTGTTTAACCTTCATGCAAAGTGATTGATTTGGTTTTGTTTAATGCCGCACTCAGCAATATTTCAGCTATATGGCAGTAAAGTGATTGAAGTTGTAATGAATTAGAAGTGAAATTTGTTCGAATGTTGAAAACAATGCCACTTTGTGTGCACCATAACAGGTAATACGAAAGTTTTTAATGAAATGACTTGTCAAAGATATAAAATATGACTATTAACTCATGATGTAAAATTAAACAGTAAAAAGTACCATTTTTATAGTTGATTATTGAGACTAATAACAATTCATATTCATTAGTTTTAATTGTCATTGATTGATAGAGCAAAACAATTATTATGCTTGTCCTAATGTATATTCAGTTATTGTGTGGTGAATCGATGAAGGCAATTTGGTGTATAGTAGATCTGCTTTGACAGGGCACCATCCCCATGCACAGACATACTGCATAATACGCTCCTTTGAAGGGGTCATGGCAGGTAGTGAATGGCCTTTCTTCCCATCCTGCCAGTGTAACCAGCCTACTATTCCTATATGCCCTAGTAGAGTCCCACTCGTTTGCTTCCAGTGTTCCAGTGTGTCCAAAATCAATAATCCAAGATGGCCGCCAACAATGTGGATTGGCTGAACTCTGAGGGAAAGTAACTGTATTGATTTTCTATCTTGCTACCATGGTGAAGTCTGCGCAGTTTTGCCTTATATAGACGTAAAGCATCCTGTAGTTCTTCATTGATGGCTTAGCGTGGATGGCATGCAAATAGATGAAAATTGCATGGTGCTGTCGGCCATCGTGTTTGGTGCAGAATTCCTCTACTGATACAAACGCTGGCTCATCTGTACAATCGGTGACCTGAGGACACTGGTTCCAGCCTTGAAATTTTCTGAATTTTTGGATTCTACAATTGCTGAATATCCACAGTGCTGTTTCATACGATCTGGATTGTGGTGCCGATTTTAGAATATATTTCTGATATCCACCATTGATTGGAGTTGATAAGTTTCAGCATGGAGCTGCTCTACTATCAATACCTCTCTTTAGCTGATTCTATTGGTAAGTGTTCGGCCTTGTACTTCCAAGTAGTCACACCACCACCTTTTGTAAAACAGCAATCTTCTTTTTGAAAACAGGTCTCTGCCAATAAGGATTTTTGGCTATTCAGCAGATTTTAAATGTCAACAAGATGTAACCATTCTTTAAGATTTTGACAGCTTTGGTAATTTTGTATTGATGGATGAAATAACTCACAACACCGTCCTTGTATGTGATTTTAAATTATTGGTCAGTGACTGCATGTAATGCATACTTTTATGTCATGAATATGTGATTTGAAGTGGTATGGTAAGGAAATGTGTTTACAGTCTTGCAACATGTTGGTAGCAACAGATTATAAGCCTGTTTGTGTTGCTTTCCTGCTTGTCAGTAATAATCATGGAACATGTTAATGCAGAGTGGTGGCATATGACCTGAATTATTGTGTCATCAGATACTGAGACTGAGCTTGGGGTATTTAGTCCTGTCACCTAATGCACCACTGGATCTGTGGGTGGGACAGTGAGATGGTGTGTCAGAGTGAGTGAGTGAGTAGTGCAGCCATGTTATGATACTCACATCTCTGTGATTAGACCATCAGGCAGACCAATGATCATTAGTATCAACATCCATATACAGCATCAAGGTACATAATGAGCCTGATTTCAGATAAGATCATTTTTTGTCAATATCCTGTTGTAACATTGGTCTGTTGTGATGGTCGGTGGGGTAGCCTTGTGGTTAAAGCATTCACTCATCACTCCGAAGACCCGGGTTCGATTCCCCACGTGGGTACAATGTGTGAAGCCCATTTCTGGTGTCCTCCACCGTGATATTGATGAAATATTGCTAAAAGTGGCGTAAAACTAAACTCACTCACTCACTCACTCACTGCGACAAGTACAGGTAAAAGACAACCTATGTCCAGGGCCATGTGTTCTAGACGAAACATGGATAGTTGGAAAATGAAATACACCATTTGATTTCTTCCACATCACCCACTCATCTTCCAGGAAGGGTTCTCCAGTTTCAACATGTTTGTCAGATCTGTTTATGATAGTCAGTGTTCTTAAACACTATTCTTAAACTGAATATGACAGATTCTCAATAGCTGATACAATCTTTCTTGTTGCTGCTTAGAAACTATGCCATGTTTTAGCCAACAGATTATGAAGATGTTGCACAGAATAAAGGCATGTGATAATCTGTTGCCTCTTTTAGAACACTACTCTCTGATATAATGTTGTGTAGCTGATCATTTACTAGAGGCTATCATTTACACTTTTTTAATCCAACTGTGTAACGTACTCGCAAACTTGTAGAATGCAGTTACATACTTTTGACTAAATATTGTCTGGCATTTGATTATCTGTCAATCATTTCCGCTACTTGTTGCCATCAAATTGAATTCTGTGTTTAGAGGAGGAAAAACACAAGGCCAACTGATAATGTTGACTTCAGCAGGACGTTAAAACATGTAATTAAGCATGTTCTCTATGTCAAATGGGCACTTGGGATGTTACATATGTTATGTTTGGGATTACACTTTCTTGTATTTCGATTTCAATTGGAATGTTGTACTGAGCTTCTGTTCAGTTGTTTTGTATCAGGATGTGTTCAGTCTGAAATCAATCCAAGAGCTACACGTTGTGGATGGATATTCTCAGAAAGTGTGTGGCATTAGTCTACTAGTGGTCATCAATGTGGGCAGGGTCAGTGATCGGCTGGACGTACGTTCAGGGACAACTGTACTGATGAATGCTTCATTCCGTGGTCAGAGTTGACCGTATTGATATGTGGTACATAACCATGGCTCGCAGATGTGGTTTTAAAGTATGTATTTACTTACCATTTTATGTTCAAGAATGTGTGTTCACAGTAAACAAAGATATATAGGGTGAAAATGTAGCCATATAAATCTATAATTGTCCCGATGTGAGGGTTGACACTGAATTGGACGTATGAAATTCTGATGAACTTTAATGATGTGCAATAAAGTATATGTTGAAACTAAGGCTGTAAATATCCTTGTTTGTGCCATGATATGAGTGACCCTGAAGTCACGTCAATACAAAAATTACACATGTATTGTTAGAGAGACATTTTTAGGTTAGGAAAATATAGTAGCTCTTGATTCAGTTGCTGTCAGATGTTTTGTTGGGTCTCTGGCGATTCACTTTCAGAAATAAATACGGCCCTCTTTTTGGGGACTCTTTATTTGTTTACAAATCCCATCCCTCCAGAAAATGAAGGATGGAAAAGAAATTGACAAAACAAATATTCTTTATATCTTTAGATAAAACACACATCTGTTACATACAGTACAACCTTACCTAACATATTGTGACCTTGGAACCTTGGTACATATGATTTCAGGATCTTACTATACACATCATAAGGTAATGTAGATATGTATCATATAGTGACCTTGCTATCTGGATATATATACCTTGTTGTCTTGATAAACGCTATGTGACTTTGCTGTTTAGATACATATCACATCGTAGCCTGTTTCGATAGGTATTATATTGTGACCCTATGCTATCGAGATACATATCACATCGTAGCCTGTTTTGATAGGTATTATGTTGTGACCCTATACTATCGAGATACATATCACATCGCAACCTTACTGTTGAGATACATACACAAAGAATATCTTTATATACACCTTCCAAAATGTAAAGTGAAGCCCATTTCTGGTGTTCCCCGCTGTGATATTGCTGGAATATTGCAAAAGCAGCGTAAAACTAAATTCATTCACTCTCTCCAAAAAGTAATGGAGCCAGACAAGATTCTCAGATTAGGAATAAAATAATTCCCATTACACGCACAGTTTGACAGTCTTTGATTTTTAAGGATTGACATTTACAGTGCTCCTACCAGTTGTTGATTTACCTGAAGAGTAGGCGGTACAAAACTTGATAGTGACGCAGGCGGACCCGTCATTACCCTTAATGTGGCGATCTCTGTTGTCGGGATGATTGATATTCAATACGTCGATGGCTGTCTTGTATGGAGCAAAACAAACTATGTCGATGATCATAAAGGATGTGAATATGACAATTATTTTCTCCTGACATTTCCGGAAATGTATTAACATTTGTAGAATCTTCCTTCTTAGGTTTAGATTGCAGTGTTGAAATGCTACGGTAGCAAGGTAGGAAGATACAATTGACGTTTGTTGTGGGAGCATGAAGTATTTATGTCCAGATCCAACTTGTGTGAAATGGCGCTCTAACTCGCAGCATCATGTATTTGTAGTTCAGTGATACCATTTTGGTTGAGATGATCGCAGATGTTGACGAAAGACCTTTTCTGAGAAACACTGTTATTAGGACTTCAGTGCTTGAAGTATGGTTTATAGAAACTGTAGATGGATTAGTTTGAAGGTCAAGAATAAAGCGTATGCCAGACATTCATGCATTTTTAAACATATTGTCTGAAGATGCTGAAGACAAAAGTAGGAGTTACAGTTATTCATTGCCTCTACAATATGATGCTTATATGTTTACCAAAGAAGTCAAAATATCATAGTGTTCAAATGTTCAACCAAATGTATGAGGTTTGAAGTTGGAGGGTAAGGAAAAAGAATTGTTTAACATCTGATACAAGACAAAATGTGTTTCAGTCGAGGTCATAAATATATTTCTCAGATGTACTACACAGAAAATGAAAGGAAAGTGTCCATAAAATGTGAAACAATTTCATGACTTTGATAAAATGTTTACTTGGAGAAGGATAGGAAGCTGAAATATTCAGACAATTACTACTGTTGAGTGCATGGCCCAGATTAAGTCAAAGTACAAAGCTACAAAATATGATCGAAAAATATGAAATATTACTCCAGTGCAATTCTGAAACAGGTTTTACTTATTGATTGCAACTGTACTTTCTACAGCAACCAAATAGTGATAGTGAGATGCGTGCGGTCTTTCTGTTCTGCCCACCTTCAACATGAGAGATAGCAGTAGGCTCCTTGCCACAATCACTGAGACACGTCCTCCATTGATTGTGAGAGTAACTGGCTACCATTGATTTTACACACCCATTAACATTCTGGTGTAATTTGATTGACTCAAGGTGGAGGGGGGGACAGGGAGAGAATGGGAACTGAATTTCTCCTCGTCACTTCCTGAGGTGGGCTGTTTTTTACACTCGCTGTCATATTGAAGGAATCTGTGTGTGCTGCACTGCAATTTGTGTTCACATGTTAAACACCAGTCTTGCGTGCATGCAGAATTGTTCGGAGTGCATTTCAGGATTTTGTGAGCAGTATTTAGTTGTAGTTATTATTTTGATTATTTTCAAAACGAAGACTGGAGGGTTTTAGGGAGCAATAATTGGAGGTTCTCGAAATATATGCACTATTCATGAATTGGTTAAAATGCCATCAGTTCTTATTATTCCTAGGTTCTCATTGATGTTGGTGAGTTTATTAAAGACCGAAATTTGTTTGGTCCATTATCCAGAGAGTTGATGTTACTTCAGAATCAGAATGGGTTGTGTTCTCCGTCATTGTTCTCAGGGTGTAGGCTTCTGCTATATGGGCACAATAATCAGATTATTATCATCCTGAAGAGGAGAAACACGACTTTTACAGATAATGTCATGTTTATGAGGCATATCTGTGTATAAGAGCATTATTGGAGCCAGAGCATTACTGGAACCAGGCACCTGATGTTCAGGATGCTGATTGATCTGAAGGATGCAAATGTGCATAAATACTGGAACAGGCCTGACTCACCATTGTTGGTAAACATTGTGGCAGGGATACTAGGCATGTCATTGTTGATGGATCATGTATATCATTGCTGGACGATGATCAGGTATATTGTTTATGGATCATGTTCATTGTTGGTGGATCATGTGTGTCATTGTTGGTGGATTGTGTATGTTTCGTGGATCATGTATGTCATTGTTGGTGGATCATGTATGTCATTGTTGGTGGATCATGTATGTCATTGTTTATGGATCATGTATGTCATTGTTGGTGGATCATGTATGTCATTGTTGGTGGATCATGTATGTCATTGTTGGTGGATCATGTATGTCATTGTTGGTGGATCATGTATGTCATTGTTTATGGATCATGTATGTCATTGTTGGTGGATCATGTATGTCATTGTTGGTGGATCATGTATGTCATTGTTGGTGGATTGTGTACGTTGTTCATGAATCATGTGTATTGATGGCGGATCATATATATCATCGGTGGAAAACATCTACAGAGGTGCCAACCCATATGATTTTTTCGTTTTCAATACGAAAAAACAACACAAAATCCGCCGCTACAAAAGCAGTAAAAATATACGATTTTTTACAAAAATACATTAAATTAAATTATTAAATAGCATATGTACCATACACAATAAATTTCAACAACATTATATTCAGTATCCAGCTATATGTTGATACTTACTACTGACAACATTAATAACAAGTTGTTAGAATAGCTTATATATGTTCTTTGGAAAAGTTAAAAGTAATTTTGGCCCAAAATACTAATATTTGTATCATTTTTTGGCCAAAGTACTAATTGGGTTAAATTAGGGTTGGCATCTCTGCATCTAGTGGTTTAGAACTGTAGGTGTCATGTAGTGGTGTTATGAACACTGTCAGTGAGATATGTAGTGGTATAACACTGTCAGTGAGATATGTAGTAGTGCAACATTGTCAGTGAGATATGTAGTGGTATAACACTGTCAGTGAGATATGTAGTAGTGCAACATTGTTGGTGAGATATGTAGTGGTATAACACTGTCAGTGAGATATGTAGTAGTGCAACATTGTCAGTGAGATATGTAGTGGTATAACACTGTCAGTGAGATATGTAGTAGTGCAACATTGTCGGTGAGATATGTAGTGGTATAACATTGTCCGTGAGATATGTAGTGGTATAACACTATCAGTGAGACATGTAGTGGTATAACACTGTCAGTGAGATATGTAGTAGTGCAACATTGTCGGTGAGATATGTAGTGGTATAACACTGTCAGTGAGATATGTAGTAGTTCAACATTGTCGGTGAGATATGTAGTGGTATAACACTGTCAGTGAGATATGTAGTAGTGCAACATTGTCGGTGAGATATGTAGTGGTATAACACTGTCAGTGAGATATGTAGTAGTGCAACATTGTCCATGAGATATGTAGAGGTATAACATTGTCAGTGAGATATGTAGTGGTATAACACTGTCAGTGAGACATGAAATGTTATAACACTGTTGGTGAGATATGTAGTAGTGTAACACTGTCGGTGAGATATATAGTGGTATAACACTATTGGTGAGATATGTAGTAGTATAACACTGTCAGTGAGATATGTAGTAGTATAACAATATCGATATGTATGTAGTGGTGTAACATTGTCCATGAGATATGTAGTGGTATAACACTGTCCACGAGTGAGGCTGTAATGACAAGGTGTTGTATGACAAGGTGAGATATGTAGTGGTATAACATCATCAGTGAGATATGTAGTGATATAAACACTACCGATGAGATATGTGTGGTGGTATAACACTATTGGTGAGATGTGTAGATAACGGGTGAGTGTTATTACAAGGTAGGTGATGTTTGTAGTGGTAAAACTACTAGGTGATGGGTGAGTGTTATTACAATGTAGGTGATGTTTGTAGTGGTAAAACACTGTGGGTGATGTTTGTAGTGGTAAAACACTGTGGGTGATGGGTGAGTGTTATTACAATGTAGGTGATGTTTGTAGTGGTAAAACACTGTGGGTGATGGGTGAGTGTTATTACAATGTAGGTGATGTTTGTAGTGGTAAAACACTGTGGGTGATGGGTGAGTGTTATTACAATGTAGGTGATGTTTGTAGTGGTAAAACTCTGTGGGTGATGTTTGTAGTTATTACAATGTAGGTGATGTTTGTAGTGGTAAAACACTGTAAGTGATGGGTGAGTGTTATTACAATGTAGGTGATGTTTGTAGTGGTAAAACACTGTGGGTGATGTTTGTAGTGGTAACTCTGTGGGTGATGGGTGAGTGTTATTACAATGTAGGTGATGTTTGTAGTGGTAAAACACTGTAAGTGATGGGTGAGTGTTATTACAATGTAGGTGATGTTTGTAGTGGTAAAACACTGTGGGTGATGTTTGTAGTGGTAACTCTGTGGGTGATGGGTGAGTGTTATTACAATGTAGGTGATGTTTGTAGTGGTAAAACACTGTGGGTGATGGGTGAGTGTTATTACAATGTAGGTGATGTTTGTAGTGGTAAAACACTGTGGGTGATGTTTGTAGTGGTAACTCTGTGGGTGATGGGTGAGTTACAATGTAGGTGATGTTTGTAGTGGTAAAACAATGTAGGTGATGTTGTTATTACAATGTAGTGGTAACTCACTGTGGGTGATGGGTGAGTGTTATTACAATGTAGGTGATGTTTGTAGTGGTAACTCTGTGGGTGATGGGTGAGTGTTATTACAATGTAGGTGATGTTTGTAGTGGTAACTCTGTGGGTGATGGGTGAGTGTTATTACAATGTAGGTGATGTTTGTAGTGGTAACTCTGTGGGTGATGGGCGAGTGTTATTACAATGTAGGTGATGTTTGTAGTGGTAAAACACTGTGGGTGATGGGTGAGTGTTATTACAATGTAGGTGATGTTTGTAGTGGTAAAACACTGTGGGTGATGTTTGTAGTGGTAAAACTCTGTGGGTGATGGTGAGTGTTATTACAATGTAGGTGATGTTTGTAGTGGTAAAACACTGTAATGGTGGGGGTGATGGGTGTGTTATTACAATGTAGGTGATGTTTGTAGTGGTGTGTGGGTGATGTGGGTGATGTGATGGTGAGTGTTATTACAATGTGATGGTGATGGGTGTAGTGTTAAATGTAGGTGACACACTGTGGGTGTAGGTGATGTTTGTAGTGGTAAAACACTGTGGGTGATGGGTGAGTGTTATTACAATGTAGGTGATGTTTGTAGTGGTAAAACACTGTGGGTGATGGGTGAGTGTTATTACAATGTGGGTGATGTTTGTAGTGGTAACTCTGTGGGTGATGGGAGAGTGTTATTACAATGTAGGTGATGTTTGTAGTGGTAAAACACTGAAGGTGATGGGTGAGTGTTATTACAATGTAGGTGATGTTTGTAGTGGTAAAACTCTGTGGGTGATGGGTGAGTGTTATTACAATGTAGGTGATGTTTGTTGTTGTAAAACACTGTGGGGGTCAAGTGTTGTGGTATAACACTGAATGTGACCTCCAGTCTGGTAAGGTAACACCAACCTTCATTACTGATAACTTACTTCAGCTTGTCATCCATATTTATTATTGTTATTATAGGATATTTATATAGTGCACATATCCAGGCAACTAGTGCATGATCAAGAGGCTCACCAGGTATTTCTTCCCTCGATCATTGGATGCCAATCTCAACAGCACATCATATTATCAATCTCAACTCCCTGGGGAGTATACAACTCTTGCAGCCACTAGGCGCACCGAGTTATTGTGGCTTTCTCATCCCAACGAGGTACCCATTCAAAGCTGGGTGGACTGGGACACATAGTCACAGTACTTTGTCCAAGTTCACTGCACGTTGCTGTACCCGCAACTAGGTGTTTGCACGTATTCATGTGGCCACCATCTGGTCATATACCAACAGATTCGTGGGTTCTTTTAAGTGCACAGGGTTGTGTACTGTACACTAGGGGTTGTGACAACACTGCAAGAGTCTGCACACAAAGTTGACTCCAAGGTTTTTACACCCGGTCACAGATGGGCTCGATCCCGACACCTCAACCTCACTGGATCACTTGCCTGGAGCCTTAGCCAGCTCGCCCACCCTATCATCTTCAGCAGCCAGCCAGTATGAGTGATGTGTCTGGACAATGGACAGCTACTGCTTGAAGATGTAGGTAAATGATACTGGAAAGATGTGTCACTGATGATAATGATACAACTGATGCCACAGTAAATATAGAAAAACAAGGTGTTTAGCTTGTGACACATTTACAACTTTTGTTTTGTCCATGTGTTAAGGAGGGTGAGGCACATGTGTGTATGTCAGCTGTCTAATTCCGACTCTGCAACCTTGGTATTCTATATTGATGTTTCAGGTATTTCAATGTTTCAACAGAAAGAATGAAATGAATGTTGCCTTCATGAGTTTTTTCTTATGGGATATTAGTTTTGGACATCCTGATACCAATGGATATCAACTCTCAATATCCGTTGATCTGGTCAGAACACATCAGCTACCTTTCTGAACAGTATAGAGTAGGTAAAGGGATGTTTTCACATCACCAAATCACGTCATTGTCCAGCCAAGTTGCGAGGCTTCAGTAAACAAACCCTATGATGCTACTGATAATTTGTAATAGAGGGCAGTTAACACAGCTTTGATACTCATCTCCCAGCCGACTGGAGATGTCGGCCATCAGCCCACCAGCTAATGACTATACCTCTGTATATTCAGCTCTAGATTTCTAACCAGAAACCCTGACATGTAGGCCCTGGTTCTGTGGCAATATGTCTATTTTGTTGTCATATGTCTCATGATTGTTTCTTTTAGAAATTAACACATTCAAAGTGATAACAACATGTTGCGGATTACTCATGAGTTGAGAGTGACAACTATTTCGCAATCCTTGATGCTCCGACAGCAATGTAGATTCCGCTAGTTGGGCCTCTGATGGTTGGGAGGAGAAAAATCAATAGACTCGTACTGTTGGTTCGAGGTCGGAGAAGTTGACAAATATTGCTGACGAACGTAGCAGTTTTATATGACTGATCAGGTGATTCACATATATTTCATCATCTTGTTGATTCCAGGAACATTCCCCTACATATAGTTGTTGGTGATCAGTGATTGGACATTAAGAATAGATGATTTTGTATTGATGAAGACTATGTTTAGGAAGTGCATCCGATGAATTCGTCACTTGATCATTTGCGGGTGTTTGATCTGGGACGGAATCAATACAAGCTGGACATAAACATTGATGATTCATTTGTGTTTGTAAACAGAAGAGGATGACATATGTCCCTGTCATTTACAGGTGTGCAGGGGGAAGACGAGAAGGGTCACTTCATGCTCTAGTTAGTGTGTACACTTTCTTACAAACACCGATGTTTTGTTAAGGTAGGATTTGTAGGTGTTCTTATTAGTTGATTTTTAATGAAAAGATTGTTACCATACTGGTAAGTGGTATTTTTTGAAAAGAATGCTTTTACCCAAGCTATTGAAGTTGCTGTTTTGGTGTTGATAATCCCATACTTGATTGTTTGGGTGGGGGGATATCCAAACCTTTCCAGGCTGATGAAGTTCAGTATATTATCCTTTGGTAATACTTTTGAGTGTGTATGATTAATAATGTAATTATTGATTGTAATTATCTTACATTTAGATTTTGCACAGTATTAGGCATCTGAATTGATCAGTATGTAACTACAAACAAATGGAGTAAAATTATAAGCAGTCCGTATTTTGGGTAGATAAAGCTGTTTAGAAAGTGGTCAGATGTAACATATTGTATGTTTACGATTTCACTTCCTCAGTGAAAAACAGATTCTGGTACTGTTTTTGATTGAATCCCATCCAAGATTCAAACCCAGACTCTTGGAGTCATTCACCAGGACAGCACACAAAGTCAGCCATCTAACCCACTAAAAGTACTAGAATCTATATTTCACTGAGAAAGTGCAATCCCAAATATAACTTGTTTTACCATTCCATTTTGTTGTGACCGGTGAAGATCCGGGTTAGAATTGATCTTCAGTAACTCATGGTTGTCATAAGGGGCGACTAACGGGATCGGGTGGTCAAGCCCACTGGCTTGGTTGACACATGTCATCGTATCCCAACTGAGTAGACTGATGCTCATGCTGTTGATCCCTTGATCAACCAGAATCCAGACTTGATTATTTACAGACTGACGCCATATAGCTGGAATATCGCTGAGTGCGGCATAAAGCTAAACTCACTCACTCACCCATTTTGTTGATATTTTGGTTATATCTACTGATAGATGTTTGTTTGATAATTCACCCATCTCAGTGTCTTCAAGATGTACCTGAGTGTGGCCACTACTTTTTGTCTTGGTTTCCTCCAGTTCCCTCAGTTCTTGAAACACCAACGTGTAAAATCCACGATTGATATTCACAGCAGGAACTATACCTTCATCCATATAATCCAGTAACCAGGTTCCATGTCTAGATAGCTAAACACATGAAATCCTGGTGTGACTTTTCTTGTTATTTCAATCCATGAATCAGCAGGCGGCCAGCCAGCATGTTGGTTTTTGGAGATGGGGAGGAGAGCCTACTGTTCCATTAACCCAGATTGACTGGGGAGCTAGCTCAATGATGTAACCAAGGGGGTGAATCATCTGCAGCCGAGGTAAACAGACTTTAATCATTTATGGCCATTCCACAAGTGGCACAGACGCCGGGTAGTTCTTTCCTTGTGTATTGTTTCCGTGGTTACTTGAAGAAAATCAAATGTTTGAAATAATTTGAATTTAAATGAGGAGGTTGTGAAAATTGATTTTTTGATGAATGAAGTTGTGGAGTTGTTTTTAATGGTTTTAGTATCAGTTCTCAATAAATACTGAATGCTGGAACCTTTAAAGGAAATAGTTTTTTTTAATGAAACATGTGCCCTTGGGTTTCCCCCAAATAGTAAACATCCTTGAAATGTTTCATTCTTAAAGTTGTTCGCTAAACTGACACAGTTTGGCAGCTGTTCATTGTGGAACCCATCTCGCTTCCTGGTTAAATATGGATTCAAACAACTACAACTCCATTGAAACTATCTTGAAAATGTAATTTGAACTTTCCATTTGTTTTAGAAGTCATAATGTATGAGACTGTGACAAATGATTTTACTTTTCTTTATAAAACCATACATTTTGGGAAAAAAGGAATTTTGTGACAGTAAAATGATTTTCAATAGGAAAACTGATGGAGCTTACATGCTGTGGTAATGTCCAAGTCTCTTATTTCCTGATTGCACAGCGCTGGTCGTGGGATCATCATATCAATTATAGGGTTCTTTCATGTGTTTTTGTGAAATGTTCAGAACCTGCTCGTGTAAGCCCCAGGCTGAGTTACATGTCTATTACTCTGGATGAAAAGACAATATGTCTCTGATCAGGAAACAGGTGTAAGTTCCTAATCACAGACAAATGCTGCTTCCAGTACTTAGGATTAAGACTTTGAGGTGTGTTCACTTCCAAGTTCCAGCGATGATCACACGGGCTGTGTTCATCAGGAAATCAGATACGTTGCATGCTGCAACAAGCCATTTTCTAATCAAGCTAAAAGCTTGGATTAGATTTAGCCATTATTACAGGGACTTGGGATAGCATGTTAATATGGGGATTGGTCCATGATTTTGTGAACTGTATTGTAATTTGGTCATTTGCTATCACTAAAGGAGTTGGTTGAATGTCAAATGGGATCACAGTTCTTTGGGTAGTGAAATATTTATTAGGCAGCAGAAATTCTGTAATGATGAAAATACAGTGCAACAAAGAGAATGTGATTTCATGATACTGTTATGATGGTACCTATTCTTCAAAAGTGTGTCCAAATGAACAAAGACAGAGCAGTATTTCCAAAGTAACTAGTACCATCCTTGGGTATCTGTCCTTTGTCTGTACCCTCATACAACACACTTCATTTGTTCAATCTAAACTACATTACTATGTGAACTGTGTTCATTTACTATTGTAATGTGATGAATTACATTTCATGATTCAGTTACATCAATGTCTGTATTGTAATAGGTCATTCACCCATGGCTGTTCAAAACAGTCTCGGATGAGAATCATCTCGTCAAATCTTGGAATATTTGTTTACACTGTTATTAATATTTTATTTCATTTTAAAAGATCCCTGTCCTGCAAGTTGAGTTAAAATACTTAGGACTACATTCAATGATGTTTAGAGCTTAATATATATGAGTCCTTTGTGTTTAGCTGGCTCTGTTGAAAGATTTATCACAGTGCATGCTCTCCGAACAAGACTGAGCACAATGTGTAATGAGGCAACTATTCATGACTTATTGACAATAACCTTATGTTATGTTTAATAGTTTGGTAATAAATGTATGCCGCCAGAGTTCTTAAGTTCACAAATATTCCGAGATATTTTCATTTTAGTATTGTAAATTTTCAATGCATGACATCGATTGAATGGTTAAGAGCAATCCTGATAAGCTTTTACAAGATTCGCACTAGCTTTTTTCATTGCCATTGTGTAGAAATAATTATGTTCAGCAGCTTCTGAAAGTAATAAGGCTCAAATCTGTTATTCAGCCTACTTCCATTGTACTTTTATGCCATCATACACGAACCTCAACAATAAATTCAACAACTTTCGTTAGCATTAATCAATTTTAATTTACGCCGCATGATAACATCACTTGCTGTGTCCTCCAATTAATCAGAATATATTACCAGTGGGTCACAGCTATGCTTATGATGTTTTTTCCATCCATTGATAGAAAATTGGGTGAATCAATATACCTGTGCTGCGTGTTGAGTGAGAATCACAATAGGCTATGTTGATCAATAGCACAATGGCTGTTCTCCACAAAGAACATAGGACGCAGGCTGGTTCAGACGTAGTAGTAGGTAGTGGGGCCACGGACAATATGGATGCTGGCTTATACCATTCTGGACAGAGTACCTCCACAAATGGACATTTGCCTAGATCAGATGTGGATAACTGTAAGTTCATTAAATATGTCATTTGATAATGTTTTGTAATTTGATGATGTGGCAGTTTGGATTGATTTGGATGTATACTGTTAGGATTCCCGAGTCTGGTTCTGCCTTTGTTTTCAGTTTGTGTATGTGCAGATGTCGTAGTGTAGATTGTATATATCTTGGGTGTACACAACACTGGCATTGCTAGGTCAAGTGATATTGACATGTGTCAATGTACTGTTATATTGTACAGCTGTGTAGCTGGCAGCCATTGAAGGTTGGGATCAGCTGGGATGCTGCCTCTTATAAATGTTATGGTGTACATTTTCATGTGCTCAAATTTTGGATGGGAAATTTCAATGTTTTTTAAAGATGTCGTTTTGAATGTTCAAAAAAAATAAAAAAATTATGTTCAACAATCAAAATATCATTTGTTGTGTACAGTGATATTTCTGGAAATGATATTGCATTTTTAGCATGGCAGCTTATTCAAACTGAAAATGACCAGTGTTACAAAGAACATGAATTTATTATCATCTGCTGTTGAATATGTAAACCACATTACCTAAAGATCAATGTGGGATCACATGGTACACATTCACAGTATGATTAATGACAGTAGTACAAGACCTTCTGAGTACTAGTTTATCCAGACTATTTACTTTATTACCTCATGACCTCGATCATAGTTATGCCTGTTGGTTTAATTCTCCTGTTACTTAATCATGCGAGGCACTGTCTAATCCTTGATGCTACTCATAAAGACTCAGAGCATAAGTTACTTCATTGTTATCAGATTTATCATCAAAAGAAACTTGTTTTTGTCACAAAGAAAACATCAGAGATCATCAAATCTTTGCCCAGTAACCTAGTCTTGGACTCAAGAAATTTAAATATTGCATTGCACAATAAAAACGTCCACAATTGTCTGATGTATGAGCCCTGCCATGCCATTCAAAACTGGCTGCGGACTCAGGATATTGCTAATTTCACCGAGACATCATCCTTTGGTTATAGATCGGGCAGTTTATAGGCCGATGTTATTTGCAAGCACAAACCCCAAAGGGCTGTAGAAAATCAATAGCTAAGCGGGCAGGCGGTTTCAACATGTCAGCCATGTTGATACAAAGAACTAGATTCCAGGGCAACTTTTGGCCCATCCTGAAAGAAAAATTCAGATCACCAAAAAATGGATTAAGGACTAGGTGACTGGAGGCATCAATTTTTAGTGATTATTTCTTGAAAGGGAAATAATTGTTATTAATAATGGTTGTTGAATATTCTTAATGCCATGAGATAAATACCAAGTCTTGTAGAAAATTGCCATAAGGCTTGAGTTGACTCTGGTAGATCTCTATGATTGGCTTAAAAAGATTCTTTTAAGAAGATGTTAACAAGGAAATTTGCATTTTATGACAAATATTTCGGTTTAATGTTGCAATGGGTTTTGGTGGTTGTATTTAGGTACTGAAAATGATTTGACTTCATCAGTTTTAATGTTAAATGTTATTTCTCTTTTAATCACGAATATGTAGGATATATCATTTATAAATCTTGTCTTCTTTATAAATAGTACAGTTTCATCTCATTGATAACATCATAGAGTTTTGGTGTGGCCTCCATTTCACAACACTGTTTTAGCACTCTCCCTACCCTCAGACACAGGCTCATTATATAGTATGAATTGTACAGTCAACTCTGCTGTTAGAATAGATTTCTTACGGATGTGGAAAGGGTTTTGTTTTATTATATTTGCTGGGTACCTATAGAGTCAGCTCAACAGAGCTATCATTTACACCAACTAACTTTTTCATTGTACAGCAAGAGATGTGTGTAGTCCGGTAGGTTTTCACTAATGGAGAGGATTGACAATCTTAACATTTTTCTTAAACAAAATTCACTTCAGTTTTGATAGGAAAACTTACACAAATGAAAATTTCACAAATCTTCTCGCTAGTGGGGTTATTCCCCTAGTATAGAAATACTGGGCTGTATTGTGGTAATACTGTAATACATCTCTTGATGTGAGTACCATGCCCTTTGATAGGTGGACTGTCCACTAAACTATTGTTTGCCCACAGTCTGAGAATCATTAGGGTGATAATCACCAAGAATACCTTGGGGGTTGTACATAATGACTGTCTCCCGACTACAGAAAAGGCTGAAGGTCAACTAATGTGTTGCCTCGATATGTCACGTGTTGAACTGATAGTGCTTCGGTATTGACTGGAGTGTGTAGTGTTAACATGATCTGATGACGATTGTAGTGTTTGGTATGCTGTGGACATCTAGTTCCATGAATAATTACTTCATAGGTTTTATGATAATACATTGAATAGTCAGAATTGAAACCTGAAGAGAAAAATCTAAGCTATGTATTAAAGGGCATTTTTATGATGACAGATATGTTGAACTTATCACATCTTTGTGGTATAGATATTTAGGCATGTGATTGATGTTGAAATCTAGGACCAAACGATATGTATCAATGTGTCTGTTTCACTGTAAAGTGTTCATTTCACTGATATCTACAACAGTGATAATATAAATCCATGTGTCTGTTTCACTGTTTATTGTTCATTTCACTGAAGTATACAACAGTGATACTATAAATCCATGTGTCTGTTTCACTGTATATTGTTCATTTCACTGAAATCTAAAACACAAACGTGATAATATTATTCATGTGTCCTTTTCACTGTAAATTGTTTTGGATTATCAAGGTGTATATACGATAACACTAAGCATTTTAAAAACTGCAAGTCCACTTAGGTCATTGAGTACTCGGTGTTCAATCGATCGCAGGAAAAGCTTTTGTGTCAGTATCAAGCGTATCAGTTATATGCTATTGTCATCTAGCTATTTGGTATGCACATTCTGTACACAGGACAGGCCTGCTTTATCCTGGTGTGTAGATTTGCCTCCGTTAGTTCATGTGTGGACAGTTTGTGAACATTTCAAGTGACTTTATCTAGCTTGGTGACTGTAGGCACATGAAATTTCTGCATCAATGTGGTGTTTGGGCTGAAGGGTAGGGTAGCCATGTAGCTAAAGTATTTACTTCACAAGTGGGTTTCAATGTTTGACATTGTTGGTGTCCTTTGTGGTTGTGAAGATAGGCATACTGTGGACCACATGATTGGAAGAAATTATTCATTGTTATGTTGTCAGGTGATCAGATGAACAGAATAGATGTTCATGATATTGTAGACATTGTACAGTATACAGTTTGCCCATTCATAATAATCTTTAACAGTTGGATCGTATGGAAATGACACTCATGATTGTTGTTTTTGAATAATTCTGATTTGGATGTGCCCACGGCCTGTTGTGTTCTGACAAGATCAGTATGCAGAATGCAGATTGCTTCTCAATAATTATCAAATTGTAATGCAAAAATGTTTTTTACTGTTATGTATTTTTGAGTATTTCACTGTAATTTGTCTTTTCAGTCAAATATTAAATAAATGTGAGTATTGTGGGAAACATGGGTTACTGTGATACTGAAATGTTAGTGAGTCAAGGACAGAAGCTGAATAATGTGTCAAAGATGATGTGAGAATGTATTTCCAAAAGCCTTTTGAATCTCAGTGTAATAGCAACAATACTCCCTGTCAAATATCGTTCAATGAATATTTATGATCTTCCGATAACGTCTTTAACAGAGCATCTATTTATAAGTTGCTGGTAAATAGTAAAGAAGATAAACGAACCCATACTTTATTCATGTTATTCTCGAGCACAATCTGTGTGTGTCAGATGATATGACAGAGGGTTTGATTATGGAAGCTATTTGCATGACAGATCACTTGAAATATTCCTGTGTCTAAGAGGGCTCGTAACTGGCATCAAATAGCACCATAAAGAACTCTTCCTGAACCTTGTTGATATGGCCGATACAGCTGGCCTTCTCTCACAGCTACCACAGACATACAATATACACAGTGGGCTATCTCTTCATGCACTCAGACCTTCAGAGGTAAATCTAGAAATCTGATGATAAGTCTTGTAAATGAGGAATGTGTTGTACATATATGTTTCCATGTGAAGGTCATATCTGGTAACAAAATTTCAAATATTGTGGCACTATCTGTCCAGAATTACTAAACCTTTGGTTACATTTTTGCTAAGATCTAGGAATCATCTAACTGAGAGTGGACAATAAAACTTTTGTTCTGTTGTGGGATAGATAGCTGACCCAGCCGACAGTGCTAAAGATAGCAGCATGTCACTGACAACATCTGACTATCTCCCATGCCGTACTAGGTGGGGAGTATTGATTATTCACGATTTCATATTGTGGGATGTTTAGTGAATATTCACCTGGTATTGACGAGACGTCAGAGCAGGTCATAACTGTGACTTTCTCGTCTAAATGTAAGTTTTGTTGTTAAAGAAGATGTCAGTGTCTTTATATGACAGAAGTTTCTGATTATTGCAGAAGCTAAGGATTGGCATATGTGTGTCACGTGTTGAACGGGCACGTATTTTCATTTGAATAATTCACCATGGAGTTTCATGGTTCAGATAACAGCATAATAAATTAGTTATTATATTTCCAAGCTTCTAAAAATATTATGTTAAATGAGATAGTTTTTAGAAGCAAACTCATCATTGCATATGGTGTGTCTCTGATTCAAGGGAAGCGTGTGTTGGCTGGATTATATATAGAGGGTGTTCATCAAGTACAGAAGGTAGGCCCTGAGTCTTTAGTTTTCACTGGCTGTGTCAGGAAACTACACCCTGTGCACTGAACTTGTTCAGACATGAAGGGATATGTGTCAGGAATTGCATTTTCAAAGTAGGTAATTAGGTTCATCAACATGAAGACAGGACATTCATGATGTTTCATGCAGGTATTATCCATGAAGATCCGGGTTAGAATTGATCTTCAGTAACCCATGCTTGTCGTAAGAGGTGACTAACGGGATCGGGTGGTCTGGCTCGCTGACTTGGTTGACACATGTCATTGTATCCCAATTGCGTAGATCGATGCTCATGCTGTTGATCACTGGATTGTCTGGTCCAGACTCGATTATTTACAGACCTCTGCCATATAGCTGGAATATTGCTGAATGTGGCATAAAACTAAACTCACACTCCAGGGATGGAAATAACCCATTGCCCGACATCCCAGTCCAGTGTTTCTTTCTGTCGGGCAAGCAAATTTGTACATCACACTGTACCGGTGTCCACTTGACTTTCCAATGTTAATTATGTTTGTTTTTTTAAAAATCAACCAGAAGACAGCCAGTATAGTGGAAAAATTATCAGGGCAAGTGATTTTACATGTGCCACTGTACCGGAGTACACTAGCAATTTTAAAGTTCCACCCCTGCACTCATGCCATATTTCAATCTGATTTGATGTTGTAGATCATGTGATGACTATATGACATTGCCAATATATATTATCTGACTATACTCTATATCTACCATTGGACCCGTGAAGATCCGGGGTAGAATAGGTCTTCAGCAACCCATGCTTGCCACAAAAGGCGACTATGCTTGTCGTAAGAGGCGACTAACGGGATCGGGTGGTCAGGCTCGCTGACTTGGTTGCCACATGTCAACAGTTCCCAATTGCGCAGATCGATGCTCATGCTGTTGATCACTGGATTGTCGATTATTTACAGACCGCCACCATATAGCTGGAATATTGCTGAGTGCGGCATAAAACTAAACTCACTCACTCACTCACTCACTATTTACCATTGCCTATATATATTATCTGACTATATTCTATCTACCATTGCCTATATATATTATCAGACTATACTCTATCTACCATTGCCTATATATATTATCTGACTATACTCTATCTACCATTGCCTATATATATTATCTGACTATATTCTATCTACCATTGCCTATATATATTATCAGACTATACTCTATCTACCATTGCCTATATATATTATCTGACTATACTCTGTCTACCATTGCCTATATATATTATCTGACAATACTCTGACTATACTCTATCTACCATTGCCTATATATCCATCCCACTCTCATTTAGCAGGAATAATGCGTCACAGTAAGCAACAAGCAAGACTTAAATATCACTGGGCAATACCTGTGTTTATCATGTGGTTTATGTATATTATTTGTATATGTATGTGATCTGAAATGTTCAAATTTATCAGTTTTTAAATGAATGTGAAAGTTTAGGGCTTGCTGATTGGAATATACACCCTTTAGCTGATCACGCCATGTCTTCATGTACACGTGAAAATGGCACACCCAATAACTGGGCAGAAATAAATATATTTTTTTAGTTTGAATATTTAATAAGCCAGATTTCTGTAGACAAATATCTTTGTGTTTAATATAGCAGTGATGTGGAGAGAGTTGCTCATTATGCATGTCATATCAGGCTCATCCTTGTGATCTAGCACATGGAAATGTCAATATATCTCCTTCGTTACATTGCTTGTAGGGATTAACTTAATTTCACAGAAATAGTGAAGGTTGTTGGAGGGCAGGGTGACATTCGGTTGTGTAAGATAGATGTGTGGTGTGTGATAATGAAGTTATGGCAAGGACAAGAATATGGGCGTCTGTGGGAATTACTGGTTGCATGGTGCGGCAGGGCTGTGGTGAGGAGTAGACCTGTTGTATGGTGCTGACATCGCTGGAGTCATTTGACAGTGGCGGGAAGATGTCACTGTGGTCATGTCACTGTTGTTATGAGTGAGTGAGTGAGCGAGTATGGTTTTACGCTGCTTTTAGCAGTATTCCAGCAATATACAGCGGTGGACACCGGAAATGGGCTTCACACATTGTACCCATGTGGGGAATTGAACTCAGATCTTCGGCATGATAAGCGAACACTTTAACCACTAGGCTACCCCACCGCTCCCTGTGGTTATGAGGTCATGTCACTTTGTTAAGGAGGTCATGTCACTGTTGTAATGAGGTCATAATATCAATGATGACAACTTTCATGGATAACTTATATTTCATAAGTGCTAGGTTTCAATACAGATTCTTGTACCATGGAATCTGTACTTACAAAATAGAAGAGTTGTTATCCATAAAGTTTGTCATTATTGTACAATGTACTTCCCAACTTGTAAGTGCCACTCAAAGAAGTTCATATTGTCTCTGTTAAGACAATGTTCATGTTGCTTCACAGGTTGACACTTTAGAAAGGATTCTTAGATATCAGTGACCGACTAATGTGATATTATTTTTTACTGGCTAGATTTGGACACATTGCTATGTGATATTGCTGTACTATAAATCCCCATGTCCAATGTTTTAGAGAAAAAGATACTGTAGAAAAAGTTTCATGTTTAGAAACATTACGTGGGTGAGGAAGAGAGGGACTGAATAGCTGCCATCAGCAATTATGCTGCTGACATGACAAGAAATTTTGCAGAATTTCTGTGTTGTCTGGTTGATTTGCAATTCAAGTCAGTTTCTTTGCATTAAGCCTGAGTATGAAATTTATGCTGCATTGACCTTCTAACACAGTGATATTAAAACAGGTTGGACTTGCAGTTTTAGGTCATTAATTTTCTTACTTCCAAGAATTGAAATAAGATATATGCAACTCTAAATGTCACCAACTAAAAGAGTAAAGTAACATCGACATTAAAGTAGGTCTGTATTGACTGCAGCGCGCCGAAAAGGGCAGCACGTCTTCTCTCATGAAACGTCATAAACATCATCATTAGATTTCCCTGAGGAAATCAATAAACATTGCCTGTTGCTACTGAAGAAACGTGTAGTTTCTATAGCACACATATAGTTTAAGAACATCTTAAACTTCCAAGTGCTTAACTGATATGTGGAGAAAAAAGATGTTGAAAGTGGGTTATATATGTAGTAAATTTGGGTTAGTAAATAATTATCAGTATAGAAAATATTCTGTATTTTGCTGGAAATTATATGCCTATGTAGAGTCAGGTATTTATTCATTTGCAAAACAAAATCACATTGTATTATACATGAATAATGTTCCGTTAAATATATTACTGATAATCGAGCAGTTTAGTGGCTATTAGCTCAATACAAATGTATATAGTTTTAGTAGTAGTTAGGCCATGTATGTAATAATTATGCATATATTGTTTTCATTTGAACAATGATAAACTGTTGCAAAGAACTGAGGCCATCCAGTATTGCCCTGCAGTGATTTACCTGAGAAGGGTATATCTAGGTCTGATTGGTGTTTAGCACTTCAGTACGATATAAGATTTCTAATTTGTAGCGGAGGTCTGGCACTGAGAAGTGGAGTGCAGGCATCCTGATATGTGTAGAACCGATAGAATGTCATTATTTTTGACTAATTAAAAACATTGCTGTTTCCCCATTTACTCAGCCTCCGCTTCTATCTGCTACAAAGACTGAGTTTTCAATTCTTTCCATCTTGGTGTTGATGTTGTCAGGCTATTTGTCATGTGGATTTAAGTAACCAGTAATCAGCTTTGCTAATGACACAGGCTCAGTTACCTGTAGATATGAGTCGTAGCTGGTCCTGGTGGGATGTGAGTCATTATGGGCCAGTCGGAATCAGGTTAATGAGGACTTAGAGCCCCTAAACGAATGTAGACTGTGCGGATATTGACAGTAACGGTCTGTGGGCTGCTGGTTACAAGCAGTGCTTCACTGATCAGCCATTAATCTTGTAATGATGTATGTTGGAAGACTCTCTACCATGGACTGTTCCCTGTGGGGCTTCTACAAAGTCTTACGGTCTGTTCAGACACAAACATGGCACCGCTACATTTGGTCATGAATGAAGAACCATTTCAGTCCAAGAATCATGGGCTGGGGGAGTATGTAATGTTGATCCTTGTAAGAACTGTGTTTGTGTGTCCTCAGTTTCAGCCAAGTAGTTACAGTGTTAGCTCATAATGACTCAGAAACTGGTTCTATTCCCAGCACTGACATACTGCTTAGTGTTATTACTGAAGGTGACTCAAAACCATTCTCAGAGCTCAGTTAAAACATTTGTTATCGGTAAATATATACTTTGACACCTTCTCCAAATATGGTATCTTTCCAGACTTTTCAGTGAAATATGTTTCTGGACCTAAAAGCGGGTAGAGCTAATGAAGGGAGATAGGAAAATGCCCATTCTCAGCAAGTTTGATTGGCCATTGAAATGGACACCTTGACTGTTTAATGTTTGCTTCCATTTAATGAGAACAGACTTCGCAATTCATATCTCACATTACAGTTGGAGAAACGTCAAGATTTCTTATATTTTGTCCTTCATGCCTGTGATCAGGGATACTGGCAGGATTGAAGGGAGAGACACCTGTCAGTGAAACACCCATTGATAGAGGACCATGTACATTGTACCAGTACTGTGCTGCACCGTTGTCAGCTTGTCTTCATCCCATCCATACATTCACTGATACAACAATCATATCACTTGTAGCTGTCTGAAAATAGATGTCCTAGGATGAATTTGACAGCACATATCTACCTTATCAAGGCTTTAAAGAGCTGATGTTTTAATGTGGAAACTTGAGCCCTGGTTTTCACGCTAGCAGCTAATGGAAATGGTTTCATGTTTGTCCTTCAAGATCATGTTGTATTTATGTCAACTTCTGAAGAACGCCCACTCTTAATCAGATGCATCAAGAGTTAAAAGCATACTTGGAATAACATCAGCTCCAGTTAGGCCAAGCTAATAGGAGGACATATGTCCTGGATGTCACTGGTGTATTGTCCTTTAGCTGATGGCTTCAAACTCTCCTCAGTTGTAATCCTTCACCTGTCACTGCCTCGCCACTGGATTTCTCCATACTGATAAATGGCTGTGAAATATCCTTGAAATGTACATAAGATGTCTATAATAGGGTAACTATTGTTCAAAGAACTTGATGATTCACAATTAATATTTTCACATCTGTGAATTATGAAAAAAAGTTTTAAGTGAAAACTTGGTGTTGGGAGAAGGAAGGGTTTTCTGTTTGAAACACTAAATGGCCTGCTTTCTTCTTGGTATCGTTTACCTGACATCAACTCTGTACATATATCATGTTTGCAAATTTGACTGAATTATTGAAGTAAAGGAATGTATGTTGGCTGACGATGTTTGAGAAAACTTGAGAATTGATGTTGGACATTAGTTCCCTTCTTTAGTTAGAGAAAATCTGTAAGGACTTCCAATGTTTTGTAAAACACAACTACTTAAGTCTCTTTACTCATTCAATAACTCTAAATATATATATATACTTGTATATGTGAGAGTACTAAAGTATTTTGGCAATGTTTCATAATTCTTGTAATCAGCTGTGAACTGGCAACATGTCCTTTGGAAATGTAGTGACATCATCCTGGAATTGAGGGCGTCATCTGCTCCAGTAGCAACAAGAAGCGTTAGGTTGGGAGATTTTCTGACTAGCAAATGGAAGTAAATGATTGGAACATTCATTTAATGTTTTCCAATGCCCAAAATGATCTTTAAGGGAAACTCCAGGATGGTTATTCTCAATTAGACCAGGTAATTCCACTGATCCACTTGACAACATTTTTATAATGGATGTGCTAACTGAAAGTAGATGCATTTGTTCAGGACTGAACACTAATCCATAGTGTAGCCTTGTTGAGAAAGCAATATTTGATATGCTGGACTATCTCATTGATACTGTAAGTGATGTTCTGTGTAAGAATTGGGGAATGGGGCATTCAGGCAAGAAGTTGGCCTCCCCATGGGTACCAATTGTGATCCTCTTCTCTTGCTGGTCTGTGTCCCCACACGAATGAATCAGAAGTTCCGCTCAGTCAGAGCAATGTCATTTGGCCAAGAAGCTTCAGGTATATTGAACGTCTGATACTGTTCAATAACCACCAAAAAGTCAATTCCCTTCTACTGATTTACCCACCTGAACTACAAGGAAAGCTGACCAGCGAGACAGACTTAACTGTTTCATATTTAGACCTATGCATAAGATTCAGAGTGACAAAACTCTATCCAAGACAAAAGTAATGAGGTTATCTTTCCAACAGTCACCTTTCCCTTTATGTCAAGCAACATTTGAGCAGCTCCTGGGATTGCTTTCTCATTTCACAACTTTTGAGATACAATCTAGCATGCTCAGTCTAAGAAGATTTCAATGAGTGTCATATGACTTTTCCTCAAATGTTTGATCAAAGTTACGACATTAAGGCTAAAGTTAAGCTTTTAGAAAAGTTTCCATGATGCATGTGTGGAGGCTATTTCCAAAACCGATGCATCGATGACAAACATGATGCTTGAGGCAGTTCCCTTATTTGGATTTGTTTCCACTCTAACAATTATCTTGCATCTGCATGTGTTTGTGATGGGTGTCACTGGTAGGGCAGTATATGCTCACCTTCTACAAACACCCGGTATCATCACTGTGTGATAATTAGGAGATATACATACTGTGTTGGAAAGTAGGAGGTATATAACGAAATTATAATAGCTGTAAATTTGATTTAAAACCAAACACTGTTATTCTACCATAACTGCGTTATTAAGATTAAAACAAAATACATACTGTGTTGGAAAATTAGAGGTATATAACGTGATTATATACCTCTGAATGACTTTGATTAACAATCACAATCCCGGATTTACTGAAGTCATGGTAGAATGATTAAGAAACACATGCATATGATGTAGTATTGTACAATTAACTTCACTTTCAGCAGTTATATGTTGGTGGCTATGGAAGGGGTTTATATTAGCTGATAAACGAGTAATGTTGTACTTGTTTGGGAAAGTAATTGAGTTGGACAGAAAACAATCAGCATTGTATTTCAGAATCATGTTGCTAAGAAAAGAAATTCTTTTATACAGCTAATTCTGTGGCAATCTCAAGGAGAAATGATTTTTTGTGGTACAAATGTACTCCTTCATGCAGTTTGTCATTGTCTGTTGTTGCAGCATGGCTGATTAATTGTAGACTTGCATGCAGCCTTGCTTCGACAGTTGCATGATATAGTATGGTGATGGAGACATCAGATCATCTGTCTGCTCTCCTGTAAGGGTGTTAGATGATTACGGATTCAGCTATGTGCATCCAACTTTGTTTGAAGTGATATGAAAGTTGACTGAACATTGAACATCTTGTCTCTTGTTTCAGAAGGTGCTATATTAAGTGAGCGTGAGCAGGATGACACTCGAGCGTAATGCCCAACCCGAGTACACACAGCAGAGCATGTCGACCGCGACAACCTGTACCTCCAAAGCCATCGACATACCCAAGAAAGATGAGCCGATGTTCAGTAGAAACAGCCCCAACATGCTCAATGTCCTCACAGCCAGCTCGGACTTCGAGTTCTCAAATAGGTGAGCTTCATAATGTGTTAATCTGGAAGGTGCTTCTGATACTTCAGGCCTAGTGATTAGATTTAGGGCAAGCTTTGGTCATAAGGTGGTATGTATGGGGATTTCTAGGTTGACCTGCATGCATCAGGGTGATAGTAAGAGAATCCAACATGGCCAGTATTTTAAACTTACAATCTTCAAGCAAAGATTATGTGTCAATAGATTTTTGTCTCTCTTATGTAGAGGTGTAACACCGTGATGACATGAGTCAAAACATCAAACAATTTATTGTGTCTGTTTTCATGCGAAGAGTTATTTTAATAGACATCAGAAAACATGCGTCTTGTCACCTTTCATTGTTGGAAGTTGGTTTTATTAGGGAACCTTTCAGTGAATGAACTGTCTCATCAGTGTTAAAACTTGGTGCCTGTGATGTGTGTCCGTGATGAGGCTGTCTGTCTGGCGAGGGCGACAACTTGTGGCAGCTAGAATGATACAGTTGTTAATCAAAGATCAGATGATTAAGGAGATTTAGATTAAGATTCGTTGAAACTATATCATGCCTTTTAAATGAAATTTAATCTCCTTTAGACTGTAAAAGAGGCATGAGAAAATGAATTTCAAATTAAATCAAGTTTTCGATCTTAATCTCATTCATTTCATGCCTTTGAAATGACAGTCTCATTTTGAATGAGAAGATGAATGAACTCAGTGGATGACAACTTTCTTGTGAAAGGAATGGCCAACTTTCCACATCAAAGCACAATCATTATTCAACTTAGTTGAATGAAACCACAACTTGAAATCCAATCTTTCGGGAAACTAAATCATCAAATTGACCCGTTTAAGTGGACCCTTGATCCTGAACCTTCTGTCAATTGTAAGAATCACATTTTGGAGCTCTCCTCGATTCCATGATCGTTTCATTAATTTCTTCAATACCAACACTGTTCTGCTGGAACGTGAATACATTCTATTCACAGTGGCCTGTTGTTGGGAGCTGACGATTTAGCGTACAAACGCTACACGCTATCAAAATTACCACCAATTTCATTAGGTAAATGTTGCCCCAACAGCCAAACCCTGGTAAGATTTAGCCATCATTTTGGTGTTCATCAATCTGCCAAGATGTTCTGGGTAAATTGTCTCGGAATAAGTCAATCTCCAGTGTCGCTCCTGGGGAGGAATCCATGTGTTTCCACTATTGATCATAGACTTCTACAGAGAGAAGTTAGTCATGGCATCACTCTCTTCTGGCCAGAAGTCCCAGTCAGGACATTGTATGTCCTTGTGTAGAACAGACATCACTCCCTTCTGGCCAGAAGTCCCAGTCAGAACATTGTATGTCCTTGTGTAGAACAGACATCACTCCCTTCTGGCCACAAGTCCCAGTCAGGACATTGTATGTCCTTGTGTAGAACAGGATTACCTCTTATTGTCAGGTTTTCATCTTTTTAATTAGGGGAAACTGAAAAAACACTCTAGAAGTAAGTAGACTTATCAATATTTGTGTTGACAAGCAGAACAGTCACTCTTCAGATTTGTAGGAAGCTAATGTGATGTATTTTAACCTTTTTTAATAGTCTGTTTCGATGAGGATCCTCAGTGAAGTTGTGTGACAGCAACAGTCTTCACTGTAATGAGGGATGTGTGACAACGGAGATCAATAACCTTGTGAGTGAGTGAGCTTAGTATTACGCCGCACTCAGCAATATTCCAGCTATATGGCGGTGGTCTGTAAATAATCGAGTCTGTACCAGACAATCCAGTGATCATTAGCAAGAGCATCAATCTGTGCAGTTGGGAACTGATGACATGTGTCAACCAAGCCAGTGAGCCAGACCACCTGATCCCATTAGTCGCCTCTTACAACAAGCATGGGCTACTGAAGATCAATATTCTAACCCGGACCTTCACGGGTCGAATAACCTTGTGTGTGATGTAAACATGGCAGATGTGGGATGATTGCTTCATGCATATCCTGGGACAAGCAGGTCTTCTGTACCTTGTACATTTGTATGAAGCAAATGACCTTGACAAGTGCTAATACTGTCAACCATTGGCTGGTCTTGTCCAGGGCGTAGAATTAAGTGCCCGAATCAAACAGTAGTGACTTGATTTGTGTTGTATTCCTGGAAGTGTGAATAGCACAGGAGTTTTGGACATGAAATTGAGTCTCGAAGTTTTATGCAGTATGTGGAATTTCATTTTCCAGTTTATCACAAACAGTTTTATATTGTTTGAATCACTTGAACTGACGTCCAACAATGTAGTGAATAACATGAGTGTGATTTCAGCAGCCATCCGTCTAGTCAATATAGCACCAAGCTATTGTGACTTATGAATAGTGACCAGATTGGTGAAACAGAACTATCACTGAAAGTAGTCGCTGATCATATGGATAATGAAGAGCAGGTTTGAATCTAACACATCTCTGAAGTAGCCTGACTGATGGCCACTTGATCAGACCTCCACCCACTTCAACCCACAGCCATGACTACCTGTTCAGGAGTTCTCGTCAGTCCATCAGATTTATTCATGCTTGGCTTGCAGTTGGCTTTGCCTGTCAATAAGTGAGAAAACTGACGTTAGTTGTTCACCCTATGACGTCTTTGCTTTTTGGAATGGGTATTCTCCCATTCACGTATCCAAATTGATCTGCCAAGAGAGGAGCTGTTTCACTTGCCGTCTGCTGTTTATGAAGCTGTAGAAGCATTGGCTGCAGTCAGGTCCTCATCTTGTGGCCATCTTTATGGTGATAACTATTTGCCCCACGCAAGATTTATGATGGGAATTGTGTTCCTGATTGCTGAGATGAGTTGGGCAGTGAGAGGCGTTCTGTCCTACGGGGATTCTAGAATTACACTTCTGATAATGATAATACATGGGAAATTGAGTTTGTAAATGTCAGCTTTATACACAGCTGATATAATTTGATGTAAGTTGTCTTTTTGTCATATGGCCATTGTAGCTTTTGAAATTTTGATATGTCTTGAAAGTTGCATGCTTTCATTATATTTTTATTTATCTCTGTAAATGTCAAACAGTTTGAACTACTGTGTAGAACTTGACATTTCACTGTGAATCTTAAGGGAAATGCCAGGATTAAAAGTACAGGTATTAATAAAAGTATAAATAACTGCTATGTGTGTTATTTTGTATTGGAATAGCTGATTTTAAGTTTCAATATTTTACTGTCCACTTTTGAACAGTGTTACAAATTCAGATGTATTTCAACCAGACGGATGGATTGGCACGTCTAATAAATTGCCAATCCAGTTAAAAGGTTACCAGACAAAGCACTATTCAGGAATCGAGAGGATTCCCATCACACTGTTCATTAACCAACACAAAATTCAAGTCAAAGCTTTCTCCTTTCACCCTTTGATTGGAAGCAGAATACAAATTGAGCTCATCAACGATGAGTTTAACAGCCAGAGTTGTCACATCTCATAGGCTGATTGATCATGAATCGATGATTTACGTGGAGTAATTATTGCAAGGTATCTGTGATGTATTAATATCCAGTCGTTATCTAAATGCCAATCACATGTACATGTCCTTTATTTCAAATCGACAAACAAATCTGCCAGATGATGAAGTGAGCAAAGTGTTGTAGGTAAAGGTCATGGTGCTGCCAGATGATGAAGTGAGCAAGGTGTTGTAGATAAAGGGCATGGTTCTGCCAGATGATGAAGTGAGCAAGGTGTTGTAGATAAAGGGCATGGTTCTGCCAGATGATGAAGTGAGCAAGGTGTTGTAGATAAAGGGCATGGTTCTGCCAGATGATGAAGTGAGCAAGGTGTTGTAGATAAAGGGCATGGTTCTGCCAGATGATGAAGTGAGCAAGGTGTTGTAGATAAAGGGCATGGTTCTGCCAGATGATGAAGTGAGCAAGGTGTTGTAGATAAAGGGCATGGTTCTGCCAGATGATGAAGTGAGCAAGGTGTTGTAGATAAAGGGCATGGTTCTGCCAGATGATGAAGTGAGCAAGGTGTTGTAGATAAAGGGCATGGTTCTGCCAGATGATGAAGTGAGCAAGGTGTTGTAGATAAAGGGCATGGTTCTGCCAGATGATGAAGTGAGTAAGGTGTTGTAGGTAAAGGGTATAGATTCTGCCTGATTGATATAGTGAAGGTTTGGGAGTTGGCTAGTTCCATTGAGTGATCAAACCTTTGCCAGCCCAAACATATAGCTTACAATGGTTATAGTTAATACATTATCATACACATATCTTGGAACATTTATGTCATGGAGTAGATTGTAGATTAATAATAGGTTTATTGGTTGTTCTTTAACAGTGAACATCACTGTACATCATATTGTGTCTTCACTGGATAGTGTGTCATGTAGTGCATTCAATATCCATACTCCTGTTATAATTCAATCATCTTAACCAAATATCTGTATCAATCTGTCAACTCAGTAATGAGCGACAGTACACTAATGAATGGTGTAAACGACCAGTCAAAATGAGCAATGTACATAGGTATACTTTGTGTGTCATCCAATCAAGGGATATATTGCTTATTCTATCAAGCCCTGGTTGCCTGAACAGTTCTCTGTGATAGAGCAATATTACTGCCTGTTTTGAATGCTTGCTTTTGGTGTAATGTGACCTTGCTCTCCCTTTCTCTGCAGTATGCTCCGTTTGGAGCATGAAGTCGACCAGCTGAGCCTCACAGAGAAGTCGTCGTCCGACTCCACACCATCCCCCACATTTGCCCGGTCAGCACCTGTAACTCCCATACACAACCCATCAGGCAGTGTGGACGTGGGCTACCGGGATGGGACACAGAGAGGGTTCTTCGAGGGGCTGCTGGGCTGCCTCCGTCCGGTCTGGACCATCATCGGCAAGGCAGCAGCTGCAGAGCTGAAACAACAAGGTAGGCCACTAACCTGCAGATGTAGGGCAGCGAGGTACTGATCAACAGATGTAATGTGTGCACTGGGACATTGTATTGTGCCAGTACTTAGTTCATTTAATCGGAAAACTGTTCCCAGTGATGTATGTCATTTGTTCCACAAAGAGTAACAGAGTATTGTGTCACAAATGAGTGACATTATTCGGTTAAATCACTCACTTGTTCTAGCTGAAGAACTTGGTTCTAATTTCTACATGGGTAAATTATGTGTGGCCCGTTTTTTTGTGTCCCTGCCATATATTGCTAGAATACCCCTGGTGTTACACAATCCTCACACACTATTACCGTATTCAGCCCTCCTGCCATATATTGCTAGAATACCCCTGGTGTTACACAATCCTCACTCACTATGACCGTATTCAGCCCTCCTGCCATATATTGCTAGAATACCCCTGGTGTTACACAATCCTCACTCAATATGACTGTATTCAGCCCTCCTGCCATATATTGCTAGAATACCCTTGGTGTTACACAATCCTCACTCACTATGACCGTATTCAGCCCTCCTGCCATATATTGTTAGAATACCCTGGTGTTACACAATCCTCACTCACTATGACCCAGCCCTATGACCGTCAGCCCTCCTGCCATATATTGCTAGAATACCCTGGTGTTACACAATCCTCACTCACTATGACTGTATTCAGCCCTCCTGCCATATATTGCTAGAATACCCTTGGTGTTACACAATCCTCACTCACTATGACCGTATTCAGCCCTCCTGCCATATATTGCTAGAATACCCCTGGTGTTACACAATCCTCACTCACTATGACTGTATTCAGCCCTCCTGCCATATATTGCTAGTATACCCCTGGTGTTACACAATCCTCACTCACTATGACCGTATTCAGCCCTCCTGCCATATATTGCTAGAATACCCCTGGTGTTACACAATCCTCACTCACTATGACCGTATTCAGCCCTCCTGCCATATATTGCTAGAATACCCCTGGTGTTACACAATCCTCACTCACTATGACCGTATTCAGCCCTTCTGTAATGTGAGGTATTCATGTTAAGATGATTCTCTGTAGATGACTGGGAGATTCCTTTTGAGAACATCACTGACCTGCAGTGGCTGGGGAGTGGGGCGCAGGGCTCAGTGTTCCTTGGGAAGTTGACAGGAGAGGAGGTAGCAGTCAAGAAGGTCCGTGATGTCAAGGAGACAGATATCCGCAATCTCCGCAAACTCAACCACCCTAACATTATTGCTTTCAAGTGAGTATTTCAACATGGAGGAAACCTGGGACATGTCCAGGGATAAGGAATTCATTTTATGTGATGTCAATCAATGCATCTAAAAATACTGTAACATTCCATTCATTCTATTTTGTATAACATTCCACCAGGTTACTATTCTATATAAATTATAATGTTCCAACTGTCCAAAGTGAAGTCAGTTATAATTAATAAAAATAAGAAGGATCCTCTTTGGCATTTGAAATCCAACTTGAGAGACTAGTTGTGGTACAGTATAGCGCAGGGGACTCCAGTCATTATTCCTGATATCCCCTGATACTACACTTGCTTCTTGTTAGGGCTGGGACAATTCACCGATACATCACGATACATTTAAGTTTGATACAACTATTGTATCGTCGACTGGTGTATCGATACAAAACGATACTCGACTTTTTTTCAAAACAGTATTATCTTAAACATGTTAAAGTACTTATTTAGAGAAAAATACGCTAGTATGATAGAGTTACTAGTTTGTTTATTACAATAGTGTTATTGTTATACACAAATACCTTGAAACAAATCAATTTAAACCTTAAAACGGTGTCATTCTTTCAAGGTGTATGTATCGTGATGTGTATTGTATCGCAGGTAAACTATCGAGATATGTATCGTATCGTGACATAGTGTATTGTGCCAGCCCTACCCGTTGTGGCCCCAAGCTAATTAATGCCTGTATGCCTGGTTGTGCCCCGAGCTGATGGCAGTATGTCTGTTACAGGGGAGTGTGTACACAGGCACCCTGCTACTGTATCATCATGGAGTACTGCCCCTACGGTCAGCTGTACGAGCTGCTTCGAGACGGCAAGGAAATACCACCCACACTCATACTAGACTGGACCAAACAGATAGCCAGTGGAATGAACTACCTCCATTCGCACAAGATCATACACCGCGATCTTAAGTCACCCAAGTAAGTTGTGACAGTAACATATATATAATATTGGTTATTGAGCAGTTGTACAATGTAATTTATTTTCTGAATGTGTTTTTAAACATTGCATAAGAATTTTGTACATTTGTTTATCCTTTTGATTATCATTGTTAATTGTATCATGATATGGCTGGAATATTGCCGATGTGTAGACAGATGTTGACTCACTCCCTCATTTTGCAGTGGTGAAAACATTCTTCATCAATGGTGCTCCAACTTCATTAATTGAGAATTGTTTCACTTTGAGGTCTATCAGGTACTTCTCTCACTTGAATTCAACAATATGGTCTAGGCAGTCTAAAACCTTGTGGAAGGCCGTGTCAGATAACCTTTTCAATTGACCAATCAGAACACAGCTTACCAAATCGCGAAAGTTGACATTCGCACATACCTTTTGAACTTTTACCTCCAAAAGTTTGTACCGAACGATTCCGAATGCTATTTTCCGTACGATCGGTTCCTAGTGAGGCACACCACAACAGTGAGTAAACAGTCGCTGAAAATAGCGTTTTGTCAGTATTCAAGCATGTCAGCTTGCTGAAATATTAGCTATGATAGCCATGTCACCAGAAACCCCAAAGAGTATATACTGCAGGGCAAATAGCTGTGTTTTATGCAATTTTCATTTGTTGGGAGATCAGTGTTGGCGAACGGGGAAGAGAAAATCCATTTTGTAAGTCCCGCCGAACCCTTAATAGTAGCTGTTGTCTGATTGGTTAATCCGTTCAGCCGTCTCGCGTTTGATTGGACCGTCATAGGTCGCTCAGAGGTTACCTGACGTGACCTTCCACAAGGTTCTGTTAGACCCAGTATATCAGTGTAACGAATAATACTGAGTCTAAGTTTACTTAGACTGATGGTCTAGGCATCAGTTGATGTGCTCACTCTGTTTGGATTATGTACTATCTACTCAGGACATTTATGTCAAACCCAATATTGCTGTGGTATAGAGTGTGGCATTGTGTTTTTCAGTGTGTTAGTGGCCAGTAATAATGTGGTGAAGATCTCCGACTTTGGCACGAGTCGAGAGTGGAATGAGAAGAGCACCAAAATGTCGTTTGCCGGGACAGTGGCCTGGATGGCGCCCGAGGTCATCAGGAATGAACCCTGCTCTGAGAAAGTGGACATCTGGTAGGTCAAGATACAGATTATATTTACTGATGCTCCTGTGAAGATTGCTGATTGCAGTTGAATTTAATGATTTGAATGAAGGAAATGTTTTTGAAACATCTGTGGTACAATAACTTGTGTGTCTGTTTCCAGGTCGTTTGGTGTGGTGGTTTGGGAGCTGCTGACAGGAGAGATTCCATATCGGGATGTGGACTCATCAGCCATTATCTGGGGCGTGGGCAGCAACAGCCTTCACCTCCCGGTGCCGTCAACCTGCCCAGACGGTTTTCAGTTGCTCATGAGACTCTGTTGGTAAGACTGATCTCACAGCTGTCTTCACATGTCTTCATCTCACTGGTCTAAACAATTACAGTCTGGCACAGTCCGGAACATTGATAGTAATATATTGATACTTGTATGAAGGGGCGGCCATATAGTCACAAACTACTTCAGAGGTATGTCATGATATCAATCATCATATTCCGCCTGTATTTCCAGGAGTGCCAAGCCCCGCAATCGGCCATCATTCCGGCAGGTGTTGATGCATCTGGAGATAGCCTCCCCAGAGCTGCTCAACTACAGCCGAGAGGACTTCATGGAAGAGCAGGTAACTCTTGTCTGACCATGTGTCTCACCATGAGTGTCTTAGCATGTTCTGTTAATCAAGGGCTCAGGTTTAGGATATGTCTGTTGTACTCAGTTGGGACGGAGGTTACAGTGACTTTTTGTTGATGTTCAGTTTCTTATGATTTCTTCACTGTTGAATTTCTGATGGAAATGGAACACACAGCAAAACAGCAGCAGAAAGACTGAATGACTGTCTGTGAAGTCTGTGTATTAGTGTGAAGTGTCTGACTGTCTGTGAAGTGTCTCTGACTGTGAAGTGTGTATCTCTGAAGTATGTGACTGTCTGTGAAGTGTGTGTCTGTCAGTAAAGTGTGTGTCTGACTGTCTATACAACATGTGTGACTTCTGTCCCCAGGTGAAGTGGCAGGAGGAGATCCGTGAGCTGTTCATGAAGATGCGGTCCGAGGGATCTCACTTTCCGCAGCTGGAGGAGGAACTGATCCGACGCAGGAAGGAAGAACTCAGGTAACAGGATGAATGTACATCACAAGTTCTTTAACCAACAGTGTTGTCAATATGCTTGAACTTCAGGGGCTTGTAACAGCTGGTGTCAAGTACACATGTATCAGTAAAATGTCAGATGCTATTGAATAGCCATGTCCCCATCTAGAAATGTAATATGGCTCATCCACAATCTCATTCAGGCTGAAGCTTGTTAATTAACCTTATCTTCAGTCAGTATGTGAAGGAATGAATGTGCTGTTGCAGGCATGCCCAGGATGTAAGGGAGCACTATGAGCGGAAGTTGGAACGAGCAAACAACCTCTACATGGAGCTGACGGCGTGCATGTTGCAGCTGGAGAAGAGGGAACGAGAGCTGATCAAGTAAGTACTTCATCCTTTGGTATGACTCATCTCATGCAAATTCTAGACAGAGATAGTTGGAGGGTGAAGTTTTTATTATCAACAACATGAACAAATTGTTTTGGTTTTAAAATGATTTCCATAACAATGTTATCTCATCACAACAACCTGCAATAATACATTGTCACTTCTGTATTTCTCGGTGTTGCTTTTGAGAATGTAACCAGATACTTATCAGTAGGTTTATGTCAGCACATGATAGCGCAGTGTGTTTGATTGGTTTATCAAATGTGCATAATTGTTTCTTGTAGGAGAGAACAGATGCTGGCATTGTACTCAAAGCGACGGAAAAGTATTGTCCGTCCAATCATCAAGGCCCAGGAGAAGCTGGATAGAATTGGGAAGAAGAGATGCTACAGATCGTCTGATCCTGCAAGGTACATCTGCCAATGTGTACTGTCATATGGGATCAGAGTAATCTTACATCATACCATGTTTATGGGCTATGAATTTTTTTTTCTGAATTTGGTTCGGTCAGAGATCTTTGAAGATCCGGGTTAGAATTGATCTTCAGTAACCCTTGCTTGTCGTAAGAGGCGACTAATGGGATTGGGTGGTCAGGCTCGCTGACTTGGTTGACACATGTCCTCGTATCCCAGTTGCTCATGATGTTGATCACTGGATTGTTTGGTCCAGACTCGATTATATACAGACCACCGCCATATAGCTGGAAAATTGCTGACCGAGGCGTAAAACTAAACTCACTCACTCACTCACTGGTTCAGTAAGAACTTGCTGAAAGCTTCATTCGGAGCACTAAACAGTCCATGAAGTGTCTCGATGCACCAGATCGCTGCATCATTACTCATGCTTTCCTTGAGGAGTGTTGTGATTAGTATTGAGGGCATTTATAGTAATTCAATATATAGAGAATACTACACGAGGTCTCATTACATATTAATTAATTAAGTGTGGTATTTTATTTATTACCCACGTCTTACCTGCATAAAATTGACAAAATAGTGTATTAATTTGTTATTTTTATGCTTTGAAACCAAAGCCAGTTTCATAAAGAGGTTGTGCAAGAATTTTGTCATCCAATCGCATTGTAAGAGAGGTCATCGGTTCTCCAATCAAATTATTAGAAATTCAGGTCAAGTCATTACGGCACAGGTAAATGTGATACGACACTCATGTGACATTCGAGATTAGTATGCAACTACCCATACGTTGACCACGTGGGTAATAATTAAATATATTACTGGTAATTGGAATGACAGACCACAGATCAAGTGCAAGACATGTGTCGTCTCACTGTTCGTGTTTTGGTATGCAGTGACTCTGCATCATGAGGTTATGCTATGTGATGCTGTGTACCTTTAGTTGAATGGGTTTTCAATTAGTTTTTATCCCATATTCTTTAGTCCGGACTCCCAGAAGACAGAAGGTAGCATGACCACCAGTTCTGAACAAGTTCTTCCATCACCCACCAAAATGCGCTACCGCAAGAACCGTCATCGTCGCAGCAACAGCCGTGGATCACTGAAGGATATTACCTCGCCTATACGAAGCCCATCGAAGGACTCCAGTCAAGATGAATCAAAAACTAAACGGGTGACCTTGCATCCAGGCCCAGGTTTGGCTGTGAGAAGAGAAAAGAAAAACGAATCTGACTGTCCAGATAAGAACAAGAATCAGAACTTAGACGAGCGTAATTTGAACGATGTCTGTTTCGGGTGTGATGGAGGATGTAGTGATATCACATGCAGCAGCAAGAGGTCAAGTCAGGTCAGCTCGGATGTTGAAAGCAATACGTGTGACTCGCCATGTAATAGCCCGCGGCATCAAGTTCACCAAGTGTATAATATTGTTGAGGTTGAAAACACCAATCAACCTGACTTTCAATCAAAAACAACAATTCTAGAAAAAGACTCGAATGAAAATCTGAATTGTCCCATCGACACAGCAGATATAGATATCAAAGACATTAAGGAAATTACAAGTGAGGATACTATTATCATCACAGCAGATAATACAGTAGGACTAAGGGCAGACAACTCAGTGTTAGAAAATGCCCAAACTGTGTCTGTATCAATGAAGAGGACAAGAAGTGATCCGGAAATTTTGCCAAAATGTTTGTCACCAAATCTGCCGAGGCTGCGAGACAAGTCTGATAAGAAAGTTGCGGTTAAATTCAGAAACGTCAAGGTATGTTTCAAGCATTATAAGACTCTCATCTGTAGATAAATATATATATATATATATAATGTTTGGGGAATCGTGCTGTGCGTATGAGAGGGTTATTCAAGATAACAGTCTTGTTTTGTTGTTGATATAATACCTCTGTTTTCATCATCCTGCAACTTTGACTTATGGGGGGACACTGAAGATACTGAAGATACCGTGCATATACATTTATGTTGGGTCAAATTGTTTTCATACACACTTAAACAATCTCTAGGTCTGTTTGTGTCTATTATCAACAAACATTAATATGGAAACAGTTTTCTTGTAATTTCATGATAACTTTCCAAAATGCCATGCATAAATTGTTTTCTTTTGTGTGCAGCATTCAGCAGACACTACGTCAGAAGAGGAAGGGGAGGTAAGCGAGGATGAAGCCCGGCGACGGAACCTGTGTCGTCAGTCTATATCCACGCTCAGCTCCGAGGGAGGTGTGTTCTCCGAAGAGGAGGAGAACACAAGTGAGGTGTCACATAACATGGGGCTTATGTCCACCAACAGCGCCGAAAACCTCCAGATGGAACTAGCCAAGTGTACATATGCCTCTGATGGACTGTCGGACCGCGCGAGATGACCGTCAGGAAGATGAAGAGCCAAGTTTCATCTCCTCCAGAGAGGATATACGAGGTATGTCATACACAACAAATCCTACAAAACATATGAGTGCATGGTTCTTGCCTCCGTGCTGTACTTAACGGCTCTTTTGTTGCTATGATTCAGGTTTACAATACTGAACTTCTGGTGACTTCGATTGTAGATGTTTACCTATCATTAGTTCCACCTGGTAGTTGAATCCACAAGCAAGGTATTTGGGCAACAGAAGTAAAGTAAATGTTTCATCATTTTAAAAAAAGCAGTGACCCAACTTCTATTTGATAGTGGTGACCTAAGCCTTGTATGAACCTTTCTTCATTGTTCTGTAACATAGCTCCATTTTGCATGCTTTGGCAAGTCCTTTTAAAAACCACAAATTAAGTCAGTTATTATACCTAATAACAAGATTTTGTTGTCAAGAAAATGCATGTGGTACACAGGTTAATTACTTGAGATATACTCTTTAATTCCTTGAAAATGAATCCAGTACACAAGTTAATGCCTTGAAAATGAATCGGTACACAAGTTAACTCCTTGAAAATGAAATCGAATCCGGTACTGAAGTTAATTCCATGAAAATGCAAATGGTACACTGGTTAATTCCATGAAAATGAGATATTTCTGTTGTTTCTTTCTAGAACCCTCGCTCAGATTCCAGTTCGGACTCCGACGAGTGCTCCAATTCAACTGTATCAACAGTTCAGAGAAAACGATCCTTTGAAAAGAAACAGTGGTAGCCAAGGGTCTTCACTTTGGAAAAGACTTTGTTTTGAGAGAGGCAGCATTGACGATAGTCACAAGACTTTCGCCAGTTAGAAGAATAGGACCTTCAAGTTGTGTCACACGTTTTGATATCTGCTTGCATCATCTTGTTGAAAAACAAGAAAGAGAGGAAGCAATTTCTTATCTTGTAGACTTGAATCTAGTTTTGCTGTCTGGCATGTTAAAGTTTTTTGTCGGTGGAATCAAATTGTGGATGTTCCAGTCCCATATTGTTTTGATTTCCTTGTCATAATGTTTGTAAGAGAGTGACAAAGGAACCTCTGTGTAGAGGAGTGTCAAGGTATGGGACCAGTGTTTGTAAGAGAGTGACAAAGGAACCTCTGTGTAGAGGAGTGTCAAGGTATGGGACCAGTGTTTGTAAGAGAGTGACAAAGGAACCTCTGTGTAGAGGAGTGTCAAGGTATGGGACCAGTGTTTTCTGCCTCAGGATCATTTGAACTCAGTGATATTTTCATTTTACTGCTTAACTTTTGCCTGTGAGCTTGTTGAAACAGTGCCAACGTACTGACGCTATACAAGTGCATGCTTGGTCCTGCTTGTCAATTTGCGGGCTTGTGGGCATCGTTTCAGGATGCACAGACATGTGTGATGAGGGACCTACTGAAGTTTCTGGCTCCAAGGACTTTGCTGGAACTATTGTTGGATTGTTTTATTGATTATGGAACATATATCACATGGAGTGATCATGCTTTCACAGGGATTTTAACACATTGACACGAGTAGGTGATAATTGTGGATTACTGAAGGATTAATTGATGATATATTTTACAGTCGGACGTGACAGATGTGGTTGAGTGAGATGTTATGAGTGTTCACACAAGGATTCCCAGGGTTTGCCGTTGCAGATGTTTTGCGATCGTCAATTTTCAATTATTCATCTGTGTTAAGCATCAAATTTTCTGAAGTTAGCTGTGAAATTTTACTGAAGGTAGCTGTGAAACTTTCAAAAGGTAAATTCCACGGCAAGTATATAAGATCTTGGCTGAATTATCGTGACCTAATTGAGTAAGTGCAGTGTTAGATTAACACAAAGACAATGGGAGTAGAAAGACAAAGAATTCTTCACACAAATATCCACCTTGTTGTTGATCCAATGATATAGGTAACAAATGGCTGTCGGTGTTACTGTGAATTGGTTGCAGATATGATCGCTACAATACGCCATCATTTGTAGATTTTGCAGCAAAGTTCAAAGGGGTAAAACGTTTAAAAAAACACAAAAATGACCAAAAGCAACCAGTGACCATTTGAATATAAGAACCCCTTTGTATTTTTCTGCCAGGCTAAAGCTGCAGTTGTTTTTCATAACATTCTGCATATCATGTTCATATCAAAGCAAGTTACCATGTCATTTTCAGTGATGATTGACATTGTTATTGCCACCAAACTCTCATCCAATCAGATAGTGTTGTCATTTTTTTTTGCTGTGTCAGCATTTCTGATTGGATGAGAGTCCATGCATTTGGTGCATTTTCTTGTTTTGTTGATGTTTTTTGTGTGTCAAAGCTTTATCAATATCCTCCCGTTTTACTCAACATCAGTTTTGTGGGTTTGTGTACACTACAGGTGGGTTTTAAATGGTGGAGTGTTTTGTAGAAGTAGACACTTACACCAAGTTTATCAAAGAATATCTTCTTTTCCAACAGAAACAGCATTTGTTGTGGGAGACTTTCTGGCTAGTCAGAAGCAAGAATCTAGAAAAAAACACTTTTGTCTGTAAAGCCTAGCTTAAGACAGCAGATATGTTTAAAGTATATTCTAAATAAGATGAGAAGAAAAGTATGTTCTAAACAGATGGGAGAAGCAGAACTCAGGCTGGAAGAATCCAGCCTTGATTAACTACAGCTGGAAACATGTTAGTTGACAAGCAGTTCCACATCAGACAAACAGATATGTGAGGAAAAAAGTCAGTGTTCTAGAAGTGATTTGAAGTCATTCTTTCCCCGGTTGGAAAGGTTTCTACAGTGGGTCCGGATGCTGGTGGTCCCAGGTGTCTGCCATGTAGTGTACACAGACTCCATCATGTGCCACAAGTGAAGGCAGCTGACCATGTTGACTGTACTCCGCTTCCAGAGTGTGCGTGTTGTTTATTAATGGATAGCTGCGGTAGTAGTAGGACAGGCTGTCTCAAACCAACTCCAAATGGTCTTTTAGCTCCTCATTGTAATCTCAAATGTGCAACTACCTGCCCATCTTATCAACAAACTGGGTATTTGGGTTAGTATGTCTCAACCAGTCTCTTATAAATAGGGGCGGTGGGGTAGCCTTGTGGTTAAGGCGTCTGCTCGTCACGCCAAAGCCCTGGGTTCGATTCCCCACATGGGTACAATGTGTGAAGCCCATTTCTGGTGTCCCCCGCCGTGATATTGCTGGAATATTGCTAAAAGCGGTGTAACACCAAACTCACTCGCTCACTAACTCTTATAAATAAATCAGGCCGTACTGCCTGCTACTTTCCCATGACAGTGAAATATCAGAACAGCCTTTCATCAAACTAATAACAGTGACAGCTGGAACATACAACATTGAACGATAATAACGGGATGTATGCCTGATTCAATCAAAATCATCTGTCTCACCTCAGTTAATAATCGTTTGAATGAGGAGACTTTCATGGCATGTGGAAATTGCTGCCATACAGTCTTAGAGATCTATTCCTGATCGTAGAGTTTTCAAATTCAACATAGAGAACTTTGTCTAAATAATTTTCAAAGTAAAGTCTGGAATGAAAATTCCTATTTGAGACAAGCATTTTAAAGCTAGTGAAAACTGTAATCTTAAAGTCTCTGTTAACTTCCTGCTTGTCATTTCATAGGACAAGTTTGCGAAAGGTTATTTTGACCTGACCTGTAATTGGATGTCCCCAGATTTTTGAGTCTCAAAACATATGAAAAGGCATATACACTGTCTTTCATATGGAAGAAAAGGGCCAGCATGTGTTTGAAACAAGAGTGAGGTTTCGTTCACATTGAAAAAAGGGCATATTCATTAGGTTAGAATATCACGGTCTCCCATCCTTGCATCTTTGAGAAATGTTTTTTGCTAAACTAGACACAGCAATATTTCTTTGGAGATGGTTTGAGAAGGACCTGATTTGTTTGCTTTGAGAGGTCCAGGTTATCTATACATAACGTAGTTCAAGAAAAGCTAGATTCTGATTAAATTTTTTTGTTTGAAAGTACAAGGGAAATAACTCTTTTAAGGACTTACTAAGGGACATAACTGTCAAGGTAGGCATGGTAAATTGGCTGTTGTGTACAATGCAATAGTTTCAGTCTGTGATTTCAATAACACACTTTGTGCAATAATATGTTGATACATTCCTTCCCCTTGCCTCAGCCTGTTGTTAATTAAAGTCATTAATTAGTGTTCCTACATAGTGAAATATATACCGATACATTTCATAGTGGACCTTTCAAAGTGAAGCAGGATTTGTGAGGGATGTACAGAGTGTTTTGGTTTTTAAGATTTGTTTAAGTTTTGTTTGGTTCATCATCCATCGAATATCATACCTTTATTTTTCTTATGGAAAAGTGCTTTTGATGCTATTCACTACTCTGTTTTCAGAGTGCATCAGATATATTTTTACTTTTCAAGTATGTATTACAATATGTGTTTCTAATTCAGTCACATATCAGTATTTCATCATACGCTGCGTGTTCATTTCTCAATTGTTTTCTCCCTTTCCATCCATATCCAAGTTGGGCATTTTGTAGCCTTCTTGAACAGATGGCATTAAGTTGTATACAGAAACTACACCAGTAGATTAGAAGGAAGTTTACTGGAAAAATACTCGCATTAGGATATTAGGACATTACTAAAAAGAAGTTAGATTTTTAGGAATAATTTCAAGAATAGATTGCAGTAATGTGAGTGAACATTACTGGTAAATCTTTCTGAATATAGTCTTACTAACACCAAAGATTTATTTTGGTTTGAAGTATTAAATCTCTTCATTATGTTTTGTTTTACCATGACGGTATCGTTGACTATGATTTTACTTTTCCCATGATCTCATTGTTGACATCTTATGAAGATTGTTGAAGGAAATGCAGGAATGTGCATAACATGGCCATTCTTAGGAGCAGGGTTTTTGACTCAGTTAAAGGCACTGACAAGTGTTGAAAATTTGAGTTGAGTTTGCAAAGCATTGTTTCATCAGAATTAATATTTAATTCACAGATTTAATTTAAAAGGAACCATATTAGTCATTTAGATCATCTGTAACCCAACCACTGTTACACTTGTTTTGTCTCCAATTTCAGATATTTTTGTATGAGTTTCTTATTCAGACCATATCCATATTTAATTTGTTTTTGTTCCTTATTTTTTAACATATCCTATTTATTTTCAAATGATTATCTTATTCACATACATTTCACGTAACAAAGGTCCAATCATAATCCAGTTTCAAAGGATTAGCCATACTCCATCGTCACATACAGGATTATCAGTCGGTTATAATCAAAGTTATCATTTTGTACTTGTTTAATATACATGATCAGGGCTGGTCCCATGGTATTTTGTAGTTTCCATAGCATATCACAACTCCAGGATTATTTACAGTATTTATATAAACATCCTCGTTTATCTCCTGTAGAATGGTTTAGGGTCATGGCTACTCGTGAGCTGTGATCTGTGGACACTTGGAATCCACATTTGATAATTCCCAATGAAAATCACTAAACCACAATAAATACCAACTGCAATCAGGATTAAAATATTCATTACAAAATGAACCATTGAAGGACTATGATGCCTGAACATGACGGTTGCTTAACAGAAGTTTCGTTGTTCAGGAAAACAAAATTGTTTAGAATAGATTTAGAATTATTCAGTTATAATTTGTTTGGAGTAATTTCCTATGTTTGTTTCAGTTTTCAAAGCCCACTTTCAAAAGAATATTTTGTTAGGAAGTAACTGTTTAGGCACAGCCGGACAGATTCTTTTCATGATTGATGGATTTGGTGAACATGACATCAAGGAAAATGAAAAAATGTTGGGGTTGGTTTGTGGTATTTTAGGCACAAAAATAGGCTAAAATATCTGTCCTTATATATCAACAAACACAAACAAGAAATACAAATTCAAATACTCAAACATATCTATAAGCCATGAAAATACATTGTCTAGCTCAATTTATGTTTCCTTAAAAAATGTGAGTTTCAAAATCATTGTGTACGTTTTTTGACAGAACTCAATCAGGAAATGAAAATATATTGTTTCATCAGTGGATTTAGTAATGCCGTTATTGTTTTAGGATCACAATTTTTCACCATCATCATCAGTTATTTATTTGTGAATGAAATGAACATGTTGAAACTGAATGAAATAAACATATGTAAAATGCCAAACTACTATTTTTTTGGTTGGTGTGATGCCTTTTGATCTGCAAAATGCTACACAAGTCATTGTACACTTACCATTTTTGACACAAGAGTAAAATATTATTAAATCCAAACAAGCGCTTGTACTAAGAATTTGTTGTACAGTGAAATTAACAACAGAAATGTTACTGAATTTGTTAATTTTACCAAATATTACCTCAAATGGTCCATTCCTGAAATAATTTTATTCACAGGGTTGTTTTCCTGGGTGATATTTTGTATTACCTTTTGAGTAATAAAATAGTAATCTAGATCTGTATTACCCCATTCAAATTGGTTCACGATTGTGCTTGTCTTGTTAATTTTGAAGATTTTTCTGCTCTCTGTTGCATAGACTATTGTACATTCCAGAGTCATGTAGAGATTATTTGTGCATATGTAAATATGATATTAATATGCAATCTGTTGTGAAGTAAATAAATAACAAGAGGTCAAACTGGATCTGTGTTGTTTCTGTTGTATATTTGACATAAGGCCTAAAAAAATAAATTTGTTGTGGTTCCGATTACCCAACCGACCCTTGAATTCTGGTGCCGACCCTAGTTTTTTTTAGGGGTATGAAGAAAATAAGCTTTCAGATACCATTGTTTTATCCTGGCACCAACGGACATTGGTCATTCTGATAAAGAAAGTCGACATGATGGCTGCAAGCTTGTTTGAATAAACAATTACACATTGATAAATGTGTTATTAGTTTGTACTTTACTTCTAAAAAAAAATAAATCCTACCTACCTATCCTAAATTTTAAAGAGGTGTAATCGGAACCACAACATTTTTTTTGTTTGACATAAGGTATGTAACACATGAAGAGTCACCACCCTTGTCTTTGTCATCTGACGTGGACACTCTCATCAAACTCCCTTTGTCCATCCCTTCCCACCTCCACAACCCATAAGGACTGCCTTACCACCTCAAAACAGACTCACCTCTATTTCTGGGCCCTTCATCCACTAGATGGCACAAAACCCAAGGACACCCAAAACTCGTCGCCAACGGGATACCGGTCCAGAGGATTACCTTCATTCTGGTATGTCCAATACCTTCAGCTAGCTGTACAACTATCTTGGAAATGGTTGATAATCACATTGGCCAATGGGCTTAAACCAGCGGCACTACAGTATCAGGAGTCCTAGAGACGTAAATAACATAAATATGCTATGTATATAAAAAGGATTTATTTGTACAAATTTGTACATCATTTCTATATGTCAAAAGTAACAATATTTACCATTTCACATAAACATTGAAATTACATCCCATCATTGTACAAACTGTCTCCCAGTAGATCATGTAGTTAATACTCCTATCACAAGGAGAGCGGACAATACGTCAACTATTGGCACTCATCAATGAATGAAGGTGTAAGTACATATATGCATATAGCATTCAATCAGACATACTTTGTGGTTATAAAACAGCAACCACCATGAATTTGATGAAATCATGAAAATATCATGGGCAAGATATTTCTTACTGAGTAAAGGCAACAAAATATTGGTTATACAAACGTGTTTACTGAAATCTGTAGCCACAGTCAGAACAAATCTGGGTGCCGTTGTACAAAGTGATCTTAGCGCTAAGGTGATCGTAACTCCCATATCACAACATAGACTTACACCTGGTATAGGTTGCTTTGTGCATCGGCACCCTGGGCAGTTAGCAACAGTCAAAGGGCAGACAATTTCATCAGATTATCTCCCTTTGATACGATTGCAAATGTTTTTAAATCAGTGGTAGCATTCACACATGTCAAAGGATGTTTCCAAAGAGCCAGTGAATGTTTGGAGGGAACAATATCCTGTATTGTAAAGAGTAACATCAAACACTGAATGTATTCTTCAAATGTCAAATGATACCTTGCATAAAGATGTGTTTGTACGTGTCATTCTTTTGTGTGAAGTGTTCAGAATTTCACAGTAACTTACATTCTAACAACTTTGCAGGAGACCTACTGATGATCATGAATAAATAAATGGAAACACATACACACCTCTGTGAAATTATTAACAATGACTTAATGTTTATCACAGACAGATCAAGCTCATTTCAATTTAAATCTTTGCATATGTTTCAATACAATGGATTTTAGGTGGAAACTGTGTCCAACATATTCTTACACATCTTGAAATACTGAGGCAGTGTGACTTAAGATTGTGAGTATCATGCAGGAAGATGAGTTACTTTTGTTTATTATTATAAAACGAAGCCCAAATCACATCCTATTCATATACCAACATCTCTAAACATCCAGTCAAACTTACCCATCTCCTGGACATTTAGAAGTTCCCAATCAAATGTTGACATATATTACTACAGAGAGTTGAATGCACTGTAGAAATGTGTTAATTTTGCGATACACCTGCCAGCTCATAATATCATAATTATCACAAGATTTGCTACTCCTTTTTGCTTGGCACGATGCTTCTTTATGAGAAATCCTGGCAAGAGGGACACAACGGCTATTCCACACAGCTTGGCCATCGTCCATAATGTGAAGATATCATCTAGAGATTTGATCTCTGACAGAATACAGCCAGTCTGCACACAGATGAATATGTATGGCATCTGACCTGAAACATCAGCAAAGTTTGAAATTATGTATTCATGACCCATGAATATCTGAAAATCTAGAGCGATCTCAGATTAAATAGCTGAAGGAGCTAACCTTTAATTAGAACACTGATCCATTTTTTAGCATGAGACAAACTGAACCACTTCATGGCACAATTGTGCCATCCATGGAATATTTTCAATACAGGGTACATATAGATAGGGAGGGTCATCCTTCATGTTAGGCAGGGATTCAGTATTACAGTCAGAACTGGGTGCGATACAGATATGGATATAAACAGAGATGCCAACCCTGAATGTAAGGAAAGCTGGAAAGCCTGGCCTGAGCACCTAAGTCCAAGTTGGGGGTGAGCACGAGGTCGGCTCTTCCATTTTGTTTCACTTTTACACAGACTATGACATGCATTCAGAAAAACTTTGTGAAACTTCATTGTCAATAACACACAATATACACGATCCAAAGGATCCCACGCTAAGCTTCTGAATGCCTTTATCAGTGTTTACTCCAATAAACTGGTGACTTACGAAATTGTATACTGTAAAACAAAATTCAGAATTTTTTCTAACAAGAAGACAAAGTCATCAACATCCCCCGCAATGGCAAAATACTCTTCATGAATATGTCTATGAGTTATGATTATGTCAAATGTTTTGATGTGTATAAAGAAATGTGGAAGGAGAGTATTGAAAGGTTTTAAAAGTTCAGAAAGGAGCACAACCACCAATTTCAATCTAAGTCAAACTTGTTGCCATGGAAATGCCAAAAATATTTTATTCAGAATTCCAAAACTACCAAAAGGCACCAGTACACCACCAAATGTATGTATGTGCCAAGTTTGGTGAAGAAACACTGAACTAGTAGAAGCCTAGAAATTGTACCCATTCTGGATTTCAACTGTACTAGTAGAAGCCTAGAATCTCTTCATGGGATGGGGTGTACTAGTAGAAGCCTAGAATCTCTTAATGGGATGGGGTGTACTAGAAGAAGCCTAGAATCTCTTATCGGGATGGGGTGTACTAGTAGAAGCCTAGAATCTCTTACCGGGATGGGGTGTACTAGTAGAAGCCTAGAATCTCTTACATGGGATGGGGTGTACTAGCAGAAGCCTAGAATCTCTTACCGGGATGGGGTGTACTAGCAGAAACCTAGAATCTCTTACCGGGATGGGGTGTACTAGTAGAAGCCTAGAATCTCTTACATGGGATGGGGTGTACTAGAAGCCTAGAATCCTAGAATCTAGAAGCCTTACATGGGATGGGGTGTACTAGTAGAAGCCTAGAATCTCTTACCAGGATGGGGTGTACTAGGACATGTGTCAACCAAGTCAGCAAGCCTGACCACTTGATCCCTATAGTCGCCTCTTACGACAAGCATGGGTTACTAAGATTAATTCTAACCCGGATCTTCATGGGTCGAAATTATGCTGGAATTACAGACATTGTTTCCAGTAGGTACCAAAAATAGTTCCAAACTCAACTGGCAAACAACAGCTCTTTTAGGCTCCAGATTACATGAAACATATCCAAGGGTAATCATAGCAAGAGATAAAAATATTTCAGATCCCACTGACCATACATGTACGATTAACAGTAAGACATGAAGAAAATTAAAAACATGCAGGGCTAAATATTGCTTCATGTACCGTGTTGACACATCAATGAATTGTCCCTAAGAGACATCAACAGATAAAAGAAACAGGAAACATCAGACATTACTATAGATGAAAGTGGATAAATCTTGTACCTACCAAAGTCTGAAAATATTTCACTTTTTGTGGAAAATATCGAACGATATATTCTTTGCCACAAGTATCAGACAGGAGGTAGCAGAATGAGGTTCCAAAGGAAGACAGGAAACAGCATAGGATGAACCCAACCCATGGTCCATACAGAGCACCAGCCAGTAGGTTCTGCAAACACAACAGCACTCATAATTAACCCCACCAATGTTCTAAGTGTTGCACCAGCCAGTAGGTTCTGCGAACACAACAGCACACAGGTTTAACTCATAGTTAACCCCACCAATGTTCTAAGTGTTGCACCAGCAGGTAGGTTCTGCACTGGATGAACCCAAATCGTGTTGGTTACGTAAATAACACCAGTAAGTAGGTTCTTCAGAAAAACAACCAACAGCAATAAACCATAAACATATTTTGAAAAACAAGAAGAACAAAGTACCTGCTCATTGATTTACGAGGTTACTGGAATCAGCTGCCTTTATCCTGTCTGTATCATATATCTATGTCGTAACTGCGGCAAACATAAATCCTTAGTTAACAGTGATGTCTTTATGTAAACGTTACTGATTCGTACTCAACTAACATGTATATAACTCATGAATACCAGTATATAATTCTTGGCTTACCATGAACACTGATCCTGGAATTGCGAAGGTTTGCTTGTACAGGTATGCACAGGAGAGGAGGACGAGGACATAGCTGGAGTGATCGTTCTTGTACTCATGGAGGAAGTTGGCAACACTTTGTAACTCATCCAAGTTAGTTGGAAACTTGAGGTCTGAGCTGTTAACACAAAGTCACATGTATTTGTTTCAGGATGGCTGGCCAGTCAGCAAAGTCAGGGAAAGAAAAGTGGATCAGGTGAAACAAACAGTGTCAAACTCCTACATGTGTCTTACAGGATAATCCCACATACTACCAGAGTAAATGTCAGACTAGAATTTCAGGAAGAAAGCATCACGTCTAAATAGACGTTTGATGGGACTATGTGAGCATGGATAATGATTGTCATGTCACAGTCAGGATGATCAGTACATTAACAAGTATTTCATTTTCAACATAGCTTGTTTGTTTTGGTTTGGTTTGTGTTTGTAATTAATGCCACAGTCGGAAATATTCCAGCTATATGGCGTCGGTCTATAAATAATCAAGTCTGGACCATACAATTCAGTGATCAACAGTATGAGCATCGCTTTACGCAATTGGTATACAATGATGTGTCAACCAGCGAGCCTGACCACCCGATCCTCTTACGAAAGCATGGGCTGCTGAACCCTTCATAGGTACAAGATAGCCATGGGCTGCTGAGTGTCATACAAACCAGCAGATGATTCAAGATAAATAGGATACAATAGAATAGCCTTTAAATAATAGAATAGAATTCAGTGATACAATAGAATAGAATAGTTGATAGCAAGATAAATAGAATAGAATAATACTTTATTGCCATTTCAGGAATTTGTGTTACATCCACACTGTCCATGTATAAGTACATGCTTGATGATGACACCCAACCCATGATATCCTGGGTTATTGTTTGTAACTGTCTCAAGCTATTGTGTGTCAGATTGTAACTTCCAACAATTTGATGATAGAAGTGTGTCACATGGTCATTTCACTGATGCTGATGTTGTAACATTACATGGTCTGTAGCTGCAAATAGGAGAAAATCACAGGGGCTGATACGCTTTCACTCATTTTCCCTGTAGATAACATCTTGTTTCACACAGATCATATCAGTCTGATCAATGATGCTTTGTTCATATACAACATTGATAATGCCATTGTCTTGACTCCACAACTATGTGCATGGTGTATACTGCCTGTGATAGTAACTATGAAAAAGAAAGGTCCCAGTTGTGGCCATTTTGACGTGTGGCCATTTTGACTAGGACCATTTTGACTAGGACCATGCTAAAGTCTTGATTAGTTATCCTAAAAACATCATGTCGATACTGGCTGCTATTGTACAAAATGATCTAGGCACTAAGGTTAGAACTCCCACACCTTAATAAACACTTACAACAGTCATAGCACTGAGGTTGTTTGGTACAATGGCACCTGCTGATCTTAACCAAACACGCTGGTCAATTTCTACTCTCGCACTTCAGACATTGTGGACACTACTGATGTCTGTGGGCAATTTAGAAAGGTTAGCACATGGCTGTTGAACATGGAGATGAGCTGCCTGTAGTTGATGTCTCACAGTCACCAGGAGCCAGATCAAAGTTTGAAGCAGTTTGATTTGTACAGCATGGTTCTAAACTGTGAAACATTTAATGTACTGGTTACTGTTACATGTTCTGGTTTGGGTTCTTAGGCCAAAAAACAGACATGTTGAATTCCAAAGACTCCATGTTTTAATAGAACCATTTTAAAAGTACAGTCAAGGGAGATAACTCCCAACTCATCATGTGGTACAGCCTATCATTACAAAATCAACATTTCGCAACAGTTACTGTCCTTCAAACAGTTTCCAGCATGCCAATAGTCCCTTGATGCTCAAGCTCTTGCCAACGTTAGTCCTCTGGGCATATGGTACTGATCAATATGATGGTTGCAAAATGACATCATTACAGTAACAAATTGGTCAGTGTCTTCAGCTTAACATCCCCATTTTCAAGCATGCACCTCACAATTCTATTACCAAGTACAAAAGAATAGACAGACGTGTGTAAGATCGTACAATGCTTCTGAATGAGTGAAATTAAGCTAAAATGCAGACTTTCTTAAAATAGGTACCTGTTTGAGTGTACGCCGGTGTGTTCTGGAAAATTCACTGACAATGTATACACGCCCAAACTCCCCAGTGCGAAAAACACAGGTATGAACAACACGGATGCACCCATAGTCTCTTTTTTCCTTGAATTGAAATAACGAATTATTAGATCAACGCAGCGATATGTTTCTGAAATTCTATTGTGACGGATTAACACGAGATGTGTTGATTAGCTGTTGTCATTGACGAGACCAACGTGGCCGTGTTGCTCACGGGACTGAAACAGCACTTGTGTCATCACTGTCAATCATCGTCATCACTGTTCGTATGTTTTAACATAGCGACTGTTGTTAGTACTCGTTCTGAACAAAAGACTTAGACTTGAACAATTCAACATAAACCCACAAATGGAAATTGGATCGTCGTCTGTACTGCGCTGAAACGTGATCACAGTTTCTCAGATTCTTGCGTAAAGGGAGGTACATATAGTCCGTTGAAGACCCGATTGTGGCATATCGGACATCAATTTGAACAATGTACTACTGATTATAAGGTTACATTAACCACATTTGAATGATTTCCCGTAAATATTGTGAAAATACATCGGTATGTATCTATCATACCAGATGTGAAAAAAATCTACACTTTTACGACAACTGTAACCTTGTAATATCCGGCAAACATGTTGTGGTGATGAGTAGAGCAGAGGATGCTAAATTATTCGATAGGCTAGTTTGTAATTACTTGGATATTTTTATGTGTACACCGTATTGGCAGTAGCACAAAATGATGCACAGAACCTGCGCGGTGCTCTCGGGTGTGATTAGGACAAATACAATGAGAGCAGTGAATTGTTCTCAATGTCATATTGGTGTGACCTGTGCTTCACTGTCCTTAGTATCACGGATTCCCTGTTACCAGAGCGTCCACAGTTGCTATCGGTCTGTGCTGTCTCAACCAATCAGTTGTCAGACAAAGTCATACTGTAGCAAAGACTTCGATTTTAAAAATGATCCAGAAATGAAATCACTTTTAGATGAAATACAACATGACTTTAAAAGTGAGAAGTCTTGCACTGACATCGACAAACCAGACAAGAACACCGAAACTATTTCACAAAATGAAGCTCATAAGAAAGACACACCTTCAGTTGCTGGTGACTTGAAAGTTGTAGCTATGGATCCAGAAATCGAAGATGTAGAGCAATTTGAGCGACAAGAAATAGAACCAGCATGGGTCTCACCGATTGGGTTAAAACGTCAGTTCATATTATATATTTTCCATTCTTAAATCATTTGTTATCAAATATTACAGATTTTATTTTGTCAGACACTTTTGTAAGTTACTGCACTGATTTCACACTTTACTATTTTGTCACACACGGAAATTGTTGCTGAAAAGGTCGTCGGCACAGGTACTACAGATATATGTACCCAAGGTACGTTTCTGTATACAGAAATGTACCCAAAACAAAGTTCAAATACAGAAACTTACCTGGTACCCTAAACAGGGAACAAGTCCCTATTCTTCAACCCAAAATCGAAATTGTATGTAGTTGTTCACATTAAAATGATTGTGAGTGGTACTGTGTATCACGAAATATTCGTTACTGTACAAGCTCATTTCTTGTATAATGCAGTCAAATGCATCTAATACTTTATGGCAGTTCCAATCAAGAAAACGGCACAATGTAGAATGGACTCGTCCTAGGATACGTTTCTGCATGCTGTATTTGGCTACTGGAGTACACATTTGTAGTACCCATGCCAACAACAACCCCTTCAGTGAAATTGTTAGCCTTTTTGATAGTTTTGCATAAAAGTGAAGTTAATTGTAGTTAAGAATTTTAAATGTTTTAACCACATTTGAATAATGTTTGTATCTATATGAAAACAATGTTTCTGGGTGGTAGGGTAGCCTTGGACATGATGAACACAAAGGAGTAATAAATCTGTATGTTATCAGTGCTTATGTATAAGTTTCATAATGTTATCATTGTTTAATTCCTCATTGTCATCCATGTTACAGGAGGTGTTAGTGGTGTGTTTGAACTTGATGACCTTGTGACACTTCTGGAAAAAGAGAATGCTCGTGACATTGTTGTTATCAATATTCCACCTGAGGCACGGTTTGGAGACAATATGGTTATTGTCAGTGCGGCATCGTATCGCCACCTCCGAAGCATGTCAAATCGCATCAAGTGGGTGGTAAGTAAAATATACATTCATCATGTGTGGCATTCTCTTCCCACAGAGGTTACTCCTGTCATATCTTCCTACATAACCTCTGTTCTAATACGGCCCTTTCATGGTGTGAGCGTTCAAGACTCGTGATTGGAGGCAATCAGATTTAGTTGTGCAATCAGCGACGTTGTTTCAAAAGTGATCATTCGCAAGGCCTTGGTAATTTCCGTATGCTTCGAGAAAACTAAACTTCTTCCCCTGGGCGATGCGCAAACGTTTCTTCTAGACAGAACTCAGTCATGTTATTGCGGATCAGTGGCGTCTCCATCGCCCTCGTTGACAACGGACAAGCTAGCCATTAAACGTCTTGTGTGTAACATCAACACAAATCCCCGGCAGATGGAGGATATTTGTGGCCCCACATTTGCTTGTGTTAGTCAAGTTGAATCTAAGTCGATGTAACACGTGTTCTGATTGGATAGAAAGAAGGGAGATAATTCGTGTTGCGATCTTTTGCCGCTAGGGGATTTTACGAGAACCGGAAAATATGGCCGTATTAGAACAGAGGTTCGTAGGAAGATATGACAAGTAACCTCTGTGGGAAGAGAATGCATGTGTGGTGGATAAAAATTAATTACATATTTATCAAAATTTTCAACTGATTATTTAATATCACCCAATGTTTTTCAAAATATGCCATTATCTGTGTTAATTTGATAAAGCTTACCAAATTACCTCCCTTGTCTGAACTGTGTAATTTTTGTAAAATGACTTAAGAATGATAAAAAAATTAAATTCTACTCCTTTTGGTCAAGCCCTTCTGGCTGGCTTGGAGTTGGTATTGTCGAAGAGTCAAGTCCTGCTGATTCGAACCTTCTCACTCTACCTATATCATGTATATGAGATGATGTGTGGATCCACTTCACTCCAATCATCTGCACTGGTTGTCCCAGGCTCTTCATCTACACGTTATATCAAAGAACCAGTTCCGGACAGTGGGATAGACTCTTCACTATTCCACCTTGGCCACCATTTCCGCGCCCCATTATGAGGAAGATTTGTCACTCTGCAATGTTAGAGCGTTGAAAATCTACAGTGCCGCATCGCAAGACCGTTGCAATGAGATAGGATGAGTTATAAAGATTTTCAAAGCTTATTTGGACTATCAGTTTACAACTTTTTAGGATAATATTTTGATGCACTGCTTAAACGATAACTACTGTAATTTGAAGGCAATTAAGTTAGAAAGTGAATCATGTTTCATTTGTCGTTAGATCATTATGCATGTACTTCAAAGATTGTAAGATGTCCCCTGTGCTTCTCTCCAGCACAAACAGAGGATGGGGACAAGGATCTGCCCTTGAAAGTTGAGGGGTACGAGACATCATCCGACTGGCATGCCATGGACCTAGGTCAGTATACATGGCCTTCAGACCACAAACGTACAACAGATGTTCACAAGTGTATGAATGACACATTTTGATATTTGTATTTTTTTCATGAGGTTATGTTCCTGAAATGACATAACGCTGACAGACTAATTCCTCTTTGTTGTGGGAATCCCCAGTGTGAATGAATTGAAAGCAATGAGTTTGTTCAGATGTATGAAAGATTGTATATGGTATGCTCTCCAAAGGGATTTTGGGGTGGTGGGGTAGCCTAAAAGTGTTGGCCTCTTTGGCACAATGTGTGAAGCCCATTTCTGGTGTCCCCACGCCGGAAATGCTGCTAAAAGCGGTGTAAAACTAAACTCAGTCAGTCAAAGGGATTTCCCTAAAATATAAGCATCATTTGCTGAAACAATTAAACCAATTTGAAATAAAGCAATGCATTTGTTCAGATGCCATAGTTCTTTGCTTCAGTAACATCAGTATCATGTTATATTTGGAATTACACTTTCTCAGCACAGCTCAAGGATTCATAAAAGTACAGATTCTAGTACTGTTGTTAGGTTTAGTCCCATCCAGGATTCTTTTGAACTCTCACTCTCAGAGTCCGGCACTTCTATCTGCCAGCACACTCTCAGAGTCGGCCTTTATCGCCAGCACACAACGTCGGCCATCTAACCCACTTAGCCAACATGGCTTCCACAAAAGTGAAGTCTGACATTTGGTAGTCCACATCACAGACTTTGTGTGCCCCTCTGACAAGTGTAAACTGGCTTGACTCCATATCTTACATTTACAATCACGAATATAACAGAGGTTACATTTGACCTCCTTCTAAATGGTATTGTGTATTTGACATCCGTATGGAATAACCTGAACTTTGTCAGAGATGATATTAAGTTTCTGTTTTCATGAAACAATGGGGAAAACAGTTTGTGATGTTATGGTGAAAACCAATAGGTCTGCATGGGTTCTTGAGGCTGAAAAAAGTAAAGTTTTCAGTTCTGTATTATAACAATTTCTCACAATAGTATGTTCATCTTGAAGATTTTGAAACATTAATGAGTGTTGATTTCTTTTCTTAATACTTAAAACATTAGTCTGCAGTGTATGTACAGAACATTTTGGAGTGTCAGTTAACGTTTCTTGCATGTCTATCTCTGTTACCTCCGTAAGTTAACATTTTAGACTGTTGACAACATATCCAGTTACTGCAACATACTTATGTCATGTATGTTTTGAATATGCTTCTTGTTTTAGGGAACATCATTGTCCACATATTCATGCCAGAGACCAGGGAACATTATGACCTCGAGAGTCTGTGGACCAACTGGGGTAAACCAGGTCAAGTTCACCTGGAAGAGGACCCTTACACAATTGACCCTGAGGAGGAGTTCTGGCAAAGTCTTGAACCTCCATCAAAACAGGAGTCACTGGAGAGTAAAGAGTGGAAATGAAAAGTCTTTGTGTGATTAAATTTGTTTTCTTACATTCTTTTCTGTATGCTTTTACTTCAGACACTTCCATATTCCAGAAGAAAATCATGACAAAATCTCCATAAAAAGATTATTCGTTCCATGATTTAACTCAACCATGCAATGAATTGTGTTTGAAGGATGTATGAGTTAGTTTAGCTCAAAGACTTTTTGAACAATATTTCAATTAATCGCAGGTTTGTCAGCTGAAATTGTGATGGAAGTCCAAAGTGATGCAGGCCTTACTATTTACCACTTTGAAGAAACAGTAGTGGCAATCTGATAAAAATATTGCTGTTCATATTTATGGAATACAAGGGATGCAACTCTGGATAGCCAGCTTTTCTATTTTGTTTACAAGCATCACTCAAATAATTCTTTAGGATAAGTTCACATCCCATGGGTTTTTTAGATTCGTTTCAGATATTCTGTAAGAGAACTCTTTAACGCAGCATTAAATTTTGCCTTGAGTCCAGGTTTGAATTTGTTGGAAACTGTTTCGAACATTCTGGAACCTGGCTTCAGGCATGCAATTGATCCCCAGAGTAGAATATGGCAACTTCAGTGACCTTCGATGGGGTTTAAAGAGCCTCATCTTTCTAATGGTATGTACCTATTTTGTCCTAAATTCATTTGTAGTTAGGGGTAGCCTTTTCCTATTTTCATGACCAAGAACAATATAAATGTGCACATAGATGGTACTTGAAAATGTTGCTATATTGTTTTCAGTCGAGTCTTTGTAGTTTTCCTATATGAAAAACATCCCATGTACAGGGTATTCAGAGTTTTCACGACATTTGACATGTTCGAGTATTATGATGATGTGCTAATGCTATCATTTAGTATCAACACCTGTTTTGGTGTCCAGGTCGAGTACTCAGGAGGCTGAACTGATACCAACCTGTACTGATATTTCCTGATTGTAAGCACATGAATTTACTATTTAATCCGAACTGTTTATACTCATGATAAATTGTTTGAATGATGTCTTGCATGTGTCATAATTTTAAAACTGTCTTTGATCTAAAGTGAACAGTCCTCAATTATATTTCTGTGTCTCATTGGTTAGAATTGGAAAAAAGTTGGTTAAGATTATTAGTCTTATGTATTTTGGTTTATTTTGCATATTCACTTATCTTTAAGTTTTGTTGTTCGATTCGTTGCCATTCCCGACCATATGAAATTTGTATAATCATGCTTACATTGACACTGTCAGTTATTAGGAAGTTGACCGCCTCCGTGATGTAGTGGTTAGAGTGTCCGCCTGGAGAGCGGAAGGTTGCGGGTTCGATCCCCAACCGCTTCATACCAAAAGACGTTATAATATGGTACTTGTTGGTCCCTGCCTGGCGCTCGGCATTAATGGGTACAACAAGGACTGGTCGGCTCGGAGTCAGTATAATGTGTCTGAGTGGGGTATTCATGCTTCACTGCGGCATGGTATCTCAGTGGGCTAGCACTATAAAACCAGCTTAAGTCTGGGCTGGTACAAGCAGCCGCACATACACATACACACGCATGCACGTCGTCATATGAGCTAAATATTCTCAAGCACGACGTTGAACCCAATTTCACCTCACCTCACCCATTAGGAAGTTACTGCTGATGTCAACAGGAACCAGTATAAACACTGTAAGCACCCATAAAATCTTGCTTCAGTCAACTGGAATGAGTTCCAACTGGCAATCATGCAAAACATTCTTGAATTTTTTTTAATTCATCAGTGTTATTAACTTATTTCCTATCTTTAATATTATCATTGCAAATTGATTCAAGTGAGAATATGTTAATTTAATACTATTTTTTGATAAATCTTTGCATAATGAATAAAGAAAACAATTCCATGAGTACCTCGAACGTTCAACAGAATCCGATGATCGGGGTTTCAAATCGAAGGTTCTACCAGCTTATCTTGGTTTGTCAAAGGGTTTCACTAAAGGAATCCAGGATCTGCATTTTAGTGACTGGAGACCACCTTCGCTCCATCCTCACCCTCTCCCAAGCAACAAATGACATGTTGGGTTCACGTGTATGTAGAAAGCAAAGACATACACATGAGCATTAATTTGGGCATATTTGATGTGTTTGTTCCAACAGGCGATCATACATCAGCATACTGTAATGCACATGTGATGCACGTGCTTTACACAATTTCTCAAAATCTATATTCTCGTGTTGCAAAGACGCCAAGCACATTGGAACAATACTTTCAAAAGTATGTGCACTACAGTTTTCAGAACTGATTTAAACCGACTATTCTTGTCATGGCAAGACATAAAATGTCAGAAAATACACGATAGCGAGTTACTGCCATGACGCAGGGATTCCCGGTCTCAACATCGGTGGTAACTCGAACATGAACCACTCGGTGATTAGTCCACTTGCGTTGGACCACATAACCACCTTGAAATGAAGGATCGTCTAAAACCTGGAAGATCAATGACTGTGATGATCGTGGTCTATTCCTCACAGATCGGCACAGACAGGAACGTGCAGGCCCGAGAAAACCGCAACCTGAGGACATGACGTATATACGTGGAGGTCACTGGTCGGATGAAAGTTGCTGTCTTCTTCGCGTTCAGACGGTTGTTGTCGCGAACGGAGACATCGTAGCGAGGAATATCGACAATATGGTCCATGCAGTTGAACCTCTTGCTGGTGGCTCAGTGGTGGTGTTGGTTGACTGCATTTTGGATCTCATTACACTTCCTGGTACAATCAATGATGGAAGTTATCAACAGGAATTACTGGACACCGTCGTCGTACCACATTCCATAGCCATCCCTTTGCCACTTGTGCGATAGTCAATATATTAGTCATGGATGAAAACATTAGACACTCACTGTTCTGGGGCCGTCACCGTCCATTGCAAAACAACGCCATCGAAATATTACCTTGACCAGTAATAGGGAATCCCGATGTGAGCCCATTTTCGGGATTATTTTGGACGCCACATTCTTCCTAGAAATCCCACTGTTCAGAATTTGCAGGAATTGACGCAGGCACTCCACGTGGAATAACAGAGGATTTCGATGAACGCGAGGATCACTGATGTGGTTGTCAGTGGTGGTTCAATGACGACAATAATCATTTGAGAACTGTGTGACAATCAGCCACGATGACCATACTTTCCGGCATTGTTGATGTTGATGTTTTTTGTGTTACCAAGTTTCAATTTCAGCTTTGAGTAAAATATGTTGCAGTTACTATGATAACACATGGACATCTTGGACATCAATGTACAACTTCTAAATGCCACTGAAAGACATCACACAGAAATTTGTTTTTAAAACATATACAACATGTAGTGTTTTCCTACTTATCGTTTATAAAGAAGTAGGTGGTGCTTGATTAATGCTCATGTTTACACGAATGACTGTCAGTTGTCTGAACCTGTGTGTGACTCCTTTGGATACCTGTTTTGATGCCTCATTAATCATCCCTGTATAGTATGTAAATGGTATTTATAGCACATGAACTGAAGGTCACTAATTACAGGAAAAGTATACACACATATACTCATGGAAACGAATAAATGAACACACGAAAGTGCAAGTGTTCCCATACTCTTTTTCCGGGTTTCTTGTCAGGCTCAATATTGCACGGTGAAATAACCACCATGGTCGACATCGAGTTGGAAGGAGTCAGTGTCATGCATTTTCGAGGGACAGTTTCACAAAGCACATGCCTTTGTTGCTTATTGTTTCTAAATGATTACACTATCACTGTATCATACCTGTCTATTGTTTCTAAATGCAGCCACACATACACATACACACGCATGCACGTCGTCATATGAGCCAAATATTCTCAAGCACGACGTAAAACCCAATTTCACCTCACCTCACCTATTGTTTCTAAATGATTACACAATCACTCTGCCATCCCTGTCTATTGTCTTTATGTGTTAAACTGTGTATAGACTGTTCGCTAGAGAGCACTACCTCCCTCACTTGTAGATCACTTGCCTCATGATACTACTACATGTATATATATTTGAATTATACAAAAGTTGAAATCCGTAAGTCATCTCTGATTTGAAGGTATCCAAGAGAGTTCTGAGAGAACTTGGCAAATATCAAAGAACTCTTGAAACCAATCCATGTGTATTATTTTACGACAAAGCAGCACCCTCAGCTCATACCTCACAATTTTGACATCTCTGACTTACGTTAAGCTTCTGTATCTCTTGTACACTGGTTAAAAGAAGCTCATGTGAATAAATCAGCACTTACATTTCAATGACTAATACATAGAAGATACAAGACACATCACATGCTTTCATCTCATCCATTCACTTGGAACATTATCAAACTACTGCTTCATTAAAAGAAGTATGACTACTAAAACTATGCTGCAGACACAATTGTCGTTTTGACATTTATACTCATGGAAACGAATAAGGGAACACGTGAAAGTACAAGTGTTCCTTTATTCTTTTTCAGATTTCTTCACAAGGTATGCATTGCACCGAGGTGAAATTCTGGACATAAAGAAAGGAACACTTGGACTTTCATGTGTTCACTTATTCGTTCCTATGGGTATATGTTGTATATGAGGGAAATATCATTTACAGTTTTTTCGCTCAATGTTGATTTAGAAACAGCCTGCCAACTTTGTACCCTTGACGCTTGAATACATAAGGCCCAGATACTTCCCTTCATTTCAAAACCCTTATTTGTGTTTGATCCAGGTCCATTATCGAGTTTCACGCTACTGTGATGAAGTGATGTACCACAAGGGTAGCTTTGTTGAAAAGGCCCAGACCACTCGAGATGGGAATCTAGCTGATCTGCTGATTGATGCCATTTATCGAGATCTCAACAAGCACAGACTATTCAGACTGGACATAGCTAACTGACAATGACAATACGCCGATCTGAAGCAAGTAATTGATCTCATTTCACCTTAAATGTCAGTTACAGGTTTAGAATCACTTTGCGATCGTAATTAGGTTGTTGTCAATGGTTTATATATACTTACTTGCCTCAGGCGTGATCCGATTATTTACGTGTCTGCCTAAAGGCGTGGATATAGTGGTCGGAAGCTCGCATGTCATGAACGACTCAGGCAAGAATCCACATCGGAATTTGCCACCTTCATGTTAGACTAATCGTACTAAATTTACACCAATATATTTCGATTGAAACACGCGATCAAACACAAGTGTATTGTAAAAGTAAGAAACGGCCTGAATTTCGGCTTTGAGGTAACCCTGAAGCGTCACAGAAATTGCACTTCCGTAAACTTTATGACGTCGTTACGTCAGTGATTACTTGTACTTTATAAAAAGACATGACAAAGGTTTAATCTGGGGGATACCAAGTTTTATTAATACGTACAGGATATCTGAATGCGTGATTTTAATATCTTAGTGAAGTGGTTCATTATTATAACTACAATCACTGAAAAGCATACATAATTAAAATCAGTATACAATGATCTCAGAAATTCCACTTTCACTCTACTGAAAATATTAGTTTAAACCTACGCCACGTCAGTAATCATTTACTCTGTAACCACCTAACTCATTGTCATTGTGTCACGGTAGAATGGCGACAAAGCATCTGTGGCTGCGAACGTCAATTAGACCACCATTTGATATAGGTGAGGCAGCGGTGGCACATTGGCAACTACACAGATCTGTTTCTGTCGGTAAATAGCTTGCAAAGTCCTCGGCACATGTAACGACTGAGGCAATGGTATATTGCCATCGCCTACCCTTGCTCTTTAGGAAGCTCCGTACAGGCTCTGGCCACAACGAGACCTGGATTGAAGAAACCCGAAGACCTGAGGAAGTAAGAAACCTGATGACGGAAAACAGACTTTGGGATATTTGGACAAGGTGAACTAACGTTTCCGATTCTCATCCATTAGTAGGCGTCCTTCCATCACATCCTAGACCCGTTCTGCTGTAGAGTTGAAGAGATATGGCCGCCATGACAGTAAAGACATGTTAGACTGCACCTGAAAGTGTGTCGCATCACATGCAACGCGTCCGTGGGCAATTATCCTGCTGTAATGTAACGTTATGTCCCTGCATTTGCACAAATTTAAGAACATGACCCCGAACGACGTCGTCCCCGTAGAGAATACCGTCAAACTGCCACTAACAAAGATAAGCTATAAGCCCAATGAGTTTCAATGCCACCCATACCATTACACACCCACCCCTAAACTGACCACGATGAGTAACGCAAGCGTCGCTGAAACGCCCTGTAGGCGCCCTAACTACGAACATCAGAGCTACTACGTGAACGCCGAATTCTTCTGCATGTAGATGTCACAACCATGTATTTTGTTGTGGTGTCACAAGTTGATATCATAATTTGTTTCATTGAACATTAAACATTCATGCTGCTCCTGTTTTCAGCGTACCCACGACCCATAGACCTAGATTTGCAGTAATCGTGACACTGCACACGGTGTTTTTCACGTTCAAACCTTTGTGAGCAGCAAAACAGTACCCATGTGTATGAGTGCAACCAAGTCTCAGATACAAAAGCTACAAAGAGTACAGAATGTAGCAGCCCACATTGTCACAAGATCCAGGAAGAATGATCATATCACACCTATTCTATACTTTCTACAATGGTTGCCTGTTGATTTCAGAATTCAGTTTAAACTTCTCTGCCTTGTCTTCCGCTGTCTGTCTGGAACTGCCCCTACATATGTATCCAGTCTTCTTTCTCTGTACAAGCCTTCTCGTTCGCTCCGTTCGCAAGATAAAAATCTGCTTGTCCCTAAAACAAGAACAGTGCAGTATGGAAACAGATCCTTTGCCTATGCAGCACCAGTGGCCTGGAACAAACTTCCACAGAATCTCAGGGACTGTACTGACTTTGTCACATTCAAATCCCAGTTCAAAACACATTTTTTCAGGACAGCCTTTTCAAATATCATTGTGTAATTTGTTACATTCTATCTGCGCTTTGAGCATGGACTGCATGGATACCAGCGCATTACAATGTGTTATGATGATGATGATGATGTTACGCTCCATACGGCCGATTCACGTCAGCTGCAGTTACCCGTTACGGTATCGAGCCAGCTCGGTTAGCGTTCATTACTATTCAATACCAGAAGTTGCTACAGCCAACTACAGAGATAGAAACGCCAGAAGGCACCAAGTCAGAATACAATGCGACACACAATATTGACTCTGTTTTCATCTATATACTAACAAATCAGGGCAAACATGTACTTTATTTTAGAACCGACTTCCATATCGTTTCAGATATACAAACAGTCCAAAATCAGAAACATCGTTCAGCAGAATAGTGCAAAACAAGATCACTTTGTGTGCTGGCGGTTAGGAGCCTGATTCTGGGAGTGGGGGTTCAAATCCCGGATGGGACTCAACCTAACAAGTGTACTAGAACCTGTACTTTACTGAGAAATTGTAATCCCAAACATCATTAACATATGTTACATTTCACCTCTTTCTAAAGGCATTGTGTATAGAAGCTCCGACCATCCTATTATGACGAATCAGTATTCTGATGTTGGGAGTGGCGTAATGTTCGTTTTCGGTTGACAAGGGTTTACAGGAGTTAAGGTACATGCTGGTAATATTGATACTCTTGGTTTCGTTTACAATTTTACATTTACAAATCTTACATTTACTAAGTGTGTTTTATCCGGGTTAGAATTGATCTTCAGTAACCCATGCTTGTCGTTAGAGGCGACTCTTTGCTGGCTTGGATGACACATGTCATCGGTTCCCATTTGCGCAGATCGATGCTCATGCTGTTGGTCACCGGATTGTCTGGTCTAGACTCGATTGTTTACAGACCGCCGCCATATAGCTGGAATATTGATGAGTACGGTGTAAAATTAAACTCACTCACTCACTGGACTTGGGATGTGGGTTTTGTCACTGATATTGACCCGAGGAAGAAGCAAATATCACATGGTTATTGTAACATTTGCACCACTTAATCTGAAGCACAGTTAGTTTTTTACGTCAGTATGATAACTCTGGTGGACATCATCTCCCAAACGTGTTCAATGTTTCAAGTAACCTTAAAATATTCGGCGAAAAAACAATTTCACCGATGGATAACCTATGTGGATGTGCCATCTTGATGAGAGGAATGTTGTTCCAAGGACACGTGAGATCAAGTGTTGACAGTGTCATGACGTCATGAACTTCAGTGTCTTCTGTCGCTAAATGGAGTACTCTCGGTACTTTGATCTTTCAGCAAAGCATCTTAGATTAAGGAGTGGTATCCCCCGGCTGTGTCGTTGTACAGAGTAGGCTTAATAACTATTTCTACACATATGCCCACGCATATAGTATACCTGACGGCTCTGGTGTTAATAAGGTTTTACACAGGTTAGGGTGCTATGTCAAATGTTCCTACAAGCTGCCTCCTGGAATAAGGTAGTGGTTGGGAGCGGGCCATCTAGGATTGTTCTTATGTGTGTAATTTGTTTCCAGCTCCCCTGCAGTTTTACCTTTTTATGCATCATCGTTTTAATGTAAATCCCTTTCCCTATCTTCCTCTACAGTCTAGGCACGACAAACCAGGGGATGATAGCGCGAGCAACGACCAAGGCCTTCGGGATGGAAACAAAACAAAAACAGGTTTATTGGACAGGAGACACAATTTAACCTCTCGTTCTTTATTTCAGTCCGCTCCCACGGCAAGCACTGTTTGGTGGTGGGAACCTTTTCTGGACTTATCCTCTCGGGGATAAATGTCAAGTCTCGAAAACAATACGTAGTAACGAATATTCCGATGGAGCCTGGTGCGTGTTCATAACAACACACTCCACGTGCATGTGATTTACACTGTATACATACAGTCTTCAAAACTTTCTTGTTTATTTTCAACAAAAGAAATTTTGTATAGGTCAGATAATATGGGTGTATTTAGTTTGAGATAATGTAGATGCGTTTTAAGTTACAGAAATATTATTATGAAATAGTAAGTTACTGACGTCCCACATATGGCACGAGGTAAATGATCTGTGAAATAGTCATCTTGGTGTAGTGTGACTTTATTATAGGAAATATATACATAACCATATTTAAATCACTTGACATAAATGGTTTAACACCTGAGTAAATTGGGGAACAAAAGCCAGACCTAGCCATCAGGCTACCCTTATGACAACAAGCGACTTTGACAGAATCGTCTATGAAAACAAGTTGTAACTCGGAAGCTAGGCAAAGCAGGTGGCAAAATTAAATGACAGTAGATTGTGAAAACAATTGTCACGATTTCGGGTTTAGACAAACCTGTAAACAAGATGATTTCCCCCCGGAAATGTACATGAATTCTACAGCGCCCCTCATGGGCACACCTCACGTTACGTCACGGAGACGCGCCCCTCTGATTGGTTGAAATTTCGTTCGCGGGAGAGAACTGTGCACTGTTGTCAAAAAGGTCGATTTAAGTTAATTAAATGTCGAAATGAGTAGTATTAATGACAGGGTTTCATTTTTAACGATGCCAATAAATGATTTATGTATTTGTACCCCTATATGCGATCTTTAATGCATTCACACACTGCGCTATGCCAGTGCAATGTTTAAGTTGGTAATAGCGATAAGCGGGATATTTACATAATACATGATCAATAACCGAGGATTAACTAACTCGGCGATTCTATTATCTGATTGGTAATTAATTAACATGTTAGATATAATTATTATACTAGCAATTAGAGATAGATGTAGAGTGAATATATAAGGAGTGCCTACCTGTAACGAGAAAGATCGACTTTAGAAAACAGATTAAAAAGAAGTATGGCTGCCGGACAGACCATTCACAAACCAGCAGTTACTATGTGAAAACAACCTGTCAAATTATCAAAAAATTACTATTCAAGACCGACATCTGTAATATCTTCGTATTATATATTAGCAAACACACTAGGCATAAGTAATCTTGAGCCAAAAGATTTAGTAAGAGTCACAAGACATTATCCGATCATTGGGGGCGGTGGGGTAGTCTAGTGATTAAAGCGTTCGCTCGTCACGCCGAAGACCAGGGTTCAATTCCCCATATGGGTATAATGTGTGAAGCCCATTTCTGGTGTCCCCCGCCGTGATATTACTGGAATACTGCTAAAAGCGGCGTAAAACCAAACTCACTAACCACTCACTCATCATGGGCTTTAGAGGCCGCCCTTTTACAATGTTGAGATGATCGACACTCAAACTCATTATCATCAACTCTTGCAAGTAATCGTATTAGTTAAGTATGGTTTCCGAATTGTTTCAAACTAAACTCGGCGTAAAACTAAACTCACTCACTATCAGATCATTGGATCTGCGGCTCCTCGTCTCCTGTACGGAACAACAGGACTGTCTCATGGCGTGTTACTTTATAACTGGCTGTAGTTTGGCGTAAATGATTATAGCAGCATTGGACGTAAGACAGCATCCATGGTTGTCCATACTCAGCCCGTGTCGCGAATGTCACCCCGAGGCTCATCTTTTCTTGACAGTTGGTAATTGGTTCCCACTGTCTCATGATTTAGTGGTGTTGAACATATCTAGTCCTCCTGACAAGTAATGATGTACACGTACATGTTGAACATCAAGTAACATAACTATCTCCTGACAGATAATGATACTCATGTTGAACATTAACATATGGTGTTGAACTATCTCCTGACAGTACTGATAATGATACTCATGTTGAACATTAACATAACTATCTCCTGACAGATAATGATACTCATGCTGAACATTAACATAACTATCTCCTGACAGATAATGATACTCATGCTGAACATTAACATATCTTCTATCTCCTGACAGATAATGAACATGTAACATAACATATCTCTCCCTGACAGATAATGATACTCATGTTGAACATTAACATACTCTATCTCCTGATGATACTCATGTTGGTGACATTAACATAACTATCTCTGACATTAACATAACTATCTCCTGACAGGTAATGATACTCATGTTGAACATAACTATCTCCTGACAGATAATGATATTAGCTCATGTTAATACTCATGTTGAACTTAACATAACTGAACTAACATTAACATATCTATCTCCTGACAGGTAATGATACTCATGTTGAACATTAACATCTAACTATCTCTGACAGGTAATGATACTCATGCTGAACATTAACATAACTATCTCCTGACAGGTAATGATACTCATGTTGAACATTAACATAACTATCTCCTGACAGATAATGATACTCATGCTGAACATTAACATAACTATCTCCTGACAGGTAATGATATTCATGTTGAACATTAACATAACTATCTCCTGACAGATAATGATACTCATGCTGAACATTAACATAACTATCTCCTGACAGATAATGATACTCATGTTGAACATTAACATAACTATCTCCTGACAGATAATGATACTCATGCTGAACATTAACATAACTATCTCCTGACAGGTAATGATACTCATGTTGAACATTAACATAACTATCTCCTGACAGGTAATGATACTCATGCTGAACATTAACATAACTATCTCCTGACAGATAATGATACTCATGTTGAACATTAACATAACTATCTCCTGACAGATAATGATACTCATGTTGAACATTAACATAACTATCTCCTGACAGATAATGATACTCATGCTCAACATTAACATAACTATCTCCTGACAGGTAATGATACTCATGCTGAACATTAACATAACTATCTCCTGACAGGTAATGATACTCATGCTGAACATTAACATATCTATCCACAGTGAGGTCTTAATGATCAGGAACAGAACTTGCTAATATTACGCATTAACTTTCCAAACCTAGGTACACATAAATCACAAGCACGTTTCACAAAATACTTTGTCAGACACGATCAGGGTTGTAGTAAAGCCTTTGGATGAAGAGTCCGCTTATGTCGCCAAAGGTATGGGATCGACTCCCTACATGGGCACAATGTGTGGAGCCAATATCTGGTGTTCGTGGCGTGATATTGATCTAATGTTGCTGAAAGCGCCGTCAAACCATATTCAGTCACTCACTGTCAACACCATCCGCTTCAACAGTTAATGCTAGGTGGTTTTGCTGTCATACTTACTGAAGTAACGTCATTGTGAAAGTAATTACTTTTTCACTTTGCAGTAGATGAAGGACAGTTGACTTGGAGAGGTGGCCTGGCTTGACGTAAGAAATAATCGATGATCTTCGATCCGCGCGTATGGCTTTCATACTCACGTCTTTGTAGAAACGCACTTAATGTTGAAAGAAGTAGCTGGTATCTGGATGTGACAAATTTTTAAAACTTTTATCGTAAGGAAGGCTGCCTAATCTGGCATTCTTAGTTTGAAGTCATATACTGATCACCGGACCTGAATAGGTGTATATAAATACACTTCCCGATGTAATTATCTAATATGATTTACCGGGTAAACACAATTATCACTTCAGGCACTATCTGGGATTTACTCCCATTGGTTAGACATCCCAATTATCAGACACTGGACTAGGGATTAATTAGGGCAACACCCATATAGACATGGGAATGTCCCAACTGGATACTTCAAACAGTTGATCCTAAGGAAAACTGTCATTGTGTATCTTGGAGTTACTTTTTATATAAAACGGTCTTTCAAATTATCTATATGAAATCTGTCAGCAAGCTACTAAAGCCATGTACTTTGTTTTACGCAGAAGTCGAATGTTAAACTTATCAATACAATGTCAACTATATCTCTTTGATTCAATGGTTTATTGATTCAAACCAATCTTCTTGTACTTGTCTGACTATTGGGATGTCTGACAAATGGGAATATACCCTACCTGGTATTGTATGACGTCATGTGTGCACAGTACTCCTGACATTACGTCAGCCATATTGTGACACTAAAGTTGTATGTAGAATGACGTCACAGTTCCTGATCCTTGTCACGTGTGTGGCTGCAAACCTGCATTGTTCATGGCTTCTTCAAGAGATGGCTTTGTGAGTTTGTTTTAGCATCATCAGTCCATAGTGATGTTCGGGTAAGATGATCAGCGGCTTAGTTTATGCTAGGTATATGAAATGTACACCTGACAATTAGAACAAGTGAATTGCTTAGTTCAAAACTTTTGTCATGCAATATCCCACATCTGTCTAGCTTATAATGCTTTACGGTAGAGCTTTTTCTGACGCCTGTAATAGCACCGATCTAACAATTTTTTACCAACAGTCTTATGGCGCCTCACAATACGACATGTCTTGATCATACTTCAAAGAAACATTACAGTCACCATACCATCAGGAATGTAAACTGACGTCCAAAAAAAAAGGGAAATTGTGTTTTGGGACTAGTTATTTTTCTACAAGTGCTTTGATCGTGACTTACAAGTCACAAACATTGCGTCCATGTGGTTGTGGTGGTCTCACCTTAGGCAAGTGAGTTAAAATGTTCAAAATTGACTCACCCAGCAGCGAATGGGTACCTGGTGGGATAGGTCACATGACTATTAACCTCCTAGTGCCTCACAAGCAGTTTGGATTAACGGGGTAATAATGTCCATTATGGTGTATGCTCTTTGAGCATGTCCGTGTGGCGTTGTGATCAGCGCCATATAAGTGGCCGTAAGTTGTTTCCATGCTGCTATTGCACCACCGATATCGTATTCATGATATTTCCTTTAAGAATATATGTGGTGTTATGGCATCATGTACACAATGTTTGTGATTTGCAAGCCACATTTTAAATAATAACATTGTTTTCAGAAAATAATCTCCAAACTACCTTTCGTTTATACGTCAGTTTATCATTTAAATAATAGTGATAAAACACTAAAAAGACTGTGGTATGAGGGGTGACTTGAATTTCTTGTTCAGTTGTGCAAATAAGATGGAAAAGAATTGACTGTTGGTTCGTTAACCATTGTCACCTGAACAGGAGTTTAAGAGTTGGGAGTTGTACTAATGTATGCATTCATGTCCTCGATCATGACCCGACCTTTCATATTTATGTAACAAAAGGCAAACACTTAACTTAAAGAAGTATTAATCTTCCTTCCATCAAACATCCTCATCGACTGGAATCCGCGAAGGCCCAATTCCTGAATTGATCCTGTTAACGATGTTAGCAGCTTGAAGAACATCCCTGATACTAATTTCCTTCTCGAGCGGAGACCATGGCCATGCCAAAGATATTTTGTGCGGATTCAGCAAAACATAGTGCTGAAATCTAATTAGAATCTGTACAACTATTTTGTGTCTGTATCTGATCTGTACAACTATATCTGGTATTAGTGCAAAGCTTGTATGCTGTGTATTTTCCGAAAATAGATTCTTAAAATTTAAAACATATTTTGTCACTTTCATATCAGATGTACGGCTCAAGATTAAAGCTGTGATTAATATTTGTAATGTTAGATAAATACTAAAATAAAACTCAGTCGGGACACCTTGGTTTACCGTGTTAAAATATCGACAAACGGTACCGTAAAGCTTGTTGTTCAAGAAGACGTCACCATAGTAACGGTTGTTGAAATTGTGTTGAAATTGTCTCCGGGACATATTCTCATTTGTGCAAAGGTCCTTTTTAAAGCTAACGAGGTTTCTGTGATTACAGTATTTGCATCAAACGAATCTCAAAGGCTCCGTTGTTGAAAACGTACAAATTTTGAACTCGGTGGATGGGAAGTACCAAATTACTGAACTTACTCCTTTTACGGACTAGAACAGGTATTTAATGTCGTGAGGGTCACGAAAACAAACACAGAGGCTCTGAATTGTATGCTCAATCAATACTCTCAACCATGTATGTCGTGTTCGGATATAACAGGTGTATGCAGAAATACTAAGTGATATTGAGTGATGGTTACGGATTGAGGTGAAAAAGGAAGGACCAACTTGACAACGAACAGGGCATGCTGGCGTTGCATTGGGAGGTTACAAATACCAAGTAAGACGACACGCGTGTATAGTACAAATGAACATTTGAGATGACTTCGTCAATATTGGGTCATATTTCAACGACCGGGCAAACATTCGATTATACCTTTTTTTATATGGTGTAGCATGGTATACGATGTCTACAAAGGAACAAATTCCACTTTTCCTGCAGCACTTGGTCTATTTGGGTGACGTGGAAGGTTGACGTCAACGTCAGTGTACACGTCTCCAAATCATGGTGATGTATTATAAAAGGTGAGGACACTCTCTGGTTTTGCTCGAGGTAGTCAGTTACAACTTGTGCAAAGTTGGCGCCTTTACAATATGCACTTTAAATGTGGGCGCATTTGAACATCAAACGCAGTACAACATGGTGTACAAACGCCACAGCTATGGGCGTCTTAGTAGTGTTTCCTGTGACCCTAGATTTGAACATCAAACGCAGTACAACATGGTGTACAAACGCCACAGCTATGGGCGTCTTAGTAGTGTTTCCTGTGACCCTAGATTTGAACATCAAACGCAGTACAACATGGTGTACAAACGCCACAGCTATGGGCGTCTTAGTAGTGTTTCCTGTGACCCTAGATTTGAACATCAAACGCAGTACAACATGGTGTACAAACGCCACAGCTATGGGCGTCTTAGTAGTGTTTCCTGTGACCCTAGATTTGAACATCAAACGCAGTACAACATGGTGTACAAACGCCACAGCTATGGGCGTCTTAGTAGTGTTTCCTGTGACCCTAGATTTGAACATCAAACGCAGTACAACATGGTGTACAAACGCCACAGCTATGGGCGTCTTAGTAGTGTTTCCTGTGACCCTAGATTTGAACATCAAACGCAGTACAACATGGTGTACAAACGCCACAGCTATGGGCGTCTTAGTAGTGTTTCCTGTGACCCTAGATTTGAACATCAAACGCAGTACAACATGGTGTACAAACGCCACAGCTATGGGCGTCTTAGTAGTGTTTCCTGTGACCCTAGATTTGATCAAGTCTCTAAGGTAATAATTAATTGTTTAAATGAAAATGTCTAAAAAATATCAATAACAGACTGTCGTCCTCAGATGTACTGTCTGCTCATCTAGACTTGCCTCTTTAAAGGATAGGGGGCGGTGGGGTAGCCTAGTGTTTAAAGCAGCGTAAAACCATACTCACTCACTCTTTAAAGTATAGAATTAGTATACATCCATGTGCTTTGCATTCAGTATAGCCTTGGAGCAAGGCCATTGTGACCCTTCTGTGGTCAATACACGTTCAGGTAGCCATAGTGATCCGGCGCCAGAATATTACGGACATAACACCCCCCACCGCCCCCACACACATCTGCCCTGTCGTTATACTGACCTTGGGTTTTGTTCGGACGCTCGGACTCATGTATGCATATCGTATCGTGAATCAGGACTGTGACTTAAGATATTACATGAGGCCATGGTGATGCCATCCTCCCCCCTAATCCTAAACACCCATGGCGCCTGATGTGTGTTGATCTCTTATCGTTGGTACCACGGTTTATCGTCGTTGGTGTAGATTACCTGATTTCTGATGGTGCGCCCAGAAACTTGAACTCACGTTGCCCTGCTACAGATCGTTGCGATTTTGGTGGCTGTTTAGACGCGATTTAAAAAACCCGGGTTTCTGATTTATCGAACTGTTGTTGAAACGCGTGTATTTCAGAGATATGAGTGGTGATTTGTCGGTGCGTGTAAGGCGTGATTACTGTGAGTGTGATAGATCCATGGATACTTTGCCTCACGTAGACGTGAAGTCTGTGACACCGCTCTTCTATGAGGGTACCAGTTTTGTTAATGTTGCTGTTTTTCTTCGCAAGATAGGAACCGAGTTTTCTTCACCTTTAATCTACACGCTTCCAGACAAAAATAGTTTATTGATACACGTAGACTAATCACTCTCTTTGTAATCCCGACGCCCGTCCTTCGCTTGCGTGGTGTCACGCATCTGGTGGAAACCCTCACGGCTGGGATAAACTGCTTGGCCTTCACAAGTTTAACCTACGAGGCAATTGTACCCGGAACAGTCCTTTCTCGCTATCTTGGTTGTCCTATTTCTCTCCATCTTGGTTGTCCGTTCTCGCTATCTTGGTTGTCCTATTTCTCTCCATCTTGGTTGTCCGTTCTCCCTATCTTGGTTGTCCTATTTCTCTCCATCTTGGTTGTCCGTTCTCCCTATCCTGGTTGTCCTATTTCTCTCTATCCTGGTTGTCCGTTCTCCCTATCTTGGTTGTCCTATTTCTCTCCATCTTGGTTGTCCGTTCTCGCTATCTTGGTTGTCCTATTTCTCTCCATCTTGGTTGTCCGTTCTCGCTATCTTGGTTGTCCTATTTCTCTCTATCCTGGTTGTCCGTTCTCGCTATCTTGGTTGTCCTATTTCTCTCCATCTTGGTTGTCCGTTCTCGCTATCCTGGTTGTCCTATTTCTCTCCATCTTGGTTGTCCGTGCTCGCTATCTTGGTTGTCCTATTTCTCTCCATCTTGGTTGTCCGTTCTCGCTATCTTGGTTGTCCTATTTCTCTCCATCTTGGTTGTCCGTTCTCGCTATCTTGGTTGTCCTATTTCTCTCCATCTTGGTTGTCCGTTCTCGCTATCTTGGTTGTCCTATTTCTCTCCATCTTGGTTGTCCGTTCTCGCTATCTTGGTTGTCCCTTTTCCCTATCTTGGTTGCCCTCTTTCTCTCTATCCTGGTTGCGCTTTCTCCCTATCTTGGTTGTCCATTCTTTCTTTGTTATCCTTTCTCTCTATGTTGTTATCCTTTCTCCCTATCTTGGTGGTTGCTTCTCTTTCTTCTGTTATCCTCGCTCTCCATCTTGTTTGTCCTTTCAATCTTAGCCATCCTATCTCTCTATCCTTTCCCTTTAGCTTGGTCCCGCTTTACCTCTATCTTGATCACCCCGTCCCTCCAACTTCCTTCCCCTTTGTCTCTATCTCACGTGTCCTATCTCATTATAATCACTGCCACTTCTCACTATCCCGGAGGGGCGGTGGGGTAGCCTAGTGGTTAAAGCGTTGGCTCGTCACGCCGAAGACCGGGGTTCGATTCCCCACATGGGCACAATGTGTGAAGCCCATTTCTGGTGTCCCCCGCCGTGATATTGCTGGAATATTGCTAAAAGCGGCGTAAAACTAAACTCAGTCAGTCAGTCAGACTCACTATCCCGAATGTCTTTTCTCTCTCTATTTTGACTGTCTCATTGTCTCTAGTTGGTTGTCCTTTCTCTTCACGTAAACGTGATATTCACCCACCAGTTTTAATGTCCAGCTTAGAGAATAGCAACATGATCTGAACGACACACCCAAAGGCATCCGGACAATGTATATCCTATCTTTAATTTGTAAATCTAATATAACAGCTAGTTATTGAGACTGTGAATTATGCTCAATAGAAATTATAAGGTTCACAAAACCACAAGAAAAATCCTTGACACTACAAAGTGATAGGGCGGTGTCCTCTTCCGAAGCCCTCCACAACCCCAGCAACACTCGGAGGACGTTATTCATTCTAAGTTACCCATGAGTCGTGTAGTATCATATCAAACATCATCAGGACATTGGTTGTTTCTTCTTTATCTACATCTTCGAACAACTACATCGACATTTGAGTTTCAGAAGCATCTGTCCTTTGTATGTAGTGAATGTACACGGCATAGCGTTAGGTGGTGGTGGTGGAATTGGGTTTAACGTCGTGCTTGAGAATATTTCGCTCATATGACGACGTGCATGCGTGTGTATGTGTATGTGTGGATGCTTGTACTAGCCCAGACTGAAGCTGGTTTTATAGTGCTAGCTCACTGAGATACCACGCCGCAGTGAAGCATGAATACCCCACTCAGACACATTATACTGACTCCGAGCCGACCAGTCCTTGTTGTACCCATTAATGCCGAGCGCCAGGCAGGGACCAACAAGTACCATATTTTAACGTCTTTTGGTATGACGCGGTCGGGGATCGAACCCGCGACCTTCCGCACTCCGGGCGGACGCTCTAACCACTACACCACGGAGGCGGTCCTCATAGCGTTAGGATTTACTCTTCCAACAAGTGGGGCCTTGGTTCGTCCATTCTTACTGTAGTTCCACACGTGAGTGTTCTATTTCTCGTTAAGATATATGATATTGTTGTCTATTTCTGTTCCTACTCTAAGAGACACTCTATGTGTTTACAAGGAAAACACGTGTAAGTAAATACAATACGTCGTCGCCAGAGACAAGCAAATAGAAAGCAATATGACGTACCTAAAACAATATTCCGTTCAATATTTGATCTTATTTTGCTGATGTTTAATGTTGTCTTAATCATAGGTATAGGTTGTAGTGAGTGAGTGAGTATGGTTTTACACCGCTTTTAGCGATATTCCAGCAATATCATGACGGGGACACCAGAAATGGGCTTCACATAATGTACCCATGACGAGCGAACACATTAACCACTAGACTACCCCACCGCCTCGTATAGGTTGTAGAAACATGACGTATGTACGTTGTGAAATTTTGAAAGTAACATAAACTGGCGAGTACTACTTCAATAATCAATGTTGCCGTAATTTCGTTATGGGAACCCAATGTCTGTGTGTAATTACCTGGATACTGTGGTATTTTGGTCCATGAGAATCTGTCAGATGGTCAAGATTTGTCTAACAAACAAGGATAGAAAATAGCTGCGGCGGGTCAAGCGCATCTGTCATCGAGTGTCCATGTTTGTGTTTTAACAGTTTAATAATCTGCTTCAATATTGCATATGCAACAATCTTAGTCAGTAAACAAGGACGATGTAAACAAACTGCAGTTTACAGCGCCCATCAACGTAATAACACAGATGCAAAAACAGCTACATGTGACAAAACACCATGTACTGATGTTTAGTTAATGGGAACGTATACTGTCACACTAGCCTCCCTTGGTTTGTTTGTTTATTGTTTACGCTGCACTCAGCAATATTCCAGCTACATGTATATGGCGGCGGTCTGTAAATATTCAGGTCTGGACCAGACAAGCCAGTGATCAACACTATGAGCATCGATCTACGCAACTAGGTTACGATGACATGTGCGAACCAAGTCAGCGAGCCTGACTACCCGATCCTTCCACAACAAGGATGAGTTGCTGAAGACCCTAGCTAACCTGGATCTTCACGGGTCCCTCCCTTGGTAACTTCTTGGTCAAAGTTTCAATTAAAACAAGAATACTCACAGGCGATTTACCTTTTATATCACGAGCGTTCACAAAAACAAGTGAACATTTAAAGCATTTCTATACATCACCATCCACGGTGACGTATTTTGAAATAGTCATTGTTCCAATCACCCGCATTCTGATTGTCAGAACAGTCTTTCTGTATTTGCCAGTAACAGTGGTTTCTGCAAAATATTTAGACAAATAATTCAATATATATAACAAGAGACAGGTGTAAATATAATTTAAACGAGACATACATAAAACACGATCGTCACAGTAGGCAATGTTCATGATAGTTCATCATCCCTGATGCTTATCAGTAGTGCAAGAACTCTTTTACATATAACCCCTTTTCGTTAGAATGACAGACATTATCGTAAGTTTACCTATACAACTCGAAAGATGGCTACAGGTAATTACTATTGTAGCCGATTGAAATTAAAATGTTTTTATCGACATAACCTTCAAACATTTAACAGTCATACTTTAAACGTGTGAAATACTATTTCCGAAGCATTCAAGATCGCTTAAGCCGAGGAAACAAATTGTCTACAGTTTAGATGAAATTTGTTGTTAAAGTACAAGAATTACAATTGTTAGGTCGGCCTTCTAGAAGTTGTGAGTCAATAATAAAGTACAAGAATTACAATTGTTAGGTCGGCCTTCTAGAAGTTGTGAGTCAATAATAAAGTACAAGAATTACAATTGTTAGGTCGGCCTTCTAGAAGTGGTGAGTCAATGATAAAGTACAAGAATTACAATTGTTAGGTCGGCCTTCTAGAAGTTGTGAGTCAATAATAAAGTACAAGAATTACAATTGTTAGGTCGGCCTTCTAGAAGTGGTGAGTCAATGATAAAGCATACAACTTCATGGATGCCAACTTCTTGTTTATTGCGTAGAGCGACGTTCAGTGTAGATTCTTAGCTTAGCTTGAAAACGGTGTGAGAATCTACACCGAAACATCACTGTGTGCAATAAACACGAGCTCGTTATCAATAAAAGCCTATGTTTTATTATTAAGTTTTATTATATCATCTTATATTAACACGTTAAACAGAGGCACACAATTTGTGTTCCACCTCTACAGATGCTTACCTAGCAATAAGAGTTTACTGTACAAGAAGTTCGTCAACTTAGTATTTGATTTTTTTCTTAATATATGTTACTGTTTCTGATTAAATTCTATAAAACTGGATCGAAAAGGGCAAATATTCAGAATTAAATAATAATACATGAGTTTGACAATCTATTCTGTATTTTCTTCCCAGTTATAATGTTAACGCATACTCCTAAAAGAGTTGTCAGAAAGTAAATGAAGAAAAACATCTCTTAAAGCTGCGTTCACAGACATCACGTGAAGCCACAAGCAACATATGTTGGTGAACATGTTGGCAATATTAATACCGCCCTGTGCATAACATAATGACGTTTGAAGTATGTGGAAAAATAGTTAAGCTTTGCAGCGACACTGAATGTAAATGGTGGTAGAATATAATTTGACCTCAAGTTTTAAAAGATATAATCCATGGGACATGCTGGTTCTTCTAATTTAAAAAATAACCCACCATAGGCCCCCAACTGAACTGGAGGTCCCCAAACACACTGTTTCGGGGTCATTTCAGAAAAATACGAATATCTTTTTAAGCGCTGCTAGAAAAATATTACGGATGTCATCGATAAAAATATGTTGTTCATTGCTGCATTGGTCACGGAGGTGGCCATTGAGCTGAGTTGTCGCTACCAAGCGTAGACACATTGTACAGACACTGACCCACGGGAGATAACTCGCCTTAATCAAGGTAACTTGATGCTGACGTACCGTTGGATAATAAATGTATTTCATTTCTTAAGGTCTTTTCATTACAGGAGCTGCAAAACATTTTCTTGAAGGCAATGTTGAAACGTCTGTTTGTTTTCATGTAAATAACGAAGTTTAAGGCAGAATTCAAGCACTCGAGCACAATGTTCATGTTGCTGAGCAACAAAAACGTGTAGTTGTATTTTCCATTTGTAGAGAAAGATGGTACAAATCTCCTCATCAGGACTAAGACTGACCCTGGAGCAAGGCAGATGACGTAGACTGACGTCACGGCTAGAAGCATGACAGTTACCCGCCTTTCCTCCATGAGAATACCCGACTTTGCCAGATTTGAAGATTGTTTGCGAAACTTTTGACCTCTTTTGAGAGATGCCAGCACAGCTGTTGTGCAGAACAGAACCACAATACACGGGGTTATCCGCAGCAAGGTTGCTAGGGCAACGTTTATATAATTCTCCATTACACCTTCGTTCTTGATATAGAAGTCCGTCCAAGCCACGGACAAAACAGATCTGTTCTTCGTAGGATCTAGAGTCCATCTGGTATATGAACAAAACGTCAGGGGAAACATCGCAATTGACACCAGGATGAATATTGCAACGACAAGCTTCAGAGCGCGAGTACGTGTCACCACAGCCCTCACCTTCAGAGGGAAAAGGACGGCGAAACACCTTTCAATAGAAATCACCATGGTGAGGACACTGGTGATTCTTGCAAACGTAATTCCAATGATATACCACTGCGGCACCATAAACACGCCCCAGTTCTTCCCAGACACCACATCAAACATGGACACAATGCAGGACATCTTTCTGACACAGGTAATCAGCAGGTACAGTGTATCTGAAATAGCCAAGCTGATGAGTACCACTCTTGTCCGATCCCGTTTCTTCTGCTTCAGAAACACAACAAAACTCAGGATGTTGCCAATAATCCCCACAATAGTGATCACAGGAACAAGGCCACAGCTGGATATGTTTACGATAAACTCTGAAGTTGCCTCATCCACTATGTTGTCATTGTGCTGGTGTGATGAATAATTAGAAATGTACTTGCCCAAAACATGGATTGATTCGTTAGACACAACCAGAGACATGATGAGATATTCAACTGAATATGTTTTGGCAGTCTTGTTTGATGTTGAGAAGAAGCCTTTGATGGCAGTCAGTATCCAGGTATATTTATGTATTAAGTCCTGGGCTGTTACCTGGTGTAAAGTCAGTGACCATGGGAAACCTGTTCCGATTTACAGTTGGCATCTGTCTGTATTGTACTGGAGATATATTCTGAACGTTTGAGCAAGGTCCCCATGCAGTCGCGGTGGCAGGGACCAATAGGAGACGCCATCGATCACCAAACGACGAAGCAGTTTCCTAATGATCTTCAGTGACCCTGATGAACGAATGATGTTTGCTCTCCATCGTCTGAAAGGAGATACGGAGTTGGGGGCTCTTTTGTCGTATTTGCTCGGAGTTAATTATAAGACGACCAGAAGCACTTGATATTGGTTTTATACACGTTTAGTTGGTCTGAGGATTTTCAATTATACTGCCCACGTCTCCTGTTAAATCCTTCCGAGATAACCCGCCGCTGACACAGCATTGGACAAACGAGGTCCACCCGATCCAGTTTCCAACTGTCTGAACTGATTACAGGTTACATCAATATCAGAACGGTGTATGCCTCTGTAATATCATCTCCTGTTTCGTGATGTACTTGCATCGTCCAACCCCAAGGGACAGCGTCTGGAATACAATTACAACATAATGAGAAAAAATACATGTTGAAGCTGATCCACTATCAGACATTATTAATGTCGGATGTTGATTATCTCACACTATCCGCACAGGAAGAAACGTTGTCGTGAAATCAAACTTCAATGAAATTGGAGATGACTTTAACATTTCGTTTTTACTGTAAATTCTAGGTTGTAGTTTTCATATTGGGTATATTTTTGTCTCACCAGATTCAGTTTTTGTATTTTATGCAAAACGATCGAGACAGTTAACTATTTGATCGAATGATACTTTCGTCAAGAAAACATACTGTAATATAATCCACCATCTATGGTTGATCTACATTACACTGCTTGTCACTTGTGCTGAGAATTGTCTAACCGTAATATATGGTATGGCGGCAATTCCACAGCATTATTAATTTGAATGATAGAGCCATTACACCATGATACACAACGAATGTTATGTTTAATGGATGTTTTCCAACAAACAATCACTTATGTATTTTTGTGAAATGTGTGAGGGGCGATGATAAAACACGACGTCTTTAACCATTTCATGAGCACCGGATGTGATCAATGGTGATTCCTTGTCCATTTATGTGTTTATCAGTACAATTTTGCATTTTAAATGTAGTGGATTCTCTTCCGGCAGATACTCAAGACTGGCCATTCACTGGCGTCGGGGTTTTATGCTTTTTATTTTCACTTGTTAATCTTACAAACATGTAGATCTGGATGCCATTATAAGACACGTTCTTGTCACAATAATGCAGAGATAAGCCCAATCTGATAAGCCTAAACCTTATAAGCCCACTCTGTGGTTATTCCTTTGTTTCACAAAACGTTCAGCCCCGACAGTTAGATGAACTGATCACAGAAACCGTTCAGCCCTGACAGTTAGATGAATGGGTCACACAAAACGTTCAGCCCTGACAGTAAGATGAACTGATCACACAAAACGTTCAGCTCTGACAATTAGATCATGAACTGATCACACAAAACGTTCAGCTCTGACAATTAGATGAATTGATCACACAAAACGTTCAGCCCTGACAGTTAGATGAACTGATCACACAAAACGTTCAGCTCTGACAGTTAGATGAACTGATCACACAAAACGTTCAGCCCTGACAGTTAGATGAACTGATCACACAAAACGTTCAGCCCTGACAATTACATGAACTGATCACACAAAACGTTCAGCTCTGACAGTTAGATGAACTGATCACACAAAACGTTCAGCCCTGACAGTTAGATGAACTGATCACACAAAACGTTCAGCTCTGACAGTTAGATGAAATTTGTCCTGCTTTTTTCGCTCGCCTCTCGGTTGTCATTCTAAACCAGTTACATTTCCAATTATTGTTGGTTAGTTTCTACCAACGACGTGTCCTCGTACCCCACAGTCTGCAATATCACATGTACATGAAGGGCTGCCTCTATCCCTTTCACTCTTGACTAAAACAATTGATGTCATCATAATGAGCACTCGTTTGCCCGAAATAATTGTTTATAAAAATGTTTAGGTTGAATGAGAACTGAGGTAGCAGATTTGCAACCACATGACCGGAAGCATGTTTGAAATGTAAGTATATGTCAAAGAACAAATATATGTCTTAGACACGCATCAACAGTTGTGTATTTTGCAAATATCGGTTTAGACAATTCCTTGAAGGTTATATAAATACGAACAGTTTCTCTCATAGCATCGTGTCGTATAAATCCATATAAATCCTCCCCTGACGAATTGGAATGCGTCACATTGTACTTTATCGAAAAGAGGTCAGCAATGAGTTGATATTTTTGGGGTTTCTAGACAATTTGATTATAAAGTACTATTGTACATAGAAACCAGCCTACGACTGTTGTATAAGGCCGTTGCATAAACTCATACACCAAACTATACACAACTTTAAACAAATATCCCACATACATTGAACACTATTGTTATAATGACTGGAGATTGTGTATATAATATACAAATAGTCGATTGATCGATCCAGTGGATTGACATTAACTCTGAACAATACTGATGTACGATATTGTTGAGACGCTGGTTGTTTATACTGCTCTATTTAAATAGAAGAATGCCATCCAAAAGTATAAAACACATTATATACAACCTATTTCTCTTTCCATTTGAACTCCCGACTGCTTGAATTCTGAATTAAGTTGAAACCAACTTGTTCAGGGGCTTAAATTGGCGCTGATATGCGCGTAGTGCAAGAACGCTGAGTTTCAGCCAAATGACCAGTGCCAAACTATGGCGAGCGAAAGCTTTATTCACTAGCCTACCCCTTCGTCCCCAGTACAACATTAAATGGCAGAACAATTACTATGGCAGTATAAAACAAAGTAGCAGTGATTATAACAACAAAGTCAGTGATGTGTTTGTCAGCATCAGTGATCCAGCCTATCTAGGAGAATAAGCATAATCTTCGTACAACTGCCGGCTTTGATGTAATGCACCAAGATATACGGTATGCCCATGTCCCTTGCATAGGTTTAACACTTACAACCCTGGTTTTGCCATTTAATGTTAGCGGTCAAGGGTACTGTTCAGCGACGAGGACAGGTTCAGCTTGTTCTAACCTTATGGTTGGGTGCGGGTGTATCGACGGACAGCCGAGCACCTGGCGCCAGGTTGCATTTCTAAAGGTTCGAGTTTTGAGAAGCGGTAGCGGGGACAAACGTTTTGCCACAATCCGTGGAAATTTCAACACCTCCGTGACAATGACACATTCTGAAGCAGGTTGTCCATCCGTTTCCTAGAAGACGTCCATTCAGGATATCGTTACAGCAGGACAATACCAGATCTCACACTGCTCCAGGTCATACTCCAGCCAGACCACGCACCGAGAGAACACATCTGGGATCTTCTTAGCTGACATGTAAGACAATGTCCGAACATACCAAACAATGTATAGCACCTAGCACGAGCCTAACTCGGGGAAGGGGATTACGTTACCAAATGACGTCACCAGGGTGTTATCGATGAGACGTCGTTTCCAGGTCTGTCCAGACATGAAGGGAAGTGACACAAGATATTGATGTCCGGAGCTTTTGAAATATTCAGAAGAATAATTGGACATCAAGATACATTTCTAATTGAAAACAGTTTAATGAGCTACCAAAATCGATTGTTTCTATTTGTTCATAGGGATTCACAAACACAAACTCATGATATTGTCGGAATCTTACAAAGAATTCGGTTTTCTTTATTTTCCATGAATAAGGAAGAGGTTTTGTCTCCATAATTGATCAATGTTCATCTGAGTATACTGAACTGTGAGAATTCTGTAAAGCCTAATGAAGACCACATTTTTTCAAATACTGACAACTTGGCGACAAGAAAATGGCAGGTACTACGGATTTTCTCCCGAGTCGTATTCCATCTTGTGAATGTACTTTCTGTGGTAGGATGTCATACAAGGTGCTAAAACAGCGAATATGGATCGGGCGACGAAAGCACCTTTTATGGGCCATCATGTGTTTACCTTAGCTAAAGTATGTCTTGTCCATATCCATTAGACAAACTTTGTTTGTGAAAAAAAATAACTATGCTTAATACCTATAGTGGCCTCAACCCGACAAGTATATCAGTATTAAGACAAGAAAGAAGCTATAGTCCGTTTGGCTCTGCAAGGAGAGGAACAGCCAGCACAAGTGCAGACAAAGTCATTGATTCATTAACCTGTGCTGTGCCGTCTCCATCCTTTCTCGCACACCTGGCTGTTCCTCTCTTTGCCTCCGTCCCTCGTAACAAATAGTGAACTGTGTCAAAATTTTAATGTTTGTTAAACAACTTGTTTTTAGGACATAAATTCTGCTAACAAATATCACAGAGTTGGTCTGATGTTTTGATTATGTTTTTCATAGAGTACTATATTATGTTTAGTATTTTTCGAGTTATATTGTAATTCATCGGTCCGACTTTGAGCCAAACGGACTATAGTACAGTTCTTCTCAATATTATAAATCTAAATCAGAAAAGGTCCATTGAATGAATAATTACATTAGGCCTAATATCATATGTGTAATGCTTTCTGAATTTTGCACAAACCTGTTTAATCGACCAAATTTTCCATCACATTATTAAAAATAAAAAACAACAACATATAACTGTAAACTCACTTCACCATATCATGTTACATTAGTGGCACTACTCAGCCATGTGTGTCTTGAACAATTTTTAACAAACAGCACGTTCTTGATAAGGGTTTGAAAACGGGCACGCTTTTGAAGCAGCCAAAACAAGCACTCAAATATTGTGTACATACCTTAGCGTAAGTAAATGGATCTGGTCTGCTTGTATAAAGTAGCAGACATGGATTTTCCTTAAGTAGGCGGCGTAGCATGACAGATCTAGTGCAGAGACCCTTTTGACCTTGAGTAAGCGTTACACATAGAACACGTGGCACGTGAATATTTGAACCGTGGATATCCAGTTCCATGTTCAAGTTATACTCAGATACTAACATAACTATGTAACCAGACACGGACGGATGTGTCATGCATGGCAGGCATGTGGCGTGGCGGATCATACATAACAGGCATGGTCCACATGGTAACAACATTGTACACTTGTACATTCATGGTCCACATGCAAGCGACATTGTATACTTGTACAGTCATGGTTCACATGGTAACAACATTGTATACTTGTACAGTCATGGTTCACATGGTAACAACATTGTACACTTGTACAGTCATGGTCCACATGGTAACAACATTGTACACTTGTACATTCATGGTCCACATGGTAACAAAATGGTACACTTGTACAGTCATGGTCCACATGGTAACAAAATGGTACACTTGTACAGTCATGGTCCACATGCAAGCGACATTGTATACTTGTACAGTCATGGCTCACATGGTAACAACATTGTACACTTGTACAGTCATGGTCCACATGGTAACAACATCGTACACTTGTACAGTCATGGTTGACATGTAACAACATTGTACACTTGTACAGTCATGGTTCACATGGTAACAACAATGTACACTTGTACAGTCATGGTTCACATGGTAACAACATTGTACACTTGTACAGTCATGGCCCACATGGTAACAACAGTGTACACTTGTACAGTCATGGCCCACATGGTAACAACAATGTACACTTGTACAGTCATGGTTCACATGGTAACAACATTGTACACTTGTACAGTCATGGTCCACATGGTAACAACATTGTACACTTGTTCAGTCATGGCCCACATGGTAACAATATTGTACACTTGTACAGTCATGGTTCACATGGTAACAACATTGTACACTTGTACAGGCATGGCCCACATGGTAACAACATTGTACACTTGTACAGCCATGGTTCACACGGTAACAACATCGTACACTTGTACAGTCATGGCCCACATGGTAACAACATCGTACACTTGTACAGTCATGGTTCACACGGTAACAACATCGTACACTTGTACAGTCATGGTTCATATGGTAACAACATCGTACACTTGTACAGTCATGGTTCACACGGTAACAACATCGTACACTTGTACAGTCATGGTTCACATGGTAACAACATTGTAAACATGATAAGGCCATTGGAAAATGCTGTGTAAGTAAGGACGTACCCAAAAGCGTATCCTCCAACAGCACATTTGTATGATATGTACGGTTCGTTAAAACTCAATGATATGAATAGATAACTGTTAATCTACAATACAGCTTTATAATTTGAAGCATCAACAGTTCGATCATCTGTTCCCCACAAAAGCCCATCATCAGGTCAAGTTGTCTACATCCCAAATGTTCACAACGACTATGTATTTATGAGATATCGTTACATCTAACTAAACATGTCATAACGATGGAGTCCACGCGTTCATAACTAAATCCACATGTTTTAATTGTGATCATTATGAATTCTTACGTTAAATAGATGTTGCAGTTCATCACTTCATCTACTGCCCAATAGCGCAGTATGTTCTCCACACGAACTACAATACACAGGTAATTACGAGCTGTTAGAGCATATTTTCACTCTATTAGACGAAAGAACTCTACCAAGGTCATTGCCCATATATAACTGGGCGCTTTCGTAAACGATAATTGTCCTTGACCCCGAGTAATGCGTGGAAAACGGTTCACCTGTTATTGGTGCCTTGAGACGCTTGTGTAGTGTTTCTGAAGTGACTCGATGAAGGTAGCGTATGTTGGATTTCAGCTAATTAATGGTGTTGACAGTGAGTGGCGAAAGGATTCTGTATTTAACTTGAGACGACAGACACGCAATTACGCTGGAACAAAATGCTTTGATTCTCGAGTACTTCTGTTTAGTCTACATGACATGATAATGTTCATTGTAACGAAGCTGATAAGAACATTGTCCTACATCATCTTTACGTCTAGAATCTATACGTTGCCACAATACATTGTTTCAGTATGCGTAATACATATAACTCGTGTTTAGGTCAAAACAAAAGAACCCGTGAAGATCCGGGTTAGAATTGATCTTCAGTAACCCATGCTTGTCGTAAGAGGCGACTAACAGGATGGAGTGGTCAGGCTCGCAGACTTGGTTGACACATGTCATCGTATCCCAATTGCGTAGATGGGTGCTCATGATGTTGATCACTGGGTTGTCTGGTCAAGGCTAGATTATTTACAGACGGCCGCCATATAACTGGAATATTGCTGAGTGCGGCGTAAAACTAAACCCACTCACTCAAAACAAAACAGTAAATGACATTCCGTGTAACGTCAACGCCATCAAATAACCAGCCTCAGTTATCCACCGAAATAGATGTGATCGGACATTAATATAAAGGCAAAATAATGGTGAAGGTAATATGAATGGATCACAAAAAACGCGTATCGACACCAGGTGTCTCGTGTGATATGAGTAGAATCCACCTCCCAGTTATTAAGGTGATCAGTGCATTGACCAGAATTAGTCAGTTGGGTTCAATGCCTCTTAGAATAGTATTTCCGTTATTTCAGCTTGATGCGAGAGGAACAGTATACATCATACAGGTCAGTGACATTGCCAGTGTAGTGAAACTCACGATCACACGTACTGTGGCAAACCAGGGAATCTAAACACGGCAAATCAGGAACTGAAATCCCCTGCCATTCGATACAGGCACGATGGCGGGACGAAACACTACTTAGATATTGGCAGGGTCTCAGACTAGGTCTTGGTCATCTGTGCCAGTTTGGTGCTTGGCAGTTGTTGCGCGACACTATCGAACAGATACTTAATTGGCGCATCAGACGTCTTGGTTTGAGGTGAACGACCTCAAAGTGCTCATTTCGTAAAATCAGTGTTGTTTTAGATTAACCCGGGAAAACCTTACTACCAAACATTAAACGATTGACGACTGATACCTTACCAGTGTTACTGTATCAGTATGTTAAGACAGGAACACACACAGCGTACGCTTTAGTATGGTATATTTCATTTCAAGAAATCATTACTCAAGTTTTTGATGTCAAGTTTCCAGATAACGTGTACGTTCCGTTACTGTGTAAGATCGATATTACCAACAGGTGGTCAATAATACTAATGTTTTATCAAGTCTGACGAGTGAGCCGCATAATTAAAAATCATTACTTAAATAAAAAGGGAAATTAGGTTCCAGTTGCTATTTGAATTATGCAAGCGGGATTTGGGGGTATTTTGTACACATCCTTAGCATGCTTTACCAGAATCTAGCCAATCACATTTCTTTCAAAAGGGACAGAAAATTCAATAGCATGAATTATTTCGTTGCCTTTATAAAAGCGACAAGATAAGGTTTGTTGGTGGGACTGTTTGTGTCAAGGACGGGCATGCACTGACATGGTATCAGATTACATTACAAAGGATTGCTGTTCTGTTTCTACACACTGTAAATATGCACGGTGCAGTGTTTCCCAGAAAGTCTTTCCTTAAAATAAGAAAACATTTCTCAAACCGCATCCTCCCGAAATTACTGGTATATATAAACGATTGAGAGAGAAACGAGGGTGGTGGGCTCTGTTGTCAGACATGATTCTCCTAGTAAGGAGGTCAAGAATCTGTATGTCTTGCTTTGTCCACTCACCTATTCCAACGGCAAACAAAAGCAGTGTGGCTTTGATCTTGCGGCTTTGAACATATTTCGATCATTGAGCCATATATTCCAGATTTTCTTTAAACGAGATGTATACTGAGCCTGGAGTTTGGCCATTCTGGTGCTTGTCTCGAACTTGCATTCCAAGAAAGCTGTAGACCTGACCTCCCTGACGATGTTCAATAACTCGTCCAAATTGGCGCCCTTCCAAAGCAGCTCGACGTCATCCACTTGAAGGAGATGGAAATCTGAGCTATGGAGGTTCGGGATACTAAGCTTCTTCTTTATTCAGCAGAATACTCATTTAAAGGACAAAACGAATCCTCTCGGAATATCCCCCAGATTAGAATAGACGCTTAAGTCTGCATCTGCCCTTGCGAGTACACCTTAAGATGTGTCGAGCAGCAATTCATTTCAGTAAGATTTGGTTAATAAAGTGCTTTCTCAGGCAGGTCAATCGTATGAAGAGTCTTCTGAACCCATCTTCAGTCGATTCCAAACTACAATTCTTAAGTAAGAAGAGATACCCTAATATAGTGTTTACAAAGTTGAAAAAGTAAATGTTTTGACAAAAGTGAATGCTGTCAAAGAATCCTGGGCCTCCTCCAGGTATTAGCCTCAAGCCACCTGACAGACGTCTTTCCTGGTTAACATATTGGCAATATATCGGTGTCGTTATTTGAAATGTCAAGTTCTTGGATCGAAGACCTTCTGTTTTGTCATAATATGTCTCCAGATGACATTTTGACTTATAGTAATTTGTTTTTACATGTAAAAATAGCAAAGTAGCTTTATCGTAGCTGCTCTCACCCAAAGGTTCCGTTATATACATGTTATTGTTCTTTGTGACCTTTTTATCACGTGAGGAAGACAAAAAAGATGAAAACAGTGCATAAAAGTGTTTAAAAGTGTCTAGATCTTTCAGCACCAAACTCGTTCACCAACATGCAAACGTACCTGTATCGGTTCTCCAAGAAAACGCGCAGAGATGTCAAGGAAGTACTTTTCAAAGCAGTGTTTTACCAACCTGACTCACAGCGTCTAATAGTGTATAATCATAGATTCGAGTCTGGATACGGTCACTAGGTCAGCCACATTGTTAACGTGTGACTTGACGCTTGAGACACACAGTCGAACCCCAATGTTTCGAACTCGGGTGAGACGAATTCTCGGTTGTGTCTATCGTCATCTCTCGGTCCCTGCGATCACGATTTCCTTATATATATGTATCATTATTTTTACCCTGATATCTCGAACTAGACGTGTCGAATTCCCGGTTTCAACGAACTCATTTTAGGGCCCCCAAAAGCCCTAATAAGTACAAATTTACCCTTTTGTATTGAACTGTAAACGTTCGTTCTTGCAACTGAAAACTTCATTCGCGCAATCAAAGGCCATGCTCATAAACGTGTTACCAAAAGATCAAAGGTGAGGATCAACGGATTCAACAATCAAGTGGCATGTTTAACTACACATTGTCATCACACTTACCAATTGACTTATTACTCACACAATTGTGCAATATTTACCATAATTAATAGGTTGTGGTGTTAATGTCACTCACTTGAACATTTGTTAGGCAAATTTGAAGGCCATATGTGTAGTATCCCTAGTTGACATACAAGAAAATGAAAGCAACTTCACTCTCACCTCACACGCATGCTCAATTGAATGGATGTTACAAGCAGGAGGATGCAATTACCCATTCAACAGTGTAAGTCACGAGATATATTTCATGATATGGCATACCTTGAAGTAAGAACATATCACAAGCTCATCAGTACTCCAATACATATACTTACATGTGTGCGCTTCCTGAACCTCACTTCAAACTCTTGGCACCTTGTATAGAACAATATGTTTGTGACTCGATACCAACAGCCTACATATAATTGGGTATCTTTGTCCCGGTTCTTTGTGAAGTATACAATGTTCAGTCCGTAGAAACAAGGTTGGTCCTGATCAGTAAGAACCTGATGTTATATGCTGGTTCAGCCCTATCGATTAAATATACAATACAATTGCTGCCCACGTGCTAGAAAGCTACGCACAAAGGGAACAAACAGATAACTGTGTTTTCTCTTGACGTCATTAACTACCTGCTTTCTGTTCGTCGACAGAAACGTTTAAGGAGTTAATAGCATGATGGAATTATGCAACTGTTTCCAATCAATACATCGGTTTATATCAAGGTTAACCCCATGAAATCGTTTCAACTAGAGAGTATGACAATGACGTTTCGACCAAGCATGAAATGAATTGAACTATATAATTAAAAATGTCCCACTTTAAATATTACAGATCTAGATTAGAATAAACGTGCATATTCCTCCATTTGAATAGTCCCGAAGAATAAAACACTTCCAAACTCAAGTGTGATTAAGTGCTTGATATGTATTATTGATTTCCTATTGCGATTATCAGTTTACATGTATGCACTTAGGAAGTTGGATGTTCTCTCAGCTCATGTTCTGTTTGGTTATGCATGAATATGCATGACAACAATGTAGTTCAGGATATGAAGGTCCAGGATGGAATTGGTCTTCAGTAACACTGATGATATAGGAGGAGATTAACGGGTGGCTAGCTCAGTTTTTAGGCATGTCATCGTATCCAAATAGATCGATGCTCATGATGTAAATGACGAAATTGCCTGGTTCAGATACGATTATGTACAGACCGCCGTTATATAGCAGGGATATTGCTGAGCATTGAGTTAGGTAAACGAGGAATTTTACAAACGTTAATGCAGCAGCCTCTCTTCATAGATCGTATACATGGAATCGCTACGGTTGCCATCTGTTTGTACATGACCATAACACTCGTCCATGGTTGTCAGGGATGGTACGATATTATAGTTTACTGAACGCATCTTAAGTCGTCCCTCTCTGTGTCACATATGGTATTAATATTGCTCGTAAGTAGATATGCCTTGTGAAATTGTCCAACGCTTGAAGTGAAATGTGAATCTAGAATACATTGTGGATGGAATGTGATTAGCAGTGTTATTATCAATCAGTGTCATCTGAAGACTTCTCCTCGGTTTTTGGACATTTGTCATGGCAACACATCCAACTAATATGATAGCTGGTAGCTTTTCTAACGATTCTTATAAGGCGTGCAACTAAGAAACATATACTGTTTCAAAAGGACAGCTTAGTCCATTGTTTGGGAACCATGCTGTATGGTTGAATATGGGATTAGAAAATAAATATTTCATTCACAACGTTGTATGATTTTCATGCAGTCACGCCACTTTCGCGCATAAGTACATGTACATGAACATTGGCTGGGTAAAATTCGAAATTTTCAGTGAAATGTGTCAGTTTGGTGATTCTGTGAAAATTAAACACCAGACTATAATGTATGTAAACTCAGTTAAACTTGTGTTTTTTTACAAGTCGCGCCTGCCACGTCAGGTACAGCTTCGTGCAATTGGCATGTTGGAAGTAGTTGTATATATACTCATGCCAATAATGGTTGTCACGGAACCGTGGTCAGGTTACCTCTTAAATTGGGGATTGGTTTCACAAAGTTGCAGGTTTTAGAGTGAGAGGACATACGATTCCATTCGTAATCGGCTACTCAGATGGAACCTGCGTGCCCGACGTCCACGCGTTATCCCACGATTGCTGGACCGTCACATTAATGCAAGAAGCGCTGGAGCAATCGTCATCAGGCAAACGTTACTTTCGGATGAATCACGGTTCACTTTGGACTTCCTTTGACAGGCGCTATTGGGTGTCGCGTCGCGTCGTGGGATTAGCGTTTCATGCCGTCAATGTTAGACAGAATGATCGTTTTGGGGGTGGTTTATTAGCAATGGTTTGGGGTGGGATCACTGTGGCTGGCAGAAAACCGTTTCATGTAATTCACGAGGAGCCAAGTCGTTTTGTGTTTCGTATTTTTTCTATTGGGCTTGTATTGTTACTGAGTGCATCCAACAGGAGAACATAACCAACGTGCCAACACTGAGTTCAGGCTTGTCACCCACCGAACATGTCTGGGATGTCCTTGGACCGTACGTCACCGTCAACGACCACCGACCACTCTCAACGAACGTAGCGCTACCGTGCGAGAAGAATGGGATGAGTCAGTGAGTATGGTCTTACGCTGCTTTTGGCAATATTCCAGCAATATCACGGCAGGCGACACCAGAAATGGGCTTCACACATTGTACCCATGTGGGGAATCGAACCGGGGACTTCAGCGTGACGAGCGGACGCTGTAACCATTGGGCTGCCCCACCGCTCCAAGAATGGAGTTGACATTGGACGTTTGTCAGGATTATGCACTGTTGAATCAGGGATTGTCTGATTCAATATGTATGGGCTAGATATTTCACACATAGAACACTGGCTGTTGGCATATGTCCATATTGACCACCCTGACCGAAAATGCATATCAGCACAAGGGTTGAAAATCCATATCAGCCGTATTACCCGGCTACTAAACTGGTACGGAATTAATACACACAAACGCTCGAATCTTCAATAGACGGAGCCTAGTTTATTTTAGTGTTACGTCCCTTGATGTGGTGTATGATAAAAAGGTTATGATATGACAGTTACCCTTTCGCCAGTCATATCAGCCCTTGACTACCATATCATCTAACAAAATCTTGGGTCATCTGACTAGTGCAAAATCTCGGTCAGATGTCCCCGTAACGCTCTTGAAGTAATTATCTCAATTAAGATATAAAATATATTAAAATGTAATAAAATATATAGATGAGATATCATCTTCTTGAATATCCTTTACTGTTTTAATAAATACATCTTTTCCAGCACGCGATAGCATGCGCACTATTTAATTCGCAAACATCTGAAAAGTCTAAACTAAGATTAAATCGGATTAATTGGATTTTCATGTATTGCAAGCATAATAACAGGTATCAAATTAAGTACCTGCTGATCCACAACGAAGATTAAAGTAGAATCACATTTTGACGCACACAACGACGAAGATGACAGATCTTTAAATTACTCCTACTCAGTGTCTCAGGAGCAGAAAACCATGAGAGGTTATTACAGGAACAAACCAGGTTTCTAGGTCACAGTTGATAGTTGTTAATCTACCACATGGTATTGCTTCTATTGACCCCAATCACCTCTGAGATTAAGGTCGGGGGGTAAAGACCTGCAACAAATGAGGAATCTGTGGCGTGGAATATATATTTATCTGATGAAACAGACATAATCCATCTTCCTGGGCCTGGACATTCGTCATGCAAAGTCCAGCTGTGCATGGTCTAATTCAGTATTAAACGCCTCAGTATGAAGGGATGATCCGTGCAATCTATCCACGACATCCCTTCATTACTTGAACCACAGTCAGCAAAGCCTTCATCATTTGGTGTATCTTGGTCACAGATACAACTTTGTCAAACGTAATGCGGCCTTTACAGCCTAGTTCTTGCATGATGAAGTCCACTGCCAGATGTGTGGTTCTACCTAACTTGATATGAGCTAATATAGCTTTAGTGGTTATGCCACTCAGGAAATGAAAGAAAATATGATATTAAAGTAAAATAGGCTGTACCTGTCACAAACTAGTCAGATTCAGCACATATATAGATGTTGAGGCAGAAAGTTCATGAACAGAATTAGTAATGTATTTCTTTTTCAGGGAGCCAGGAGTCTCAACTGCATTGTCACTAACATGGAGGTTTAGAGACACCTATGGTGGCATCACCCGTGGTTTCAGAGAACTGTATCACCGGTCAGAGAGTGACGGAGTGAGTCTGTTCGTATGGTGATACGCCAGTTTACAATATTCCAGCCGTATGGTTAGAGACAGCAGGTAGGTTTCCACAGTGGTGACGAATGTATCTGGCGGTCAATAAGATAAAAAAACACAGAACATCAACGCTGTCAACGAAATATGAAATCGATGCCTTCAAACTAGGACCGTGTATTGACAAATAAATTGTATTGCAATATATTGCGATTCACGGGACCCGTATTGCAATATATTGGGAACTTAAGTGTTTGACAGTGAGTGACACTAATTGTTCATGTCAATCCTATGTTCTAACACGTTAAGTCCCTGAACACATATGTTATGGGTCTGATGACAGCAATCTCAAAATTAGGTTGCATAGTCATGAATTCTATTTTATTTTTTAATTTAATAATAATAATAATAATAATTGATTTATAGAGCGCCTATTTCCAAAAGATATTGCTCAATGGCGCCATGAAGAGAAAAGATTGTAGACAATGTCTATGGAAAAGAGAGTTTGAACAGATGAGTTTTGAGGGCAGTTTTGAAAGCATCAGCAGATTCTATTTCTTTTAGGGTGAGTGGTAGAATGTTCCAGAGATAGGGGGCTGCAGCAGAGAACGCTCTTGATCCCATGGCTGTTTTGACGTGAGGCTGTGTAAGCAGTAGGGAGTTTGATGAGCGGAGCAATCGGCTTGGAACATGGAGATGAATGAGGCTTTTAAGATATTGAGAAAACATGTTTTCATAGATGCAGCTGTGTGTAAGAAGAAGAAGTTTGTATTGAATTCTGCTTGATACAGGAAGCCAGTGAAGAGTTTGGAGGATAGGTGTCACAGTTTGGTAGCGTGGTGCACGGGCAACAACACGGGCGGCTGAATTCTGAATCCGTTGGAGTTGTGAAAGGAGCTGTTGAGGAATGTTGTAATAGAGGGAGTTGCAGTAATCAAGTTTAGAGAGAACAAGGCTGGTCGTTAGAAGCTGGGCGGTGTTGAAGTCTAAGAGGGTTCGGATCTTGCTAATATTGAAGATATGGTAGAAACATCCTTTGCTGAGTGATTTGATTTGATTTTCTAATGACATTGTTGATTGAAAGATGACACCAAGATTTTTTGCAGAGTCGGACTGCGTGATAACATCTTGTCCAATTTCAAGAGATAAACTGTCAGGCACTTTGGAAAGTTGATGCCTGGATCCGATGGTTAAGAACTCAGTCTTTGTGTCATTCAATTTCAGAAAGTTCAAGGTCATCCAGTCTCTTATTTCAGCAATACATTGTTGTATCATCAGTGCACAACCTTGAGCAAGGTTAGGCTCCGCTGACAGATATAACTGATTGTCATCAGCATAAAGATGAAATTTCAGTGAGTGCTTTCGGACAATGTCACCAATGGGAAGAATGTACAGACTAAACAGTAAAGGTCCAAGGACAGATCCTTGGGGAACGCCATAGTGGAGTGGTGATGCAGTGGAGAGTACAGATTCCACTTTGACGGACTGTGACCTATCAGATAGGTAAGACCGTACCCAGTCAAGGACAATTCCATCGATACCGACTCTGACCTTCAGACGCTGCAGAAGAATTTGGTGATCAACAGTATCAAAAGCACTGGAGAGATCCAAAAGAACAAGGAGAGTCACCTGACGCTGGTCCATGGCAGTCATGATGTCATTGTGTACTTGGACTAGCGCAGTCTCTGTACTGTGCTTTGACCTGTACGCTGATTGGTAGGGCTCCATCAAGTCATGTTGCTGAAGGTGTTCCACAATTCTGTTTGCAACAATCTTCTCGAGACATTTAGACAGAAAGGACAAATTTGACACTGGCCTGTAGTTTCTGAAATTGTCTGCATCAAGGGTTGGTTTAAACCATAAAGATAATCGCAAAAACGTCATATATATGTTCTTTACCCAATATACCGGTTCTCATAAAATATATTGCAATACGTATCGTTTGAAAAGCGTATTGTGATATACCGGTATACCGGTAATACCGTGTAGTCCAACTTCAAACACAAACTGGAGTATTCGTCAGTACTGTGACTTAGAGTCTGGTTCACGCTCGGTAGCTTGTGAAGTCTTCAGCTGTACAAGCAAATGTATATAAAGTCCACCGGAGTTTGCAATGCTCCGAAACAAATACGCTGATCTTGTTGGGTGATGTGTGACTCATTCCTCCTTGTTTCTGAACCAAGGTAACAGTTGCATGGCGACAATAAGTTACCAGTTAGTAATTAGTTATAATGAAAAACGAAAAACCTGTAGCTCGTTAGATGTTTTGACAGTAAATTGACAGTAAAGTAGAGTCAACAATGAATTATTATTGAATTATGAATGTTTGGTTTTTATATCAGTACAAAATGTAGTCCTCCACTATGTATATGTAGTAAAACTACAATGGCGGCCATGTTGGCGGCCATTTTGAATTTTGGGTAATATGTAACAAGTCCTAATAACATGCCGTCACTCTAGAAGTAAAGAGGAAACAAAAACAACTTGTTTTAGTTACAAAAATAATGTTAACTTTCGATAAAAACATCACTACCACACATTTCCATGAAAAGTCGGAGAATCGCTAAAATACCCCTGTCTCAAAGAATAAGCTGTAAAACATTATATTACCAAGATATGACCGTACAAAACGACTTGTTTTGTGCCCAAGCCATCACTCTAGGAGATACAAGTGTCAAAAAACATAAAAATATCAACTTTGGATGTAAATGGAAACATTCGGTGTTCATTTTTATGTACATTTAAGCGCTGAGAAGGCAAAACCAAAAATATGTCAATTAATTTCTACATCCTTTAGCAAAACACAAAAGTCAAAATGAAAGTGATCATATTGATAGTAGTAAAACTATCCATGATTAACTTTGAGGTGTTGTCGGGCAGCAAACCAAATGTGACGAAAATGCTCGCAGACCCCCATCACATATAATGGCTAACCGCCTTCGTGGTGTAGTGTTTAGAGCGTCCGCCCGGAGAGCGGAAGGTTGCGGGTTCGACCCCGACCGCGTCATACCAAAAGTCGTTAAAATATGGTACTTGCTGGTCCCTGCCTGGCGCTCGGCATTATGGGTACAACAAGGACTGGTCGGCTCGGAGTCAGTATAATGTGTCTGAGTGGGGTATTCATGCTTCACTGCAGCACGGTATCTCAGTGAGCTAGCACTATAAAACCAGCTTAAGTCTGGGCTAGTACAAGCAGCCGCACATACACATACACACGCATGCAGGTCGTCATATGAGCGAAATATTCTCAAACACGACGATAAACCCAATTTCACCTCACCTCATATAATGCCATGTTAAAAAACCCTGATACCACAATCTGAGTGAGTGAGTGAGTTAAAATTTAACGTCACCTCGGCAATATTTCAGCCATATAGTGACGAGAAATGTTGTACATACACAATAAATACAAGTAATTAAATAACCAGTCATCGACGGACTGTAAAATAACTAGAGTATCACAAAAAGAGTTAAATCTAGCTAGTATTGTTTTTAAAAAGTAGAAAACTACGTTAGACAATACAATGTAACAATGGGCTTGTGGTCGCCAACGACCGAAGGTTGATCACCATACTAGGGACCATGTTGACTTACAGTACATTTGCTACCACAATCTGAGAGTATTACAGTCCTGAGCCCAAGACATACTACTAACTGAAATTAAAGTCAAAACAAAATCAGTACTGGGGAGGCTACGATTTCATTTTTTTCAGCTGCCTCCTTCTGGACTACATGAAATCTTCCTGATACATGAAACCACGATTCCGGACAACTGAAACCATGGTTCGTAAAGACAAATATGTGCTCCTCATATTATCGGGGACATCTTACTTGTCTTGAAGTAATGCAGAGGACATGATGTTCATGTGCATAGAGCTCAGGTCACAAATCAGTTGAAGTTAAGGAAGGTTGGTCAAGAAGAGTCCTTGGATGGGTGACCGTGTTTGGCAGCTTGACTCCTGAGAGTTTCTTGGACTTCAGTCCTGCCCCACAACGAAGCAAACATGTGGTTTCAACTTGGGCAAATGTGTTTGTTCAAAATTGCCACTGATCACCCAGCAGAAAATGGGTACCCGGTTGGATAAGTCATAAGACTATTAACCTTCTAGCGCCTCACAGGCAGCTTGTGTTATCCGGGGTAGTGATCATGTTGTATGAACTTAGAGCATGTCCATGTGGCGTGGAGTTCAGCGCTATATAAGTGGCCTTATTATTATTATTATTATCATGGCACACATTTCTTTCATACGTGTATAGTACAGCAAACAGCTGAACCTTGTTTGGCAAACAAACGTGCAATCTGAACCAACATCAGTATCGACAGGTTGTATATCTTACACATAGATACGAACCACTGGTAGGTACAGCAACGTGTAAATAATTTGTTCACATACTTCAAACCTGAATTTTGAAAAGGGCGCAATAGCAGTCACCACTGAAAATGCCATTTGACTCAATATTTGGTGGTATTGAGACTACAATTCCTCTCGTTGCCGTGATAAACAACACCGATGGGGGTGACAATGGCCGATAAGATCTCTTAAAATTACTTTTTATTACCTACGAGGGCGAACATATCGGGGTTCATTTTTTTATACGATGCCCTAGGGCAAAATATCACTTTGTCATGGTGACGTGACGTCATGAACAATGCCATGACGTCACGTTTCTTCTGTGACGTTGCGTTCTGTGACGGCGGGTAGCCAGCCTATGTTTGAAAGTAGATTTGGGTTTATTTTCCTCAATTTGACGACTTCGGTAATAAACAGAATATTATATTCGTGCCCATACCATACTATGTTTACGACGCTCGGAAACACCAACATTTAGGCACCCGTGTCGGAAACATAGTTTGACATGGGCACTAATTATAATATAATATCCTCTATGTATGTGTTTCTGTGAATTTGTTGCAGCTATCATAGCTGTGTCTACTCCCTGAACTTAATGTGACGAGGCTCGAAACCAGCCCAGCTCAGACCTTGGAAAAAGTGGCATGAAGGCAGTAGGCGAGTCATTTGCCATTTCCACAAATAACGAGGGGAATTGGTAACTTCTTTCAGAAGCTGTAACAATGCTTGTGTAATTGGTATTCAACCGACATTACGCAGTGACGCAATGCAACATTACACACGACCAGTTCAGCTAATCAGAATGTGTGGTATTTACAATGATGAAAAACTTAAAGGGACTATATCAGTGTATGAAATAAGGCCCGTCCGACCGCCCGAGACGGTCTAACATTTTAAAGTTACCAGCCCTGATGTCTGTCTTTTCGTCCATCTTTCAAAATAAATAATATAGCTTCAGTGTGTTCCTGTGTTTTTATTTGGAATATTCAATTATATTGTGTAGGTAACAGGTAGTAGATTATCTGTTCACTGAACCGTAAATGTTGTTGTTTTAAGGTGTCTGCGAACTGGCTGTCTGCGTAATGGGAGGACACAATTTCATACACTGACTATATCACACCACACTTCTCTAAAACAAAAATAATGCATTTCTCTCAATAACACTAACTTTCAGCCCGTGGCGAAGCTACCATAGAATTTATTAGAAAAAGTATTTTCAATGTACAATGTTAAATTAAAAAGTTCGAATGAATTAATGCAACGTTGCATTAAATCGACTCTCGCGTCCTCTACCGGCCGAAATTATTTCAGGCGAACCCAATAGAGTTATGTCCCTTGGAACGCTCTTTACGGATATCCTGCAGACAACTTGTGACTGAAACCAGTTCGGCAAACACCGACAACACCGTGTGCGACAGTTTTCGATGTACGGAACACTTGCTTACATTCCATATATGGCAAGTGCTCTCTGTTTAGAAGCTGTTCGCCTCAAAGTTTCAATTATCGATTTCAATTATCGTAAGGGATAATCAGTCTTTTATTGCATCAATAGGAAGCTAACGTGAGTGCATATGCCACAGTATATATCATATAGACCAACATGTTGTTGAAAATGTGTGACATTGTGCCTTTAACTGTTTGAAAGTGTAATGGAATTGGTGCAATACATAGTTACACTTGAATTGGGAATTATGTTTGACGTTTACAGTTTCAATCTGCCTGCAGTTATCTTTAAAATCATTCTTGGTTCCTAGCAACACCTTCACAATTGTCGGGGCGGTGGGGTAGCCTGATGGTTAAAGCGTTCGCTCGTCACGCCGAAGACCCGGGTTCGATTCCCCACATGGGTACAATGTGTGAAACTCATTTCTGGTGTCCCCCGCCGTGATATTGCTGGAATATTGCTAAAAGCGGCGTAAAACCAAACTCACTCACTCACTCACAATTGTCAGCAGGTTATCGTGTTTGTTAAGGTGAAGAAGAAAATGAAACCATTGTGTGAATGACAAGGACAGTGCAAGGTCTACTGACTACCTTACTAAATAAAACCTGCCAGTTCAACTGTGTGGATATATTTCCCGAAGAGATTAAATATTTATATTAGTTATCCCATTACATCTCTGGAAAGGGGTGCTACAATGTACGGTCAAGCGTAGTGTACAAGGCTAAGGCCATGGGTGATGAAGATTATTATGGAGAAGCAAGTACTATGTGATTCCCCCACCCAAAAAAAAATTAAATAAAATAAATAAAAAAATTGTAGGTTAAACATATGTAACAATGCAAGTCATGTACCAATGAATGATCCCCACTCCCCAAACGTATATGTAAAAATTGCTGACACCTCCTGCTCCTCCTCCTCCCCCCCCGGGTACATGTGACCTTATTTGATGAAGCCCGCTATCTCCCAAGAACAAAATGAGTTACAACGACAATATTGGTAAAAATAATTGTTTTAGGTTGTAACAGCTACGAAAATATAATTACGGTCAAATATGAATATGAGGTGAGATATGGAGCATGGATTCTATTTTCCCATCATGTATATTTAATGTTAGACAATTCCCGTCTTCGTGTATTCAGTTCCTTGATTTAACAATAGATACTGAGATAATCAGTCAGAAAAGAGCAATATGATCAGATCAGTTAATAAATACCCGGGGGTGCGGAATCTGAGCTGCATCATGACCAGGAATAAATCCTTCCGATAAGTATAATCGGAAAGGTTTGTGGAGCATCGATATATGGTTTTGGGAGCATCGACAACATTTCGTGGTCCACATATTATATGTTACAGTCAGTGTTGAGAAAATTTCAGTCATTTCGTGAAATAACTAAGAGCGTCAGCCATTCAACTATCCCTACTGCTCGTTCTCTTTCTTCCTGGGTTAACCTTGGCATTCTCTCTGTGTGACTTTATGTGCAGTGATATTGCAGTGTTGGACAGGCTATTTGTACTGATGTTTCGCACGATCTTTCCCATGTATCCGACGAAGACATGTGTTTCGTGTTTCTGAGAGTCGGGGCCACAAAATGCGTTTTGGCGATTTGTTTCGTGCATCACGAACACTGGCAATCGTTATCAAGCACATTTACATCAAATTTGATACAAACGTCAAAACCTATTTATATAGCCAATAGCGAAATGGCTGATCATCTGAGTCATTTCACGGAATGACTGAAATGTTTAGTCATTTAACGAAATGACTGATTTCACAATCTGACTGTAACATAAATACGCGCAAAATGTCTAAAGAAGTACAGGTGTTCAGTCATAGATATCAGATAGATAAATAGAAACAGAATGCCCTTTTCTCCAATATGTTTCGTTGTTTACTCATCACAGTTACGTATAATGTTACAGTTACATTATATATATTATACGAAATGTCATCCTTTTTTAATTCGATCGTACTTGTAACAGTAAATGTGGATACGCCTTAAGTAAATGTATCGATACTATTCCCCATTTGCAGCATACTATCAATTTCAACGGAGGCACAAACTATTGCGACATTTGGTAGTGCTGGAACTTTACTTCTTCTGAAGCACTACTTGTGTGATATTTGTGTGCCTCGATAGATTAATTTTCTACTTCAATGGTAGATTTATTCTCACTGACAATGCCTGTGGTTATACAGTGGGTATACAGAATACAAATGTCTGCCGGTGCCGACAAACCAAGAAGCACAACCGAGTTTGAACCAAGGGTTATAGGTCTCTGGCTTTCACAAGTGACCTATCCGTGCGTACCGACTGGGAGTAAAAAAGAGTGTGTTCTGTATACGTATCTATATTTCGGCGACATACCTTTTCGACACTTAAAAGTCTCTGTCATAATAATCATTGTATTTGACAGAAACAAAACAAATCAATACAAGAACATCCTACCAGAAGAATCCCAGCATTTGAGATCAAAATAACGAATCCGAGGCAGGCATTACATTAACGACACACCGTATCCTCATGAGGTTTTCATAAAGTTGGAGTCCTTGAAAAAAGGAATCGCACAAAAAGTTGTGGATGGGTGTACATCGCAACACCACCAGCGTTTGGTACCGATATACGGGCGACACCAGGTTCCGGCTACGTTCTGGACGCTAATGACAAAAAAGGCACGGCAAGATTATCAAATCCGTCGATGTGAGACTTTAACATAGAGGGGTCACTTCATACCAGACTTGAGTCGGATTAGTGCAGGGACTGTGAGGAATCGATTCGAAAACCTAAGATCATCCCACGACGTCGACGCAGTTGTTGTTACCACGACATCGAACTGCACGACAACATCTGGCCACAGGACTGGGCATTGGTCCTCTCCACAGTCCGGGTTATATCTGGACAGCAGTGGTAGCTGCATCTCTTGACGTAGGATAGAACATCATTATCGTTTGGTGGAAGCCTCTAGTGTTCATCGATGGCAGTTTCACAGGTGTCCAGTGCCGTGACGACTTTACCCGTCTTCTCGTGCCATCAGACCTATGGGTGATCTCTCAACAGCAAAACAAGGGACCTCAAATTGTACCAATATTTCACTGGATAACAGGACACCCTTGATCTATTGTTTTGACTGTTTCCCATTGAACGTATGTGTGATAAAATGGAACGGTTAGGCCGACTGACGTCCAGTCGTACAGTTGTGTCCTGCCTTGGTCCAGATCCGTCAAACCCGTCCCAACTATTGTGTCTGCACAATGAGACGCCGTTTGCAATCGTGTGTCACTGCATATGTTCGTCGTACCCTCACTGCTGACCAACCGCGTGTAACATGGATGCACATATAGAAGGAAAACATGCATTATGACAAGGATTTATGTAAGCACAGCCAACAAGAATGACGCAGATTAAACAAACTCTAATCCTAGCACATCTGCTTCAGGATCCAGGTATCACACAAGCAAATAATGATATGAACCATTGTTGAAGGAGCGGCAACCTATACAGCGGGGACAATTCCCTCGTCTTCATAGTGTAGCGTACAAAGAACAGGAGTTTATATTCTTGTTGTACAACGTTGTGAGATAGGGCGAACATTTTACACACAGTTTACACACAGTTTACACAGTCCGACAGAGACAACCATGGAAAAGAGGCGAAGTTACGCAGTAGATAGGCGTGACTGACTGGTCAGTGTCCGGCCCTGGCTTACTTTTCGGTTTGTCTGTTCCCCCTCTTCTCGCTGTCTGCTGGCTTATTCGCTGTCTGCCTGACTGTAGATCAAGGACTTGCAATCTGTTTAGGTCGGCATTTCTCATGGCCATAATCTGCTTAGCTGGCCATAGTTTCACGAGCTTGACATATCTGTGACAAGTGTACACGACAAATAGTATTGCATTTGTCACTGTCACAGAACATTGGTAAAAGTGGTTATGCAATTAACAGAAATCTGGGCAGACAGGGAATACATTTAGTTCACCTCGCACAGACCATGGTAATCACAGCTGGTGAATCTCTGGTGTTTGTCGAATCCGACTGACTTCTAAATGGATTCTTTGGGCTTAACAGATCTAGTGATTGTGGATCCTATAGCAATAATGTATTGGCATATGGAAGGATAGGAACATCGGTTCGACCGTTCACGCCACAGTGAACGCTATCTAACGCTTTATTATGATCAACATTTGACTATTACTGATGTAAACTGTGTAATTTCTTTGTAATATCCTAACGTTTCCTGTTTACTTCCATGGATTTGATTTGAAGTCTATTTTGTCGTTTCCTATCCATGTTACGAAGAATCTTGTCAACTTGCAATCATACCACCTTTTGCATATTTGTAACGAAAACGCTTGAATATGGTCAAAATGTGCCCCTTCCATATCGCGAGCCAACACGATGGACGACTGTTCACAGAGATCTACATTCGTAACAATCGTCACATAAAAACCTACACGAATTTCATCAAAGGCAATGAAATGAAACGCTAAGAAGGAAATGACGTTTGTTGTGCTATGCCACATATTTTTGTTTTGATAATACAATGTGATCTAAACCCATTTAAAAATTACCAGTTGATTTTGTGAGTATTGTATGGTTTTGATGTGATACATACAGCAGTATGTGAGAGTCATGTGTTACAGAGATGACCATATTTCAGCTGCCTGGTTGAACCTGGAAGCCCTTGGTAGTGGTAATGCTCTGTTATAACTAGCGCACGGCAAGGTAGGCCGGATAAACATCTTGGCAAAACATTACTATCTTGAACTAACTTTCTAAACACGCTGAGAGTATGAACATGTTCAGAATCGGAATTGTTTGGATTCTGTTCAACAATATATTTAGGGATCAACACACCTTTAAGCATCGGGCAAACTTCGTACATCAGATTAACCTCTCAGCCCATTAGCAGTTTTCTAAGTGGAGTTAGTGCCCACTACTAATATATAAACATTGGTCATATCAGGCTGGCTATTCTCGAAACGTTCGTAGCCCTACGACCTTCTTAAGCCCATTCTTAACACATTGGCTACGATCAAAGTTAAGAATTCTTAGGGCTACGAACGTTTCGAGAATAAGGGCCCAGATCAGGAATTAGCAACTGAGAAACTGATGCGGCTCAGATGCAATTTGCTTTTTGTATTATCAATAGACAAATATGTTTTTCTGTTGAGTATGTTGATATTTGTAATTACATCCTACGTATACAAGAGGTGGGGGACAAGACGGACCTTATAGTAACTGTAATGGTAAACCAGGATTATATGACGTTATGATGAACATGTAACATGGATTTGAACAACATAGAAATGCAGGACAACTTTGAATACGTTTGATTTTATATAAAAGGGCGACATAAGAAAACATAATCCCCATACAAAATAATATTTTCCCGAGAAATTTGCTGACAAAATCAGCAAGACGAAGCAGACAAACGTATTGTATACGCCAGACAGGTATAGTTGTGACATATGTAAAGCACATTGATACGTTCAAAACAACAGGGTTGTGCGTCAGACTGGTATCGTATGAAAATGATTTAGAAATCCTTTTGTCACACTACTACAATTTCGTTTTATAAATTTATTCCAAATACCTTTTTACAGAGATATGACCATGACCTAAACAGGAGGCGGTGCGAGGGATTTCGGGGAGCACCTGGTAATTCAAGTACGTTCAGCACGTATACATATTAACTAAGTCATCTGATCAAGGGACAAGAAACCTCGTTAAAAACAATAAAGAGTCTTGTATCCAAACAGTTGAATGTACGAAATTCAGATGTATCAGCATTTATGTTAATCATCCATCAGCTAAATATAGACACGTGTGTTATTCCATGCCGTTAAACTTTCTACTGATTCTACCCGTACACTACTGCCTAAAAGTTCATTCCCCTTGAATGCGTTGAAAACGCGTGTATCACGCATGTGACACGGGTGTGCATGAACGGAAAAAGTACACACTCACACAAACACACACACACACACGCAGCCAGCCAGAAGTTTTTACTTTTATGTACACATCTGACACCAGTCAGATACCATAGAAATTCACAAGTTTAAAAACGTATCTAACGAGGAAACGTTATTTTATGTATTGCCCCTGCTTGAGTACATTAAAGTGTACGTAGATTATAACATTTGTTCGTGAATTCAAACAGACCGAACCACCACTGGTGATAAATATGGTTGTGCATGATTATGCCCAATATTTGATCATTGTTGACATTTCTATGCATAACCATTAACACAATGTTCCTGTAGTGAGTGCGGACGTATGACGGACTCATGGCAAGCATTGACTTGAAAGTCAAGGGCAGAACCACTCATAGAAAACCTCAAAGGTCAAGCAGCGCGCTCTTTGAGAATCTCGCAGACTGTCACTCGCTCTTCCGGTATCTCGGCTGTGTACTCAACATGGTTCCATTTCCTTGATCTGGAAGCTGAATTCCCATCCTGTCGGCATCATATTGGAAAGAGGAATTAGAGTGACAGCTGTTAACTGTAGGACCCTATACTGAAGAAGTGAGATTCAACAACCTAAAGCTTTAATACTGTGTCAATGGCAACTCCGAACGAAAAGCATTCTTCAACCGTGTGATAAATGTCGAGGATACGGTGTTCTTACTTGCCAGGTTGTCTTGATTCAAAGCGGTCCATGCTATCGGTCGCTGTGAAAGGCTGTATATTTACGTACTGAAAGTATTAAGAGCTGCCTGGGATATGTGTGAGTTGTACTGTGTTATTTGTCCCTGTATTTTGGGCTAACATCAGGGTGCTGTTGTCCGAAGCAATCTTAGCGCTAAGGTGACCGTAACTCCTGTAGATTAACATAGACTCAACGTAGTCTTAGCACTAAGGTAGTTTTGTACAACGGCACCCAGGTCAATAACCTTTGCTACAGTCTGTCTGGGCATTCATATGTTAAACTGCTGACTTTAACTGATTGACAACAACGCAGGTAACTGATGCTGAACACACGATACTGTGTGTTTAGTTTTGTGTTTCACATGTATGTAATACAATGTAATAACAGCAACGGAAAGCCTTCATACAGGAGATCGTTACATACCTGGAACATCGAGTCAGTATTTGTATCACCATTTGTGTCTCATGACGTACCAATATAATGTCATTTTGTCAATAGAAACTACCGAGCAGAAGAAAAATTACTTTCAAAGTAATTGTATAAAAAAACAAAAACGCTGGTACAGACCGAATCGTGCGTTTTTCAAAGCGTCAAAAATTGTCGGACGTTGGTCCAAATGCACGTGCATGATTGTGGCATAAGAAACGATGTTGAACTGAGCAAGCATGCCGAAACCACAAACCCACCACGAATATGCCAAAACGTTCGCAAGTGCAACGAAACAGGGCGATCGGTATTGCCAATATGGCGGCTTCACAACGTCAGCTACCAACTTATTGTTACATTTGTCAAGATAATTTCTGTTTTACAGAATCCAGTTAGGGTCAATGCAGGAAGCAAAAGTACTGTTCGTGCCGTAGTCCCTAGTATGTTGATCAACCTTCAGGTGTTGGCAATCTATAGCTCATTTTTATACTGTACCGGTAAAGTGTTTATGGTTACATGCCAGTTTTTAGTGTACATTTGTGATAGATTGGTTATTTTACTGTCCTTCGAAGAAGTATATAAGTTTGTTTTTATTTCATGTACACATTTACAAATTTAGAGTTACGACTTTCATAGTCACGATATGGCTACCGATGTGACTATGCAACTCACTCACTACCATTCTGCATAACTTGTGAATGTACAATTTATTACATTGTACCCGAAAAACAACAAACACAGTGACACATGCACTGTTATGATTCATCTGTTTCATTATTGTGAATAGCTCACATTTCAACAGTACTCAACAATGTCTGTCTGTCTGTCTGTCTGTCTGTCTGTCTGTCTGTCTGTCTGTCTGTCTGTCTGTCTGTCTGTCTGTCTGTCTGTCTGTCTGTCTGTCTGTCTGTCTGTCTGTCTGTCTGTCTGTCTGTCTGTCTGTCTGTCTGTCTGTATGCATGCATGCATGCCCATATCAAAAGGGAATTTTCAGCATTGGAGAAAACAAATTCTGTATGAATATGCAAATACAAATATGTCAAAACCCTACAACATTTTATGCATATGATGAAATGAGGTCTACTAGTGCAGGCATAACATATTCGCTGTGGTATTTATAAAACAGATTTCAAATCAAATTCAAATGTTTATTGTATGAAAGGTCATGGGCCCATATACATATACATGAAGTGTACATTTGAAGCTGTCTCAACGTATCTTAACATATACACACTAACAATCTCACATAGTAAAGACTTGGCAACTTGCTTACAACCATGAAGCTTCTGTTGCACTCACACTGAGCAGCCAACAATCCTCTGATGTGGTACATATGACGCAGAGCCTTGAGTTGAGCCTGAGTTTTGCCACACAGAAAGGGGAAATATAACCAAGTTGATTACAACAAGGCTTGAACCAGTCAACAACCGCAAACAGATGGTGTATGCTCTACTTAAGATTTGTGGGTGAATATGAAGAGTCCTGGTTGATGTCTGGCACAACATCGTTGCCATCCTTATCATCCCACACAGACTCTTCATCATCCTGCAAATACAATACATACAATGCTTAGTAAAACTGCAAAAACAGCCAAAGTAACACATTTATACATATTCATAAACATGCACAGTGGTACATCTGATCACAATGAAATTATATAATTAGAACGACTAATTTGTATATGTAACCAAAATATTTTTTTCACAATCACAAAGGAAAGATATGTAGTATACATGTATATTGTATCTTCCATTTGACATGTCACTTATTTTATTGATTGGTACCAGAAAATAGCAGCCAACCCAGTATTCTGAAGCAAATTGTTGTAATATTTATTACTGTTACTGTACTCATATTCAAGGTAACATCTACTACCAAATCGCCAATTGAAATCGAAGCATATGTAAAACGGTACATACATATTTTAAATAGATACGAATTATGTTTAAACACTGAATGTAACACATAATTATATATGTGATCTTATTCAAATTGAAATGACCAACTCAACTGAGAAAAGCATACAAAACCTAACATTTCCCATGAATGAAAAATCGTGGGTATTTCTTAGTTTTATCAACTCTCTAAGGAAACATTCCCAGCAATATAGTAACATAAAATATTATTTTTTATGTGACCTTTAATTTAATTTAAAACTGTAAAATGTGTAACACAACTTATTCACTTTCAGTTACAGTTACATATCTGGTATACAATAATTACACTCTTGCTCGACAACGGTATAAGAATCCATACCGAAACGTCGCATCATATATAATAAAGAAGTTGTTATCCATAAACTCTCTTACTTTCTTATTTGTCACCAACTTCTAAATGCCAATCAAACAAATTACAATAATTAAATATATTCATTATTGATATATGATGGATAGCAATGGGATAGATCAAACTGAAGTCGTTAAATGAAACCTATGAAGTGAAGTATTTTGGACTAACCTGATGAGAAACTGCCGTCCATTCCAGACGATTCCTTGTTTCCTTGAAACAAACGACTGGCAGTGCGGACAGAAAACTGGGTCTTTTCTTGGAACTGAAAAACATATCAACATATCTTAACTTATGAAAGTGTAATCCCATATATAACATATGTTAAACTTATGGTTACACTGGAATCCACGCACTGTTACATTTTGAGTGATTATATTTTTCACAAAGATAAAGAAATTTATTCTATGTATCTATTTAGTGTTTACTTGTTTTTGACTAAATGCTGATGAATAAAAAATATTGTTTTAAGATTTCCTTTAATGAAATTGGGAGCATGGTATGGTGTAACTATAAATGATTACCAAGCCAAGCCTCTTGTCAATCTCCAACAAGTCAGTGGATCCACAATACGTATCTGTAAATCAAATAATTGAAACAATGATTCTTTTAGAAATGTTATACGTGACTTGTGTCGATGCATTGTAAGGCTAAGAGGTTCAATAATTGATTACCTAAATTATTACACAAAGCTATGAGTGTAAAGTATATGTTATAATTGTTTTAATGGTAATAAAATGATAAAAAAGATGTACTGGTATAATTGGATAAATACCGCCATATAGCTGGAATATTGCCGAGTGCGGCGTAATACTAAACTCGCTCACGTAGATATATTGAGCTGACATCACATATAATTAGATAAGTAAAGTTATAATACAGGGGAATGTACGTAGATCTACGTGTAGAACTGAAAAGAATGAACATGATATAAGCATGTCTAATACATGTGCATGTTTTGAGCTCAATAGGTAAATTACTTACCTGGTGAAGTTTTAACTCCAGCAGAACGTATATTGCCTACTCCTGACAGGGTTTTGAAAAATCACCTATTTGCCACTAACACAATCTCTCATGAGTAGGACTCATGGAGCTCGATGAGGACTTTTAAAGTAACGTGAATATGTTTTCAGATTTATTCACTTCTCTAGGCCTACATGTTGATGCTTGACACTGAGGAGGAGCAATTAGTGCCCATAATGCGATGAGAAGACCCTTAAGCCCATACAAGCCCACTGTTGGGTACTCACATTCAATCTGCTCATTTCCACCTTTCACGGTCCCCTTTGATGTCGGCAATGTAAACAAATAAAACAATGGCGACCGGATCACGTCCACGCGAGACTACCTAAATCATTATAAAAACACACAGCTGACATTTTATGTGTATAGTGTATGTTTATTTTGTTGTATAACGCGGAAAGATATTGTCAAACTGTAATGTTAGATTTAGATTGAAAAACAACAACAAAGTGTTTTTTCCCGTGAGCCTTTGCGAGTCGCGATTTTCAAAGCCGCCTCAGTTTTCCTCAAAGCACTGAAAGAGAGAATTCGCTACCTGGAAAAGAAAGATGGAAATGGCTGCGAAAAACTCGCAGTACCACGACCCTGTCAGGTAAGACCAATTTGTTTTGTTGTCAAATAACGTTTTATGAATTATTTACTTTACGTACAGATAATCCGGATTGGTAAACAAGCTAATCTATCGAATTACAGCCAGTGGCCATAGGTATTCGCCACTATGCATTATTCGACTTACATGTTAATTTGGTGCAGCTAGAAATATGTCTTGAATTTATTTGATATCCGTTTGATATTGTTCATATTTTGCACATGGGTTCTGAATCATCTCAGCTTCAAAGACATAATTTCCGTTTTATTTTCAATTCAATGCGTGTCATGGTTATGGCAATTTTAACATGGCGGTCTATGGGGAAAGAATACGCAATGTTGTATATATGTTGCTCATGTAACTACAATGCGGAAAATTATGTATCTGTGACCAAGATTATTTCCTAACAGCCTGCATAATTTGACAACCAAATATGGAAAACTGAATTAATGAAAATTACATAGCTACACTAAAATAGCATGCAAGTCTATGAGAATTTTGCCGACTGACGTATATTTAAGTCCCTGACTGTATAAACAGTTTTGCACGAACTATTTTCAAAGGTTGGTGAAGTAAAATAAGTGTCTATCGAAAAAATATACTACAATTTTGAAAAATATAGCAAATAGATTGTATATTAATTGATTTGTTTTATCCATTTAGGCTCTTGAGAGGAAACGTGTCACGACCACTCCTGGAAGAAAAGATCACCCTCTCTAACTGAAGGTATGTGTTTATGGTACTATGAAACATAGACGTAATTTCACTTTGAATATTTTATTATTATGCTTCCCTAGATACATTTTCACAAAATGAACCATACTCAAGTTACATTTGCAAATGGATTTGAATAACCGGTAACTTAATCATGATTTCAAATTGGACCAAATAAACTTCACACCTGTGTGAAATGGCAGTAAAACTGACCCCTTGATTTTACAATACCGTAATTACTCCAAGGTTATGTCACATGAGATAACTGAGCTTCATTCATCAGGATGTTTATGTCAGGCCGTTCACTTACTCATTGCATAACCTTAAAGTGATAAATCTGTAGTTTGCTTGTTGGTATAAATGTCGCTGCAATTGTTTGGGGATTTGTTAAACCTCAAATGAATGAATGGAGAAATGCAAAGAAAAGTAACGTGTTATTGTTTATTTTTTTCAGCTGATGATGACTGTATAACGAATGACCAAGGATGGTCAGCTGAAACATGTGTGAAGGTAATTTTGACCTATCTGTAGTGACTTTCATTATAAGTAGTAAATTATTTCCAATTCATAGTGTAGAGACAAGGTTTATGGATGTCAACTCCTTTATTATGTGAAAACATGTTTCAGAGTGAATGCTTACCCCTTCGTCAGGTGTAAGCATTCACTCCGAAACATTGTGTTTTCACATAATAAAGACCTTGACATCCGGAAACATTCGCGTCTTGTATTATTCACTTCTAAATACACCTCAAAGACGTAATGGTGTAAACATACAGTCACTACTGGGTGAATATACTTGTGCCTTCAACAATACAACTGCCTGACTGAGTTTGGTTTTACGCCGCTTTTAGCAATATTCCAGCAACATCACGGAGGTGGACACCACAACGTTGATGAAAATCTATTACTAGTACCATTATTACTACATAGAAAATGCAATAAATGTTCAGATATTATATATAACATATTACTACCTCTGGTCTGGGAAGCATGTAACTCCAGAGCAAAGTTTGTATAGATTCTGTGTCCTCTTTAGAAAATAAGATATTACATTCGGTCAATGAAGTGTGATGAATTGCATAATTTGAGTTTTGAGAAAACTAGTGCAAAGTGTGATTGTTCAATTTAGTTCTCTTTTATTCAAACTTACTTGTGGATTACTCATTTTAAATCATCCTTGGCATTGTCAGTTTCTTGTTGATTGATGTTTGTGTAATTCATCAAAATAACCTAGTAATTCGTTATAACCTGCCATTTTCAGAAACTTGCACAACGCCCAAACAGACTTGCATCTATTGATTGGCCAGATAGACGATAGAAAAAGGTAGCGACAACACTCACCATAGACATGACATCACCAGTCGTGAGTGACGAAGATGACGTCAATTAGTTGCATTCCGTCCCCTTTGTCTGTGAGTCCAGCAAGCTTATGGCATACACGACTACACTGGACTTGGAAAGAATCTACACCTCCACTGCTCTCGCCAAGGCCAACAGGAGGACGAGGATGAGGCATCCAACCAAAGTAACAGAGGGATCTCCGCCCAGGGATGCCCCTTACAGGGCCCACTGACCAGCTCTTACAATTTAATTGAATTTATTTTCAATTTCATAATGTAATTTTTATTTTATTTTTGTATTGTAAGCTGTATGTTGTTATTGTATATCATAGTGGATGTTTGGCGATAGTTGTGACATAGAGTGTGTGGCTGAATGCCAAGGCGTGCAAATAAATGTCCGATGCAACTATGTTTTATCACTGTGTTAAGTTGTATGTTATTGTTATTTTTCATCATTAGCCTGATTTTAGAAATAAATTTCGTATCTAACATGCTATTTCAAGATAATAAGTGAATGAAAGTTTAACTGATGAAAAATTACAACTTTGTTATAAATGATATATGATTTCGAAAACTGGATTGAGTTATGCCAACATGTTTTGCCCTGTTCTTTAGTGCTATATTACTAGTTATATGTATGATCTTTATTTGCCTTAAATGCTAATCCATACCATGTTGAGAAAATAAAACAATGAATCTTATTATATATTCTGTTTTTCTTTTTAGTAAATGTCATGATAATAACAAATTGCTTATATTGTTTTGAACAAGAGTTTATGATATAAATAAAGAAGAATGTTTACATTTAGCTCTTTGAAACGCATATGAAAACCCGTGAACCTGAAATTGAAACCGGTAACTGAAACTATGCGGAAACCTTGTCGGATTGTTGGTAACTGAAACTATGCGGAAACTATGTCGGATTGCTGGGAACTGAAACTATGCGGAAACTATGTCGGATTGTTGGTAACTGAAACTATGCGGAAACCTGTTGGAGTCTTAATAACTGAAACCTTGCGGAAACTTGATGGATTCAAAGTTAACTGAAACTCAACGGAAACTTCTTGGAGTGTGGGTAACGGATACCTTGCGGAAACCTGTTGGAGTGTGGGTAACGGAAACCTTGCGGAAACCCTTGGAAAGTGGGTAATTGTAAGTTTCCGTTATTGCGGAAACTCAATGTAAAAGAACGGAAACTCACTGGATTCTAGGTGGAAACTTAAGTTTCAGTCCACTTTCTACCAGGTTTCCGCATTGCGGAAACCGAGTTATTTTTGCTGTGCAAGAATCCAGCACCGCAGCTAGGCCACCATCACAGCTTGACAAACCGCTACCAGCAAACAGACCAGGCCCAAGACCGCCAAAGATCGGGAAGACCAAGAGTCACGACACGAAGATTGCTACATCAGGCAGATACACCTCCAGAACAGAATCGTGAAGGCAACGTCATTGGCGGCGACAGCACTAGCACACGCCATCAGCAGACGAACAGTCCTTCGACGACTTGATATGGCAGGTATACGAGCCTACTGCTCCTTCCGTAGAAGGACCTTGGCCCGTGTACACCGTCAACGCAGACTGCAATAGGCACGAAATGTACGTCGGTGAAGAGCGTTCAGTCCGTTCCGAAACGATGTCAGAGTTCGAGTTTTTCGGCGTACATGAGAGCGACTGGCGCCAAACTGCGTTTAAGAAGTTCATCCATGGAGAAGGCGTCATTGTATATTGGGCGGCCTTGTGACCGGGGAACAATAAGATTATCATCCTCGGTTATCATCCGAAGATGACGAATGCCCAGTGATGAAGTGTTGATACCTTTTGTGGTGCCTTTATTCGACGTTTACAACGTTAACGTCAACGTATTGCCTTGGCCAGCACGTTATCCTGACATGAACCCCAATGAACATCTTTGGGATCACCTCGATCGTCAGACTCTTTTGGACGACGTCAATGATGTGAAGTGTGTTGGTCCAGGCTGGTCACATTCTCTATTGAAGACGTATCCCCTGACTCCTGTCTCTTTATGTGACTCTTTATGAACTTTTTGAATGAACTCTGATTTTTGTAGTTTTTAATTTTGACCCTTGACTCTTTCTTAACTAATTGCGGCAAATGCAAGAACAGCATTACGATAAATTTTCAGTCAAATTATTAGAAAATGATGTTGCTTCTTTTTTCTAGTAAAGTGAAATCTTTTGCCAGGTAGTATATATTCGACTATGACGTACCGGGAGTAACGTTCGAGAGTACATTTGTATCTGCTCATGTTTCGTAACATGTGAGATCAAATTTTATCATCATGGCTCAGAAACGTGATGTAAAATAGAATGTAGAGAAAGGCTTTAGTGTTGCAAGTCAAAAAGAATATAACGACCGGTATTCATTTCTAGTATTCATGTGTTGATGGAATTTACAAACTTGCTATGTGCCAGTGTTATGTTGATATTACAAGCAAAAACCATAAGATTACAAGAAAAAGAAAACAAGGATGTATATATACATTGTTGCAAAGAACATGGCAACAACCCACGCAAGAAATCAGTTGCCATCGCGAATTCAAAGTTCTGCAAACTGTTGTCGAATCGTTATGTAACTTAACCGGAGATAGGAGAGTCAATATGTGCTGATTCATTTCTGAAAAGAAACCTGTTTAATTAGTTTCAGATGCATAGACGCAGACTGGTGATACATGGAATGATCCTTCCATGTGATAAATAACGTGGTTATCATTTCTTAAAACTTACTTTGTCTTATGAGGGCATCATGTTACACTGACAGCATCAGCAGAAGTAGCTCTTGAAGAGACAGGGCAATACGTACTTCAACCTACGGTCATCTCACTGGGCAACGTGAGAGAGACACTTGCAGGCACGTGTTCAGTTGAGAAGTTGTTGTGTGGTTGATTCTTGGTTACCTCCTGCAGTTGAGGGGTTGCTGTGTGGTTGATTCTTGGTTACCTCCGTCAGTTGAGGAGGTGCTGTGTGGCTGATTCTTGGTTACCTCCGTCAGTTGAGAAGTTGTTGTGTGGTTGATTCCTGGTTACCTCATTCAGTTGAGGGGTTGCTGTGTGGTTGATTCTTGGTTACCTTCATCAGTTGAGGGGTTGCTGTGTGGTTGATTCCTGATTACCTCTGTCAGTTGAGGGGTTGCTGTGTGGTTGATTCTTGGTTACCTCCGTCAGTTGAGGAGGTGCTGTGTGGTTGATTCTTGGTTCCCTCCGTCAGTTGAGGAGGTGCTGTGTGGTTGATTCTTGGTTACCTTCATCAGTTGAGGGGTTGCTGTGTGGCTGATTCTTGGTTATCTCGTCAGTTGAGAAGTTGTTGTGTGGTTGATTCTTGGCTACCTCTGTCAGTTGAGGAGGTGCTGTGTGGCTGATTCTTGGTTACCTCCGTCAGTTGAGGGGTTGCTGTGTGGTTGATTCTTGGTTACCTCAATCAGTTGAGGAGGTGCTGTGTGGCTGATTCTTGGTTACCTCCGTCAGTTGAGGAGGTGCTGTGTGGCTGATTCTTGGTTACCTCCGTCAGTTGAGGGGTTGCTGTGTGGTTGATTCTTGGTTACCTCATTCAGTTGAGGAGGTGCTGTGTGGCTGATTCTTGGTTACCTCTGTCAATTGAGGGGTTGCTGTGTGTTTGAATGTTGGTTACCTCTGTCAGTTGAGGGGTTGATGTGTGTTTGAATTTTGGTTACCTCCGTCAGCTGAGGGGTTGCTGTGTGGTTGATTCTTGGTTACCTCCGTCAGTTGAGGAGGTGTTGTGTGTTTGAATCTTGGTTACCTCCGTCAGTTGAGGGGTGGATATGTGGTTGATTCTTGGTTACCTCCATCAGTTGAGGGGTTGCTGTGTGTTTGAATCTTGGTTACCTCCGTCAGTTGAGGGGTTGATGTGTGTTTGAATTTTGGTTACCTCCGTCAGTTGAGGGGTTGCTGTGTGTTTGAATTTTGGTTAACTCCGTCAGTTGAGGAGGTGCTGTGTGGTTGAATGTTGGCTACCTCCGTCAGTTGAGGGGTTGCTGTGTGTTAGAATCTTGGTTACCTCCGTCAGTTGAGGAGGTGCTGTGTGGCTGATTCTTGGTTACCTCCGTCAGTTGAGGGGTTGCTGTGTGGTTGATTCTTGGTTACCTCCGTCAGTTGAGGGGTTGCTGTGTGGTTGATTCTTGGTTACCTCCATCAGTTGAGGAGGTTCTGTGTGGCTAATTCTTGGTTACCTCCATCAGTGGAGGAGGTTCTGTGTTGCTGATTCTTGGTTACCTCCGTCAGTTTAGGAGCTCCTGTGTGGTTGATTCTTGGCTACCTCCGTCAGTTGAGAATTTGCTATGTGGTTGATTCTGGGTTACCTCCGTCAGTTGAGAATTTGTTTTGTTGTTGATTCTTGGTTACCTCCGTCAGTTGAGGCGTTGCTGTGTGGTTGATTCTTGGTTACCTCCATCAGTTGAAGGGTTGTTGTGTGGTTGATTCTTGGTTACCTCCGTCAGTTGAGGGGTTGCTGTGTGGTTGATTCTTGGTTACCTCCGTCAGTTGAGGAGGTGCTGTGTGGCTGATTCTTGGTTACGTCCGTCAGTTGAGGGGTTGCTGTGTGGTTGATTCTTGGTTACCTCTGTCAATTGAGGAGGTGCTGTGTGGCGGATTCTTGGTTACCTCCATCAGTTGAGGGGTTGCTGTGTGGCTGAATGTTGGTTACCTCCGTCAATTGAGGGGTTGCTGTGTGGTTGATTCTTGGTTACCTCCATCAGTTGAGAGGTTGCTGTGTGTTTGAATCTTGGTTACCTCTGTAAGTTGAGGGGTTGCTGTGTGTTTGCATTTTGGTTACCTCCGTCAGTTGAGGGGTTGCTGTGTGGTTGAATCTTGGTGACCTCCGAAAGTTGAGGAGGTGCTGTGTGGTTGATTCTTGGTTACCTCCATCAGTTGAGGGGTTGCTGTGTGGTTGATTCTTGGTTACCTCCGTCAGTTGTGGAGGTGCCGTGTGGCGGATTCTTGGTTACCTCGGTCAGTTGAGGAGGTGCTGTGTGGCTGATTCTTGGTTACCTCCGTCAGTTGAGGAGGTGCTGTGTGGCTGATTCTTGGTTACCTGCGTAAGTTGAGAAGTTGTTGTGTGGTTGATTCTTAGTTACCTCTGACAGTTGAGGGGTTGCTGTGTGGTTGAATCTTGGTTACCTCCGTCAGTTGAGGAGCTGCTGTGTGGCTGATTCTTGGTTACCTCCGTCAGTTGAGGAGGTGCTGTGTGGTTGACTCTTGGTTACCTCCGTCAGTTGAGGAGGTGCTGTGTGGTTGATTCTTGGTTACCTCCGTCAGTTGAGGGGTTGCTGTGTGGTTGATTCTTGGTTACCTCCATCAGTTGAGGGGTTGCTGTGTGGTTGATTCTTGGTTACCTCCGTCAGTTGAGGGGTTGCTGTGTGGTTGATTCTTGGTTACCTCCATCAGTTGAGGGGTTGCTGTGTGGTTGATTCTTGGTTACCTCCGTCAGTTGAGGGGTTGCTGTGTGGTTGCTTCTTGGTTACCTCCATCAGTTGAGGGGTTGCTTTGTGGTTGATTCTTGGTTACCTCCGTCAGTTGAGGGGTTGCTGTGTTTTTGAATTTTTGTTACCTACGTCAGTTGAGGGGTTGCTGTGTGGTTGATTCTGGGTTACCTCCGTCAGTTGAGGGGTTGCTGTGTGGTTGATTCTGGGTTACCTCTGTCAGTTGAGGAGGTGCTGTGTGGTTGATTCTTGGTTACCTCCGTCAGTTGAGGAGGTGCTGTGTGGTTGATTCTTGGTTACCTCCGTCAGTTGAGGAGGTGCTGTGTGGCTGATTCTTGGTTACCTCCGTCAGTTGAGGAGTTGCTGTGTGGTTGATTCTTGGTTACCTCCTGTCAGTTGAGGGGTTGCTGTGTGGTTGATTCTTGGTTACCTCCGTCAGTTGAGGAGGTTCTGTGTGGCTGATTCTTGGTTACCTCCGTCAGTTGAGGAGAGGTGCTGTGTGGTTGACTCTTGGTTACCTCCGTCAGTTGAGGAGTTGCTGTGTGGTTGATTCTTGGTTACCTCCATCAGTTGAGAGGGTTGTGTGTGGTTGATTCTTGGTTACCTCCGTCAGTTGAGGGGTTGCTGTGTGGTTGATTCTTGATTCTCAGTTGAGGGGTTACCTCCGTCAGTTGAGGGTTGATTCTTGGTTACCTCCGTCAGTTGAGGGGTTGCTGTGTGGTTGCTTCTTGGTTACCTCCGTCAGTTGAGGGGTTGCTTTGTGTGTGGTGTGTGGTTGAATTTTGATTTGCTGTGTGGTTGATTCTGGGCTACCTGGTTGTGTGGTTGATTCTCCGTCAGTTGAGGGGTTGCTGTGTGTGGTTGAATTTTGGTTACCTCCGTCAGTTGAGGTGTTGATGTGGGTTGATTCTTAGTTACCTTGTGGGGAGTTGATTCTTGGCTACCTCCATCAGTCAGTTTTGCTTACCTCCGTCGATTGAGGGGGTTGCTGTGTGGCTGATTCTTGGTTACCTCTGTCAGTTGAGGAGGTGCTGTGTTGCTCATTCTTGGTTACCTCTGTCAATTGAGGAGGTGCTGTGTGGCGGATTCTTGGTTACCTCTGTCAGTTGAGGGGTTGCTGTGTGGCTGAATGTTGGTTACCTCCGTCAATTGAGGGGTTGCTGTGTGGTTGATTCTTGGTTACCTCCGTCAGTTGAGAATTGTGGTGACTGTGTGGTTGATTCTTGGTTACCTCCGTCAGTTGAGGGTTGTTGCTGTGTGGTTCTTTACTCCGTCAGTTGAGAATCCGCTATGTGTGTGATTGATTCTTGGTTACCTCTGTCAGTTGAGGAGGTGCTGTGTGGTTGATTCTTGGTTACCTCCGTCAGTTGAGGAGGTGCTGTGTGGTTGATTCTTGGTTACCTCCGTCAGTTGAGGGGGTGCTGTGTGGTTGATTCTTGGTTACCTCCGTCAGTTGAGGGGTTGCTGTGTGGTTGATTCTTGGTTACCTCCGTCAGTTGAGGGGTTGCTGTGTGGTTGATTCTGGGTTACCTCCGTCAGTAGAGGAGTGTCCAAATTCAGGTTAATATAGTCTGTTCCCAGAGTTCCCAGTCAGTTATCAGCTTTTCCAGACAAATCAATGACGTCTACAAACAACAATGCTATGATTAATGTTTTGTCAAAACAAAGTGATTAATAGTTAACAGTATGAAGCCGCATTGTTTACATCCGTTCTAGCAGATGAATGAGAACGCGGAAGGTCTGTAGATTGGCTTCAGACAAACAAGACAGATGGACGAAGGGGCATGGAAACATTTTGACTACCTGGTATGTTGGGCTGCAGAGTAGCCCACTCGTAATAGTGAATAGGTTTTTAGGTGCGGGGATTGATAAATACACAAGTCGAAATATAACGAAGAACACAAACTGATTGCATTAGGTAGATTTTGAAGAAAAAGTTAAAGTTTAACGATTAATATCTGGACTATCGTTCTTGATATTAATATTTGAACCTCGTTTCTAAACAAACTGCACCGAAATTTGTCCTCTGGAAATATAGCTCAACAATAACAACATCTGATCTGGTTTAAAGACAGAGGACAAATTTCGGTGCAGTTTGTTTAGAAACGAGGTTTCTATATTCCTAGTCATTGGTGATTGGAGCCTTCGGAGGTTTTTCGGAAGCTACTAATGAATTGTTATTATACCAAATTTGCCTTTATTCCATGTTATTGTAAAAAAACAGGTACTAAACAGGTTGTTATTGTGGAGCTATATTTCCAGAGGACAATTTTCGGTGAAGTTTGTTTAGAAACGAGTTTTCTATATTCCTAGTCACAGGTGGTTGGAGCCTTCGAAGCTACTAATGAACTGTTATTATACCAAGTTTACCATTATTTCATGTTATTGTAAAAAACAGGTACTAAACATTGCCCATCAAATACTGAATTACCTTTGTTTGACACACATTTCATCTACTTGGATAAGCATAGAAAAAACCCAACATGTTATATATTTTAAAAATATATTGTTATAACTGTCAAGGCCTAAACAATGTGAACAAAAGAAGAGATGTGTTTGAATATTTGAAAAGTAAAAAAGCACATATATACTGTCTACAAGACACCCACTTTACATCAGATTTGGAACGTAATTTCAAACAGGAATGGGGATCAATAATTGTAGATTCAGTTCCTATAGAAGTAACTCCAGAGGAGTAGCAATTTTATTCAATAAGAACTTTGAATTCAAAATCAAAGAAGAAATTAAGGATGAAGAATTTTGAAACTACTAAGCATTAAAAATAGAAATTGAAGAAAGAACAATTACTTTGATATCGGTGTATGGTCCCAATAGCGATACTCCAGAATTTATCCATAACATATTGATATCATTAAACGCTTCGACTAAAAGTATTTTATTATTTGTGGAGATTGGAACATTATCCAAGATATTGAACTTGATCTTTATAACTACAAACATGTAAATAACACTAAGGCGAGAGACGTATTGCTAGAATATTTTGAAGAATTTAATCTTATTGATCCGTGGAGATAATAACCCTTTACAAAAGCGATATACGTGGCGCCAACAAAACCCGATAAAACAAGCTAGGCTGGACTATTTCCTTATATCAAGAAGTCTTGAGAATTCTGTCACAAACGCAGGTATAGATCCAAGCTATAGGTCAGACCATTCATTACACTGGATCGCTTTGAAATTCAATTATGTAGAAAAAGGCCGTGGATTTTGGAAATTCAATAACTCTCTTTTACGAGATAAAATTTATGTTGACAAAGTGAAGGCAATAATCAAAGATACTGCAACACAGTATCAAAATAATACTCATGATGTAGAAACAACTTTCATGATTAATGACCAATTGTTATTTGAAACAATACTCTTAATGATAAGGGGTTACACTATAAAATACTCACCAGAAATGAAAAAGAAAAGAAATAAGAGGGAACAAGAACTTGTTGACAATATCAATGATTTAGAAATAAAATTTGACCATTCAGAAAAGGCTGACATTAAAGAAAATGTACTGTCACAGATTCAGCAGGCAAAAGCAGAATTAGAAGAAATTCATAAGTATAAAAACAGAAGGTATTATAATGAGATCAACAGTTCACTGGTATGAGCATGGAGAAAAACCGTGTGACGAAGTCCTAAGCTCGCTTAAAAACATGAAAATTGGAAAAGTCCTGGTCCATCAGGATTCACAACTGTGTTTTACAAATTCTTCTGGAATAAATTACTCTCCCAAAAAAGAAACGCATCATAAAAATAGCAATTTCATGTAGCAATGAATTGAAACGTGATTCATTTTACAAAAGGTTTTGCTCTGTTTATGAGTCCTATGGTGTTTATGTTTTGAAACATCACAGCAAAACGCACCATCCGTAAAATACCCGTATTTAACAGCATGATTTTCAATTTCGGCGTGTAGTGTCACAGAATACACAATTCACATGCAATGCGCGTGAAAGTTGGGGATCAGATAGTCTCAATGATGGGTATGAAAGGTTGATCGCTGTCTGTCGATTATTCACTGTATTTGGAATATTGTTTTGACGAACGCAAAATGCCACGTCTAAGTGAAGCCAACCGTCATATCGCCATTGGTTTGCTTGAAGCTGGCCAGTCTCAACGTGCAGTTGCCCGACGCATGAATGTTCACCAAAGCACCATTTCACGGCTCTGGGAGAGATATCGCAGGCAGAATACTGTAGCAGATGCCCCTGGTAGTGGGCGACCTCGAGCTACCACTGCGGCGCAGGATCGCTACATCCGGGTTCATCACCTGCGTCATCGAACAGCTACGGCGACCAGTACCGCTCGACAAATACCCGGATTAAGGAGGCTTTCTGAACAGACCGTCAGGAACAGGTTGAGAGAGGCTGGTTTACGTGCCAGAAGACCTTATTTTGGCCCTGTGCTTAGACAACAACATCGTCGACATCGAGTTCAATGGTGCACCAACGTTCAGGCCTGGAACCTACCGAATTGGCGTAGAATCTGGTTCAGTGATGATTCACGATTTCTATTGGAACGACGCGATGGAAGAATGCGGGTGTACAGAACGTCGACGTGAACGTTTCGCCGACGCTTGCGTTGCCCAGGTGGACAGATTCGGCCGGGTAAGTGTTATGATGTGGGGAGTGATCACCTGCCGTAGGAGAAGTGATTTGGTGATGATCAAGGGCAGCCTGACAGCTCAACGGTACTGTGACGAAATCCTACGCCCACACCTCCTTCCAATCATTGATCGCCAGAGGGAGTTGTTTCAACAGGACAATGCCAGGTCCCACACAGCACGTCACACTAGAGACTTCCTCCAGAACCACAAAATTAATGTGCTCCCCTGGCCCTCAAGATCACCGGACTTAAACCCGATCGAACATCTGTGGGATGCCCTGGACAGACGGGTGAGACGCCGTAACCCTCAAGCCGCAGACACTTCAGCAACTCGCACAGGCACTACAGGCAGAGTGGGCTGCGATTGGGCAACACGAGATTCTGAGACTTATTCGTTCGATGCCGAGGTGATGCCGTGCAGTTCTGGATGCCCACGGTGGTCACACGAGGTATTGACTTCAGCGCCACCACACGTCTCCATGTGACACTCAAACTGACTTTCCTCAAGTTGGTGCCAAAGACGGATAAGTCTGCATTCCCAGTGTGCAATTTCGCTATATTTCATTGACTCATAAAGCCTACAAGATGTCTCAAAATAAACATAACAATACAGTTGAAATTCCTATATGCGTTTCTTTTTTGGGAGAGCATACATATCAGTTTCTATTTAGATCTTTAAATTACGCATACCAACACGGTGAACTATCGACTAGCCAAAAACAAGGTCTTATTACTTGTATACCTAAAAAAGACAAGCCAAAACAATATTTATCAAACTGGAGACCGATATCGTTACTAAATGTGTCACACAAGATCTGTTCGGCAACAGTAGCAAATAGAATTAAAAGGTTATAGCGTCAATTATAAATGAAGATAAAAAAGGATTCCTTGCTAATAGATGCATTGGTGAATGCACAAGACTCATATATGACATAGTGTATTATACAGAAACTATGGAAATTCCTGGAATGTTACTACTGATCAATTTTGAAAAAGCATTTGACTCGTAGACTGGAACTTAATTGAAGAGGTTTTTGCGTTTTTTAATTACGGGGACTCTATAAGAAAATGGATCAAGACATTATATTGTAATATAAGTTCATCAGTTTTAGTAAATGGTTTTGGTTTTGACTTCTTTAATAAAACTAGAGGCTGTAGCCAAGGAGATCCCCTATCGCCTCATATCTTCATTATATGCGCTGAAATTTTATCCGCGATGATTCGAAACAATCCAAAAGTAAAACGTATAACAATTGGAAACACAGAATATCTAGTCTCCCAGTTTTCAGGTGATACATCCCTTGTCTTAAATGGTACTGAGAAATGTCTTCAACATGCCTTACAAATAATGTGCGACTATGCTTCCTTTTCCGGTCTGAGAATGAAGGTAAGCAAAACAAGAATCATTTGGATAGGATCTCTCAGAGGATCAACCAATATTTTGTGCAAAAAAATGAAACTGAACTTGTCCCAAGGTAATTTTGCTATTCTCGGTATTATATTCTTTCTAAGCCTAGCTGAGATAGTTGAAAAGAACTATAAAGACAAACTTAAAAAAATAAAAAGACAAATGCAAATACGGACAGCTCGAAATTTTACACCCCTCAGTAGGATTACAATCTTGAAATAATTAATTCTGCCAACAATAAACCACCTATTTTCCTCCCTACCCAACCCATCAAATGACATTATTAACGACCTAGGAAAAACTATGTTTCTCCTTTGTATGGCGTAACAACCCTGATAAGATTAAACGTGATATCATATTTTTAAAAGACTCTAAATTGACTGCCATCTTTTCCTACAATGTTTCACAAAATATGCCAGATATCTTGCTGAAGGGAGAAACATTTATAACACAAAGAGTTATAAACGAACTGTTTTTGGAAAGACGCCCTTTTAGCATGGGGTCTCTATACGTCATTAAAATAAAAAAAAGTTGTTCAGGGCAATGATATTCTATCGCAATGTTTATGGCACACTGAACAAATTCTCTTGGATAAAAACCCATTAGTGTACCAACACTACGCTAAAATAGGCATAGCATATGTAAATGACTTGATAGATACTGATGGAACAATCTATACATATCAAAAGTTTCATGAGCAAACTAGAAACCACTTAAAAACGAACTTCTTAGAATATGCAAGCCTAGTAAGAGCAGTCAAACAATATTATAAAACATACAACATACCATTTGGAGAAAAACTTGAATTACCATTTATTCCTTATTACATACAAGACATCTTTAAAACTAAAAAAGGCTGTAGGACATATTATGATATACTTATTCCAATTTCAGACTCTTCTATGTATAGCTATAAAAAGAAATGGGAAGATGAACTTGAAACAGATATAAGTGAAAAAGAATGGAAATCCTATCAAAACAATATATTTCGAGCTCACACAAACTCAGACTTTAGATGGTTCCAATATTCTCTAGTGCATAGAATATTATCAATAAACCTACTTTTGTTTAAGATGGGGTATGTAGAGAGTACGTTATGCTCATTTTGTAAAAATGCACCAGGAAGCAGAATTCATCTATTTTACGACTGTCCAAAATCTAAAAACATATGGAATCGATTTTCTAATTGGATAAAAACAAAAACAGATATCACATTGAATATCGATAAGAAGAAAATCATATTTGGATTCTCTGAAAAAAGGAACGATGTCCTTAATCTCCTGATAACAGTTGTCAAATTTACTCTCTTTAAAATAAGAACATATACTTGTACACCAACTTTCGATATGATCAGAAATGAAATATGTAAAGTTTACAATATCGAGAGAACACATGCCATCTCTTCTTGCAATTTCACCAAATTTGTTGGATTTTGGTCTGATTGTCACCAACTGTTTGATTAATACTAACGTACAACCAACCCATTTCCCTACAATGTCATTTGTTATAATATGCTTGCCAAACTCTGTATACAGACGCATGGTTATATTTGACTGCTATTTGATGTCATGCTTTTGTACCTGAAAAAAGATGAATAAAAAAAAAAAAATTAAAAAAAATCTGGACTATCACGAAAAGGTGCAGTGTGTGCGCTTGGAATCTCTCATTTTAGACATCAGTAAACGGTCAATCTCCCGTGCACAGGTTTCCGTGCTGTTCCACCACGAGGCAAACATGACTTCATAGTGTGATTTGGTTTGTAACTAATCAATGCCATATATCGGCACACGAGACAGACATGACTTCGTGGTGTGATTTGGTTTGTAACTAATCAATGCCATATATCGGCACACGAGACAGACATGACTTCGTGGTGTGATTTTGTTTGTAACTAACCAATGCCATATATCGGCACACGAGACAGCCATGACTTCGTGGTGTGATTTTGTTTGTAACTAACCAATGCCATATATCGGCACACGAGACAGTCATGACTTCGTGGTGTGATTTTGTTTGTAACTAACCAATGCCATATATCGGCACACGAGACAATGCAATCATAAGGTTAGAAGTTACATTAAGAAGATATATACAAATTTGCAGTACGCTTTTTCAGAATATTAAGGCAGGTTTTGGCAGATAAAAAACGATACGCCTGGACAAGCTAGAAAAAAACTAACTTTTTCAACATACCCAGATTTAAAAGAAAAACATCTAAAACACTTGTACATTTAGATAAAAGTTGCAATCGCTCATCAGCATACAGAGGACAATGCAATAAAACATGACACTCATCTTCAATAAAATCTTTACAGTTTCGAATCTAAGCGGCGCTAACACACATCTAAACACAGTTAGTGCTTTTCTCATAGAGCGAGACATTACAATTAACATAAGAATCACTGCAAAAATCCAACTTTAAAGTACAGTACGTGTGTAACTTATTACCTCCCCTACCAGTTAAACAAACTTGTAAAAGGTCCTGTCTCCATTTATAAAGGAAATCGCTAAAAACAACCTCTGTCACATTTGACACTACAACAGGAATATTGATACACAACATTGATATCGTTATATCAACACCCAACGACAAATTATTAATCATAACAATAAGATGCACTAGTGTGATGCCGCGATAAGACATTGGGTCTCTCGGGTTGTCAGCTCCAGACTTAGGGTAGGTGTAATGATACCCTGGGCCGAGCTGGAGGGTACATGACCAGTCTCATAACATGTAGAAAACAGTTTATGAAGATAATCTATACAGATGTCATTTGTCAAAACATCAACTGGAATATTATCGAAACCAGGTGATTTCCCTCTCTTAGCTTGACTTAGTGTCATCAGTAAATAGTCAAAGGTTTCAACTCCTAAGACCTAAGGGATGAAATGAGACTAAACAGTAAAGCCGTGAGAAAATTAACTTGGTACCCCGACTCAAGGAAGTAATTAGCCAAAAGTGTCCTCGGTAAATTGTCAAAGTTTTCAACTCCTAAGAACTAAGGGATGAAATGAGACTTAACAGTAAAGTTTTAAGCTACCAACATTAATTTCACACATTCACTGATATCCTAACAGGGAATGTGTGTAATGGAACACTATGAAAATCAGTAATTTCATGAAATCCCTTGAAATTTTAGGGAATACATGAAATCCCTGGGGGTCACAGAGATTTCATGAAATCACTGACTCTTTTAGGGATTACGTTAAATCCCTGGTTTCACACATTCCCTGTAACAGATCGACACAAATGACAAAGTCTAATCAGCATCGAACACTTCAAAGTGTTTCACAGTCAGCGGATGGAGTTCCCGATGCCTCCATTCCCGATCCCGAATCGAGCCTGTCCTGTCTTGTATTGGACAGAGGGACTGACATACACTATAGATATGTAAGTGTAGAACACGCGTTGCGTTAATCCTTGAGTGAATGTGCAACAGACAATGAAGGTTGCCTGTCAGGAACCGTCAGACCCGTCACTTCTTACACTGGCGCAATCCGGCGCTCCATGGCAGGGTAGGGATGTGTCTGAGTCCATCCCAGGTATCCCAAATCCCTGGGAGTCCCCGAGGGAGTTTGTCCTTATACGCATCCACGGCAGTCACCCACTACCAGGGTAAATATTAAACTTGTTTATGACGGACACGATGATATTTGAAACGTAAGGTTTTCTGTTTGGGAACGTAATGCAAAACGTCACTTGTTAAACTTTCTTTATGTCAAATCCAACAAGAACTGTACTGACTAACCCTATGTGCAATCTCCAAAGTACATTTCAAGACGACAAAATTGGCTGAAGGACGGTCAATACAATCTACAGCATTGGCTCATTCAAGACTTTAAGGTGCAATACATTACATGTTCGACACAAGTGGATTGCAAACATGTAATAAGTTACTATTTCTGTTGGAGACAGGCGTCCTACGGTAAGAAATCAAGAGGAATCGATATAGTTCCGTTCTTCATGCAAGCTTCATTGAGTAAAGACATCATGGGCATTTTTAAAGATTCTTGTCTGATTCTGTTAATCATATTAAGGGAGTTATTGACTAAAAATGGCCTGATTATTACTCTGTCTGATTTAGGCCACCGAGTAATATTGTTTAACACTCAGCGATTCGTCGTCGGTTTGAACATTCAGCCCCATACTCGTGTTCATCAGTTTCCCCAAGAGGTACATGTGTAGGATCTGACGTTAGTTACATCCACGTGTATCAGTGGCCGGTACCCCAGACTGGTTGAAATAGTCAAACAATATTCTCGCTGACCAATGTCCACCCTCATTACAGCAGTCCATATTGTTACACATAATGAACACCATTGACCTGACACTCTGGAGTTGAAGAACGTATGCCCAGAGAAAGAGCTAGCCGTGGCCGAACAATAACACCTTTACATTTCACAGCTGGTGGTGTCTGGAATGAATCGAGTGGTCAGTTCGTTTCGCCACAATTGTGAATGCCACGACATAATAAGCAATCACATGCGTCAAACAATGTCGAACATAAAACACGGATCTCGGTACTGAACGAATACTTGTTTACCAGGTATACGAAATCTTGTCAAGTTAAACATGTCCTGTAAAAATACATAAAAACCCAAAGAAGATCACGAAATAACCTTGTAATACACTATTTGATCGCTTTATACTCACGTCACATTTATTTTTGTTACATTCACCTTATACTCACATCACATTTATCTGTGTCACATTCACCTTATACTCACATCACATTTATCTGTGTCACAATCACCTGATACTCACATCACATTTATTTTTGTTACAATCACCTTATACTCACGTCACATTTATTTTTGTTACATTCACCTTATACTCACATCACATTTATTTTTGTTACAATCACCTTATACTCACATCACATTTATTTTTGTTACTATTCACCTTGTAGTCACATCACATTTATCTGTGTCACAATCACCTTATACTCACATCACATTTATTTTTGTTACAATCACCTTATACTCACATCACATTTATTTTTGTTACATTCACCTTATACTCACATCACATTTGTTTTTGTTACAATCACCTTATACTCACATCACATTTATCTGTGTCACAATCACCGTATACTCACATCACAGTTATCTGTGTCACATTCACCTTATACTCACATCACATTTATCTGTGTCACAATCACCTTATACTCACATCACATTTATCTGTGTCACAGTCACCTTATACTCGCATCACATTTATCTGTGTCACAATCACCTTATACTCACATCACATTTATCTGTGTCACAATCATCCTATACTCACATCACATTTATCTGTGTCACAATCACCTTATACTCACATCACATTTATCTGTGTCACAATCACCTTATACTCGCATCACATTTATCTGTGTCACTATCACCTTATACTCACATCACATCTATCTGTGTCACAATCATCTTATACTCACATCACATTTATCTGTGTCACAATCACCTTATACTCACATCACATTTATCTGTGTCACAATCATCTTATACTCACATCACATTTATCTGTGTCACATATCACCTTTACTCTGTGTCATCACATTTATCTGTGTCACAATCACCTTATACTCACATCACATTTATCTGTGTCACAATCATCCTATACTCACATCACATTTATCTGTGTCACAATCACCTTATACTCGCATCACATTTATCTGTGTCACTATCACCTTATACTCACATCACATTTATCTGTGTCACAATCATCTTATACTCACATCACATTTATCTGTGTCACAATCACCTTATACTCACATCACATTTATCTGTGTCACAATCACCTTATACTCACATCACATTTATCTGTGTCACAATCACCTTATACTCACATCACATTTATCTGTGTCACAATCACCTTATACTCACATCACATTTATCTGTGTCACAATCACCTTATACTTGCATTACAGTTATCTGTGTTCTGATCTCCTTATATTCACATTACAGTTATACCATTCGAAGACAGCAGCTCTTAATACATGATTGGGTATAACGGTTTTCGGTCACGAGGTCACGAGGAGCCAGGACAAGTCAGTCTATACAAAGTGTTGGTATTTCCCCAGAATGAACAAAGGGAATACGTCATTAATCAGTTCTCAGATTCCGAGATTCATCTGAGTCAACAAATCATGTTTTGTTCCAAATTGGCGTATGGGCGCTCAAGGAAAGATCACGTTTGACTTCAAAACATGTTCCTGGATTGTCAAATCACTGTGGAATATCAAATATTTACAGCATCCATTCAAACAGTTTGCCCGTCAATAACGCCCTCACACATTGATTAATATCTCCAACGGTTAAACCTCGTTAGGACTGAGACCTCACTCCAAGGACGGGCACTATTGTGTCCAGATAAACCTTCGTTAAAAGGGAAAGGATATTGGGGTTCTTGAGAGGTATATATAAGTTGGTATTCAAGTATAACAGCATCATCCCTACCTTAAGTATGTCATCCCTGCTTTTGTATATCAATTAGACTATCAGCCACCCCTTTGACTCATTGGATTCCATCACTTATCCACTTAATCTGCAGTAACAACATCATATCTGCTTTTGTATATTTATTCTCTTTCATCTTATAATGACCTGTTTATTGTATATACATGCTGAACATCACTCTTGCTCCATGTACATCACTAGTATAATATATGTCCTGTATATCTGTTAGATAGCATTCACATGACGAAGGAGCAAGGAAAAGCCCAGAAACGTTGTGTATATAATAAAGAAGAAGTTGACAACCATAATATTTTGTCTTATATAGAAATGATATAATGTGGAGTTTTAAAGGTTAACGCAGTGTGTACTGTTAACATGGGGTATCACTGGATGTAGGGTAAAGACGTATGCATACCCAATACCCAGGTTCTGCATTCTCATGTCAGACTGAATTGATGGAGTATAACAGAAGTGAAACGTGTTAAATTGGTAGATAAAACGTCCATCTTAATATCCACCAAGATTGAATGTAATGGAAAACAGACTATCAAAAAAACCAACCTGAACGCAGCCAGTGGTATACCAATATATGTGGGTATAACATGGTTCGTTCCTGGGGCAAATCAACTACACTCTTGGAACTTGAAAATGCGACATTTTGAAATACATGCACATTTTATATATTAGCTAGCTATATGTCCAACCATAACATAGATTGATATTTCACAGAAGAAGAAAATATAACCTCACCTTGCATGCTCGCCCACTGTACGATACGCACGGAAGATATTCTGCTTGTGAATCAGAAAACTTAGATCATTGCCAGCCCCTTTATGTAGGCGAGTATCGATCGTTGAAGCATCCCCGATATCAGTAAGATGCTGAGCCACCGATACATCCAGTGCTCACCATGATCTGTAGGGGTGTCACTGTCGGCGCAAAGTGTGACACCTACAAAAACAGCTAATCAATGGCCACGTCTTCATGGGGGATCTATCAGTAGATCTCCACGCCTCATCTTTGATGTTGTTGGGTGTCTGACAATATACATGTGTTGCGTCAGGCAGAATGTATCATCAATGTTAACGGGATATCGCTAGGCCAGTTATGATAGTATAGTGTCTGTTCCCGAAACTGGAGCACAGAGTTTGAGCGTTTCAGCGCAATGTCATACAAGAAGGGTCACTTCGGAAAAGGTTTCTAACAATGTCTCTTGCATATACCATCAACACTCCAAACTATTATCTCAGTTTTATACTGTTTGAATATTGGGACAACACCGACAATCAGTCAAAGAGCTTAAGGGACGTTCACCGACGCAGTAGGTAAAACGTATCGGTAATTTTCTTCTTCTTTTTTCGGTTCTTTTTGCATGTATGACCAATGCATGACGTCGCTCTGGATGTATGAGCTTTCATCAGCTTCCATGACAACTGAATGCACAGAACAATCAGTTGTAATTATATTTCTTATGAATTCAAGATACATTTGATGCATTGTGAATATTGCAATGATAGTTTTCATAAACAGTGGTCATTCGAAGTGAAGACGTCAGCAAATGTCCGAATTCCCTTCAGCGACAATTTTGAACCAATATGTTTACGCCACAACGTCTCATTCGTTTTACAGAGATAAACAAACTGTATTATGATGTAGAATTGAAAAGTCATCTCCTTTTCTTGTTCTAAAACGGCGAAATTGAATGAGCACTCGTTGGGGTTATTAGAGAAATCAAATGAAGGGGAATATATTGAGTCAGTTGTCTGTTTTGAAGTTTGGAAACATCGATAAACTAAGTATGGTGATGGAACTTTTTGCGATCGAATGCTGCTCACACCAATATGCTACAGTTGCATTTACCGCCGACACTGAAAGTTTACAGCTATGCTGCTTAGTTACGCAACCCTAGACAAAATTAAGCAAGCCTTGGAAGGTTTAGTTTCACACTCTTGTAGTGTCAGTCGCTCATTGTATATGGCTCAACTAAAGAAAGGACCAACTTTCAAGTTCTCTATTGTCATTCAAACTTTAAGTTCACTCAACGATTTCAATTGTTGCCTTGGTCCCAAAATATATTGTCCTACATATTTTAAAGATTGTGGTGAACCCAACGCTGTATTTAATGCCCAGTTATTGTACAGGCGATGGTAACTTTTCATGAAACACTAACTACAGCTGTGATTCAACCATTCTTATCTGTTCGCATTAAAATTCAATTTTGCAACCAATTCAATCAATTTTGTAATGTTTGCATTAGTACATGTACATTACAGACGGGTGACAGCAAACAAAAATAGTCTAAAATGACAAGCAAAGAGCACTGCACATATCCATGTAAGGGTCACTTGACAACAAGAGGCATCACCCACAGTGACTCACGCGTAGCTCACTATCGTAGAAGCTTGACGACGCGTGGCTGAAGTGAGGACACAGAGAGGCCCGAGCTTTGTGAAACGCGTTCCATAATTCCCCGACTTTTTATAGGCTTGCAACACAGCTGAACATATCGGTTTGGAACATGGAAAGGAAAGTAATACATATCTTTATCCGGTGAACAAGAAAACACCACAACAGACAGTCATGAGACTATGGCGATATGTATATGTCACTAGTTACATTGGTTTCATTCAACTATTTCGTCCTGACTGCTAGACCGCCACGCATTCAATCAATACCTTATGGTGTAAATAGAAATTACTAAACGAGTGTCTGTCAGATACCATTTATCTTACAACGAGTTGTTTCAAAACGTAATTAACGAGCGAAAGATACCATTTATCTTACAACGAGTTGTAAGATAAATGGTATCTGACAGACACGAGTACAGTAATCTGTTTCTTACACACCATAAAATCGCACCATTTTATGGTCGAATAGATTCAAACTTCATATTTTCTCATCGTAGCTGCGCTCTAATACACAACACAACGCTTATGAATGAGTGACGTCACTTGGTTTCCTAATCACTACTCATCCCCATGGTGACCCTCCACCAAAAAGTTTCTGCCACCTCTTCGTATCATAAAGGCAATAGTGATAATGAAAACTAGATAACATCACAGAAAATTGATTAAACACTCTAAAACGATGATGTTACCGTGCAAATGTGGATGATTTTAAGTCTTGCAAGCAAAAATTATTTGAGCGTGTGACGTCATCGTTATCGCTTGGTGGTTGTTGTCATCGGAAGATTGTTTCGGATATCTCTGCACATTTGGGATCTGTACTTGTGTACCATTTTCTGTTCAATGTTCTCCCATCGGCCGGAGCCAAAACTATTGAGTGTGTGATATTAGGTGCGACTAAAGTGCTTGAATGTGACATTGCTGAGGTTACGTTCACTGTCAAGGGGGGAACTACTCTTCTTCGCCACATCCTTCTCGTCCCGAGCCAGAAACTGACACTTGGAATATAACGGAATTTACGGAGTTGTCAGTATGAAATGTGAGTTGATTACATCCTGTATGTTATCAAGACATAAACTTTGCATTATCATGCGTCGGAGGAATATCTTGAGCAATGACTTATGTGTAGATCAACCGTTCCTGTACATGTTCGATTGAATAGAAAGGACGTGTGCCGCCATTTGCACTCATGAAGCCTAGCAAAACGTTCTATGTTGTACATTGTTTCAACGAGTGTGTATTTGTTCTGATTGTCATGAGTGAATTTGATAACATTGGAATCACATAGTAGCTCGGAGCTGGAAGTGGGTCTTCATCATACTGTATCAGTGAAAAATGTCATCTTCATCAATGCATCAAAGAAACAACGAGGCAAATCGATCTCAAAATGGACAGGCACTGACGTTATCGTTTCAGGTATTTTCTCCAGTAAAAGTACCAATGCTGTACATTTTGAATATTCGAAAGGGAATCCCGGTCTTAATTTCTAACGGCGATTTTCACATAATTGTTTACACAGGTATCACTGATTGTTCGAGCCATTTTGAAATCATGACTGGAAATCTAAAGTGTTAATAAAAGGAATTAGAAAATAAATAGATTCGTGTTATATTTATTCTAATTGTGTTTCATTGTATACATACCTGTTTATGTTACAATCGTGAAAATAACAGGTAGGTGTACAGGGGTATTTTTTTGCACGAGTAACAGGTTTCTGCTCGCTTGAAGCCCAAGTAACTTATCACTGAATTTATAACCTGACCCTAGGTCATCACCATTGAGTAGCCAATCACGGGATTAGAAATCGATCTCACACAGTTGTGTGATACCAGTTTTCTCACATGGGTTTCTCACCCACAGGTGTGTAAGAATGGTCTCCATGGAACATTGGATTCAATACCTTATGGTGTAATGGTCTTAGTGGAACATTGGATTCAATACCTTATGGTGTAATGGTCTTAGTGGAACATTGGATTCAATACCTTATGGTGTAATGGTCTTAGTGGAACATTGGATTCAATACCTTATGGTGTAATGGTCTTAGTGGAACATTGGATTCAATACCTTATGGTGTAATGGTCTTAGTGGAACATTGGATTCAATACCTTATGGTGTAATGGTCTTAGTGGAACATTGGATTCAAAACCTTATGGTGTAATGGTCTTAATTGAACATTGGATTCAATACCTTATGGTGTAATGGTCTTAGTGGAACATTGGATTTAATACCTTATGGTGTAATGGTCTTAGTGGAACATTGGATTCAATACCTTATGGTGTAATGGTCTTAGTGGAACATTGGATTCAATACCTCATGGTGTAATGGTCTTAGTGGAACATTGGATTCAATACCTTATGGTGTAATGGTCTTAGTGGAACATTGGATTCAATACCTCATGGTGTAATGGTCTTAGTGGAACATTGGATTCAATACCTTATGGTGTAATGGTATTGATGAAACATTGAATTCAATACCTTATAGTGTAATGGTCTTGATGGAACATTGAATTTAATATCCTATGGCGTAATGGTCTCCATGGAACATTGAATTCAATACCTTATGGTGTAATGGTCTTAGTGGAACAATGTATCCAATACCTTATGGTGTAATGGTATTGATGGAACATTGGAGTCAATTCCATAAGACAAGAAGAATAATTCGTTTCCAATATGTGAACGGTTTGTGGACTATAGTAGTTGTAATTAAGTCACCTCCCCATGGAACATTTGGACTGCTACTAGCTCAAGTAGTTTCCAGAATGTTTCAGTATGCTTTCCACAATGGTCACATTCCCATATTCTCATAAACTTGGGTTATCTTTGGGGGATCTATTTTCACTCAACAACTTAATTAATCCATGCAGTCAGGTTGTTTATGTGTAAAGATTACAATGATATAGGATCAACGAGATGAGCAATCCAAGTAAGGATGAGTGAAACTATTCGACAATGTCCCTTCTAGGATTCCATAACAATGTCCCTTCTAGGATTCCATAGAAAACCGAGTGTTTCAAAGACTGCTGCCTGTGATTTAATTGAAACAAATCTCCTTATTGCATTCAAGTTATATACACATGGTTTATATATGTGTCTTATGTAACCTCCCTTATCAATGACACATTAAAATCATATGTGTCTTTTGTAACCTCCCTTTTCAATGACACATTGAAATCATGTCTTATGTAACCTCCCTTATCAATGACACATTAAAATCATATGTGTCTTATGTAACCTCCCTTATCAATGACACATTAAATCATATGTCTTATGTAACCTCCCTTATCAATGACACATTAAAATCATATGTGTCTTATGTAACCTCCCTTATCAATGACACATTAAAATCATATGTGTCTTATGTAACCTCCCTTATCAATGACACATTAAAATCATATGTGTCTTATGTAACCTCCCTTATCAATGGCACATTAAAATCATATGTGTCACTCTTCTTACGGCGAAAAAGTATTGCAAACGAAGAGAAATAAGAAAGTTCCCGACTGACCATAACTTCAATCTATTAATCTTATTAGCTTTGGCGTAGCAAAACATGATATGATAATACATTAGAATGTACATACTAACCTATTTACGAGGCCTATTACAATAACCCGGTACATATAATTTACTGAGGAAGACAGCATTTTCTGATTGGATTTGGCGTAGCTGAACATGATACGTTGATTCATTACAATATACTTAACCTATTTAATAGTGGTCTTCAACAATTGCCCGTTGTACATCTGTCACACACGAATACAGCACAAGAACATCATATTGTCAAAGTGGGCGGAGGACGAGATATTGTCTCTGTCCATGATTAGCAATATTGCAATTCTGTAGCTTATTGTGTTTAATGGACACAAAACAGAATCACGTAAACAATCACTTTTTTCATAGTCGAAATTTATTTATCAAAACGAAAAGAAAACATCACTCCATAAACAAACCCATATTATTACAGAGATGAAAAGAAGGTTCCATTATGTAGATTCCAGATTATTGTAAACATGAAAACCTCCAACATTGTGCTGAGAACACCAGACATTTTTTTTTAAATTACAGGGCACCACGTGGTCAAACACGTGACAGGGGGAGTGACTGGACCCCTGACTACAAATGGTTGCCAGCTGTATTCTTCGTGCAACAACATATTGATGAGATATGAGCATGTCATCTGTCATACAACTCCCGTCATTGGGGTTTTATAGTCACAGTCAAGTTATTAGCTTTCGTTTCTCAATGAAATACGACCAAGAAAATCAATACTTTTCTTGATTTCTTACTCCGCGAGCTTTTTATTTCACCTTTCGCTAATTTATTCAAGACTGCCTATTTCAAGTCACGAAATGCCATTTTATTTGAATACTTTCTCAGCTTTTAAAAAGTTAATGTATTATATCATATATCCAGTAACGTATTTCGGGCTGTAACTACTGTGATAGGAATATCCCCAGGAGTATAATCTATTCAAATCAAATCCACTCTTTGCCAAAATGTACATTCATACATCAAGCGCGTGCTCATTTCATCACTGAACGTTTATACAGGACAGAAAAGTAAAGACAATGCTAGATTAAGTTTGTGATCGCGATCAACATCAGAACACAACCCTTGACATGTTTAATCCCCCTACTACATAAAGAGGACCAACAAGTGAGGAGCAAGTGATATTCATCATCTGTGAGCTACAAAGTGCACCTACCGTCTTGGTGGAGCTATACCATACGAGGCTCCTCAAGCCGACAGCCGTCACGATCCACAAGGCATGGTAAGACGTACGACTTTCCAGTATGCATTGACTATAGTCGATGTAGTTATTGGGCACAAAAGACAGAGCCACTCGCGTCATGAGATTTTATTAAGGCGGCTAATGTCTTTTCTGGTATTTATAAGCGTGTATATTTTAAAAGAAACGTTGTTTCTCATAGATCCTGGACGTTAATTAATGAAGTCAGTACCTAAGTATGAACAAAGCAAACTTCAAGAATCCAACGTTTTTGAAATGAAAATGTCAGCTAAATCCTGATCAGGGGAGTGGGTGTCACGAGTACCTGGTGCCGCATCAGGTTGACATAAATACGTAATCAGGCTGACTGGAAAGACATACTATAGACATGAATCTATATTGTAGTATTGTAAAGTGACGATCATGGTTGGCAATCAATCCTATGTGTCCACTCGCCAGATGATGCATCGCAATATATCTAATGTCCTTCACTTCTCAGGATATTCTTGACTGTCCTTCTGTCACTTTGTTTTTCCTATCTCCCCGAGCTCAGATTCCTTAATACTAGAGTATATCTTCCGTCTTAAGCAGAAATAGAAATTTCAGCACAGACATCTTTCATCTTACCCAAAACCTATTCACTCTACTGTGCACTGTATTACTCTTGGGGTAATCACCAACATTGTACATGTGTATCTAGTCCTGTTGTCTCTATAAACGTCATCAGTTTTGTGTTGGAAGACACCACATCACATCTATCACTGTAATGCTCTGTAGAGGACAATTAAACTAAAAGCAAATGTTGCGATTGCAAATCTTAAGTTTCCTAAATATCTTTAGTAAATTTCCAAGAGAACAAAATCCATTATATTCCTTCTAAGTGTTTAAATGTCCGAATGAAAGCGCTGAAATCACACAGGCCATAGTTACCGTTGCAGTAGCGGTTTGTGACAAAAGCGTTGACGTGTTGATTCCTAGCCACACATACTGTTTCTGCTATTTCTGTTAATTGTTAAAAACCCCAACAAAATTGCATGCATTGTTGAATGTATGAAACGACAACTTTGATCCTGAGTTTTTGACTGAAGAAAATACCATTGAACGATCTGTTACTATCATCCTTCTACTAACAGCCTGCTTGATACTCCAAAGTGGCGACAGCAACTGGCCAAGGAATAATCTCCACCGTGTTTGTTTACGCTCACCAAACATGGCGACACAACTACCTGGTGAACTACATTCAAGTACACTGTATTGACGGAACACGTGCAAAATATACATACAAAGACTGAGCGACCATACTAATCATTCAGATTGATTTTAACTGTGAAAGCAATTGAAGCAAAATTTCATTACGACATATGCACGGATCCGTGTAGACATTATTCCCAGTGATATGCGAGATCGGCACTTGACTTTTGTCGGATACAAGATCAAGATGAAGATCAACACCAGACATCAAACTTCCATTCATGTTTTCAGCAACCCGTGAAGATCCTGGTTAAAATATTGATCTTCAGTAACCCATGCTTGTCGTAAGAGGCGACTAACGGGTGGTCAGGCTCGCTGACTTGGTTGACACATGTCATCGGTTCCCGATTGCGCAGATCGATGCTCATGATGTTGATCACTGGATTGTCTTGTCCAGACTCGATTATTTACTGACCGCCGCCATATAACTGGAATATTGCTGAGTGCGGCATAAAACTAAACTCACGTTTTCAGCACTGCCGTCCGTCCATCATTAACACCATTGAGGCAGTTACCATTAGGCAGGCGAATCAAGAATCACTCTTGTGAAGTTCCTAGCAAACCTCGTAGAAAGGACTGGCATTCCAACCGGAAGCCACTTGGAGGAGGGGATACACGGAGATACTGCAGACTGAGCATGATCTTACAATTACCACAATCATTCTGCTTCGATTAGGAGGTTTTCACGAAGTGAGAAGAATGATCGAAATCCAAGCCAGACCTCAACAAGGAGAAGAGACAACTTCTTGCCAGATTGTAAATGGAAATGCTAATTGTGAAATTGGACAAATATATGGTGGCTGATTAGGGCCATCGCTTTCTCGCCTTAAAATTCGGAGGCGAGAAAGCGAGAAAGCGATATCACGAGACGAGAAAGCGATAACACGAGACGAGAAAGCGATAGCACGAGACGAGAAAGCGATAGCACGAGACGAGAAAGCGATAGCGCGAGACGAGAAAGCGATAACGCGAGACGAGAAAGCGATAACACGAGACGAGAAAGCGATAGCACGAGACGAGAAAGCGATACCATTACGCGAGAAAGCGATAAAGCGAGAAAGCGATAGAGCGAGAAAGCGATAAAGCGAGAAAGCGAGAAAGCGATAGAGCGAGAAAGCGATAGAGCGAGAAAGCGATAGAGCGAGAAAGCGATATTACCTACAATTCAGTGCTGTCTGCGCATGATCGACTGCAAACGGGAGCCCAGTCGCCATCGTAATTTCTGGATAGTATTAAATGGTTTTCAGTAATGTTCTTGCCCACGAATGGCGGTGTATGACTAGACTTTTAGAAAATATCTTATAGAGATGTAGACTTTCCTTTGACATGCAATTTGCACGTATGCAATAGTCATATCGTGAAATAACGGAAACGTTCATTTTGTGATGTGACTTAAGGAATTACATATTTTTTGACATAACTGGATTCGAATTGTCTTAACCAACTTAATCACACCAACCAATTGAATTGTTTCTTTGATGGGCATTTTAGATTTTGAGTTGATGAAGAATAATGACAATTATATTGGATATACAACTTCTTTTATTCTGTGGAGGCGACGTTTCGACATAGATTCTAATGTCGTTGTCAAGCAAGTGATACATGAGTAACAAATTGAGAGAATATATACATGAGTTGTTATTACGGTAGATAGGGGATGAGTTGTTTATACATTAAATGAGGTTGATGTACAACGCTTGTAGAAGAGATTGAGTAAGTTGATTGGAAGCTAGAAGGGTGATATACAAGGACTGAATTAGAATTTATAGGAGGCCAGGTGGATGTATATACAAAAGATGGGTTTGATGTACATAGTTGAATTGAAACAGATAATGTACACAAGAAATATTATTGATTACTTTATCAAGTAATAATAGGCATTGGGAATGTAGTATCCTTCATCTCTGTTGAGAGCGGATCATATCTTCTTGATGTGTACTGCTCCCAAAAGTTTCCGAATTTTCTAGTCTGACTGGTTCTTTTTTATGGTTTTCTTTGAATTATGATGTTGTGTGAGAAATGTGTCGGAAGTGCCAGATGAACGGGAGGGACCTATGACAAATAAGGCATTGTGACGAGTATATTTTCATGTCAATTTCCACCATGAGTGGCCAGCACTAAGACAATCATCCACATCCAAACCAGCATCCTAAAATAAAATCACCGAGTGAGTGTGTGAATTGAAATACATGTATATGTCGCCTAAGAGCAATATTCATGTTTTAGGTTCATTGTTGATGGTTTTGTGACGCCATATTGTACGCCATCAGTTCAATTCCAACTTAATGGAATGGTGAGTTACACTTACATTTCAAACAAATTGGAGCTTGCGTTTCTTTTGCAGCTCAGTTTATTACATATACATCACATTCAGAGAGTTTTGAAGTATGTGACACTATAAATGAGCTGTATGTAGACAATTCAAAATAATTATCAGTTCTCGCTGTTTGGTTATAGGTGGAGGAATTAGAAATGAGGCATGGGAACTTAACCGTTTATGTTTATGTCACTTTATTGTATTTCAGGGTGATCAAAATACAGCTGTAGTTTCTTTGAATTAATAAAAACGATGAAATTTATTAACTGAAGAACTTCACCTACATGAACCCAATTCGCTCCTACCCAAAGATAGAGAAGACGCACGTGACAGTAAAGCACCTTGGTACCTCAATGTAGTAACAGAACCATTCCACAGTCAATGGTGTAATCTAAGCAAATAAAAGGATGCAGTCAAACGTTCGTCTAATCAAAGCTGAAAATAGTACGCAGTTAAACGCTGGTCTAGCCATATATAGTGAACTTCTTTGGATGGCGTTTAGAAGTTGGTGTGCTTAACAACGAGGAAAGTTATATGGATATACAACGCCTTTATTATAATGTAAGAGACATTTTGGTCCGCCAATTTCAAACCTGTTCTGCCATCAAAATATCTATCAAAACCCATCTTTTCCGCCATGTTTTCTTCTGGCAAAGTTAGATAATAGACATGTTATACCAACAACTGGTTTTCTACAATATATTATTACCCTCCGCCGCCATTTTGACTGTATGTAATAATTGATGTGTGTGATATGTACTCTTATACCACCATTGGTGGTCTATTGAGAATAAAAGTAAAGTAAAGGCTACAGCTGGACGTGGTCGCATAGGTTTTGAAAAGCTGATTAGTGTATCCAGTTAATCCTTCGTAACATTTTCGTTTCCAGAGGAGGACTTGAAACTCGTTCAATATATGGAACTATCTACCTGTATCATCTTGTTTATAACCTGGTCAACTCATGTCAAAACGATTCAAATCAAATAGAGCAATAGGTGGCATTCACTGGGATGCAGACAAATAAACCCTCCTACACATCTACAAAACATTTATCTTGTACACACAGGAGTGAGTCGCTCCCGTCCTTCTCTATCCCCAACGAAACTCCTTACAATATATTAAAAAAGCCACAGGTGCAAAGACTAGTACCTACTACCTATTACTTACTAGAAGAAACCAAATGACTCAATAACTACCAGACTGGGTCAGAAAATAAAATATCAGAATATATACAGAATAAACCCTTTAAAATATCCCTATCCAGCCACACATTACAGTGTAAACTCGATTATCCAGACTAACTCACGATGTCAAGGCCACGCACCACACGTTTCACAACCAAAACATAAACACCGTACCCTGGCTCCCAGCCCTACTTTTTAACATTTAACCCCAATTCATCTATTTAGTAGACTCCTTATGAGCTTATCAGCAACAGTTTAACTGTTCTGCATAATAAGTCACAATATACTTTACACCACTTACTTAGTTGAACTTATACGCAATCAACTTCCCACCTTCTTACGTCCAACTTCTCAGCTCCCCATCTAAACTAACGTATTTTCAATATACAGGTGTTTATCATATAGTGCTTTATTCCCCAAGCAATAATTTTATTACGTTTTGGTTAAACACACCTACCACGTCGGTCGATGAATTGTGGCACTGTCTCAAGTCGATAGTTGGGAGTTCGGGGACAGACAGACATATACGTATGTACACAAGCCATTCTTGTAGAAGTATGAGAGGTTATGGCACATACATTTAGAACAATACCTTTTCACATAATAGTAGATATATATATGTGTGAAATATGCACACATTAAACGACCAGATGAAAGGCACATGGTGCATAAAATTCCACCACGGATACAATACAGCCCGACGGGGAGTTGGTTTGGTTGGTCTGTTGTTTAACACCGCACTAGGCATTATATTACAGCTATATGGCGGCGATCTGTAAATATTCGAGTATGGACCAGACAATACAGTGATCAACATTATGAGCAAAAAACGCCACGGAGTTGGGTTACGATGACATTGTCAACCAACCAAGTCAGCGAGTCTGACCACCCGATTCCGTTAGTCACATTTTACGACAAGCATGTGTTGCTGAAGACCAATCTAACCCGGATCTTCACGGGTAACATGGGGAGTAGGCAAATGTGTAGCTTAGCCCAGTGAAAACAGAGCTCATAAAACAGGACTCATAAAATACCTAAAGGTATTTAAGAGAAGTTATGGGCGTAAACTTCTGTTTTTGTATAACACGATGCAACGGAGTATATATTCTTATCCTCCATCGAGTGAATGAAGAGACTAGAAACTAGGAAATAGAAAGCTAAAGACGTACAGTGATAAACAAACAGTGATAAGATAACAAGGGAAGCCAGTACTTAATTAGCGCTAAATTGGTGGGGTGGATGGACAAATGGAAGCCAGGGATTGTTAATCCCGGCAGGAATAATGAGATAACAATGGTGGCATTTAACAAGGGAAATGACAATAAAGAAATGCAAGCCAGGAATTAATCCAGACCTAATTAGTGATGTAACAATAAATTAAATGATTGTTATCCTTTTTACAGACTTTTTAAGAGCGCTCATTTATTTCAACGAATCACACTCGGTTTCTGGTGTTATTGTTGGATTATTGTTTGGACAAGTCAAAGGATTAATTACAAAAATGCCACAGAATTCGAAAGCATGTTCATTTTGTTTCTATACGATTAAACCAAATGACAATAAAGCCTCCTGTTGGATTAAGCGAGAAAGCGATAGAGCGAGAAAGCGAGAAAGCGAGAAAGCGAGAAAGCGAGAAAGCGAGAAAGCGAGAAAGCGAGAAAGCGAGAAAGCGAGAAAGCGAGAAAGCGATAGAGCGAGAAAGCGATAGAGCGAGAAAGCGATAGAGCGAGAAAGCGATAGAGCGAGAAAGCGATAGAGCGAGAAAGCGATAGAGCGAGAAAGCGATAGAGCGAGAAAGCGATAGAGCGAGCGAGAAAGCGAGAAAGCGAGAAAGCGATAGAGCGAGAAAGCGATAGAGCGAGAAAGCGATAGCGAGAAAGCGAGAAAGCGAGAAAGCGAGAAAGCGAGAAAGCGATAGAGCGAGAAAGCGATATTTCACATAATTCTGCCCTGTCTGCTGCACATGACGTCTAACCTGCGTATGATTTAATCCAACAGGAGGCTTTATTGTCATTTGGTTTAATCGTATAGAAACAAAATGAACATGCTTTCGAATTCTGTGGCATTTTGTAATTAATCCTTTGACTTGTCCAAACAATAATCCAACAATAACACCAGAAACCGAGTGTGTTTTCGTTGAAATGAGGTCTGGATTAATTCCTGGCTTGCATTTCTTTATTGTCATTTCCCTTGTTAAATGCCACCATTGTTATCTCATTATTCATGCCGGGATTAACAATCCCTGGCTTCCATTTGTCCATCAACCCTACCAATTTAGCGTTAATTAAGTACTGGCTTCCCTTGTTATCTTATCACTGTTTGTTTATCACTGTACGTCTTCAGCTTTCATTCACTCGATGGAGAATAAGAATGTACTCCGTTGCATCGTGTTATACAAATACAGAAGTTTACGCCCATAACTGCTCTTAATACCTTTAGGTATTTTATGAGTCCTGTTTTATGAGCTCTGTTTTTCACTGGGCTAAGCTACACATTTGCCTACTCCCCATGTTACCCGTGAAGATCCGGGTTAGATTGGTCTTCAGCAACACATGCTTGTCGTAAAATGTGATTAACGGAATTGGGTGGTCAGGCTCGCTGACTTGGTTGGTTGACAATGTCATCGTAACCCAACTCCGTGGCGTTTTTTGCTCATAATGTTGATCACTGTATTGTCTGGTCCATACTCGAATATTTACAGATCGCCGCCATATAGCTGTAATATAATGCCTAGTGCGGTGTTAAACAACAGACCAACCAAACCAACTCCCCGTCGGGCTGTATTGTATCCGTGGTGGAATTTTATGCACCATGTGCCTTTCATCTGGTCGTTTAATGTGTGCATATTTCACACATATATATATCTACTATTATGTGAAAAAGGTATTGTTCTAAATGTATGTGCCATAACCTCTCATACTTCTACAAGAATGGCTTGTGTACATACGTATATGTCTGTCTGTCCCCGAACTCCCAACTATCGACTTGAGACAGTGCCACAATTCATCGACCGACGTGGTAGGTGTGTTTAACCAAAACGTAATAAAATTATTGCTTGGGGAATAAAGCACTATATGATAAACACCTGTATATTGAAAATACGTTAGTTTAGATGGGGAGCTGAGAAGTTGGACGTAAGAAGGTGGGAAGTTGATTGCGTATAAGTTCAACTAAGTAAGTGGTGTAAAGTATATTGTGACTTATTATGCAGAACAGTTAAACTGTTGCTGATAAGCTCATAAGGAGTCTACTAAATAGATGAATTGGGGTTAAATGTTAAAAAGTAGGGCTGGGAGCCAGGGTACGGTGTTTATGTTTTGGTTGTGAAACGTGTGGTGCGTGGCCTTGACATCGTGAGTTAGTCTGGATAATCGAGTTTACACTGTAATGTGTGGCTGGATAGGGATATTTTAAAGGGTTTATTCTGTATATATTCTGATATTTTATTTTCTGACCCAGTCTGGTAGTTATTGAGTCATTTGGTTTCTTCTAGTAAGTAATAGGTAGTAGGTACTAGTCTTTGCACCTGTGGCTTTTTTAATATATTGTAAGGATTTTCGTTGGGGATAGAGAAGGACGGGAGCGACTCACTCCTGTGTGTACAAGATAAATGTTTTGTAGATGTGTAGGAGGGTTTATTTGTCTGCATCCCAGTGAATGCCACCTATTGCTCTATTTGATTTGAATCGTTTTGACATGAGTTGACCAGGTTATAAACAAGATGATACAGGTAGATAGTTCCATATATTGAACGAGTTTCAAGTCCTCCTCTGGAAACGAAAATGTTACGAAGGATTAACTGGATACACTAATCAGCTTTTCAAAACCTATGCGACCACGTCCAGCTGTAGCCTTTACTTTACTTTTATTCTCAATAGACCACCAATGGTGGTATAAGAGTACATATCACACACATCAATTATTACATACAGTCAAAATGGCGGCGGAGGGTAATAATATATTGTAGAAAACCAGTTGTTGGTATAACATGTCTATTATCTAACTTTGCCAGAAGAAAACATGGCGGAAAAGATGGGTTTTGATAGATATTTTGATGGCAGAACAGGTTTGAAATTGGCGGACCAAAATGTCTCTTACATTATAATAAAGGCGTTGTATATCCATATAACTTTCCTCGTTGTTAAGCACACCAACTTCTAAACGCCATCCAAAGAAGTTCACTATATATGGCTAGACCAGCGTTTAACTGCGTACTATTTTCAGCTTTGATTAGACGAACGTTTGACTGCATCCTTTTATTTGCTTAGATTACACCATTGACTGTGGAATGGTTCTGTTACTACATTGAGGTACCAAGGTGCTTTACTGTCACGTGCGTCTTCTCTATCTTTGGGTAGGAGCGAATTGGGTTCATGTAGGTGAAGTTCTTCAGTTAATAAATTTCATCGTTTTTATTAATTCAAAGAAACTACAGCTGTATTTTGATCACCCTGAAATACAATAAAGTGACATAAACATAAACGGTTAAGTTCCCATGCCTCATTTCTAATTCCTCCACCTATAACCAAACAGCGAGAACTGATAATTATTTTTGAATTGTCTACATACAGCTCATTTATAGTGTCACATACTTCAAAACTCTCTGAATGTGATGTATATGTAATAAACTGAGCTGCAAAAGAAACGCAAGCTCCAATTTGTTTGAAATGTAAGTGTAACTCACCATTCCATTAAGTTGGAATTGAACTGATGGCGTACAATATGGCGTCACAAAACCATCAACAATGAACCTAAAACATGAATATTGCTCTTAGGCGACATATACATGTATTTCAATTCACACACTCACTCGGTGATTTTATTTTTTAGATGCTGGTTTGGATGTGGATGATTGTCTTAGTGCTGGCCACTCATGGTGGAAATTGACATGAAAATATACTCGTCACAATGCCTTATTTGTCATAGGTCCCTCTCGTTCATCTGGCACTTCCGACACATTTCTCACACAACATCATAATTCAAAGAAAACCATAAAAAAGAACCAGTCAGACTAGAAAATTCGGAAACTTTTGGAAGCAGTACACATCAAGAAGATATGATCCGCTCTCAACAAAGATGAAGGATAGTACATTCCCAATGCCTATTATTACTTGATAAAGTAATCAATAATATTTCTGTGTACATTATCTGTTTCCAATTCAACTATGTACATTAAACCCATCTTTTGTATATACATCCACCTGGCCTCCTATAAATTCTAATTCAGTCCTTGTATATCACCCTTCTGGATTCCAATCAACTTACTCAATCTCTTCTACAAGCGTTGTACATCAACCTCATTTAATGTATAAACAACTCATCCCCTATCTACTGTAATAACAACTCATGTATATATTCTCTCAATTTGTTACTCATGTATCACTTGCTTGACAACGACATTAGAATCTATTTCGAAACGTCGCCTCCACAGAATAAAAGAAGTTGTATATCCAATATAATTGTCATTATTCTTCATCAACTCAACATCTAAAATGCCCATCAAAGAAACAATTCAATTGGTTGGTGTGATTAAGTTGATTAAGACAATTCGAATCCAGTTATGTAAAAAAATATGTAATTCCTTAAGTCACATCACAAAATGAACGTTTCCGTTATTTCACGATATGACTATTGCATACGTGCAAATTGCATGTCAAAGGAAAGTCTACATCTCTATAAGATATTTTCTAAAAGTCTAGTCATACACCGCCATTCGTGGGCAAGAACATTACTGAAAACCATTTAATACTATCCAGAAATTACGATGGCGACTGAGCTCCCGTTTGCAGTCGATCATGCGCAGACAGCACTGAATTGTGGGTAATATCGCTTTCTCTTTCTCTCTATCGCTTTCTCGCTCTATCGCTTTCTCGCTCTATCGCTTTCTCGCTTTCTCGCTTTCTCGCGTAATGGTATCGCTTTCTCGTCTCGTGCTATCGCTTTCTCGTCTCGTGTTATCGCTTTCTCGTCTCGCGTTATCGCTTTCTCGTCTCGCGCTATCGCTTTCTCGTCTCGTGCTATCGCTTTCTCGTCTCGTGCTATCGCTTTCTCGTCTCGTGTTATCGCTTTCTCGTCTCGTGATATCGCTTTCTCGCTTTCTCGCCTCCGAATTTTAAGGCGAGAAAGCGATGGCCCTAATCAGCCACCATACAAATACGACAACATGTTGTGCATGTCATTACTTTTATCAACTTTATATTTATATTTTAACGTGAATGATTGGTGTATTACGTATGCACAGATGTTTGCAATATACACATACGCGACGATTGTTTATTAAAGGCTTAATAAAGACATTAATTATTATATCAATATCACAGATCCTATCACACACTCTACTTGTATGCAATGTTAATTTTTTTTAGGAAAATAGCACAGAAATAGCAATCCTATCAGCGTGATCGCTTCCTTACGCTTCCCTATAGCTGCTAAGGATCACAAACACGAACATTTGTCATTCATTGCTGCACAGTGGCGCCGATAGCTTCCGGTCACGTTCCCAATACTTTGTTTTGGAATTCAATTACGGAGCGTGTGATTTGGATACTTAATTTTGGACAGTTGAATACTTTTTACGAATGTTTTCTCCCGGACAATTGATATTCGCAAGGAAACTGTAAACGTTTTATACCTCTATACTTGTCCCTTAAGATCATTGCAATATAAAAGAAATCATTCATTAAAAGTTTTGAAAAGGCAGATATGCCCATTCCAAAATATACTTAATTAATGGCTTTGCTATTTTCTTAGAAAGTTTTATATATACCCCATGTTACCCATTTCAATAAATAGAGGTATATTTCAATCTTTTTGTATCTGTAACTGTCCATTGCTCCTCCTCATCAATGTACCCTAAGAATGACATCAACTTGAATAATAATGAGCTGGATCTAAGCTAAAAACAATTTTGCTGAATATTTCGAAGGCATCGACGAGTGATATTACGTCAGGTTTTCATATGTACCTAATTACTGTACAGAGGTATTTACCCCAGGCATGCAGACGTTGTTCATTCATTTATTCATTTATTTATTCAGTAATAAGGCCTCAGGCCAACGTACGCATTACATGCAAAAATTTACAATTGGTGCTGCATTTCCTAAATTTTAAAGATATGACGATCGTAGACTGACAGCGTCTTTCACAAAAGTTGCCACGGTTTTTTAACAGTAAAACATCAGAGGACTCTAGCATTCTTACAAGATTCTCTCTGTGACTGATAGTGTGCACGTGTAAATAAGGAAAATATTTAAGACGTATATCATGATGAACAGGACAAACAAAAATAAAATGAATTTCATTTTCAATAGCATTTAAACTACACAGTGGGCAAAAACGGATGTTTTTGTCCATACCCTGCCTCCTTCCTGTATTTTGAGTTCGCCAAATCTGAACAAGGAAAACATGCGCGCGTATTCTTTACGTAAACTGCTTAGATATAGCTCGGGAAAGAGGGACACTTTGAACCCTGCATAACAATTTAGTTTGGAACAGTTTGACACCTCAGAATACCATGTTTAACCCTAAGCGTAAATTCATTTATAAAGCAACCCACATCACCAACACCTTGGCATTGTCAAACTATTCCAAAAACCTAGAAAATACAATAGATGCTTAATATGAGTAACCCAAGTTTCCCTACCAGCTGCATCTAAACCTACTAACATACTATAACACTGTTTGGGGTACCTGTTTTGAGACATATTAAGAAGTTTGAACCAGTATTTTATACATCTGACATATGTATCTACGTAAATACCATAACGGCCACATTCGCCCAATACAGCAACTTTGGTAGATTTGGAGCCAACACCCAAAACAAACTTACAAAATTTAGCTTGAAAGCGTTCAAGAAACAACCACAGCAGGCGTTGTTCATTCACATTATTAGGTGTTTTTGATTGGTTTTCATACATCAGTTGAATAGGTGGTAATCCGGTTTCCTCAAACCTTTTCTCATCAACAGAGTTGATTTCTCAGTATACTGGTTCGTTCTCTGAAGGTTTTCAAGTATATTCACATTGATTAAACTAACAAAGGAGGAAAACACAAACTGTACGCTATTTATAAATGGTTATTGACCCAGAGATAATGATATGTATATTTCCGTTTTGTTAGGAAAACATTTTATGTTGCCATCAACCTTTGCATTATGAGGTGAAAGTGATAACCTCCAGGATAATGGAATACAATAATTGTTATTTCTTCTGGTACTATTCTCTTAAACAAAGCAAGACAGTAAAGCGAGATAAAAGGGATTCGATTGATTTCTCATACCGAAACGCGAAGAACTTTAATATGAAATCAGGAAGTAACCACACAATATCAATGAATGAATAGCAAATTACAATTAAATATACCTTACAGGGGGTCACAATCTGAAGCAGCAATACAAATTTACAAAATCAAAATTAATAATAAGTAATAATGCTATCTAAAATCAGCGCAGCCACATGTGTTCAGTGTTTGTCCAAGTTTAATGGCTTGAATTCTTCAAGGGTAGCAAGCATTTTCCAGCAAGGCAGACCCTCTGAGTGGAGTTCTCTACGCCGGATTGTGTGAAGGGCAGGGATAGGCCCTAGAATAAAAACAATATCAACGTCAAAGTAATGCCAAATTAATATTATATGACGGCCTCAAATTGCACATTAACGCAAACGCATATAATCACCATTATTATTACATAACATAGAATTCTAAATTCTTACATCATTATTCTCCTCCGCCACAAAGCTGGAGAAGTATTTGGTTTGTTTGTGTTAGAGGGGTAGCGCCATTTTGGTTTGCCGGTAAAGTGAAGCGACGGTCCTTTCTTCTGCACGCTTTTAACCCACTGTTAGTCACTATAAGTGACTTATATACGTTTCATAATTTTAAAAAATGTTTAGGGGAAATATACCAACTTTCGCTAAATGTACCACATGTCCATAATGTGTAAGAAGTAGTGGACATTGACTGATTATCTCCAATCAGCTAGCCTACAGCACCATACCGCTATCGCGTGTTGCCCTTGCAAAACTGCACGTCGTATGTTATTCCAGGCGTCAACTGACGATGGTTGGAGAATCAGTGACTTTTTTCCTCACCCAAGTAACTGTATTGCGCACTACCTTTACACAGCCTCGTATGTTATCCAGGTAGCGAGGGATTTAGGTAAAGCTTTCAGCTCGCGCCATTCGTGTTTTTAGATTCCAGGAGATTAACATCTCGTCTCTGATGTGAATATGTTTTATGTTAAAAACAGTTCTTTATGGATCTTAAAAACTGTAGTAAACAGGAGCCTTTTTCAGGAAGAGTGAGATGTTGAAATGGACCAAAACTAAGATACGCAATTTACCTCCCCTGTGTCGTCAAGTTGTTTTAGCATCGTTTTGACTAGCGGGTTTCAGGTTGTCTGAATAATCGCATCGATATAACTCTGGCTTTACAGTTTATGTCTAACAGGTAACGACCACATTCAGCAATAACTGCTCTATTGGGGTGTGGGGGTGGGTGTTCGGGGACCAATTCCATGAAGAAATTGCAGAAAATACATTCTACATGAAGACACGATACCTAGGTATTTATAATAAGAGGTAACTTGTAGTGATTTTCCATTGATTTGCCATCTAACACAAGGATTTAATGTATGTGGTTTTGAAATAGTAGGCCTGCCTACGATTAAGGAAATGATGCGGCATATATATCACTTCAAACATTTGTTAACCTTCCACAGATTGAAAAACTGCAAGGAGCTGTACGACTTCATAACGTCTTTTTTATTGAATGGCTGAGATCTGGCTCCGAGAGAAAACCATAAAGCAAAACACTTGATTGAAATCTGGCATTTATATGTCCTCTGTTTATCTCCAGATACAATATCACTTTTCGAATTAAATGTGTGTGAATACCATTCAAAACTGAAATTGGGGTCATGAAGAGATCCACCCAATTCATCCATGCACAAACCTATCTATCTATCGATCCATTCATTCATCCACCGACCCACCCACCCACCGATGGTGTTTGCAAAGTACAAGTTTCTGTAGCTCTTTACTTGTATTTGTACTATTACCCAGCGGAGCAGAGTGTGTTCAAGTTGCTGCGTGAGCGTCTCCGCCGGCATACTGACACACGACCCTAAACAGTGTGCATCCTTTCCTCGTTAGTACCGATATCCAGCTGCACTCACTCTTGGAAGGAAACACCACCCATGTGTCTTCTATTCTGTTTTTTCAGACAAAACAGTACTTGAAAGGCTACAATTTGTCTTCCCTGTCAACCACCTGTCTGATAGTCCTTTTGAACATAGCCTGTTGCGGCCATAAAATGCGATGTTCATCATCAAAATGCACCCATAATTTCTAAAATTGGTGTTAAGATTGTTCGATACGATACGTTCGGTATATCACTATATTCTTTAATGAAATGGAAAATACCATAGTTTTTATTAACATATTATTTAAGAGTAGGAGAAAAACATACCTCACTGTTGAAGTACATCTAGTCTAGGGTCTAGCATAAACTAGTTATATTTAACAGGGGCCTAGTGTACTCTTGTCTCAATCTACAAGTGCCTCATCCCGTACTCCTGTCTCGTCACGATATGGTTGAAATACTGCCGATGTAAACTCTTAACTCACTCTTGTCTTCAATCTACAAGTGCCTCATCCCGTACTCCTGTCTCGTCACGATATGGCTGAAATACTGCCGATGTAAACTCTTAACTCACTCTTGTCTCAATCTACAAGTGCCTCATCCCGTACTCCTGTCTCGTCACGATATGGTTGAAATACTGCCGATGTAAACTCTTAACTCACTCTTGTCTCAATCTACAAGTGCCTCATCCCGTACTCCTGTCTCGTCACGATATGGTTGAAATACTGCCGATGTAAACTCTTAACTCACTCTTGTCTCAATCTACAAGTGCCTCATCCCGTACTCCAGTCTCGTCACGATATGGCTGAAATACTGCCGATGTAAACTCTTAACTCACTCTTGTCTCAATCTACGAGTGCCTCATCCCGTACTCCTGTCTCGTCACGATATGGCTGAAATACTGCCGATGTAAACTCTTAACTCACTCTTGTCTCAATCTACAAGTGCCTCATCCCGTACTCCTGTCTCGTCACGATATGGCTGAAATACTGCCGATGTAAACTCTTAACTCACTCTTGTCTCAATCTACGAGTGCCTCATCCTCTTGTACTCCTGTCTCGTCACGATATGGCTGAAATACTGCCGATGTAAACTCTTAACTCACTCTTGTCTCAATCTACAAGTGCCTCATCCCGTACTCCTGTCTCGTCACGCATATGGTTGAAATACTGCCGATGTAAACTCTTAACTCACTCTTGTTTCAATCTACAAGTGCCTCATCCCGTACTCCTGTCTCGTCACGATATGGCTGAAATACTGCCGATGTAAAACTCTTAACTCACTCTTGTCCTGTCTCGTCACGATATGGTTGAAATAGCCGATGTAAACTCTCACTCCTCTTGTCTCAATCTACAAGTGCCTCATCCCGTCTCTGTCACGATATGGTTGAAATACTGCCGATGTAAACTCTTAACTCACTCTTGTCTCAATCTACAAGTGCCTCATCCCGTACTCCTGTCTCGTCACGATATGGTTGAAATGCTGCCGATGTAAACTCTAACTCACTCTTTTGTCTCAATCTACAAGTGCCTCATCCCGTACTCCTGTCTCGTCACGATATGGCTGAAATACTGCCGATGTAAACTCTTAACTCACTCTTGTCTCACTGCCTCATCCCGTAAAAATACTCTTAAAACTCTTAACTCACTCTTGTCTCAATCTACAAGTGCCTCATCCCGTACTCCTGTCTCGTCACGATATGGCTGAAATACTGCCGATGTAAACTCTTAACTCACTCTTGTCTCAATCTACAAGTGCCTCATCCCTGTACTCCTGTCTCGTCACGATATGGCTGAAATACTGCCGATGTAAACTCTTAACTCACTCTTGTCTCCAATCTACGATATCCCGTACTCCTGTCTCGTCACGATATGGCTGCCGATGTAAACTCTTAACTCACTCTTGTCTCACGATCTGCCGATGTAAACTCTTAAGTGTCCTCATCCTCATACTCCTGTCTCGTCACGATATGGCTGAAATACTGCCGATGTAAACTCTTAACTCACTCTTGTCTCAATCTACAAGTGCCTCATCCCGTACTCCTGTCTCGTCACGATATGGCTGAAATACTGCCGATGTAAACTCTTAACTCACTCTTGTCTCAATCTAAATACTGTGCTCTCTCATCCTTGTCTCAATCTACAAGTGCCTTCACGTACTCCTGTCTCGTCACGATATGGCTGAAATACTGCCGATGTAAACTCTTAACTCACTCTTGTCTCAATCTACAAGTGCCTCATCCCGTACTCCTGTCTCGTCACGATATGGCTGAAATACTGCCGATGTAAACTCTTAACTAACTATTGTCTCAATCTACAAGTGCCTTGTATACTCTTGTCTCATTCTACAAGAGCCCAGTATACTATTGTCTCAATCTACAAGTGTCTCACATACTCTAGTCTCATTCTACAAGAGCCCAGTATACTCTTGTCTCAATCTACAAGTGTCTCACATACTCTAGTCTCATTCTACAAGAGCCCAGTATACTCTTGTCTCAATCTACAAGTGTCTCACATACTCTAGTCTCATTCTACAAGAGCCCAGTATACTCTTGTCTCAATCTATAAGTGTCTCACATACTCTAGTCTCATTCTACAAGAGCCCAGTATACTCTAGTCTCATGCTACAAGAGCCCAATATACTCTTGTCTCATTCCACAAGAGCCCAGTATACTCTAGTCTCATTCTACAAGAGCCCAGTATACTCTTGTCTCATTCTATCCGTCCTGTCATAATATCGGCTTCTGCTGTCAGCGCTTCTGCACACTCTGCTCACATTCTACAGATATTACTTCTCAATTGATCACGAGGACAAATAGTAACCCCATAAACGCACATACAACCCACCCCACTGCTCTTCCCTAAAGCACTTCACCAACTCGCCATCAATCAACAAGTAACACGACTCAATGAAGGCACGTCAGTCCACAAACACCGACGCCTTGTTGCCGTGGGTGGCTAAACAAATGTATATTCAAGACCTGTCTGTTTGAATATTTGAAATATATAAGTAGTTCAAATCCTCATATTAATTTAATTTTTCCAAGATTAGTGACCAATATATATATATATATATATATATATATAGACGTCGCAGAATTAAATAGTCGTATCTGACACTTACATCCAAAAACCTTTTTAGTTTTCTTTCTATTTGTATTGGAGTTGTGCATATTCTCAAAAAAAAATGTGCATTTATCTCAAGTCATTTTTAAAATATATTGAATTTAACAAAGGTCGTATGTAATCATGCACTGTTGAACGAAGTATTAAAAAGGCGTAAGTGACACCCAGAAATCAGTTACGACCTTCTGCTGTTAGGTTTATGATCTAGCGGAAAAACGAGGAGTCGTAAGTGGTACATCCGACAAAGTAGATATATTGTAATTGTAAATGGTGAAATTATGTCAAATTTGAAGTTCTATGAAAGTACAGTATGAACAGGATCGATCTAATATTAAATTTCATTGACTAAAGTATCCATGTTTTGTTTTTGATGCATTTGCAATATCATACCGCCGAAACTACATCATCACGTGACCATCGAGCCCAGGAAACACGCAATTTGTGAACTGTGACAGAAATTAGGTATGTATACAGTCTACATGCAATGAAGGGACTTAAAAAACTTAAATATAATGCTGTGTGTATGGTTGCTATTGCACATTTACACAAACATGTGGAATATAGTTTGATATTATTTTACATTTTGTGAGGAAAGTTATGATAAATACTAAGGTCGTAAGTGTAAGCCCTATGCTGATTCTCATATATCATTTCAGGGTCGTAACTGACACTTGCGACTCTTTGTCACCTGATTTGGTAGTCATATAACAGTTATTTCATCAATACATTTACACTAATAATTTCATCTTCTTTGTTGCAGGACAATGCAAATGAAGAGTACGATATTCTAGGACACTGGTTTTTGGGACGAATCAAAATACATGTATTTCCCAAACGGACGTTGTAGGAACTGTGTGATAACTTTTGAAACACGTGAAAAACAAGTGGCTCTTGCCTTTTGTATTCAACAGATCTGAAAGATTTAAAGTATGCATACAAGCTGTTGAATGTAATTACAGTTACGTTTGTGCAGTCAAAAGGTTGTACGTTCGTCATCCTTATCGTTTTGGACGTATTGAGTGCTAATCCATAATAGGTGCTAGTTAACAGATCAAAACAATGGGTCGGCGACGAAAGGGAAAACAGTCACGTGAGAAGGTTGAAACTAGTGTCATGGGTGAAGATGATATTTCATTGAATATTACTGATACCAATAACGTTGATACTGAAATGTCAGATGGCAATTGTGACGAAGCTAGTATCTGCATTCAGAATGAAAACGTTGACTTCAACATTAGTGAAACTTCACCAGCCAATCTTCCACTACTGAATGACACTGTTGCTGCGAGTCATATAAATGAAGATGAGTTGTCAGATGATAGTTTGTATTAAAGCGCTTGTCTCAAGTTTTGAGGAAATTGAAACAGTATTTCTCAGGCTCTTGCCCGTAGAGTACAGGAACACAATGGAGAAGAGAAGTGTCTGTGATGAGCAGCAGTTGGAAGACAGTGGAACACAGACACTTCTTACCAGTAAGGACCATCAGATGGATGAGAGTGCAGCAGAGAGGATTCTAACCTGTGAGGAGCAGCAGGTGATGACTGTAGAGCAGAGAGGATTCTTACCTGTGATGAGCAGCAGGTGGATGACAGTAGAGCAGAGAGGATTCTTACCTGTGATGAGCAGCATGTGGATGACAGTAGAGCAGAGGAGATTCTTACCTGTGATGAGCAGCAGGTGGATGACTGTAGAGCAGAGAAGATTATTACCTGTGATGAGCAGCAGGTGGATGACTGTAGAGCAGAGAAGATTCTTACCTGTGATGAGCAGCAGGTGGATGACTATAGAGCAGAGAAGATTCTTACCTGTGATGAGCAGCAGGTGGATGGATGCCTGTAGAGCTGAGGAGATTCTTACCTGTGATGAGCAGCAGGTTGATGCCTGTAGAGCTGAGGAGATTCTTACCTGTGATGAACAGCAGATGGATGGCAGTAGAGCAGAGAAGATTCTTACCTGTGATGAGCAGCAGGTTGATGCATGTAGAGCTGAGGAGATTCTTACCTGTGATGAACAGCAGATGGATGGCAGTAGAGCAGAGAAGATTCTTACCTGTGATGAACAGCAGATGCATGGCAGTAGAGCAGAGAAGATTCTTACCTGTGATGAGCAGCAGGTGGGTGCCTGTAGAGCTGAGGAGATTCTTACCTCTAAGGATACGACATTCAGTGAATATTGTATCCAAGCTAGTACACATGAGCATGCAGAGCGTCCTGATCTGAATGAGTCAGTTTCCAGTGCTTCATACCAAGGCTGATAACATAACAAGCTTTACTGAGCAGAGTAGAGAAGTGGATCAGCATTCTCTACCATTGGACAATCTGCAAATTCACAATTACTCCAGTCTCTCAAGCCATAGTCAGACATCTACATCAAAGAGTGACTTGATGAAAACCAATCCGTGTACAGTTGACATCAATCAGATCCCAATTTTACATGTCATAGAAGTTTCCTCAAATGATGTCAATCTTCGGTCATCTGATGAGGGAGATAACGCTTCTATCAGTCATTGTACACTGATAAAGCTAACCTCAAATAATGATGGGTATCCTGTAACTTCCATGGAGTTATGCAGCGGTACATCAACACATGAATACATGTTTCAATTCCGAACTTCTTGAATCTAGTACTTGTGATCAAACAACTCTTTCCAGCAAACCCACTTTGCTAACATCGTTTGATAACACAACAGTAGGGGACACAACCGGCATTTGTAAAATGAAATCACTCCAGGATATCATCGTTTGATAACACAACAGAAGGGGACACAACCGGCATTTGTGAAATGAAATCACTCCAGAATATCAGTGACTAATATTCACAGGACGAGTATGAATCAACTGGTGAGGAGTACAGACTGCCAGATTCTTTATCTGATTCTACGGATGACAGTGACACAAGTCTGAAAGAATTACTGAAGCGTAAAGGCCAAAAGACATCCAAAACCAATACAAATCAAGTTTTGTCACAAGTAACTTCCGAAAACACAGAAAAAAACTTTGATACAAATGATGGAGATGACGGGGGACCACAAATAGGCGATGAAGATCCTTAAAGGAAACTGATAAGACAAGGGCAAAATCCAACAGTGCAATAAAAGTAGTAAATTTTGATTTGCAGAAAGTTCTTATCACTCACAAATCTACAGTTTCCGAGTTTTATTACAGTAGGAAACTTGCAACTGATAACTTATCTGTCTATGACATGGCGACGCACAAGGTTAACTGCTACATGTGGGATGAAACTAAAGCCAAAAGAGGAAGTTGCGAGATTTTTCTTGTCCGTTTGAATATAACAAAACCTTGGGACCTGTGGACGAACGTATCTACTACTCAGACACTTGCACTGGCCAACAAAGACACACTCAGTTTTCGACCATGTGTTTGCTTTCAGTTGCAAATCTTCCAATCAAGATGATAACACATAATTACTTTGAAAGAGGACATTCACAAATGGAAGGGGACTCTGAACATGATACAATAGAGAGGTACACAAAATATGCAGAATTGTACACCCCAATGGAATCGATGGCTGCTGTTCGAAATGCAAAGCAAAAACCTCCTCATTACAAAGTGAGGTTGACTGCAGGAGTGTCTACAACTTCAAATCTATTGTTGATACTCTGGTGACAAACAGAGACAGAGCCACTGATGTAACCAAAGTTGAGTGGACAAGGATTCACTCATTTCAGTACAGAAAGGATGAACCTGAGAACGTTTTCTTGTGAGGTTGGGAAGCATTCTCGTAATCATACAATTATGTTCAGTTGTGATTGCTCTTTTTTGAAGCAATTGATGTTATAGATTGATATTGCTCAGTTAAGTAAAGATCCCTGCAAATACTAACCTGGAATTTGTTTTTCATCATAGGTTTGCAAAACATCACCAAACATGCCTTCCGTCCATCAAATAAGCTTTACAATATTTAAAACCTACCAGAGAAGAGATTTCATTAAAAGTCCTGCACAGAGATCACCCAATTTGGCGTGCAAACAGGAATGCAAATCTGGACGTATCTATGCGTATAGGGTAGATTATCATGGTCACCTGAAAGGACGTAAGTGCCATTTACAGCCTTAGCGTAGATTTCTACAAAGTATCAAAAGGCAGCATGTGTCACTTACGACCATTCTTTGGGCGAACTTCAAGACAAATGTCAGAAGAAGAAAGTAATTAAACATTAAAAAGTGAATAATTCATCTTAAAATGGACATACAATAAGGTACATAGTATTAAGATACTCCTTCCTTACGGCTTTGCTGATATGAAAAACTTCAAATCATCATCTCAAGAAGTACGTGTTTAAAACAGTTTTTCTTGATTATCTCAGAAGTTTAAAAGTTTGCAGATCTGCAGATACAACCTTTTAATTCTGCGACGTCGATATATATATATATATATATCTGAAGGCTGCTTTGACAAACTCTTTCGCCGAAACAGTCTGAATCTTAATGTGTTTGTATTTCCCTGCCCTGAAAATATTTCACATAACAGCGCCTCGGCTTAATGTTGGGTGGAAGCTTGGTATTGGCAGCTATAAGTTTGTGAATTTGTGTTTCTGGATAGCGATGATTCCGTCAAATACTGATACACAGATGGAAGGTCTTAATTTATGATAGGGAACTGATAAAGGTGACTAGACCCAACCGTATAAATGGACGCCCTGCTTACTCGTATTTCGAGAGAACTGTTTGTTTATTTTCCAGATTTCCAACATACTAGAACAACTCCCATGGACCATCTTGTATTTTAAATATTTTACAATATTCATGTGTGTTGTAACGCATTGTGTATCGTGCATTTGATACAAATATGTATGTTACTGTAAAAAATTTTAATTTATATATATTTGTATTGCGCCAATATCCAGCTCAGCTGCTCAAAGGCGCTTTGTTTTTCACTCTATCATTAGGCACATTGTATTACAAACTCAACTCCATGGGGACCATACATCTTGTAAAAAAATACAATTAAATAAAATATTTGGTTACAACGCAGTAAATATCAGAGGGGTGGTTGCATTTTACCATTTTTAAAAAGGTTACATCTGTCAAGTTATTTTTTTAAAAGCCTGATCATATTTCTACAATGAAATCATGACTGTTTTCAGAGGCATCGATTTCCTTGACGGAAATATTTTTACGTCTCTGTTTGCTCGTAGAGGCTCACATATGGCGAATGTTAATCCAGTACGCTGGGACGTTACCACTAGTGAAAGCTCTACATTAATTTGTGAGATCGTATTTTATTTAAAATAAAGTAACAGCCTTGCTGGATTATCAAAGGGTTTTTCTTTGGAAACAGACAGTTAACATTTATGTATTAATGAACTAACAACCGCCAAGCCAAAACAGTATATCCAGTTTAACATGATACCAACCAAGTATGAAACTGAACTGATTGGCCAACTTTCAATCACTAACTCATGTACTGATGCTTTATAATACAGATCTTCTAATCGTTCACATGGGATAAAATCTGTAAACTTGATTTGCCCACACAGGCTAATTTTTCTTGCAGATCAACGGTTTACACCAGGGATTACAGATGGTGCGTTCCTAAAACAGATACACAAGAAAAACTTCGCAAACGCTCCAGTAATTATTTAACAAAATTCAACTCCTCAGTTTGTTGTTATTTAATTACAGTTCGTACTTTCGCTTTAGTAATCATTACTGAAGTTACTGAGTTGCAGTAGGTTGAGGACTCCTGCTTGAAACAGTTCGATCAGGTGAAATCTTCAAATTAATGTTCAAGTGATATTCACGTGTCAGACTAAAGGTGGGTGGTTCTACCTGTACATAGCCGAGGCAAACCACATCTATAGAACACAGCAATAAACGTGCTAAACTGGGGGAGGGTTGTGGGTATATCTCCTTGTTCGCCAGTTTCGGTCAACGGCGTTAGACTGGGTAGGGCTGTCGGTAGAGTCCGTTTGATTCCGACAACGAAGTGTTTCTTACACAGCATAGTTTCACGAACACGCTTGAGGTGGGCGTTAATTCAGATTTCGAGACTGTATCGAAAATGCACTTTACTGTGGGTAAATGTGAGTTGACTGATCTTGAATGCATGCCCCAGGTATTGACACTGATCTGTACAAAGAAGCCAAGAAATTGAATCTGACCATATCAATATCTTATCCTCGCTTGCAAGTAACTTCATCAAGAATACCTCCATCACGTGGCAGTTCATGTACTGGCCTTAAAAGGGGCCGTTCATAATTTATGGCTGGTGTGTGTGTGTGTGAGAGAGAGAGAGAGAGAGAGAGAGAGAGAGAGAGAGAGAGAGTGTGTGTGTGTGTGTGTGTGTGTGTGAGAGAGAGAGAGAGTGTGTGTGTGGATGGGTTGTGGTGTGTGTGTGTGATGATGATGTACAATGTAAGGTTTAAGTTTTAAGTGCCTAAGTTGTGTGATTCAGCCTATTATCGAATACTGAAGACAAGAGTATGTGGGCACGTCGCTTGTATCAAGAGTGGGTGAGAGAACGGGTTAGAGGGGCAGAACAGAGGATGTTGAATTGAACCCTGACCCTTGAACAATGGCATTACTCACTTTAACTATAACGTTTGAGACATTGAAAACACATGTTTGTACTAATTATATTTTTACTATTTTATGATGTTTTCAGACCGTGGCAGGATTTAGTGATATATATATTGCAACCATTCACTGAGGGTGACCACTGGAATCCGTCTGTATGACCCTTGTAGACAGATAGCTGATACCTGAGAGGACAGGAAAGAAGTCATAGCATTGAGTTTAACTGAGGAACGTGATAAAGATCTGTGAGTTTTTCACCTTACTGAAATGTGTTAACTGATGAAAAGCAGCAAAATGTAACATATAGTTTTCATTTCATTTTCATTTGATACACTTAATGACATTGTACATTTATAAATTGCTAGAATAAAACTGAATATCGTTCATTACACGGATCAAAACACAAAGAAACCATTTTCATAACCGATAATGCATTAATAATCACACCTCAGCAGAGATGAAAGCCAGCGTTGACTGCGTCATCCAGAGAAAATGAGTAAGATGGCATACCCGACTGTGTCGTCAGTCATACTGAGACAGAGGCGATACCAACGGAAGCAACTACGTCCGCTTTGACCAATAATACGACACTGATTACGGCACTTTTTTTAGTTTGAGCAGAACCTGTTGTCAACAGTGATGTATAATCTAATGTTATATGTTCCTGGAGGTTATGGGACACATTTCCAGTATGTTCTCCCAAGAATGTGTCACAAGAGGATTTCATGCTGTACCATGGGAGGACAACCTTTCGAAGGAAGCTATAGAACTAATTAGTACCCATACTCAAATTATTGTAGCGTCAGGAAAATGATTGCACCTACCCAAATGTCAGCAATGTTCACGTAACGTTTTATAAGGGATATCTCGCGATAGGATTACATGTACTTGTGAAGCGAGGGATCCTAGATCATCGTGAGTCAGCTGGACTTCAAACCTCCTCCTGGAACATTCTACCACTGAAGTAGGAATATCTCTTAGTCATGACGGGTCGTAGTCGTAGTTTTGTCTCCTAATGTAAGCAAAGATGACTGGCTGCAGGGACCTTGATGGCAACTCTGTATAAGCTGAAACACGTGTGTGGGTTGGTATGAACATATCCTCTCCACCGTTTGTGTATCAATGCTGGTAATGTCAATGTGACACACAGTATAATATTTCACCGAGCTCCTCGATATTTTCTATTTCTGTTAACAATTTACAATTTCTGTTGACATAAACAGAAAAAAAATTGTTGACGAATTTCCTTCGATTAACATTTCTGAGTATTCAAGCTGTCTTACAAACACGAACACGATAACATTACATGTAGGATTATAGATACTTTGACATGGAGCAGAAAACGAAAATGTATATTTAAGCTTTAAATCATTTTGATTGTAGATGTTAAAAGTATTCGCATACACGTCATCTTTTCGCTGCAGGTATTTTACTGCTTCTAACGTCAAATATCTTTACTATGTTTTGGTAACGATATCTTTGTCGCCCAAACATTATATTTTAATTAGTAGTTGGACGCCACAATATCATAATTCACTCTCTCTGTCTGTCACGTCCTCAACTTGGCGGAAAGTTATTTTATAACGTCGTGTATTTAATGTCTGACCTGAGACAAAACGATTCCTATGGAGAATATGTAAAATATCTCGTGCACTTCTACATTTAATGAAATTAGAAGTTTGAGATAAAGTAGATAGTCACGTTTTTGTTTTCGTATGTGCATTAACAGAAAGAAAATGTTTTTTGTAATACAAACAAAGACAGCATAAAGATAACAGCCCACTATGGAAGATAAACTGTACGACTGCCAGTAGAGCACGTGTGTGGTTTTAGACAGATGTAAATCAATACAACTGATTGAAACATTAATTCTCCAAATGTTAAAACATTTTTATAATTCACATCTTTGCACAAAAAATACGCAAGTGATATGTTACAAAAAAGTTTCTAACATTAATGGGCGTAAAGCTACTGGTCCCGATAATCTATGCGGTATGGTGTTGAAGGAAATTTGTGATCAACTCTGTTATATTTTTCAAAGAATATTTCAAATGTCTATCGATACTATCGTTATTCCTCTACTCAGAAGGACATCTAGCGTTATCCCTGTTCTAAAACACCACTCTGGTCTGCCTACTGTGCCCGGGGAGGAGTAGAGGATGTCACTGTTAGACAGCTGAACAATATCCACAAACACCCGTGAAGATTTGAGTTAGAATTGTCTTCAGCAACCCATCCTTGTCGTTGAGGCAAGTGACGGGATTGGGTGGTCAGGCTTGCTGATTTGGCTGACACATGTCATCGTATCCCGAAATCAATGGTCATGGCGCTGATCACTGGATTGTCTGGGACTCGATCGCCCAACATCTTGAAACATCCAATAAAATTGTACGATTCATAATTTCTCCCCAGTTTTTAACACCATACAGCCTCATCTGCTTATGTCAAAATTATGTAATCAATACATTAAATGGATAGAAACGTTCGTTTTTAAACAGAAAACAGTTTGTGACTGAAAAGGGTGCTCAAATTGTATGTAACCTGCACATCAGCACCCCCAGTCTCCATTGATTATCGTTCCCAAATTTCAAAAAATTTTAAAGACAAATTGAACAAAATTAACTGATTCCAGATTTCAGAAATAAGAAGATAGAATTTTTGCCTGTGTTTATTGATAACGGAAGTATTGATTTAGTTAAATATCTTCTGATGAAACGTGGAGATATTTCATGGACGACGTAAAGTAAAGTAATTATTTGTTTCAACAGTGTCAAGGGTGAGAATAATTCAACACTGCTGACGTTTAAGACATTTAACAGACTTTTTAACTTGAGTATCGGAAATGATTTACGTGACAGGAACCGAGAGAAATTCAGTGAAATGACATTCAAGGTGTCCGTCTGTCAGTATGGAGCACAATCTAAGGGAAACCACTCTCATCAAAGATATGTCCCGTGACTCTCGATGCCAGTAGAGATATAGTAAATAACATGGTGTGACACAAGTAAATATATCGCGTATGTGTAAGATGTGTGCCGTGACTCTTGATGCCAGTGGGGATATTGTAAATAACATGTCGAGACTCAAGTAAATATATTTTGTGCATATGTAAGATAGGTGTCGTGACTCTTGATGTAAGCTGAGATATTGTAAATTAAAAGTCGCAACGCAAGTAGATATAGAGTGTTTCAAGCGAGCGTGTTTTGGGATAGTTAATATCCCGATTTAGGAGTACACATTGTAATTAGCTGAAACCAATTTGTAGACATTGCATAACTACAAGTAAGCAAACACAAGAAGACATGGTCATCAATATCCCACGCCCAATGTGCGCGGTTCCTGTTGTTTAACTCCTCCACGACATCCATGTCCTGAAAGCTCATGTACCACAGTCGGTTCCCCTATCTATAACAGTTACTGAGAACATCTGTTTCCATTGGAGATAACGTGCACAAAGTCAAGAAACGCACGGCAAGGGCCATAACTAAAGAATCGTAACACAGTTTCCGTTTTCGATCTCCATGAAGGCATTTATGTTCTGAAACACATATCAAATATGTTTTCCCTATTTATAACGGTTTCTGAGAAAATCTGGCCCCTTCATCTCGGACGGACGGACGGACTAAGCTCAAACCCATATCCCCCTCACTTCTTGGCGGGGGATAATAATGGTAGCCTGAATACATATAGTTCTAGCTTGCTAGAGTAACTGCCCATGTGTAGCTCTAATGTACCAGGAGTCCCATTTGTTTGCGTGACCCTTCATCAGCTGGTAATACGTTACGCTGTGCAGCCAGGTGGTAGATGTGTATAACAATGGTGAAATGCACTCTTTGAAATGCACTTTCAATCTACTAAGCTTTATGCGTTTTATGGAATATGGGAATATTTAAATCTAGAGAGAGCCGAACTGTATAACGTGCTTCTTACTTCACACTTGCCATTTGTAAGTGTAACGGATGATTTAACACCAGTAAAACGTGATGCATAGTGTGGCATGTTGTATGGCGTTATGCTGATGCCAGCAATGTCTTGAAATCGACATTGCTTTAGATAATGTCAATTTCTTTTAGATAAAAACCTCTGATCGGCTAATCTGCTTAGTGCTGGAACACACTGACCTATCAACGGGATTGTGATACTGTATCACAAGTAAGAGTTGTTCAGGAGTACTTGCCATGTACTTAAGCTTGGCATTTCAAGAACAAATATCCACGAATGACACCCAGGTCTTATGCGACTATTTCTGGAAGGATGTGAAATGCTCTGCAAGTATAACGTCTTAGGTGTCTGGAAATGAGAGAAGCTTCGCAAATATAGGTACAAGACCAATCCCCAAAGCCCTACTTGCACCAGAAAGGGGAATACAATCGTATGTGTACGAAGTTAGACGAACTTTCTCGTTAGGATTCAGAATGTTATCGAACAAGCTTGATAACTTCTCAAGCAGGACGTTAAACCCAATTCCACCACCACCACATCAAACCTTCCTCAAAGTAATTAACCAGAGTTATAATACATAAAGTTTTATGTTTTAAATGACTTCTAGGTTTAAGATTTATCAGAACACTCGGTATTCGGTCTGAAATACCTCAGGGTCTGGCACTCGTCCGTCATTAGGGATAAGAATGTCTACGGTTAGTGGGTTGCATTTCTTACTAGGGAGTAAGAAGAAACGGATCAATTTCGAGTATAATCTGGGCATGATTTAAAAGAATTTAGAAGGTTTTAACATCTGACATTTGTTTGACGATAACTGTCAACCATCCAGTGATAGATTTTGGAGTATTCATACATTTCCCCTAAAACACCATGACAAAATGAAGAAACCAGTTATATGACCTACAGAAGTAATATCAACTACAGTTTAAACCCCCCAACTCTACATTAACTAGAATTAAAATCGTTAGTCACAATTATTTATGTTACAAAAAGGCAATTTTCTACTATAAGAGTGTCTCTTGTGGCAATGTTCTGACTGAGGGAAGGACAGCTGGTGGCAGGATGACATCCCTGTAACTTTGGGTGTTCAGGCGTTACCCGGATGACATGTCACCTTTCCTATTACCACTAGTCCCCATGACCACACAACAGCTTCCAAAAGCGTGAACTTCATGGATGCATCTGACAAGCAAGGGTTCATCTCTCCGTCAATATACTCGCATCCGACCCTGAGGACTGAAAAGTTTGAAACTGCTTCCGTTGTATGCTTGGCCCTTGCTGCCAACGTCAGTTCGAGATCACTGAAGTATATTACACCAATAGCTACGTGCCAAAGACATTTTTCCAATTGGGACTGCTGGCATGAATTTCTGTAAAACGTCATTGGTTTGTTTCCGCTGTTACGACATCTCCTTCCCGTTAAGGATGATGCAGTAAGGAATCAGTTTCACACATGCCGCATGCACAGATCATCGTTTGGGGGGACCCCGAGTGGCCTACTCTTTCGTAGAAATACATATCACGAAAATATAAAACAGGAAATGTTATGGTGTATAAATCTGCCACATTCGGAAACCAATTTAATACTTGTTTTCAAACAAATAATATTATCCAGTATCCCTTGGATAACACAACTAGCACGATGAGAAAGCCAAGATGGTCGCACAACAGTATCGTGGAATCTATGGAACGTTTACGCTGGTTAGATGTCTCCATGGGTGGGGATCGACCTGAATGTTCCCATTAAACTCTACTGTCCAGCTCTTTAGAACATGTTTTGAGATTATGACACAAGTGTGTATGTGTCATTTAAATTGTTGAAACGAGTTTCAGAATGTTTCTATTATCGAGCATGTGAATTCATATCAAAGTCAGATTCAACTTCGTACCCCAGCAGGATACACGCAAATGTAAATAACTCTTTCACCCATAAAATAACCATTCGGGAAACTAACATGGTCAACATGCAGTCAGCATTGAAATCTGTAGCGTAGTAACTGCTGATACACCTTATCACATAATACCAACAACCGTTACACCTCGGTAATGCAACGGAATGAATGAAGTCACTACGACACATATTCTTTGAAAAACATTTTTATCACCTTTCTTATGTTGAATCTCACATGTACAATAAATCTGTGTATGGATTGAAACAATGAACAATGAGACGGTTACAACCAAATGCTGATTAACGTGTGACCTTCGAGTACAACTGTTGCAAGGATGGCACAACAATAACTGATGGATAACAATTATGATAAAATATCCCAGTCCCTCCCAAACAAACCCCGACACAAGCATAGAGAATATATCACGCGAGGCTATGCATGTGATCAGGTTTTGATCTATTGTGAACTGTCAGCAAGGTAGTTTTCTGACGAGAGAACCGTTCAACTGCAAGGCCACCATCAAGAAAGAGCAATGTATCTTTTCATCCAAGCTGATGATTAACTCGAACTATTGTACAGAAAAGATTGAGTGAAACATACAATAAAGACGTTTCGAAAAAAACCTTGTCGGATGAAATATTTATTTTGTACTGTGTAGAAAAATATTTATTACCAACGTCCGATGTTCACTTTGAATGCTATTATCAGTGAGTGAGGTTTTACGCCGCTTTAGCAATATTCCAGTTATATAGCGGCGGGGAACACCAGAAATGGGCTTCCCACATTGTACCCACGTGGGGAATCGAACCCGGGTCTTCGGCGTGACGAGCAAACGCTTTAACCACTAGGCTACACCACTGCCCCTGAATACTATTATCACTTAAGTCCTGAACTGTTCTTTCGTTCATTCATTGAGGTACCATTGCCTTGTTATTGTGTGTACCATATTACAACCCGTACATCAGGTTAAGCTGACATATAGACTGAGAGGGAGAGGCCATGTATTAACGAAATAAGGGGTCAATGTGAATGTAGACGCAATCTGGTGCCATTCTCTAGTCTTAAGTCTACCAGTGTAATTAGTGTCATGTGTGAAGGTGAAACATTGTACCAGTGTACTTAGTGTCATGTGTGAAGGTGAAACATTGTACCAGTGTAATTAGTGTCATGTGTGAAGGTGAAACATTGTACCAGTGTAATTAGTGTCATGTGTGAAGGTGAAACATTGTACCAGTGTAATTAGTGTCATGTGTGAAGGTGAAACATTGTACCAGTGTAATTAGTGTCATGTGTGAAGGTGAAACATTGTACCAGTGTAATTAGTGTCACGTGTGAAGGTGAAACATTGTACCTGTGTAGTTAGTGTTATATATGAACGTGAGACATTTCCCTGTGTAATGTGTGCCATTTGTGAACGTGAGACATTTCCCTGTGTAATGTGTGCCATTTGTGAACGTGAGACATTTACCTGTGTAATGTGTGCCATTTGTGAACGTGAGTCATCAATGTTTTGTAATCAGGCATCAACTTGATTAATTACCAGATATATAAACACATGCTCCAGAATTGTACAATGAACTCCTATGAATGTGGGACAAGCTTTGTTATTATTACTTATAGTTTAATTTAAGACAGAATCCGCTTTACAGATCTACATCTACAATTCTAAATGAACCCTTTATGACCATGTACTTTGTGTAAATATACCACAAACACCTACATTCTATAGTATACATTCTAAATATAGTTTTATGTAGTGTATATGACGCTGTACATTGTTGATCCCAATATATCTGATGATGAACCTTGAGCTTGACTGCCATTTAGTCCCAGAAATACCGTTGTCTTACTTTAAAATACATGCCTACAAAGCAAAATATATAACTTCCAAAAGAAATCGAGATCAATTCATAATTTCAGGAGCTGAGGCAATCTAGACGTACTCAATTATTCTAGACTTGAGTTGGGCTCCTCTTTAATTTAATCTCTGGTATCTGGGCGACAAAATGCCGTTTTGTCTTGCATTTCGGTCATACGAAAGATTGAATATAACAAACTTACTGTTGAATATAAGGGCAAAGCTCCGAAATGTAATCATACACCCCACTGTTATTATTACAGGAAAATAATGAGGTAATGTATAACGTTGTGTATTTAAGTTTCACTAAAAAGGTTTAACTGTTTGAAAAGACACCCTATTACATGACATTTGATAGCTGCATAGCAAGCCCACATGTAACTGTTTACTGTTAAGCGACAATATAGAATCACATCAACCTTATGATGTCTAAAACTTGGTTGACTCTTCCTCGTAAGTACTTTGTCTCTCATGTCCCGCCAGGAATTTGTCTGGGTCCACGAAGTAAGGGACATAACCGCTATCTTGGTGACCGATGTTTGAGTCAGTGCCGCCATCTTTAGATAGTGATGGTTTTTCATCCATGCTGTATCTCCCATTCGCCGGCTCAGATTCAGTCGTAAAACCAAGGTTAGTTCTTCCCGCTGTCGGCACGTGAAGGTGTGTGAAGGTGCTCAAGTTGCGTCGCTGTCTCCATTCGTCTGTATGCATGTTCAGTTCCAGGAGCCTCTGTAGATACATACAGAATGTCATGCTTGATATGGAAGTTGACACAATGCCAGCTAACGTAGAACCTTCAAAACATCATCTACATCGACTTATTCTACTTACATCATTTGGTACACGCTACTAAAACATAATATCTTCGTGAACCCGGTTGTAGGAAGAAGGGCTTGGGTCCTCTCGCCACATCCAGTTCAGATGAAAGGTGTTTTTATGAAAGCTGACGTAATCTACTCACATTGTGTTCTAGAAAATGGTTTCATTACGTATGATCAATATTGCCAGAACTGTCAATTAACCCAAGTCAAGTTCACTTCATCTGCATTGTAAAGAAACAAAATTCTTATTAAAACCAGAAGGTATCCTAAAAGCTGTTGAACTTTGTCCCATAGATAAACAATATTTCCTACCTGCCAAAGGCCACTTGGACATGTATACCACAGGAATGCTATGACAATGATGGCTACTGGAGACATGGCAATGAACCAGCCAATCACCTCCGCAAATACTGGTTCTCCTTTAGCTGTTAGAGGCTCATACTGGATGCCTTTAAAAACAATCACCCCCTGCAAGCAATATACAATATCTTAGACAATGTAATGCAATCATAAAACGTATGTTTGTACGTCGTGATAGCGAAAAATGTATTTTGCGAGAGACCCAGCATAAGGCGGTGCCGTTAGAAGAGTGACAAGCACAACGACAAGCAAATTCTAGAAATCTAGTAAGTGTTATCACTGCGATTATAATTTGTCAGTAAAGTGCATATTATAGTACTTTTTTACTGTTGAGTCCCATCCGGGATTCGAACCCACATTCCAGAGTCATATAATCGCCGAAGTCAAGTCTAAAACCGCGTTTCATCTAACCTCACAAATTATAGAAAAAAAGTATATTCGACAGCTTGGCGATCGATTATTGGTATAAAGAAACTAGTTTAAATACAGAGTAAATTCTTTCTGACAAATATCTCTAGTATTATCAGTACATGTCCCCATCTTGGACATAATCCCCCATGCACAACATACATCGTGGACCCGGGACGTCCCTGATCAGAAACTCATGCTTATAACAGGCGACTAACAAGATCGGATGGTCAGGCTCACTGACTCAGTTGCTGCATGCCATCCTATCCTCATGGTGTAAATCACTGGATTGTTGCCGAGTGTGGAAACAAAAGACACACAAAAACAAACAACATGTACCATGTTGCAATAGAAATTTCACTATCCTGGTAAGATGAAAACAACCAACCAGAATGAGCAGTGGCGATATAACCAACCAGCACACGGTGAAGTAAATGTAGGGCTTTCTCCCGACCATGGCCTCCACATCCTTGGCGAAGCTGCTGTAACCTGAAGTAGAGGAGAAACACCTGATGACCTCACCAAGACTGTTGAAGCAAACACTGAGACGGTTGCCTCGTGTTCATCACAGAGGCTTGTAACGCTAAAAACTGCCATCAAGGTATATACTGTCACTGACGGGGTCTTAATATGGTTCTAAGACCCCGTCAGTGACAGTATATACCTTGATGGCAGTTTTTAGCGTTACAAGCCCCTGTAGTGTTCACGTTAATACTTTGACCATGAAAACCGGAAACATCACAAGTGTGGTCTTTTCAGCTCACGCCTATGTTTCACCAACTTGTCATGTCCTTGTTTTCTGAATGTGCTCTTGTCTTTTGGCAGACAAAATAGATGATAGAGTTTTGGATATTTGCAAGAGTTAATGGAATATTGTATCTGAAAGCTGTGACAGAAATTATGTATTACGGTGCTACGTGTAGACGACAGAACTTGACTGACTGATTGAATGGGGTTTTTCAGTCGAACTTTAATTCCTGAAACTTGTTTGTTGATGTACATGATATATATACAACTACAACAGAAAACAAGTAGCACTAATTTATTTCTCTTCAAATCGTACTTGCAAAATTAAAACCACAAACGAGTGGAGATCGTGGCGCCAATGTCTCCCCCTCTGCCGTCTCCCCCTCTGCCGTCTTCCTCAACACTCAACTACAGCAAACACCCAAATCAAGCATCGATGCCAAGAATGAAGTCCGACCCATTTAACGTATTCCACAAGCAGAGCGTTTCCACAGACGTAGGGCCTTATGTACAAACGATTAGATCGAACAATAATCCTTCGGTGTCTGCTTTTCACAACGTTTGAGGTACAGTCAAGCACGCCCGTTCTTTGACATCGTCATCGGCTTTTGCTTAAAAGTCGTTTGATCAAAGTGACAACATCCGAGGCCCAAATAAATATTTCAAACATTTTATGGCAGAAATATGAGATGACATTTCCAAACTGATCGCATCGGTGGCAAAACTGCATATCTGATGTCATCGATGGAGGATGATACGCTACACCTGCTATCATCACTTTTGATAGTGATTCTAAAACGCATGTTCATGATACATGTTCAGTTTTATTGTATGGAGCTGAAATCTGGGGTTTGAATTATTACAATGATATCGAAAGAGTTCAATTGAAAGCATGTAAAAGGTTTCTTGGTGTTAAATCAATACGATGGATATAATGGTGTATGGTGTGGTAAATATCCGATGCGCATATTTACAAAAATCAGAGAAATAAGAGAGTGGTTAAAACTATTGAAGATGCCTTCTTATAGGCTACCAAAGAAATGTTACAATATAATGATGTAATTCGATAAAAATGGACAAATTGGGTTTCTTCTTTTAGAAATTTTCGATTCTCAAAGGGTTTTGGTTTTGTGTGGAACGATCAGTATGTTTATATATCACTTTTAAGCAAATGTTTGTATTATAAGATGTTTAATTGTACTTTTGACGCATAAATTTATCATTCATGTGTAAACGTAAACAAACATAGGATAGCGTTAAGTAGACTGAGATGTTCTTCACATGATTTATTTATTGAAAGTGGAAGATTTAAAATTGTCAAAAAAGAATATGTGATCTTAACCAAATGGAAGAAGAATATCATTTTCTTTTGATTTGCCCTGCCCTGCGTATAATTCCCCGAGAAGGTTGTATATTAAGAGATACTCTTTTGTCCATCCAAACCGTCATAAATTCTCAACATCGTTACATAACAAAAACATACAAACTTCAAAACATGTTTGCTTACTATGCCATGTTGTTTAGAACAGAATATATCTCAGAACACAATGTAAGCTACCCTTGATTATTTTCTCTTCTTCATGTGTATTACATGTGCATGTAATTATTATTTTGTAAATGTATTGTACTACAGGCCTGTAGAAAGAAAGACAGAAGATGCTTTTGGAACTGCACAATCTAAATCTGCTGTTTATACTTCTTATGACAATGGAAATGCTTTTCTCCATTTATTTATGATTGTAATAACCAAGATATTTTTGGAGTACTGTTTACGTTTTATTTCTTCGCCACCATTAACTTAAACGTCAAATGTAGTATTTGGTTTCATATGTGACAATTGGTAATTATTATTGTACAAAGCAAAATCGTAATGACAGAAAAATACACAATAACCAGTACGTTGAACTTAATACACTTTCTTGGTGGTTATAATTACGTGGGAGTAAAAGCTCTAAAATAAGATGACAAATGTTGCCTATCATCCTACAACTGAATTAACAGATGTAGGGCAGAATAAGAGACTCCTGAAGCTGTTCTCCCTTCGTATCATCCTTTTACTGTCGAAAGAAGATATAATTTAATCACTGTGATCCATTTATTGCTGAAACATTCTCGGACAATCCATTTTTTCCATAACGCTATACAACGGACTTTTACTGGTTTAGTGAAAATATATCGAACAAGGTTTAACACAGAGACAGTGAAAATATGCTATGCTCAAGTATATGGTAATTTGATCTTTACGATCTTTGGAAAAAGGGCAATACATTGATTGCTAAATATTGCTTTATTGCCTTGGGATGTAAGTCAGCCAGTAACGGTGCACATGCTACTCAGTAATGATAAACGGTGCACATGCTCAGTAATGATAAACAGCGCCTCATCTATTTACATTGGCAAAAGGTTTTATAAATACATTTAAATTCAAACCAACAACCGGAATTTACAAGCAGTGCACTCACCGTAAATGTAGGATATGGCAATCAACTCGAACAATGCAATGAAAAGAGTCGGGAAGCCGAGGATATAGGAGTCCACGAGATCCAGGAGGTAGGGCCCACTCTACATTTGAAACAGACAAAACCATCTCAACATTAAACAGGCCTAGATTTGCGAATAAATACACAAATCCATTTTACAATTAAACGGACATGATTAGATAGGACCCGTCCATAAATCAAACAGATAGGATCCTTTCTACAATTAAACAGACATTATCTACTATACAACTAAACAGATGCATTCCAATCAGGACGCTCATAGGAGATACAACGCTTTGTATACTGATACAGAAAGGTTCTTCTCTACCAGACAGATGAATAGGATCCAACGTTTAGTATATTACACATGATGGCTATATGATGCAACTTTACAATTCTTAAAAACATACTTTGCAGCCAATCGGAAAGATGGAATGACATCGTCAAAATTGGACAGACGTCATCAGTTGTTGGTGTAAAGTTCATCACAGAAGTAGAGAAAGTGTCTTTTTCAGTTTCATGCATATTTCATATTATGTTATCAAAACGAAATCACACGAATATGCTACCTTGCACATAGCGGAAAACCGGCCTTCCGGGTGATTACTGATGGGACTATCTACATGTATATACTGTATATATTGCACATGGTACCATAATACGTTGATCGGAATTGGTTTTCACGATGTTCGAGGTTTTAGAGAAAACAGAAGCACCATCTCGCCACACGGAGATATGTCTGTCCCTTGTCAACAAATACTGTACGAGTCGCCCGATTCCGGTCGACATTCGGAGATGGCAACCTGTATTTGCTCAGACCTGGTTGCTTATCTTAACAGGCTTAACTGGCAAATAGGTAGTTTGGAAATTAATTTCGGGCGTCGGTTTATAAATGTTGTAGTTGACTTAGGAAAGAGGCAAATCACATGACCATAACTTCGACTTATCCGAGTGTTCGACACATCCGTAAGCAGAGAAATAACCAAGTACCAACACGATTGTTGAATCTGTTAATCGTCACCTTTGATCTTTTGTAAAACGTTTATGAGCATGAAGTTTTCAGTTACAAGAACCACTTTTGACAGTTCGAGACAAAAGGGTAAATTTGTACCAATTAGGGCCTTTGGGGACCCTAAAATGAGTTCGACACAACCGGGAATTCGACACATCTAGTTAGAGACATCAGGGTAAAAATAATGATAAATATAAGGGACCGTGGGATGAGTTCGACACAACCGAGAATTCGTCTCAACCACGTTCGAGACATTGTGGTTCGACTGTATCCTAAATTGTGTACATCTTTTTCTCAAAGCAGGTATCTCATATCAGGCATCTTCAGATGCATCATGAACAAAGGTTACGGAACTGGTGATGATACAACAGGTGAATGCAATATGCAGACATGTATCTGAAGATATGCCCCACAAGGGATACATGTATACTCAAGCCTTCATTGTCTCCTACCTGTGTGACGATTGGCAAGCCCAGTAAGAATGCTCCCAAACAGACACAGGATCGGAATAGCAGTTTTCTCTTCGTTGTGCTTATATATTGTGGGAACTCATCGATCATGGCTGTCATGATGGTCTCAACGATTGAAAACTGAAAGGAAAGTAAGCTTGATAACTTATAAGTCCCAAATCCAATCTTGGCATAAATCCAATGGCATTATATAGAAACACATACACTATTTTTGTTTTTATGAGATAAAAGGTTTCAGGATCAGTTATATAGTCGAAGTAAAATTTACAACTACGCCGAAGGTCGAATTATGCATTGTTAAATTTGAGATGATATTGCTGATAATTTAGAAGTCATTTTGAGGTTACGAAGTAGAGAAATGAAATGTTAAGCCCTGTCGAAATATAATAGTATGAGTTACGGATACCTTTGAAATGTTGGTATTAATATAGAGACCTAAAGCCGCTAGGTTTGAACATGTGATATGATCACATTTGTAAATATTGTTAAAATGAATCGAAAGGAGTGAAGTTTAGAACGTCATCCGACCGAAATAGTTTACATGTTCTTCCCTCGGCGAAAACAACAACTTGAACATTGCATATTTTAAAAACAAAATCCTAGAACATTCTCAGACCAATCTCGTCTTCAAGAAAGAGTTGGTTCTGTTTGCATTCCTGCCGCCCCCCCCACACACACTCCTCCTAATCAGGGAGAACACGTGTGCCACACAAGCAATTGGAACGTGCAGTGTACAGTAAAATGCAGTAATGTCAAAACCCAGTGCAATAAGCGTCGGGATGGACTGGTATAACTCACTTGCGAACTGAAACCGAGGGTGCACAGCATGAGGAAGAACAGTATGGACCATAAGGGGGTGATGGGCATGTTGGACAGAGCCTCGGGATAGGCAATGAAAGCCAAGCCGGTTCCTGAAATACACCAAGACACATCCTAACACCAACCATTATATAATACAAAAATTCGATGCAATGTAATGCAATGCACCTACAGTGTGGTTCTGAAAATGCAATGCTTAACTGGAGAATATTACGCGTACAACAGTTTCTAATTCTCATTTATACACATATCTCATTTAAATAAACAAACGAATAAAGTAGAATCTGCTCCTAGAAGAAAACGGTATTTTGTAAAAAGCATCTACATGTGTGAGGTAATTTGATTTTCAAGTTTAACATTTTCTTTTGTTTTCATCTACTTACATTTTTGGTTTTTAGATCGCCCAAAATACAGGCCATTTATAGGACTAGCCAAACTGTTTTCTTGAAGACTTATTTTCAGTAACCTATTATTGTTCGCAATAACATCGTGTTCACATTTCAGTCGAAACGCCAAAATAGATGGTCTAGCACCTAATTGGATATCGGTGCAGTCAGACTATTTGTTGTGTCGTTAACGACGTAATCCCCAGTTAAAATGCACTAATATCCCATTACTCAGGAACTGACGTTGTCAAGGATAGAAGTATTATGTTTATACGTGAGACTTTCAGGTATCCGAGCCCTACTGAGCCATATTGTCTCCTTTTCAGTGTTTCTATTTATGGGCCAAGACGCAATCATTCTCAGTTAGATCCACTGCGGTAAGTATATTTTGTCTTAATTATTTCAATTCAACTTAGGTAATATTTGCGTACTTTTCAGAGTTGAAATATTGTTTCTGTAGGCATATTAAACCCGTAAAGATGAGTATGGGAATCGAGTAAACATCACATCGTGAAGGTGTTCAACAGGATGAGTATGGGAATCAAGTAAACATCACACCTTGAAGGTGTTCAACAGGATGAGTATGGAAATCAAGTAAACATCACACCGTGAAGGTGTTCAACAGGATGAGTATGGGAATCGAGTAAACATCACATGGTGAAGGTGTTCAACAGGATGAGTATGGGAATCAAGTGAACATCACAAGGTGAAGGTGTTCAACAGGATGAGTATGGGAATCGAGTAAACATCACACCGTGAAGGTGTTCAACAGGATGAGTATGGGAATCAAGTAAACATCACAGCGTCAAGGTGTTCAACAGGATGAGTATGGGAATCAAGTAAACATCACAAGGTGAAGGTGTTCAACAGGATGAGTATGGGAATCAAGTAAACATCACATCGTGAAGGTGTTCAACAGGATGAGTATGGGAATCAAGTAAACATCACACGGTGAAGGTGTTCAACAGGATGAGTATGGGAATCAAGTAAATATCACACGGTGAAGGTGTTCAACAGGATGAGTATGGGAATCAAGTAAACATCACACCGTGAAGGTGTTCAATAGATGAATATGGGAATCAAGTAACCATCACCCCGTGAAGGTGTTCAACAGGATGAGTATGGAAATCAAGTAAACATCACATGGTGAAGGTGTTCAACAGGATGAGTATGGGAATCAAGTAAACATCACACTGTGAAGGTGTTCAACAGGATGAGTATGGGAATCAAGTAAACATCACATGGTGAAGGTGTTCAACAGGATGAGTATGGGAATCAAGTAAACATCACACGGTGAAGGTGTTCAACAGGATGAGTATGGGAATCAAGTAAACATCACACGGTGAAGGTGTTCAACAGGATGAGTATGGGAATCAAGTAAATATCACACGGTGAAGGTGTTCAACAGGATGAGTATGGGAATCAAGTAAACATCACACCGTGAAGGTGTTCAATAGATGAATATGGGAATCAAGTAACCATCACCCCGTGAAGGTGTTCAACAGGATGAGTATGGAAATCAAGTAAACATCACATGGTGAAGGTGTTCAACAGGATGAGTATGGGAATCAAGTAAACATCACACTGTGAAGGTGTTCAACAGGATGAGTATGGGAATCAAGTAAACATCACATGGTGAAGGTGTTCAACAGAATGAGTATGGGAATCAAGTAAACATCACACGACGAAGGTGTTCAACAGGATGAGTATGGGAATCAAGTAAACATCACACCGTGAAGGTGTTCAATAAATGAGTATGGGAATCAAGTAAACATCACACGACGAAGATGTTCAACAGGATGAGTATGGGAATCGAGTAAACATCACACCGTGAAGGTGTTCAACAGGATGAGTATGGAAATCAAGTAAACATCACACCTTGAAGGTGTTCAACAGAATGATTATGGTAAACAAGGGAACAACAGGCTTGTTTTTAACCAATTGAACTTTTCATTTGAGATCCGTGATCTAGAAACTCAATGCTACTTACTGGGAATTGCATATTTCGAAGACACACAGACACACACAGACACACACACGAACATGAAAACACAGACACACACACAAAACAAAACAACAAACACACACACACACACACACACATATGTATGTAACATGAATAACATAAGTCTAATTACATCAGATAACCGAGTATCATCCTGTATCCCACAAGAACTTTAACTTCAAACTGTTCACATTATTGAATTATACCCTATTACTGAGGAATGGTATTTATGGCAGGATTGCCTACAGTGCCTCCTTGTTACTGAGCTGTATTTCAGCGTTCCTCCTACCTCCAGTCGTGACATTGGCCACAGGCACACCCCGTATGTTGGCCATGTAGCCTAGCGTCGAGAACACCACGAACCCAGCATAGAAGCTCGTCAGGCAGTTTATCACCGGAATCATTATGGAATCTCTGCATAAACAGAAGTACAAACCTCAGTATGAAGCAGTGGTGTTCGAACAATATGTGGAATATTATAACAGAAAAACATTAACTGGAGAGAAAGTTCTTGGGGACATTTATGCCAATAATTAAAGGTTTTGTTTTTTCTTGAAAAGGATCATATATGATTGTCTGGTTGGTTGGTTGGTTGTTTAACGCCGCACTCAGCAATATTCCAGCTATATTGCGGCGGTCTCTAAATAATCGAGTCTGGACCAGATAATCCAGTGAATAACACCATGAGCATCGATCTACGCAATCGGGAAACGGTGACATGTGTCAACCAAGTCAGCGGGCCTGACCACCCGATCCTGTTAGTCTCTCTTACGACAAGCATGGGTTGCTGAAGACTAATTCTAACCCGGATCTTCACGGGTATCATATGTGATCAAACGCACATGAATCAATAGCTCAGGTCATAATGCACTATTCAGGGCCTAGGCACAGGAGATGAGGTAACTTAAAACAGGAAGCTGGTACAAGAGAATGAGTATAAGAACATTTTGCACACGTCAATAATTTAAGCTCGTGATCGAAAAAGCTAAGAATGAATATACGTATAATATGATCGAGGTCACGTTTAGAGAACCAACAGGGAAATCAGACCCTCCTGATATCATTCTAACACATAAAACTGGAGGCTAAATGTGGAAAAAAATACCTTAGAACATTGTTGGAGAATCTGTTGTAGCTTGACATGGCTACAAGGCCGCCTTGGCAGGCGCTTAGCGAGAAGAAGATCTGGACAGCAGCGTCGCTCCATACCTTAAAGTGGGATCAATGTTGAATGTTCATTGTGTTTTATAACTAATCATATACTCAGAACCTATATTCCAACCGAGAGTCATATACTGGAGACACCATCACAAGGGATAACTATTTTAAATCATCAACTATGAGGGATCTTTTTAATAATATATTAAGTTCTCATTTAATAAAATTTTGTGTTTTTAAAAAAATTGATTTGATTGATAAACACTGTCCTTTGGCGACACGTGTATATAATATACATGACTTGTATATTCGTTGTGAATGTCAAATTTGTTCTCATCACGATATGGCTGAAATATTGCCGATGTGACGATAAATTTTAACTCACTCACCTTGGGATGTGTACCAGAAACCATAAGTTCTACCTGGGGTCACATACCGTTTCTACCGTATAACATGTACTAGAAACCCTATATTTCTACCAAGTGCCATCACTGGGATGTCATGTATGTTATTCCTAGTGCCACAGACTTTGTCTTATTTTGTCTTTAGTTTGTCTTTTAATTGAAGTTGAATGTGTACCCTATCCAATAGACAATACGTGTCTAAAGATGTTGATTTCCTAATTTTCGTTTAACATTTGAATGTATTGTTAGTTCGTCATATTTGTTCACCACGCGTGTGTGTGTGTGTCTCTGTGTGTCTGTGTGTGTATGTCTCTGTGTGTGTGTGTCTGTGTGTGTCTGTCTGTCTGTGTCTCTGTGTGTGTGTGTCTCTCTCTCTCTCTCTGTGTGTGTGTGTGTGTGTGTGTCTCTCTGTGTGTGTGTGTGTGTGTGTGTGTGTGTGTGTGTGTGTGTGTGTGTGTGTGTGTGTGTGTGTGTGTGTGTTAGCCTAGTGGTTAAAGCGTTCGCTCTTCACGCCGAAGACCTGGTTCGATTCCTCATATGGGTGCAATGTGTGAAGCCCGTTTCTGGTGTCCCCCGTCGTGATATTGCTGGAATATTGCTAAAAACGGTGATAAAACCATACTCACCCACCGCACGGGAGCAGGTAGTCAGCAGTAAACGTATACTCCCGTCAAGTAAGGGAACACTGCTATTTGGTAAGGTGTCGACATTGCTTATATGTTACTGCCAGGTATCATTTATCTAAAATTTGTAAAATACACGACCAATATATTTTCATACACACCCTCTCTACATTCAGAATGAACATTTCCTGAAGACTTACCGTGGCATCCGCAAGTCTGTCCCATTTTGGTGTGAGGTAGAAGGTGACTCCGTCAATAGCTCCATCCAGCATCGCTCCTCGAATCAGTAGGACCGTCAGGAGGATGTAGGGGAAGGTGGCAGTGAAATACACTACCTGAAATACATCACATGAAATCGACAACCCGACATATATGACATGAAATGGATCTAAAATATATACAATTAAATGGACAATCTGAAATATGTACCAACATAAAGTACATGACTAAAACTCGAGAGCATAGAAGCAAATACTTGAACATATAATATACACAATTTGGACTGCATGAACACAGAATAAACATTGCATCAAACCCATACATTATAAAATGAAATATATCAAATGAATATTTTTCGTTGACACAATAACCTCGTATTAGAAGATACTTTAAAACTCGAAAAAGTCCACGTTTAAGCACGTTTAAAGTTCCCAAAGCCGAAACTACCAAGAAGAAACATGTTCTCATGTTTTGGACACGTTATAAGAAACAAACATAGATTTAACTGTTCAGCGTATTGGTTTGTACCCCAACAAGTACTCGAGTGCAGAGTGAAAATAGATGTGTCTGGAATGAGGACATGCCGAGTCAGATGGGTTTTTTTGGCGTAAGGACATGTACGTTTCATTATTCTTTACACGTGATTCCAAAAGCAAAATTATTCTCTCTGCATGTTCACGAGGTACCATAAACATGCTCACGCCGATTTTAATATGTTGCCATAAGTGTTATACCTTTCCAAGCGATTTGATCCCTCTCGCTAAGACAATCAAGACGATGAGCCAAGCCAGAAGGTTGCACAACATCACCTGCCAGTTGATCTCCCCCGTCTCGGCTATACTGGCCGTTTGTTGCAGCACGACCTCCCTGCAAATATGTAATTGCATGTAATTATATATATGATAGGATTTTATGTGACGTTCACTGATGCCGTGTACATGCACTGATGGAAGTGTGATCTTAGACCGTTAGGATTCGGGGACTATACCGCCTTTTCTTATTGGTTATGTCGATGTGAGCAATTCAGACAGGAATTCCAAATCTCACGTATTACCCGTTGTACTCTACTGCCATAAATTAGGAAAATGCCGATTTAAAAAAATGACAGGAATTATTTATAATAAAATTTCCATTATAACAACGAGATCCACGTAGAGGTGACATTTTTCTCTGCTGAAGAAGATATATGTTTGTAGGAGTGTAGCGTCTCGAAATAAATCACACAAACAATTTTATAAAAATATGCTTTCTCATAAGAAATTCAGTATTCTGTTCCTCGTTTTTAGTAGGTTTCCTTGCCTTGTTGCTAGTCCCCTGTCACAGACTTTCACCCTTTGTTTTTTTTGGTTAAAAACAAGGGTAATTATGGATGGAAAATTGTTATATAATTGTAAATGGTAATTTTGATAGGGGGGAATGGGGGGTCAAAATAAATTTAGAACAAACAAAAGTATGGGTAAACATTTACATTTTAGTAGCATTGTTGTATCAGGTTCCTAACCTCTCCAGAGCTTGTGTCCGAGCAACTATACTATTGTGTTACAATGTATCTGCCATATCTTGCCACTAGTTTATACTGCCACTCCATTTTGTACCATTTTAAAAGCCCTTTCTGTAATTTGTATTGACTTTATTTATACACGTGTTAATCGTAATATAATATTTTGTTCGCTGGTTTCACTCCGAATTATTTACGGCCAGTTTTGGTTAATTCATTGTTTTAACTTGGAATATATCACGTTCAGAGAAAGAGAAGTGCTTGTGGCGTCTCCACACCGCACTCTGTACACGTGTAAACACGTGCACGGAGCACTATTTACAGCATCACAACTTGCAACACCTACGAAGTATTCGTATGAAAATATAGCTTACTTGTAATAGATTTCGCTGGACGATTTTGGATCTCCTGTCCATCCAGCTGAAACACAATAACATCAGCTATAAATATTCTTCAACAACGACATAGATCTATATCAACATTTCAAACTGAATCTTGAAAATAGCATTTTGATACAATCGGCAGGCCATCGCGTGCTATTCTGAAATATAAATTGTAAGATACTAAAAGTAACAAAGATGTAACTAATACCAAAACTAAAACAATACCAGAATAATAATTATTTCAGTATTAGTACTACTAATAAAACTAATGATGTCCATATGGGCAACGGGATCATAAAGTTATTTTAGTCATTAATACTTTTATGATACACATGGTGAGGACATCATCCCTAACATATGTCGTGTAGCATACTGTGTTTCAGGTGAACAGTTGACTAGTCTCAGCATTTGTTTATCGTGGCTGGCAACCGCGGGGGCAGGATACACTCACCTTGATAGTCATTCATAAACACATGGTCATCATATAGTCGGAATTGTACTGTCGACTCTGCCTTTAGCGGAGATTTCGTGTAGACGTGAGGGTTTTGTCGGTTTCATTTACAACATGTATCATTATCTATACAATATAATTGACGATGACATCGCTGTTGTTATATTGCCACATACAATGTTATGTTCAGGGCCTGATGTCGCCTTTTGTTTCAACTTTCACGGAGGAAAGGCTTACACAATATACAAAATAACAGTAACTCGGGTGTGATTATTTGTCCCTCGAGAAATAATGTTGAAATTCTCTTGCAAAGGCAACGGATTGTCAAAATTAATTCACTCGGAATAGATAATCTATTGTTCCTCCTAACGTGTAGACTATTCTATGCTTAATGTCTGTCTTAGACTAACAACTAGTCTCTGAAATGAACATATTTTACAGAAAAAACCTCTTAGTAAAACAAACACACACACACACACACACACACACACACACACACACACACACACACACACACACACACACACACACACACACACACACACACACACACATATATATATATAATGAAAAAGGAGCCCTGAGACTCTGAAATCTAGACTTGCCACATTTTATAAACTTGCGTGGGTTTTCTTGGATATATTTGCTCCAGGGTCTGTATGACAGACTAGGTCTGTCTGGTTTGATGTTTATCGCCGCACTGTTGTTTATGACTACGGTCTGTAGATATAGATTCCGGACCAGATAATCCAGTGATTGACATCATCGCTTTACGCATTTGGGATACAGTGACATGTATCAAACACGTCACACAGGGCCCACAACATCCCAAACTACACTGATCGAGTATATCAGCCCCATTTCCATCCTCGTACATGTATGGCTGGATCTTGTAAAGAGATCTTGCAAAATACACCAAGTACGTAATGTACCTTGCATGAAAATATGCGGAGATAGGTTTGGGAGATGTTAAGTGAGTGAGTGAGTTTGGTTTTACGCCGCTTTTAGCAATATTCCAGCCATATATCCTGGCAGAAATGGGTTTCACACATTGTACCCATGTCGGGAATCGAACCCGGGTCCCAGACGTGACTAGCGAACGCTTTAACCACTAGGCTACCCCACCGCCCAGGGTAGATGTTAAAGCTAGCATTACTTACTGCAGTTTATTCCGGTGGCGTTGTCATAACCTGGTGTGACATTCTTCCCGAAATTAAGGCATTCGCACTGCGAACACTTAGACCAAGGCACCTCATCCGTCATGGAGGCAAAGAAATAGTAAAGCCCCCAGGCAATGATGACGTCGTAGTAGATGCTGATGACCACCGACACCAACACTCCAGCATAACCAATACCTGGACATCAACACATATAACTGACATCAACAAATCTAACTGACATCAACACATATAACTGACATCAACACATATAACTGACATCAACACGTATAACTGACATCAACACATATAACTGACATCAACACATATAACTGACATCAACACATATAACTGACATCAACAAATCTAACTGATATTAACAAATATAACTGACATTAACAAATATAGCTTACATTAACAAATATAACTGACATTAAAAAATGTCTGTGTAATATCTGATATATTAACAAACTTTGAAGTCTCATAATCAATTAAAATTAAACATGTTTACATTCAGTTTGACTTTTAATATATTTTCAATGGTATTCTTTGATATTTAAACCTTCGCACATTCGATGGCTGTGTTTTGACAAAAAAAACAGTGACCTGATCCTTGATATGTAAGTTTTCCCACGCATAAATTATTTGAGTGTATTTAGAATGACTGTGCTTTTTATGTGTTGTATAAATGAATACATATATTAACAACCATTTGTAGCATTTCTCCTTGTTCTGACCTTTCATGGCTGGGTTTATATACCAAATGCTTATTGGTCCTTTCCCACCAAACTGTCCGAAGGCAACCTCCAGACCGAAGATAGGAATGCCGATGAAAATCAGACATATTATGTAGGGGATAAGGAAGGCTCCTGAAATCAATACAAAATGCAAGCCATAAAAATCTATCCTAATAATGAGTTTGGAATATAATAAAATTACTTAGCCAACATAATATCGCCGTTTATATATTACTCACGTATTTTTATCAATTTAGTCCTGTATAAACGGTTCAGCTTGATAAATAAAAATCATTATTTTCCTTAAAGTGAGTAATGGTTACATCATGAAAAATATGATAACTACTTAAGCTACACTTAAACCTATAAATTTCAAAGTACCACATAAATTATCAAGAGTACGAACCTCCTCCATTTTTATAACACAAATATGGGAATCGCCATATGTTGCCAAGGCCTACAGCGTACCCAATCAAAGTAAAGATGAATTCTAGCTGTCGCCCCCATTGCGCTCGTTCAGCTGGTTCCTCCTGCAGATGAAGGTACATAACGTATATGAGTGATCACAGTAGTAGAAGGCTAATTCCGTCATCGGTGTGGATGACGGGTATAGGTACATGCCATTTAAACATACATAAACCACCGGGCAAACGAGTGAGTGAGTGAGTTTAGTTTTACACCGCACTTCCAGCTATATGGCGGCAGTCTGTAAATAATCGAGTCTGGACCAGACAATCCAGTAATCAACAGCATGAGCATCGATCTGCTTAACTGGGAACCGATGACATGTGTCAACCAATTCAGCGAGCCTGACCACCCGATCCCGTTAGTCGCCTCTTACGACACGCATGGGTTACCGAAGGCTCATTCTAACCCGGACCTTCACGAGTCCCGGGCAAACGAAAGTTATCACCGACTTTATATTTGCCAAAAAATAGAGACAAAGACGTATATGGGATTAATGATATTTATTTTACAACAGAAATATTTAACGCTAATAAGAAAGAGTCAAGGGATCAAAATTAAATAGTACACAAGTCACGGTACATCAGAAAGTGCCTAAAGAGTCGCATAATGAGACAGGAGTCTGGGAACACATGATCAATAGCGGGTGTGACCACCCAAGGCATTCATACACGCCAACACACGTCTACTAGGTGACGTCAGCAGGAATCCCGTTCCATAAGTCCAAGAGAGCCTGATCAAGTTCCTGTCGGTTTGCTGAAGGTGATACACGCTGTTTCAGGTGACGATCAAGATGATCTCAGAGATGTTCAATGGCGTTCACGTCGGGAGAACTCGCTGGTCAAGGCAATACGGTGACGTTAACGTTGATGACGTTTTGGTTGTCGTCGGATAAAGGGCACCGCAAAAGGCCTCAACACTTCATCCCTGTACCGCTGGACATTCTGATGTCCTCGGATGATAACCAGTCTTGTTCCCTGGCCACAAATGCAGCACCATACCATGACGCCTCCTCCATCGAACGGATGAACTTCTTGAACGCAGTGTGGCGCCAATAGCTCTCCTCTACGTTGAAAATTTGAACTCTGCCATCCTTTCTGGACCGACTGAACAGACTTTTATCTGTAAAGAGCACTATCTCCCAGTCACGTTGCTGACACCGACGTGCAGTTCGTGCCCATTGCAGTCTGTGTTTACGGTAAAGGTATATGCTAATGCTGTCGCTGCCGTTGACGTCGCCGTCATGCGTCTGTTCCGGATGTGCATCTGTCGGATGTAGCGGCCTTTGGCCGGTGTCGTGATTCTTGGTCTTCCCAATCTTGGGCGGTCTTGAGTCTGGCCTGTTTGCTGTTGGCGGTTTATCAATTTGCTGATGGTGGCCTGGCTGCAGTTGAGGGTTCCTGCAAGCTGATGATGTGAAGTCCCCATATTGGACATAACGATCGCCCTATCTCGTTGCGCTTGCGTAAATCTTGGCATATAAAGGAGGTTTTTTGGTTACTGCATGCTTGCTCTGTCCAACATGGAAAATCATGCACGATTCGTACGAAGTTTTCGGACAGCTGCGTTGTTGTTGGGATCATGTTGCGTTGTTATCGGGACCAGTATTTTCTGCTTGGGTTCAAACCTGTTCCAGCGTTTTGGTTTTTTATACAATTTAAAAGTGATAACTTTCTTTTGCCCGATAAATAGTAATATTTATTATCAGTCCGACATGGCATCGGCGGTGTTGCGCGAGGAATGTGAAGGTATGTTTCTCCGTGAACCTTTTCAAATATCCTCAAAATCAGTTGCTGAAGGCATCATGTCCTGGCGCACATGTAGTGAGATATACATGCTGCACACGGGAAGGTGTGGTGTGTTAAGCCGCCAGAGTTACTGCATTCACACACCAAAAAGGATTATAACCAACAAATCAGACAGTGAAGGGTGTTGAGGCCACTACCTTAAGGTACTGCACATATCTTACATTAAACAAGTTACATGGTTCACGTTATCAGTGTTAGAATACGCGCTTTGCCAGAGGCTTTGAAACCGTGGTAAACGAAAACATGGTAACATATAAACATAAACCTCAATATCAGAAAGCACTTACAATGACCCTCAAACATGACCAAGATAACACCACAGACATATAATATACCTGAACCTATTTCCACGCCTCCAATATATATGGTTAACACACCGCATACATAAATTGCCGTCGGTGCAACTCTATGTGTGCTCATTGTCAACATGGATAACTGAAAAATATATTTTGTTGCAGAATAATATAGTTACCGGAATTTGGTTAGGTAAACTATCTATGCTAATTTGCTTGAACACAATGCAATGTTAAGATTATGTACATTTCAAAACAGTCTAGAGATATTTATGTTCAACAACCCTAGACATTTCAAGTAGGTCTTTATCGATTTAGAAGCTATAATGTTAAAATAGCCGTCACACTGATCGTTATACCAAAGCCTAGTATAGCCATCTTCCCTACTTCAGAACAAAGAAACACTGTTTGTGTGTCAAACAAGGGGACATGGTGTTATCTGTGTCCATCATACCGACATTACCTGCTGTTAAACTTTAATATCTACTGTCACCTCGTCACTACTAAACGTTGATTTCTCCTAATTCTACAACCAATGTCGCATAACAATCAACTACAACCATGGTTCACACTCGCACGCACACACACATACGTACGCACACACACATTCGCTTATCAATACGTTAGTCATGTGCTACCTCCATTATGAATTGGGGTATAATATCCCACAGCAACAAGCAGGGGCAAGGTTGACGGCAGCTGGTGGGGATGATTGGGGACATAATTATATATTTAGCGCGTTACCCAATGGTCAATCATAATTTATACAAACTGGTTCGTTCGTGTACAATGCGAGACCACTGTGACCCATGAAACACTAAAATATAAAACATACACCCAATACAGTACAGTATATATAAGTAAACAAAACATGCGACTTGCTAAAATCTGGTAACAGATATCATTACAAACATACTTGACCTCAAGTACTGCCCCGTCCCAAACCCCCAAACCCAGCATACAGCACAGCATAAACACAGTCACACACATTCACTAGGACACAACCTCACAATACATTATAATGATTCTCACTTTAGGAGTGTCACACACCAACACGTTAAGGACTTTCGCTTTGCGTGAAATAAAAATAAACTTCAAATACGGATCACCACAATGAGATTATAGCGTGCTAAAAACGTCGTTGAACTTCAACAAATTGGTCTTTAAATATTTACAAGCTCGTTTTAAGGGTGAAGCCGGTCTTGTAAATCTGCCAACTTCTTCTTCTAACCCAGGAAGGGTCGACAGTGTGACAGGCTTCTACAGCAAGGGTAATGCTGATTGCCAGGGGATCTAGAATAGTTTTACAGATTGTAATTGCATAGATCTAGTTTACAGTTTATAATGCAACTAGAACGAACAAGGAGAATACATTAACAAAACCGCCCACTAGACACACTGCATCCTAATGAATACAAGGCTTGTTTGTTGCAATATACAGTTATGATATCCCCTATAGGAATTATAGGTCATGGGAACTGCCAGCAAACATCCCCTTGTATATATAACTAAAACTTCTAAATGGCGGCGTATCAACTTAATGTGGGAAGACAGGTGGGAACAGTTCTTCATCTCTTCAGTGAAAGCACGTTCTTTTACTGGTGACATAGAAACATTATAAGAACGAATCGGGTTCTTAGGGTTCTGGAACATCAAAGGGGTGCAACTCTGCACTGGCTACCCATCTCCCATCATTAAATAATATAATGCTTCAGTACACGTGCCCTGCACAATGTCCGGTTGGTGGAAACAATAACGACAGAAGCCATTTTTATGATTGTGCTGTCTTATACATTTACCTCGTGAAATTCTCAGTGATGATCGTCATCCCAAATAGATTCACCTTGAAGGTAAATGGTACGGTACCATGCAAAGTTTTCATCAGAGATCTCCGACCGCTGCAACTATTCAAACTTTAGGACTGTGGACTATGACAGCTACTATCGACAAATTGAAGCTGATGTTCCTTGGAAGGTTATGCCGAAGCAACCACAGATATGCCTTTAAAAAGATATTCTATTTCAAGTGTGCTCAGTATATAGCAGCCGGTTACAAATGTGAGTGTGTAACACACGATCTTCTCAATGTAGCCAAGAAATATGAATTATGGAATGCAATTGATCTCTTTATGAAAACTAACCAGTTTCCATCCAAGGAGGCGTGGAACAAAACTATACGGGCCAAGATAACAGAGCATGAAACTGCTCATTGGCATACATGCCTGCAAGATCGCCCTGAATTGGACAGATTCTATAGAATCCACAGTAAACTGGCTCCACATAGACTTTGGAATATGTGTATACTATACAATATCCCAACCAGACCTGTGTATGCACTTGTGAAACTAGGAATGCTACCAATAACACCTGGTCAGTGTTTAATGTGTAATGAAGAATGCAATGATATAATAAAACACCAACTTGTATATTGTACAGCTTTAGCTGATGCAAGAAACATTCTTTATGAGCATCTGTTTGACACATTAAGCTTGGAACAGTACATGTGTATCGAAGACTGTGCAGATGACGAAGTCACAATTGTGACATTCCTCGGTGGAATAACCTCTATTATAGAGAATATGAGCCTTGACACCTGGGCTGAATTCATAGGTTCTGTATCACGTGACATAAGCTCCTGGAGCCTGCGATCACTGCTTTATCTATAGACAGCGATCTATAGACAATGACTTAATTCTCACCAGAATCATGTAAATATGTGGCTTTGTAAAACTTCATTTTTTCTCTTTATCATATTTCTGTAAGTATGTTGTGTTAAAAGAACATCCAACGTTTGTCACTCTCCGAAGCTACTGGAGGTAAATAGAGATCATTCATTCATTCATAACATCAGACTGTCTTATCAAAAAGTAAATACACGCCAGACCGCTGTTCAAACTGACCAAAGAAATATTGAAAGAGTTGGGTGTAACGTTGTTTTGAATTCAAACAGACCCAGTTGGGTCTGCATCGTGTCGGAAACAACCCGAAGTGAGGTCATGGCGGTTTATCAATATCATGAAACCAATGAGCATGTTAAATGTCCATATCCAGCGAGGATCGTGATTAGAACGTTCCTTGAATAAATATCTGGCTAACTTGCTTTTAGATATAATCGATAGTTAAAATGACCTGTACACGTATAAATTTGGTCTCGACTTGCCATGGCTGAAAATATCTGGTTGTGTATGCATCGACCTATTTGGTTTTTATTTTAGTTATTTAATATTGAGAAGCACTTAGGCAACCACTTAAATTGAAATAACTAAACCACATGACACACACAGAATGTTTGCAAGGTATAACCATGTACCTTCTACAAAGGTATATAAGTCTTCAAGTATTGAGGTAGTAACCAGATAGGAACGTTTTTTTCCGATAGCACGTTGCTTCGTAATGTTGGTATGAAGTCCACTTATGACCAAAGCCATGATAAACAACATTTCAAATTTCTCTTTGCGCCTACCCCCGTCTTTTGAGACAGAATGTACTTTAGAAAGAATTTTCATTTTTTAATCAATTAAAATACTGCAATCATTGATCAATTATTGACGAATGTTATTTTACGTGATGCATATAGAGCGGAAATACATGAGTACAATATAGCATGATGAACATACAAATTGTTCACCCTTCTTATGAAACATACAGAGATGACATGATTGTTACTATCTATATCAGAGATAGGCATATACAAGATGTCACGATACGACATGTGTCTAATTATATAACAGATAGACTATACTTGAACTTTATCTTCTGAACTTTTGTAAACAGAGTTGAGTTTATATGATATCAACCAAGAGCCTTTTCACATATTGAAATACGTATATCACCGTGATAACAGTGTAAAATAGGAAATACGTATGAACGTTCAGAAAACGGAAAGAACTTTAAGACGTATACCGAAATAAGTTAAGTCATCTCCCGCCTACTTTGAGATCCGGATGTAATGTAGGAAATACGTATGAACGTCAGAAACCGGAGAGATCTTTACGCCTTATACTGACATAAGTTGAAAGTCATCTCCTGAATACTGTGAGATCCGGGTGTTTTACATCATCGCTTCACATGGACCTAATACCTGGGTTGCGGCCATAGGTTGCATTTGCTCACGTATTTTCTTCACAGTGAAATATATATTAAGTCCTCAACATTAAACGCGAACAGTCAATAACTCCGGTGTGTCTATAAAAGTCGACTTCCGCATTTCCAGGTGCTGCTGCTTTCAGTTTCTGACTCATATTAATTCAAGTGATTTAATACGCTTTCATTCAAAAGTATGTTTATAAATGTTTGACGTTTAACGCCGCACTCCATGCAGATTATATGGCGGCGGTCTGTAAATGACCGAGTCTGGACCAGACAATCCTGTGACCAACATCATGATAATCGATCTACGCAACTGGGATACGGTGGCATGTGTTAACCAAGTCTTCGAGCATGATCACCCGATCCCGTCAGAGGCCTCTTACGACAACCATGGGTTACTGAAAACCGATTATAATCCGTATCTTCATTGGTCTACACAATATGAGTATATGGATAACCATGTAATACACAGGAAAAGGGTTTAAGATGTTTGCTGTTGAGGACATTTATACAAGCCATTGTAACTACTATGCATGGTGTACTTTAAATATTTATGTATATATCGATCTTCCACTGGTGTATTGTCAAGGGTCTAACTTTCATACTTTGACGGCAGGAGAGTGCGGCCTCAAACAACAAAGAAACGCCCACTTATATATTTATCCCTTGGTTCCAGTTCACGTAGTGCTATCGGATGTACATCTACATTCGTTTCTGTCTCTGTTGTAACTTTTGTATTGCTATCGGTTACATGTATTGAAAAGAATAATCGTTATTGCAACATAAGCTATACATGTGATGGAAGTAAGAGGAATCGTGTTTCTATTATGTCTGAAACAAGAATATACCAGAACGTCAATCTACATACCACACGAACTTACAAAATACGGAAAAAACATTAAAATGAAAACACTTGTGCGCCATAGGCAGGAGGACTAATTATAAATACAATCGCATCATTGTTTTGAATAGGACCCTAGCCGAGTTTAAAGGTGAATCGGAATTGCAGTCCACTAATTGTGAGAGGAATAGATTGAAACATCACTTGTGAAATTGTTATTGCGAGGTACAGCTTGCAAATTCACCTATTTGAAACAGTTTTCTTTTAGGAATATGTACATTTCCCTCAGATTCCACAATATATGTGTGGATTTCGGGTTTCTAAATCTTAAAAAGCTGCTCCCCAAAACTAGAGAAAAATCATAGAATGGTAGGCATATGTTATTAAAATATTTAACTGCATATTAAGAGTAACGTTTACACAGGTATACATTGTGTTATAACGCCACATAACCTTTGAAAAAGCTTGAATAAATATATATTTCGCTTAAATACAGTGACATGAAATAACAGTTATAAGTATTTCATATCAAATACTTATGCCACTGTGCTCTGTGTAAGCCTATGTTGAGTTAAAACCCTCAGTTGAATGCAGCGAGTCGCCGAAGTCTTGGATACGGAATACTCAGCCTACACAGAGAACATGAAATGTGTGTGGTAAAGTGGATCCCCAAACCATATGTAACCAATTACCTCACTACTTCACGGACGTGGGTGCTTCGTGTTAACGCCCCATTACTGGTAACATAATGCAGCTATATTACCGAACCTTTGAAATAAATGCTAATTTCTGTCAATGTGGTAATGATGCATTTACCCATGATCGAGCATTTAGGAGAGTAGGAAATAAAGGATAAATCTAAACCTGATCATACAGGATTTCAAGGGTATTTAAACCATGTCATCAATAAACAACATTTACCATTATTTCAGACTTATAGATATAGGAAAACGATTGCCATATTTACACACCTTTGTCATATTTTTCATTGTCTCCCAAATTTACAGTTATTTTATGAAATGTGCATTTAGTGGCCAAATGATACGTACATTTCAAACGTCGGTCATATGGGCCTCGGTTGGAACGTTTATTTCTTAACATGGTTATATTTGGGAAATACTGTTCCTCCGTTTAGTGTTGGGAATCATGCGAGGGGTGATTTCCACTACTTTCTCTTTATGCAGCTCAGTATTTCTTAGACTCGTGGAAGACATTTCAAAATTTGAAGCATCACTGACAAAAATGATGTCCGATGCAACTCCCTGTTTGGACTCCTTACATTCCCGTTGTATGTTGGGAGGTCCGGTCAACTATTGACTTGTATGCATCTGTCACGTTTACCAGCGGTGGGGCAGGTGGCTCACCTTTCCCTAACACATGGATTCACAGTAGATAGATATCCGTTTGATACACTCTCAGTTATCTCCCATTTTCCCCACAGACACCCATTTGACAGACACCCAATTGGCAGACACTGAACTAGAAGGTTAATTAGGGTAACACCTATGGGTATAATGGAACAATCCACTGTCCAGTGAGTAGGGCAGGGTGAGCCTGAAACAGGTTCGTTACTGACAAGTTTGATTGTGGGTAAATAGAACTTTGTTGTGATTAAATGATAAATGATATCTCTTCTCAAAATTTATTTTACTATCAATTACTATCGAATATAAAAACAGGTTTGTCACTGAGAGGTTTGATTGTGTTTATTGATAGAAAAGCCCCCCCCCCCCAATAATAGCATATGTATACAGCTGAAGTTAATTGAGAAAATGTTTTGTTGGAGAGATATAGATATGTACATATTTGAAAACATTCTGATTTGTAGTAAATGAGACACCTGCATTGCCATGTAAGATACGATTAATACCAATCAGTGTTCTAATTTTAGCAATTCTTTCTTAAGATTGTAACAGTTTATGTCTTTGAGTAGTATACAATAGACATTCAAGGAAGTAATGAAAAATATTCTCACATCCATGGCCACATTGACATGATGCGTCATTTTTAAAAAAGATTATTCTAAATAAATCGTAATTAAGTGCACTCGTCATATATCTTAATATTGCGTGCAAAACATGTAACTTCTTTATTCCATATGAATAATATTTAGGTTCACATTTGTCTTTATTTGATTTATATGATACAACAGTGTCGCAATTTCTAATAGAGAAGCTAATGTTTTCAATATGATGATGCCGACCCCCGTTAGACTAGAAATGTTTATGAAAATATACTGTTCAAATTACTGTCTTTTCATCCATCTTTCAAAATAAATAATATAGCTTCAGTTTGTTCCTGTGTTTTTATTTGGACTATTCCAATATAATGTGCAGGTAACAGGTAGTAGATAATCTGTTCACTGAACCGTAAATGTTGTTGTTTTAAGGTGTCTGCGAACTGGCTGTCTGCGTAATGGGAGGACACCTGCTGAAGAGTACCCGCAGGAGGCATAGTTCATTAATGAGTTAATTAACACAGAAGACATTGTTCGTTGAAGAGCATTTTTTGTTTTCAATAGATACTGAAATACTGAAAAAGATTATCCTGAACTGGTGATATATTCTACTTGTGGAATGGTGATCGGAAAGAGCAGTCAAAGGTTAATAAATACATTTGGATTGATTATAGTTACAACAGTTATTGCTAGATATTTCAAACACGTAAATCTGAGTAGGTAAATTTATTTCTCTTTCAAATGATCACAAAGTTACCTACACAAAATGTTTATTTTTTAAAGCCATTTATCTGAGTAGGTTAATTACTTTATCTTTTAGAGTTTCATTAAGTTACCTCCACATGATTCAGTTGAATAGCTAATCCATAATTAGCTGGGGTTAATCCATTCTATCAGATAGGGGAGTAAGGTGTGTTTTCTTTGCTAAGTATCTACTCCACTGTCTCACAACTTGGAGTCTCACAACTGGGAGTTCTCACAAATGGGAGTAGACCCTTTCAATCTCTAATTATGCCCAGCCACGTAATGGCGTCTCGCTTGACTCCCGGGCCTGACATGTAGGAGACCATACCAACGTGTCTATGCATGGTGAACACAGCGTACAAGCCTGTGATGTTGTTATCGTTGAGCACTACAGGATAGGTATGGGTAGCGCCTCTGACGGGAAATGGGTCAATGTGACACGCCGGCTGTAAAACTATTGAAATTCAGCCAGAACCCTCAAACAGCCTGACCCTCGGGTTTTATTGATTTTCAAGTGTAACTGTAAATAGTCTATGCTATGTGTTTGCGATAAGACGCTACTTGACACCAATGAGATGAAGTCTGTTCAGTCTTAATGACCCAGTCATACATATATTTCATTTAGTGAAATGTGTGCCAGTAATAGTATCAAAATAACTCAATAAAATATGAATTTTGGCATATCCAAATATAGTTCCTAATGAAGATATTAATGAACAGTGTGAGTATACATAGATCGGACACGCCCCTCCCGAGATACAGGAGACATAGCAACATAATATTTTTCAGAGTTTGCTTTCAACAGAAATGTTATTGTTACCGGATTGTGTTTATCCTTGCTTGTAAATGTAGCTGTTTGTTGAGTATTATAGTCAGATGCGTTCCTTATTCATCGAATGTGTTTGATTCCATCTAAAAACATACTACCCATCAAAAGTTTAGACTCACTAGTGTAATTGTAGTCACTTACTTCAGTCAACTGTTCTGAACTAGATTTTGCAAAATATTCCGTACTGTTTAAAAGTACTGTTTACACATGAACAGATATATAGTAAAACAAATTCGTAATGTTGAAAAGATTTTTGTCACGATGAAACTCAGTGAAAATTGGCATATTCTTCACTAAACTTTACACCTAAACGCAGCTGTTCACATGCACGATAATTGCACATGCTTTTCAGCAATTTGATGCATGATCCTCGTACAATGCATCAGCATAAGGTTTGCAGTTGGTTCTCCTAAGTTAGTGGAGAAATTCATCTTCGATGTAACCGTCCACATATACATGACATATAGTGAGTGTTTTAAGTGAGTCTAAACTTTTGATGGGTAGTATATGTCGGCAACTCTACAATTGTAGACAAGGAAACCTTAAAAGAAGCCGGTAAACACCCGGTAACCAGCGTTAATCTTACCAAGGTATGCAGCACTTTAGTCAGCAGTGAAGATATGATCTCACTGTGTATGACCGGGGACGTGGGAATAAGGTACACGCCTTTACTGCTATGTGATGGTTTATGTATAGTAATTGTTTTATTCTTTGTACATTCGGATTTAAACCTCATAATATTATGATGATCTGACATATCTTTATTTATTCATTCACATATACATGATTTGGTAGGAAATGCAACTACCAAGTTGAAAGTGTTTATTATCATTTAGAAGCTGGGTGTAAACATGGCAGGGAGAATGATTGTGGATGACAAAATCTGTATAACATACACACAAGTCAGTGTACTGCTATTTCTTTTGGTGAGTGACAGAGGGAAGAAACAATATAATTTGCGTCACTGTATATGTGCACATACATGCATGCATACATAAAAGTGGTTATAGATTCAAAGTTATATTGACGTAATGGCACAGTAAAACATAATAAAATATTTTATTTCACATTTTCCCCATGCTCATGCAAATGAAGACATTACTTTTGTATACATATATATGCCTCATCACGTGCTTGATAACCGTGTTAGTACCTACACCGAAACGTCATCACTTGCTTGATAACGGTGTTAGTACCTACACCTAAACGTCGCACTCATTGCAATTAAGAAGTTGACTATCCATAGAACTTGGTTTCCCTATGCCTGTGAATACGTAAAGCCTGTGTCACGAACGGTTGATTTGATTGTATATATACTGTATCTACACGTGACGCCCGTTATAGATATTTCTAGAATGGTTCAATAGTAACATGAGACATGTTTCAACTTCAGCCTGCTATATGTAAACATAAACTATAAGGTTGACGTAACATCGCCACGCCAAAGACACTTAACGTCACATACTCCCCAAAATACTTCACTTTATGAACTATTCCGCTAAAACGGAATACCTTGTTGCCAGAGACAATATGAAGACAGCATGTAATTATATGCAGTGAAACTGCGTCACACTTTACCTGCCAGGCGATTACTCCATGCTTACATACACGCCGATCAGCTAATTTAATGTAATCGTATGTTATATTTCACAATTGCGTTTTCATAAAAGTAATCTGAGCGAAAGTGAAAATAATCGTAATGACTTACAATAAACAGAGGACACTCACATTGATTATAAGGGAGGCATATCGCAATAATACCGCCGGTGTCAAAATTTCATAACTGTTAGACACTAGGTGTAAACACTCTGGACGGTCCGCAGGCAGTGTTCAATGCATGGAAACAGTAAACATTTCATACCAAGTCTACACAGGCTTATTACAGCATAGTGTAGTATGCTATGATGGCAATAGTGTCTGCTACATTATCTGTAACACCAAGCAATAACATTAACTCACCTTGCTCATTGTGATAACTTTCAAACTTTGATGTCCTTATCCAGTACAGGTGTGTTTATGTTGAAAGTGGAGGTGCTTATCTTGTCAACGCGTGCTGATATCACGTGACTGTGTAGCGGCCACCACAATTACCTCGAAGTTGAGTGACGTAGTATTCTTTGAACAACGGAAATATACGAGCAGATTGCCATTGGTAACAGTTTAGTTGATGTCCCTTACAAGCTGAAACAGAGAGAACATTTTTAACCGAAATCTCCTGTTTCGATATTATTGACTTGAGACATAAAAACGGAATATATGCTGGTTTTTATTATCTAAAAATCTTCGCTTTCAACATGACTTCACAACTATCATGGTATAATAGAATAAATTAGTACTGTTAGTTGTAGATATTTGTACCACTGATAATTAGGATTTCAAGAACTACTTTAAACGATTTGTCACATTCGACCTGTCAACTGGAAAGGAGGCACTTACAAGGTTCCACAAACACTCCGGGTGGTGCTAATGCATAAATCATACACGTTCGCTAGGTCCGTTAGCTACAGAGCCATCAACACGTACCTTGGTACCTATTTACATGTGTTAACACGTGTTGTCTGACCCACTGTGTCACCTGCTTAACCGTTCAAGCAGTATCAAGGTACCCATCGTAAACAACTGTCCGAGGGCGCTACTATACTATATGCCTGATCTCTTTGACGATTTCTTCTCCCTTCGTATTAATCTTTCTAGGCCTCGTTATTTGTATTGTTATCTTACCTAACTACCAAGTCTACCAACTTTTCGAAAACATTTAAAGACACATCTATTTGAAATGAAATAGACTGATCTGCACAAGCGCCTGTGAGCAGCCTAGCTGGAACTCGGCGCTATAGAAGTAGATTATTATTATTATTATTAACTAAAGCGGGGCTGACGCTAGTGGAAATATACTAGTTTAAATAAATGACTTTAAATAATTTAAGTAGGGTGATGCGGGTCACGGCCCTGACCCCCACCAGGTCGATATGATGCTTCACGTATCGTCTTCTGTATTGTCGAAAACAGATAACAAGTATTTGTATTTGCTTCTAGACGTAATTGTCTCGGCATATAAATACATCTACAATCAAACAGTCATATGAAACAAACGAACGCAGTGTAACAGATTGTCGCGATGTTAACAATGACCAGCATTTTTCTGTCCAAATACACCTTCCGATAAAGACAGATGACTTGATTGAGCAGGCTCCGCAGTCAACATCCTCCTTCGGCCTGCCTTCGGCCTTCGGGTTAGACCTGATCTTTTATAACACGACATTGATCATGTTTATTGTTTTTCATGGCCCTCCTTACCCGTGAAGATCCGGTTACAATTGGTCTTCATCAACCCGTGCTTGTCGTAAGAGGTGACGAACGGGATCGTGTGGTCAGGCTCGCTGACTTGGTTGACACATGTCATCGTATCCCAACTGCTTAGACGATGCTCATGCTGTTGATCACTGGGTTATCTGGTCCAGTTCGATTATTTACAGACCGCCGTCATATAGCTGGAATATTGCTGAGTGCGGCGTTAAACAACGAACCAACCACCTGTATGTCATGGGGGCTAGAACAGGTAAACCAGAGACTTAAACAGAAGAGTGGTTCACCACATCAGTGGAAGAATACACTCAGTCAAGTGAAGGAGATCACCCGATTTCTATTTGAATCGATCTTAAGACCCCTCGCAGTGCATACATTCCTCACCCCCTTCATTGGTAAGTTAAAGTATGCATTTCAATCATAAAGAAAACTGTACAGATAACGACAGGTTTGTTGGATTTTTCGAGATTTCGATGTCAATTCTTACCCGGTTTTCAAGATCTCTTCACGTGTAATAAACGTTGTTACCCACAAAGTTGCATGCTTTGTTAATTACACAGCCACTTCTCGAATGCCAATCAACTGTCATGTTAATTCGATACTATCGGTGTTACATCCGTTCAAACTAAGGGAGCCCCGCCTTGCGCTCTGTTCATTAATTCGTTGAGTAAACAAAGAATAATAAACAGGATGGCTATTTCCTATATCTTTACGAGAACCTATTTCAGAAAATATTGGCGGCATTAACCTGTTATAATCTTTTAGGAGGATAGATTTTACAAGATTCTTTGGTTTGCTTGAAACATAGTGTAACACAGTTGATCTTGCGTTTGGTTGTGCGGTGTGGGTCATTGAAATCAAAAATAGGTTTGTCTGGACAAGACTTGAATAGTAATCTGCAGAAGCGACAGGACAAACAAACAACATCACCATTACAAACATAATACAAACATTAGTCACACATGTTTGGGCATAACTACATACTTGGATCAAGGCAAGAGGAGTCACGGATGTTGTATGTTGAAAAGACTGAGGATGTTCAAGTTAACCGTTCTCATTTACGCGACGCTATGTGTGGGGTATCTATTGCAGCATCGCAGTGTCTGAATGAACTCTGTTGACATACTACTCTATGATGTCTGTATACCCGGCGATAGTGTTACCACGTGATATGAACGTGATTGATAAGTGGGGTGTCACTGGTATGATAAAGAATATGGTGTCCTAAGATAGGCGGAGACGAATATTTGCCTTTCTGAAGTTAGGAAATAATTATTGTAAACTAGAACATTGAGTGAGTGAATTGGGTGTTACGCCGCTTTTAGCAATATTCCACCAATATCACGGCAGGGGGACACCAGAAGTTGGCTTCACACATTGCACCCATCTCGGGAATCGACCCAGGGCCTTCGGCGTGATGAGCGAACGGTTTAACCACTAGGCTACCCCATCGCCTCTAAACTAGAACATTGAACGGCAATTATTATTACAAGATGGCACGAACGCCTTATTATCATTGTTAATTTTAGTATTTTCACATTTCGGCGCATATTAAGTTCAGATATATCAAGAATAAACATATCCACATCATGAATCGTCAAGAAAACATAAACGAAATGCATATGCAAAGATTGTTTAGGTTTTCTGTCAGTGGCATTAAACAGCGACAACAAACAGGATTTTCTCTTCGTACGAGTGCACTGTAACACTGTGAACAGAATATATCCTGTTACAAAATCTGTCGACACCCCGTGACAGACTCCGGTACTAGGAACCTCCTGTATGTACTAAGGCCATCGTTTAGAAAGTGATATGGCGGCTGATAGGGGTTCGCTTACCTGGAACAAATTCTACTGCTGCCTGTTTACTTGTAAGCTGTTATGTTGACGTTAGGTCACTCTCTGATTGTGTAATCACGTGATATGAACGTGGAGAAATACGCAATTTACTCCGCCTTGATATGTGATCTTTAATGTGTTATCACTATATGGATATATGGCATTCTTTCATGTTTTTTAGAAATGTCAACAACCTTAAATATGGCATATCAACTATAAACTATTCAATGTGACTGGCTTCGACAACTAATGACCCACAATGTATGTTCAGTTTCCAGTGTGAATTACATTTATTTAACATCCTTCCTAAACTGAAATAGTCTATACGGGGTAAACACTGCTATAGCTGACACAAAACGTTTTCGCAACGTTGTGGGAAGGTTGTAGATTGGAAACGTCATGACACAACGTTAGTATTACCTCATTTTATAACGTTAAGTCACAACGTAATAACAGCGTTGCAAATTTACGTTGAGGAAACGTTATGTTTTGGTCTCCCCACAACGTTATAACAACGTTTCTTATAACTTGACAAATAACATTGGAGTGAATTTCTACTTTGTTTTGTACTGTTCACTACTGAGAAAACTATTCAACTCTCAACGTTAAATAAAACGTTAAGACAACGTAAAATATGTCAGCATCAAACAACTTAACCTTGTGGCGACGTAAAAATGACGTGTCACAACGTCAGGCCACAACGTTGTGACAACGTAAATGAGGGTCCACAGAAGAGCGTTGAAACAACGAAAGCATACATTGTGACAACGTGAAATTGGTAGCGGGGAGGTCTCCATGTACGTCCCTGTGAACAAACGTGGACACGGGGTAAACTCTGTGTTAGTGCCGTGTTAGGTCTCCATATACGTCCCTGTGAACAAACGTGGACACGGGGTAAACTCTATGTCAGTGCCATGTTAGGACTCCATGTAGGTACCGGTGGACACGGGGTAAACTCTATGTCAGTGCCATGTTAGGACTCCATGTAGGTCCCTGTGTAAACCCTATGTTAGTGCCATGTTAGGACTCCATGTAGGTCACTGTGGACGCGGGGTAAACTCTGTTTTAGTGCCATGTTAGGACTCCATGTAGGTCCCTGTGGACACGGGGTAAACGCTATGTTAGTGTCATGTTAAGACTCCATGTAGGTCCTTGTGGACAAACTTGGACACGGGGTAAACTCTGTGTTAGTGCGATGTTGGGTCTCCATGTAGGTCCCTGTGGGCAATCGTGTACACAGGGTAAACTCTGTGTTAGTGCGATGTTGGGTCTCCCCTGTAGGTCCCTGTTAGGCAATCTCCATGTGGTCCCTGTGGGCACACAGGGTAAACTCTGTGTTAGTGCGATGTTGGGTCTCCATGTAGGTCCCTGTGGGCAATACACAGGGTAAACTGTACACAGGGTAAACTCTGTGTTAGTGCGATGTTGGGTCTCCATGTAGGTCCCTGTGGGCAATTGTGTACACAGGGTAAACTCTATGTTAGTGCGATGTTGGGTCTCCATGTAGGTCCCTGTGGGCAATTGTGTACACAGGGTAAACTCCGTGTTAGTGCGATGTTGGGTCTCCATGTAGGTCCCTGTGGGCAATCGTGTACACAGGGTAAACTCTGTGTTAGTGCGATGTTGGGTCTCCATGTAGGTCCCTGTGGGCAATCGTGTACACAGGGTAAACTCTATGTTAGTGCGATGTTGGGTCTCCATGTAGGTCCATGTGGACACAGGGTAAACTCTATGTTAGTGCGATGTTGGGTCTCCATGTAGGTCCCTGTGGACACAGGGTAAACTCTATGTTAGTGCGATGTTGGGTCTCCATGTAGGTCCCTGTGGGCAAATGTGTACACAGGGTAAACTCTGTGTTAGTGCGATGTTGGGTCTCCATGTAGGTCCCTGTGGGCAATCGTGTACACAGGGTAAACTCTATGTTAGTGCGATGTTGGGTCTCCATGTAGGTCCCTGTGGGCAAATGTGTACACAGGGTAAACTCTGTGTTAGTGCGATGTTGGGTCTCCATGTAGGTCTCTGTGGGCAATCGTGTACACAGGGTAAACTCTATGTTAGTGCGATGTTGGGTCTCCATGTACGTCCTGTGGGCAATCGTGTACACAGGGTAAACTCTATGTTAGTGCGATGTTGGGTCTCCATGTAGGTCCTGTGGGCAATCGAGTACACAGGGTAAACTCTATGTTAGTGCGATGTTGGGTCTCCATGTAGGTCCTGTGGGCAATCGAGTACACAGGGTAAACTCTGTGCTAGTGCAATGTTTTGGATGGACCATTGATGAAGATATGTTTGTATATAAAACTTTGTAGTCATAAGTATTGGACAAGGAACATATTGATAAGCTTGTGTTCGTTTTGATTGCATGGGTTTTGGATATGAGTTGCGTGCCTTGGTGTTGGCACAAATATAGTCATGGAAACGAATAAAGGAACACATGAAGTACAAGTGTTTCTATATTCTTTTCCGGATTTCCTGTCATGCTTTATATTGCACTGTGGGTGAAAATCCGGAAATCAATGAAGGAATTAACATCTGTACTTTCATGTTTCCCCTTATTCGTTTCCATGAGAATATAATTCTTCATACTTTCTGTCGATAGTTCTGTATACGTATCCTTGAAAAAGTTAGATTTAATTTCAAAACAATATTCTAATTCTCTCTATTTGAGAGGGAAACGACTGACCCTGTCGCCTACCCTTCTGAACCGTGTTCCCGCCAACACAGAGCTGTTTATTAGCAAGGTTCCGTAACAGAGTTTCAAAGCGGCTTTGAAACCAAGCCACTCACTAGATTAATTTGAGAAATGTCTGCAACGAAACTTTATCGACCAGGGATCTCAACAAACACTGCATGTGTAGACGTACTGAAAAAAAAGGGTTGTCGAATCATTCATATTACACACAATCTAATCACTGATAACAGAGGATCGCTTTACTTGGTGGTCACGTTAAATGCCTCCCTATGCGTCTGCCTCTCAAACTCTGCAGACATATTTTAATGCGGGATTTCTGTACTTTTATGTCAGAGTCTCAGCGATGTGACACCACTACGGGAATAAGAAAGCAGGAGGGATGTGTTTCCTGGCGTGATACAATACCACGATTGAAGTTGACATCATGACAAGAACAGCTAGGTCAGTTCGCCCTGAACCTTATTAAATAGTTACTAGTGGACAACAACTGACAGCGTCCTTGACTTGAACTATAAATGATTACAGGTGTATGTGTTTGCTCTTTACCTAGCAATAATTTTTGATTAACGACTCTGTCATAAATAAATAAATTGCAACAAGATGCGTGCGATTACTCATGGTAATTGTGACCGGAATATTGACCTGACAGCAGATGGTTAGCTCAGTTGAGAGAGAACATATGAACACAATGCCATGATGTTTACCTTGATGTCAGACAATCGTCTGATTCTGGCAAAATGTTCCCAATCTGAATGTCCTGAAGTATTTACAAGTTGCTGGAGAAGTATAAGAAGTGTTTACTGGAGGTGTCTGTCCAAGTTAGGCTTTATCTATCACCTGCATAAAGAAGCCGTGTTTCTAAATCCGACTGGGATATTTTTTGCAAGCTTTGTTTCCCAGCCTATTCCTCTCAGTGTGTTATGCCCTTATTTGTTATATTGTAATCGTTCAAAGGATACTACAGTTAATTATATAATACGGATATACGAAAGATTTTACTTTAATCAACATGGCCAGGTACTAGAAGTTCTGGTGCAGTGTCTTTCTCCTTTTACGGGACCATGCTGCTCTTGTCAGTAACGACATGGTGTTCTATGTTATATACACATAAAGAGGCGATTGGTATTTAAGATCATGTAATCCTTACAAACATAATTACATTTAGTTCTCAGCTATCTATAAATTCATAACTATTATCACGATAACTATTCGTAATGTCGGATATATTGGGTGAGTGAGATATCGTTCCATAAACATTGCATATAATTCTACTGGCAGCACAATGCAGTCAGTGAAGGAATCAGTGCTACTCATGCAATGTTCACACGCTAGTTGAACGAACATCCGTCTCTTTCTTATTAACATGTCATAAAAGGCACGCTTCACAAAATTCCTTCTCTCATATATGTCCACCTCATCCTCAAAGAAGTTTTGTGGAGCTAAATTTCCGACAGGTATGGTCATTATGAGATCAGATAAATACGTCAGACCTGCATGCCCCTGAAGAGAGAGGAGATAAGGCAGACCTACATGGCCCTTAAGATAGAGGAGATAAGTCAGACCTGCATGACCCTGAAGAGAGAGGAGATATGTCAGACCTACATGACTCTTAAGAGAGAGGAGATATGTCAGACCTACATGGCCCTGAAGAGAGAGGAGATAAGTCAGACCTGCATGACCCTGAAGAGAGAGGAGATAAGGCAGACCTACATGACCCTTAAGAGAGAGGAGATATGTCAGACCTGCATGACCCTGAAGAGAGAGGAGATATGTCAGACCTGCATGACCCTGAAGAGAAAGGAGATATGTCAGACCTGCATGACCCTAAAGAGAGAGGAGATATGTCAGACCTGCATGACCCTGAAGAGAGAGGAGATATGTCGGACCTGCATGACCCTGAAGAGAGAGGAGATATGTCAGACCTGCATGACCCTGAAGAGAGAGGAGATATGACAGACCTACATGACCCTGAAGAGAGAGGAGATATGTCAGACCTGCATGACCCTGAAGAGAGAGGAGATATGTCAGACCTGCATGACCCTGAAGATAGAGGAGATATGTCAGACCTACATGACCCTGAAAAGAGAGGAGATATGTCAGACCTGCATGACCCTGAAGAGAGAGGAGATAAGTCAGACCTCCATTACCCTTAAGAGAGAGGAGATAAGTCAGACCTGCATGACCCTGAAGAGAGAGGAGATATGTCAGACCTGCATGATCCTGAAGAGAGAGGAGATATGTCAGACCTGCATGACCCTGAAGAGAGAGGAGATAAGTCAGACCTACATGACCCTGAAGAGAGAGGAGATATGTCAGACCTACATGACCCTGAAGAGAGAGGAGATACGTCAGACCTACATGACCCTGAAGAGAGAGGAGATACGTCAGACCTACATGACCCTGAAGAGAGAGGAGATATGTCAGACCTGCATGACCCTGAAGAGAGAGGAGATATGTCAGACCTGCATGACCCTGAAGAGAGAGGAGATATGTCAGACCTGCATGACCCTGAAGAGAGGAGATATGTCAGACCTGCATGACCCTGAAGAGAGAGGAGATATACCCTCAGACCTGCATGACCCTGAAGAGAGAGGAGATATGTCAGACCTGCATGACCCTGAAAAGAGAGGAGATAAGTCAGACCTACATGACCCTGAAGAGAGAGGAGATATGTCAGACCTGCATGACCCTGAAGAGAGAGGAGATAAGTCAGACCTACATGACCCTGAAGAGAGAGGAGATAAGTCAGACCTACACCTGCATGACCCTGAAGAGAGAGGAGATATGTCAGACCTGCATGACCCTGAAGAGAGAGGAGATAAGTCAGACCTGCATGACCCTGAAGAGAGAGGAGATATGTCAGACCTGCATGACCCTGAAGAGAGAGGAGATATGTCAGACCTGCATGACCCTGACCCTGAAGAGAGAAGAGAGAGATATGTCAGACCTGCATGACCCTGAAGAGAGAGGAGATATGTCAGACCTACATGACCCTGAAGAGAGAGGAGATATGTCAGACCTGCATGACCCTGAAGAGAGAGGAGATATGTCAGACCTGCATGACCCTGAAGAGAGAGGAGATATGTCAGACCTGCATGACCCTGAAGAGAGAGGAGATATGTCAGACCTGCATGACCCTGAAGAGAGAGAGAGATATGTCAGACCTGCATGACCCTGAAGAGAGAGGAGATATGTCAGACCTGCATGACCCTGAAGAGAGAGGAGATATGTCAGACCTACATGACCCTGAAGAGAGAGGAGATATGTCAGACCTACATGACCCTGAAGAGAGAGGAGATAAGTCAGACCTACATGACCCTGAAGAGAGAGGAGATATGTCAGACCTGCATGACCCTGAAGAGAGAGGAGATATGTCAGACCTACATGACCCTGAAGAGAGAGGAGATATGTCAGACCTGCATGACCCTGAAGAGAGGAGATATGTCAGACCTGCATGACCCTGAAGAGAGAGGAGATATGTCAGACCTGCATGACCCTGAAGAGAGAGGAGATATGTCAGACCTGCATGACCCTGAAGAGAGAGGAGATATGTCAGACCTGCATGACCCTGAAGAGAGAGAGATACGTGAAGAGAGAGGAGATAAGTCAGACCTGCATGACCCTGAAGAGAGAGGAGATATGTCAGACCTGCATGACCCTGAAGAGAGAGGAGATAAGGCAGACCTACATGACCCTGAAGAGAGAGGAGGAGATATGTCAGACCTGCATGACCCTGAAGAGAGAGGAGATATGTCAGACCTGCATGACCCTGATGACCTGCAAGACCCTGAAGAGAGAGATATGTCAGACCTGCATGACCCTGAAGAGAGAGGAGATAAGTCAGACCTGCATGACCCTGAAGAGAGAGGAGATATGTCAGACCTGCATGACCCTGAAGAGAGAGGAGATATGTCAGACCTGCATGACCCTGAAGAGAGAGGAGATATGTCAGACCTGCATGACCCTGAAGAGAGAGGAGATAAGTCAGACCTGCATGACCCTGAAGAGAGAGGAGATATGTCAGACCTGCATGACCCTGAAGAGATATGTCAGACCTGCATGACCCTGAGAGATGTCAGACCTGCATGACCCTGAAGAGAGAGGAGATATGTCAGACCTGCATGACCCTGAAGAGAGGGAGATAAGTCAGACCTGCATGACCCTGAAGAGAGAGAGATATGTCAGACCTGCATGACCCTGAAGAGAGAGGAGATATGTCAGACCTGCATGACCCTGAAGAGAGAGGAGATATGTCAGACCTGCATGACCCTGAAGAGAGAGGAGATATGTCAGACCTGCATGACCCTGAAGAGAGAGGAGATATGTCAAATGACCCTGAAGAGAGAGGAGATATGTCAGACCTGCATGACCCTGAAGAGAGAGGAGATATGTCGGACCTGCATGACCCTGAAGAGAGAGGAGATAAGTCAAACCTGCATGACCCTGAAGAGAGAGGAGATATGGCAGACCTGCATGACCCTGAAGAGAGAGGAGATAAGTCAGACCTGCATGACCCTGAAGAGAGAGGAGGTAAGTCAGACCTGCATGACCCTGAAGAGAGAGGAGATAAGTCAGACCTACATGACCCTTAAGAGAGAGGAGATATAGGAGGAAATCAAGATTAGCGCGGAGATATAGGTCAGACACGACAGGATCCTGATGTAGGGACGATACAACACTCATCATCATCATCATCATCATCATCATCGTCAAATGGGCACACATGCAGGTCCGACTGACATTGCTACATACAATATTACTCATTCAAACATTACTCATTCACAGCTCAACATCAACAAATCTATAGTCTGTTTGCAGTGAAAACGTACCGATGAATTTTACTTTAAACAAAAAAGTAAATCCAATAAAGTGAAATTAAGATTGCGAATACTCATAATGCCACCTTGCCAATTGAACATTCAAAACTCAGAATATTATTCAACTTAGGATAAAAGTAGGTTAACAAGCGATCATTGTTTCAAATCGATATTATTGGTTTGCATTGCAAGTTTTTTTGTGTTTTTTTGTTTAAAGTGAAATTCCACGGTACGTTTTCACCGCCGACTATAATGAATCGAAACATTTGGAATACATTTACAAAACTATGCAAATGTTACACTTTGATATCAGCAAATATTTTGTTAGTTATGAACAATTTAGTAAGTACCACGCTTAAAACCGTTCACATTTCCTTATCAATGAGATTGATGGATACTGGCTAGTCACCGATGGACTTGATTAAGGTTTTCAATATATATAAAATGGGCAAGGCTAAATGGCTGTAGCATATTCGCAATCTAGCCAGGTGTTCTCAGCTCTATTGATTCAGCTTTTATCAGTTATGTTTACGCCAGGCCTTCGCAAGCAAGAATAAATAAAATGCCCGACGCGCTAGGACAAATTCAAGCACGTATCTATCCGAAAACTAACAAGAGCAAACAACACTATCGTTATCATAAGAGATAGCTAGGTGAAGGTCACTGGAGGCAGTCTGTCACAGTGTAAAGGCTCAATGAAATCATTAGTACTTGCAATGAATCCTGTCTGCTATTTGGTTTCCTTCACGTTCTGTGTTTGAGACGTGATGCGCACTAGCACCCACATGGACGTCACATCCTGGCATTGCTTGTATGGGTACAACGCCCCTGCTCTGACAACACACACAAAGTTATGTTTAACAACTTCTGGTTTATTGCGTTCAGCGACGATTCGATGTATCTAGCGATGCGACAACCAATTATTGAAGGGTTCATAATTTCTAAATGAAACACAGTCCTTAACAACGTGAATTCTTCTTGAAGACCACCCTCCAGATTGTTATTGGGACATATGCTGGAATATTGCTGAAACCTCTGCAAAATAGTGACATTGACACTCACACCCCGGGGCCTAGACTCGAGTAGTTCTGGCAGCTTTGATTCTGGTTTTTCTAAACCTCACACTGTCCTGTACACCCTTATTATGAAGTAAACAAATGTAACAAATCTAAGAGCAAATCAAAATCACAATTAATCCGAAGTTATGTCTCAATTCTACATCGGGCATTTATTATTACATCTAGTCATCTACACAACCTTCCCTTTCAGGATGCACTTGGAGTAAACCACAACACTCCTTATTGACGTACCGGATAAACACGTCAACAGGAGCGCCATTCCCCCGAACGAGCCACACCTACCCCAACCAGAGTGGTTCTGAGCAAGACACGTCGATTTCAGCTGTCATCCACAATTAATAGCCTGGGATGAAAATGTTTCGACAATTACTCGGAATTTACATATGGTAAAAGGGAAGAATGTCCGGATAAACCTGATATTGTGTATTCATGATGAATAACCGCTATAAAGTGATTTCACGTAACGGCTGTTTTTTGGCAAGATACAGTGCTAGAATCTCATGTTGCTGTTGGCCAAAGGAAAATGGATTTCAACGTATCCAAATATTTTGATTAAATGAATCAGTTTAATGTTCACTCAGTCTCTTGTTACCTCAAACTATTATCTAACAGTTAAATTTCTTGTAGAAAACGTTCCAATATCCGTCATATTCCTTTGACACGTATTGGAATATTGACAAAACATATCCCAGTACTCAATTCAGTATACCAATTTCTTCTATGACAAATATTGACACACATGGATTTTATAAAAGAATCTCCGATTACGGCGGCAGAGTGTATTCTGAAAACACAAATGTTAATATACATATATATTGTTGTTTAACGTCAATACAAAAGACATTTGCCCGTAACTTGAGACGATCCATCATCAGACCACAACTCTATTATCCTAAAGTGACACAATCTTAATGAGATAATTGTGTTTGAAAATGTTTTATCATTGTTCATTGATATTAATGGCTGGTGGAGGAAAGAAAAGAATGAACTGGCTGGTCACATTAAGGACACAGAGTCAGACTGACTGACTGAGTTTAGTTTTACGCCGCTTTTAGCAATATTCCAGCAAAATCACGGCGGGGGACACCAGAAATGGGTTTCACACATTATGCCCATGTGGGGAATCGAAACCGGGTCTTCGGCGTGACGAGCCAACGCTTTAACCACTAGGCTACCCCACCGCCCCACACAGAGTCAGAACGACAGCATAGTAATGTAGACCAGTTCTTTGTGTCCTAGAAGGTTTTAATGTAGGTGAGTTCTTTGTGTCCTAGAAGGTTTTATTGTAGACCTGGGCCTCCTTTCACAAAGCACTAAGGTGATCTTAAGTCACTAAGGTAACCTTAGTGCAAAGTTAAAGAATGGGAGTTAAGGTTAACCTTAGTAAAGGTTGCATGGAAAGGAGCCCCAGTTCTTTGTGTCCTAGAAGGTTTTATTGTAGGTCAATTCTTTGTGAGCTTGGAGGTTTTAGTGTAAGTCAATCCTTTGTGTCATAGGAGTTTTGTTAAGGTCAATTCTCTGTGAGCTGGGAGGTTTTAGTGTAGGTCAGTTCTTAGTGAGCAAGGACGTTTTAATGTAGGTCAGTTCTTTGTGTCCTAAAAGGTTTTACTGTATATAAGATCTTTGTGTCCTAGGACGTTTTAATGTAGGTCAGTTCTTTGTGTCCAAGAATGTTTTAATGTAGGTAAGTTCTTTGTGTTCTTGGAGGTTTTAATGTAGGCCAGTTCTTTGTATCCCAGGAGGTTTTAATTTAGGCCACTGGAAGGCACGTTGGCTGAGCGGGTTAGGCGTCCGACCTTGTGTGCCGGCGATTAGGTGTGGAGTGTGAGCTCGAATCCCTGATGGTACTCGACAAAAAGTACTAGAATCTGTACTTTACAAGAAAATGTAATCCCAAATATAACATATGTAACATTTGACCACTTTCTAAATGGCATTGTATATTCAGTGAAGAAAGGCATAGGCTCATACATCTTTTCAGGGTCAATATATTCAATATTGATTCCCTACTTATTTTACATATTTTGGTTGTGAGCTTCACTTGGATTGACTGATGTCATAGTTCTCCACGTACGTGGCTCTTTAATAACATTAAACAAATCTTTTCATGGAAGGTGAACTAGAATGTTTTTACTACCGGGTATTTTGATCAAACATCATCCCACTGTCCGATACATTGATTCCAAGTAAACACTCTTTCCCCTACCGATATAATGATTTGACATTGACAATTGTGACGATTTCTCTCATACCCTTGGAGGATAGAAGTCCTATGGGATATAACGTCACTCATTTTTGCCCACATCCTGGAAAATGATAATTAACAGATGTCCGCTTATGGCTGGATATGTTACTAGCCAACCTCCACTAAAATGGTAGGTATATTTAATGTCAAGAATGTGTTATAAACATCTCTTCAACATTTATATGACAGTCACCTGTTCACTATCACTGAAACATCCTTTCTGTTCACTACACTGTGATGATGCAGGCATTGAAAGTATCAAAGTCATCAGCGAGGTTCCTGGAAATTCTTGGACTCCATTGTGCGACCCCAAACATATGATTAGCCATGCTTATGAATCACAATATGATAGCGTTGATAACAGGTGTTCGCTGAAAGTTAAGGGTATCCTGCACCCATTACAAACACACACAAAGCAAAGCCAATCTGGAATATTGGAATATTGCTCGACATAAAGGGAAGTTGTAAGTTTAAGTAATTCGACGCAAGACGTTGCAGATATTCTCAGAACCCCTACAGCAGCAACAAAGTTCAAAGTAGCCCACGTGTGTGATAAGGAGGAACGTCCGGCTTCATTGGGGACAGTGTCTATTGGAACAGAGCCAAGTAAACAGAAACGATGACGTTCATGGGTATCAAAGACAGCTGAGACACACTGAGAGACGGTTTCATCACTCTCTGCTCGAACAATGTGATGGAAAATGTTTTCTTATCGATCAATATTAACCATAATTCTTGTTTTCAATTCTTACAAGTGATTCGCTGTGAAGGGGCCAAGTATCCAGTATCGTGTGTTTCTCCACACCCTCTCCCTCAGCACTTTAACTGATTCCAATCAAGCTGGGCAGGTGACACAGATGGAAAGTGCGATATGATATATTAGACATGGTGCACTTTATGGCAGTGTGACATAATCATTTTGAGCAACAATACTGTATCAGATTACAACCTTTAGGCGGGAACAGTGCACTTCAAATGATTCGTAATAGTCTGTCGATTGCCGGGTAACGTAAAAGAAGGTAGAGGTATAAATCTGTCAAATGTGGCATTGTTATCAGAAATCGTAAAATGATGACATGGTTTAACCTTTATGTTTTAGGCACAACTGCACATTTGGGCACATGAACACGTGCACACCTCATTAGCATTATCACCACAGCCGCTGACACTACCACCACCATCGCCGGCACCACCATCATCTTCACCAACACCAACACATCCATCATTATCACCACAGCCGCTGACGCTACCACCACCATCGTCCGCACCACCTTCATCTTCACCAACACCACCACATCCATCATTATCACCACAGCCGCTGACACTACCACCACCATCGCCGGCACCACCATCATCTTCACCAACACCACCACATCCATCATTATCACCACAGCCGCTGACACTACCACCACCATCGCCGGCACCACCATCATCTTCACCAACACATCCATCATTATCACCACAGCCGCTGACACTACCACCACCATCGTCCGCACCACCATCATCTTCACCACCGCATCCATCATTATCACCACAGCCGCTGACGCTACCACCACCATCATCTTCACCACCACATCCATCATTATCACCACAGCCGCTGACACTACCACCATCATCGCCGGCACCACCATCATCTTCACCAACACATCCATCATTATCACCACAGCCGCTGACACTACCACCACCATCGTCCGCACCACCATCATCTTCACCACCGCATCCATCATTATCACCACAGCCGCTGACGCTACCACCACCATCATCTTCACCACCACATCCATCATTATCACCATAGCCGCTGACGCTACCACCACCATCGCCCGCACCACCATCATCTTCACCAACACCACCACATCCATCATTATCACCACAGCCGCTGACACTACCACCACCATCGCCGGCACCACCATCATCTTCACCAACACATCCATCATTATCACCACAGCCGATGACACTACCACCACCATCGCCGCACCACCATCATCTTCACCCCCACATCCATCATTATCACCACAGCCGCTGAGACTAAGATTACCAACACAGCCACCAATACCTCTACACCATCACCAACATCACCACTACCAACATCCTCATCCTCACCAACATTACCGCTATCAACATCACCACCACATCCATCATTATCACCACAGCCGCTGACACTAGCACCACCATCGCCGGCACCACCATCATCTTTACCAACACCACCACATCCATCATTATCACCACAGCCGCTGACACTACCACCACCATCGCCGGCACCACCATCATCTTCACCACCACATCCATCATTATCACCACAGCCGCTGACACTACCACCACCATCGCCGGCACCACCATCATCTTCACCACCACATCCATCATTATCACCACAGCCGCTGACACTACCACCACCATCGCCGGCACCACCATCATCTTCACCACCACATCCATCATTATCACCACAGCCGCTGACACTACCACCACCATCGCCGGCACCACCATCATCTTCACCAACACCACATCCATCATTATCACCACAGCCGCTGACACTACCACCACCATCGCCGGCACCACCATCATCTTCACCAACACCACATCCGTCATTATCACCACAGCCGCTGACACTACCACCACCATCATCTTCACCAACACCACCACATCCATCATTATCACCACAGCCGCTGACACTACCACCACCATCGCCGCACCACCATCATCTTCACCACCACATCCATCATTATCACCACAGCCGCTGAGACTAAGATTACCAACACAGCCACCAATACCTCTACACCATCACCAACATCACCACTACCAACATCCTCATCCTCACCAACATTACCGCTATCAACATCATCACCACCATCACCACCACGATAAACACTCGAAATGTTGATAATCTCACAAGATCCATCGTTCCATCTGCTGCCTGACTGAAAGTATTGCGAGGAAAGCAAACCCAACTCACATTTGATCAAATATCCTTGCATATACTTACTCATAATATAGATGAAGATCCTTAATGTCAATTTATAAATCACACGTAAATTATCATCATTCTCATTATTCATCGTCGTCGCAATCATCATCATTATTGCGTGGAGTCTTATACATCTAGTGTGGTTCATGAGGAGCCCAGAAATGTTCTTGACAGAAGCCTATGGCCATCAGATCACTTACTTATACATGTATTAAGATGTATCTGTATCGAGAATGTCCATATATTATGTGCATCAGTTACAGTTATTAGTACTGATACCTTTGAAAATGACATTTTCCTTCAGGAACCGGATCTAACATTTAGATTTTGAAATGCCTTACCGACCATGAGCTTGTTTTAGGTTCTCATGTTATTAGTTTTACCAACCAAGCTGTCGGGGGTACGAATGGACCAACTCCATCCTGGTGGGTTCGAATCCCATATTCAGCCTGATTGCATGATTCTTGGTCTGTCGGTGCCAGTGCCTCCCATACACTAGCCTGGAAGGAATGCAGGACGTCATTTCAGGTGGTCAGCCGAAGATTTTATAGTTTCTTCACTGAATTTGCAAACAAACTCGAGACGCGAAAGATTCACTGTAAAGTATCTTTGGAAGTGATATATTTCAAAGATTGGTTATGTTTGCAACAGTGAGGATATTAGTCTGAACTATCTTGTAAATATATAAACATGCTCAAAATGTCTGGCCTTATATGTATCGTTTACATAACTAGTGTACGGAGCTCTCCATTCTGCTTCTAAAATATAACCTTTGAGCTTTGCACCATATTTATAGATTAAAACATTAGTTTCTACTTTGGTATTGACCATATTTATCGATAACTTATATCGCCGTGTATAGTATTTAATTTTTAAGACTCGACCACTACATACTGTTTAGTTTGTTGGTGTTCCAACAAAATATGTTTCATAAATCACCATAAGTTCATATATAAATATAAATTTAAACCTAACATTAAGTAACATATCCTCGCTGATTTACACAGAGCATAACGGTGAATACGTTGTATTTAGTATTCTTACATGTCAAATTAATTCTATACATAATTAGCTAATATATATTGCGGTTAAAAGTATAAAAAAATGTATCTAACTGAAAGTTGAAAGAACTGTTGTTATGTCAGTTTTACAATTTCACATTCCTTCGATTTGTTGTGAAAAGTAATCTGTCGAAGGATATGTTTATGAAAAATATACTTTGGTTCAATGAAGATTGGGGAAAGAAATATATCTGAAACCTTATTTACCACCTGATAAGTGGTGAAACTTTGCAAAAAGGAAAATAATTTAAAGATAAGGTACCAATCAACATGTGTGTATTTTGCGAAAGCTTTTGGTTTTAGGTTTTAATTCTAATTAAGGAATAACTAAATAAAGATGTGCAAACTCCGCTTTCATACAGTTTGCAATGTGGCTTTTCGATTTGTACCTATTTGAACAGAAATTAATATAACAGATCACCAACAACAATGATAACGATTACGAACAGGCAAAATGACAAGATAAATAATGTTCGAAGCAAAGGGAAAAACTGTTAAGAAAAATAGATTCAACAAAGTGGCAGCACTAGGCGTGACATTGCTAACTTAAGTTGTTGTCCCTAGAAAATCAAAGATAAAATAAACGAAACATAAAGTTTCTTCAGCTCTTCAGCCTATAAACTAGTTTAAGTATCAACTATACCTGAAAGTACAAATGGATCTTTTTTCGGATTAAACTTAATACGTTTTGCCTTGTACACACTAATTTCTTTGTGCTGTCACATACAACGCCACGTCCATTGTTCATCTGATCAAACACGGAACACGTGATCCAAGCGCAAATACCGAAATGCGTTGAAACCGTCCGAATGACATACGACCATTAAAAATTCATTAAATTCTCAATTGGATGGCGTATTGACCTCTTTATGATCGTATTTGTGGAGCGCTTCACTCAGATTAAAAACACTCATTCATCTGAAAAAGTCCAGCGTTTGGTCGTCACATTCAGTATTCGCCTTCACATATATATAATTTTAGATAATTTCGATAAATTTGAATTTGTTTAGTCAATATCTTTATGATTGACCCAACCATGCAGACAAACAGGCATACGTACAGACAGACAAACAAATTATATGACTCATCTCCTTGCAATACAGAGGCGTGAGTGAGTTTGGCTTTACGCCTCTTTTAGCAACATTCCAGCAATATCACGGTGGGGGGACACCAGAAATGGGCTTCACACATTGTACTCATGTAGGGAATCGAACTCGGATCTTCGGCGTGACTAGCGACCGCTTTAACTACTAGGCTAACACACACACACACACACACACACACACACACACACACACACACACACACACACACACACACACACACACACACACACACACACACACACTCTCCCATAATAAAGAGGAAATGGAGACCTAAATAATGTAGACATCATATTTGAACGCGTCTGTCTTTACAGAGTTATGAAAGGCCAATACAGAATCGATGAAAGCTATGAAGATAACAGAAATATACTAACAAAAGGGGGAATTCATTGTTTCAGTTTGGCTATCGTTGAGGTTCTACGAGTACATCTCAACGATTTTAACGTTTAACCCAAATGAATTTTCACAACAGGCATGCAAAACATGTATTGCACGTGCACACATATGCCAACAAAATGTTTTGAACTCAAAAAGTATAGCTTCTCGACCGAGGGACAAGTATCATCAACTGGTGTTTGTACAATAAAACGTAGGCGTGATAGGCCGACAAAATAGACACTTAGCCAAGATCCTACAGTGTCTGATGTCTTTGTCCACATGTAAACGCCATATGACGAGGTTTGTGAAAACTCATAATCATTATCCCTATTTACTTAAAATGTGATATATCGATTCATCTACCAAGGCGTTTGTTTTACTTTTATCAACACATGTCCGTTACCGTGTTGCGATGTTTCGCCTCATTTTACAACAGTTAAACCAATATTTGCGTGTGTCACGATCGATTGGACGAAATTTAATACATTTAGTATAATATCGTTTTAGGTTTAACTATCTATATATCATAAGCATGATTTAATGTATGATAACATTAATTCCCTTTGCAGTGGGTCATATATATTCGATCTTGGGGCATGGTTTTGTTTGGTTGGCTGACAACGCTTTTAAGGGAATCCTACACTCTGTCAATACCACATACGTCTATTTAATCAGTGACACGGAAAGCTCCAGAGAATCACGCAAATCACAAACGTTTGTCATGGTGCTCCTGAATAAGCCATTTTCCAGTTTCGCGAAATAAGTTCGTTTAGAATGATGTCTCTTTGTAAAACCACGTGACCGCCGGCAAGTGTCATAAGGGGCAAATAACTCTAAATGGCAAAACTGGTAAATGGTATATTCTCTTCATGTCTTTGAAATGAATGTTTAGTTGCTAAAACTTTGGACAAAACATGCGCTAAGCCCTCACTTAGTTTCATTTTGTTTTAATATTGCATTCATGGTATGTGTATCCTGACCGGGATTTTATCGTGATTTTAACGTGTGTTCTGAAGCGCATTCGTTGGTGGCATTTGAGGTTGGTCGCCAAGGGAGTTGAAACAATGTCAGTGTATGACTAGTACTGTTTTGATTTCATCTTATAACAGAATTCAAAACAGGATGGAACGTTATTCCTTTATCTGACTTTTTGTAGTTCGTGGTATTATTTGCCCTTGGATATATGTGATTTATGAAACGTAAGCCTCGACACAGCTGTTGTCAATATCGATCAATATCGAATTATCGATCCTGAAACCTTTGTTAAGTATGCTACAGGTGGTCCGGGAATGGTACAAAGATTATATAGTTTAACGTGTCAGTTCCCTCACAGTAAACCATACCGAACGCTTGGCTTAACATACACTTATCACCTATTGTGCCCTCAACGTCATGGGATTTGATTGGAAGAGTATACAGACTATGGGCTCCAGGTTGTTTGTGAGAGGTTGTCATTTTTACAGAATAATTGTGATGGTTGCGTTTGTTATGATAAAGCAGTGGACGCACAAGCGTGAAGTTGCTTTGGGTCTCTTTGCTCGAACCAACACACAGTATGGTATTATCAGATGTGGCTTTACAAACTTCATGTAGGATTTATTTATAATCAAAATTAAAGCGGATCATCAACCATTTTTACAGAATAAGTACCCAGGTTTATCAGTGAGTGGGTGCCTTTAATCTGTTAGCATTACATACGTTTTAAGGGTGCGTAATTTACAAAATACACTCACCCTTCATTTCGGAGCATGCTCAGGTGAAGTGCAGAAGCTGCTTCAGCATCAACCAAGACAAAGTCGTGGTGGCGGAATAGCAATTATCTATAAGTCACACCTTAATGTAAAGCCGCTTACAAAGCCAAAAGTGTTCTCAGAAACTTTTGAAACTTTGGATTTCATACTATCACGGGGAAAAACAACAACAAACCTTGTTGCATTGTATCGCCCCCCACCTTAAAAAAAGAATGGTCACACGTTTTCACAGTTTTTACAAGATTTTTCCTCATTCGTGGAGATGAAAGTTGTTGAAAGATCAAGGCTAATCGTGATGGGAGATTTTAATATTCATTTTGACAATCCTTCTAATACTGAAACTATCCATATGTCAAAACTTCTTGACTCCTTAGACTGCATTCAACTAGTGAACGGTACCACACATAAGGGTAGTCATATCTTGGATTGGGTGCTCACTAAGAACACAGTGAGGTGTGTAACCAGAACTAGTGTTGAGGACATTCAAGTGTCTGATCACTACCTATTGACAGTTGACCTCGATACTGAAAGATCTCCCCATCCTAAGAAACACATACGGTGCAGAAACATAAAGAAGATGGATAAAGAAGCTTTCCGTCAAGACCTCATGTCCTCAGAACTTTTACAGGCTCTGCCATCTGACCCAGACCAATACGCTGAACTTTACAACAAAGTACTCCTTGAGTTGCTTGATCATCATGCTCCCGAGAAGGTGAAATTGATACCATACCGACCAGAAACAACTTGGATTATGACCCCTGAAATCATTTCGGCCAAGACACACAGGAGAGTATCTGAAAGTACATGGCGCAAATCTCATCTCGAGATTCACAGACAGATCTACTGTGAGGCAAGGAACAGGGTTACAGATGAGATCAAGCCTTCTAAACAGCGTTGTATGAACTCTAAGATCCGGGACAGTATGGATGACCCAAACTCACTGTACCAACTTATGTTCAGCATACTTGGTAAAGAGACACATAATCCACTTCCAAATCTTGGAGACTCAGATAACTCAGTCATTTCAATCATTTTTCTTCGATAAGATTGAGCGAATCCGTAAACCTATGGTTGAAAATTCTACAGATGATCAAGACAGTATATCTTCGTGTGATCAACAAGCATTGGTGTTGTTCGACTCCTTTACAGAGTTCAGCGAAGACGAAATAGTGAAACTCATCAGGAATTCTAAGCCAACATCTTGTGTTCTGGGCCCAATTCCTACGCCACTCCTATTAGAAAACATTGATATTCTTGTGTCTGTCTTCACAAACATGATAAACACTAGCCTCAGACTTGGCATCATGCCCACTCAATTTAAAGCAGCGATAGTGAAACCTCTTCTGAATCAAATCTGGATCCAGATGAACTCAAGAATTATCGTCCTACATCCAACCTTACCTTCATGTCCAAGGTCATAGAGAGAGCAGTGGGAGACAGGTTATCTCAGCATCTGATGCATCATGACCTCTACGAGCCATATCAGTCGGCTTACCGTAAGGACCACAGTACTGAGACAGCTCTTGTACGTGTGTTTAATGACTTGAGACTCAGTGTTGACAATAACATGACATCTTTATTGGTCCTCCTCGACCTCAGCGCCGCATTTGACACCATTGATCATAGCAGGCTTCTGTCTCGTCTCAGGAATAACTTTGGTATTGATGGGATAGTGCTGGATTGGTTCACATCTTACTTGACAAATCGTCATCAGGCTGTATTCATTGATAGTTGCTCTTCTGACAACGTTCATCTCCAATGTGGTGTTCCTCAGGGATCTGTATTGGGACCGGTCCTTTTCACACTATACACAATGGATCTCGGGACTCTCATTGACCAGTTTCAAGTCTCGCGACAGTTGTATGCAGATGACACCCAGCTTCACAACAGCTTCAAACCAAATCCAACTGACGTGCATATTGCAACAGACCACATGACAGAGTGTTGTGACCAGATCAAGTCATGGATGTTCACCAACAAGCTGAAGCTAAATGAGGACAAGACGGAGTGTCTTCTGGTAGAGAACAACACCTCGCCGAGAACAGACCAACATCAAGTCGTTTCACTTTGGCGAAACAACTGTTCCACTATCTAACAGTGTTAAGTACCTTGGCGTGACTGTTGATCCAGAGCTGTCATTGGACCAGCATTTTACCATCTTGTGCAGGACATGCTTCTTACTCCTCAGAAACATTGGAAACATTCGCAAGCTTCTCACAAAGGAGGCAGCTATAATCCTTGTCCTCTCATTGGTGATGACAAGACTAGATTATTGCAACAGCCTCTTTGCTGGTGCAACAAAATCCCAGATTGGTAGACTGCAACGGGTCCAGAACACAGCAGCAAGAATAGTCACTCTCTCACCCAAGTCAGCTCACATCACCCCTGTGTTGAAGGAGCTCCACTGGTTGCCCATTCCACAGCGCATCACTTTTAAACTCTGCATCCTGGCCTTCAGATGTCTCTCTGGAAGTGCACCTCAATATCTGTCCGACCTCCTTTCTCCATACAAACCAACAAGATCCCTCCGCTCCGAGAAACATAATCTTCTGTGTATTCCTAAAGTCACAACAGTTAAATTTGGTCAAAGAACTTTCTCTTATGCTGCAGCCTCAGAATGGAATCATCTCCCACAACATTTGAGAGAAATGACAGAACTTTCAACCTTTCGAACATCGCTAAAGACCCACCTTTTCCAAAAAGCCTTTTCGTCCTGACATCAGCGCTTTGAGCATGCATTGTGCATGGAAATATGCGCTTTATAAATGAACTATTATTATTATTATTATAAATGCCCAAACGCTCAACTCCCCCGTGTTCCGTTCTTCCATGCAAGTGAAACAGTTTGTTTCAGAAATTGCAGTCATTCGTCATTACTAAGGCACATGCGCAGATAAACCATGTTTGTTGTGTTCCGATTGGTAGGGGACATTGACGTTGTGAAGCTAAAGCTATGGCAGTGTGTGTGTGTGTGTGTGTGTGTGTGTGTGTGTGTGTGTGTGTGTGTGTGTGTGTGTGTGTGTGTGTGTGTGTGTGTGTGTGTGTGTGTGTGTGTGTGTGTGTGTGTGTGTGTGTGTGTGTAGCGTAAAGGTGATGAATCAAATATATTCAAGGAAATGAAGGATAAAGCTGTACAATTATTTATGTTCTGCAACTATGTATAACCATAGTATGTTAATGGTAGCCCGTTCCATGTACGTTTATCAAACATACCTGTGACTATGCATGTCCTCATATACAGAGCTATATTTTCCATAAACAATTTGGAATCATCCTTTAATGAGTTGATACATCCGAGATATCCTCCTTATGGCAGTTTGATGGACTGCACCAAGTGACTGGAGGTTCTACAGAACGACAGCAATACATACTTATCGTAACCCCCGATACACACGCCAAGTGGGTGTCCCCAGCGGAGTTAGGCAGCATTCACGCTTCTAGTTCTAATGCATGGCTTGAACCCACAGGTATATTGTAATACAATTTCACTACACGAAATTTGTAAAGCTATCGCCAGATAGTATTGAAGGCTTAGATCTAGATATATCAGCTGATAGTTATTTAAAACTTGTTGATGATATTGTTAACCTGCTTTGCCATTTTGTAAATAATATGCACAATATTATGTACAAAGATTACTTGATAATGAAAACTGTCTCGTAAGACGTTCAAACAACCACACGCACATTTGTCAAGTCAAAGGGTATCGTATGTTCAATCAAAGAAACTCAATTCGCAATAATAGGTGTAGTACTTGACCGTAAACCGCCTGATTATAGGAGCAGTGCAGAGGATTGATTCTTGTATTCATTAAATTTGAGACTTATTTGTGTAACTAGACTGAAGTGCCTAGCCAGCTGCTTCGAAACTCCACTAAAATCGATCGCACAAACCAGCATCGGTTTCATACAGTCACATCAGCAGTAGATGTTGAAGCAAGTGACTGACGGATAGTACAGCCAGGGAACAGTAAACAGTATAAGTGAACAGTAGATGTTACACATCAGCAGTAGATTTACAACAAAGGAACATTAGGTGACGCAACAAAAGTTCAGGTAAGTTGTCCTCTCGTCCCTAACATTTCCTCTATTCGTTATTTCTGAATTGTATTTCATTGTGCCCGAACGTCTTGAGATCAGTCGGTCGAGTAATTTCGTGTGTCTGTACGCTATATGTGTGTGATAAGTAACGCTGAAACATGGTTCCGCTGTTCAACTGAATATTAAAACACAAAGCTGAATGTGTTAGGAGGAAGTCACGTGTGTGTATGAATACCTCACTCATGAATGATTACTTTCACCATACTATAATGCAAACTGGCATATGACCAAAACTGTCCATATCTTCAGTCATTTTGTCATTTGACCATACATACACTTTCATTCCGAAAGTGAGCGAGCTAACATTCCATCTTGTCAATTACTCATGTTTTACGTTCCAAGGCACATATATAGAATCTGTGGTATAAAACGAGAGCTCGAATGTTATATGCACATGGAAAAAAAGTATCACAACACAGAAATATGCCATAGTATTAGTATGTTACCACTGACCATATCAAATGAACTTATACATACCTCTGGATAAACTGACCCCAAACGATTAAATGGCAAATCTAAACACAAACAGAACGAAACACTGCAGTTTATTCACAGAAGTAAGCATGGCAAAAAAGTTGACTTATTTTGTAGTGACAGATAATATGGTCGTATGACGTTAACAAGAATCCTTAAGACATCACATAAACATCAATAACCGAGCACAGTGTCAATCACTGGCGAAACCTCCACCAGCTGCAACAACATACAGCCTCGACCCTGTGTCTCATTGACTGTGTCAGACGTTGAATTTGACGTTGAGGTATTGCGTTACATTTTTTATCGAGGGCTTGTTACATGAGACTTTGTACTGGAGGATCTCTCTTGTGTGTTCTACGACCCATAATGTCCAAAAGATGCTCTATTGGATGCGAGATCTGGACTCATGGTGGGCCAAGGTGGAATTGATACTTCTTCTAAGAAATCCCCAACAGCACGTACATGATGTGGCTTGTATTGTCGTACACGAAGACTGGTCTTGTGTGCACAGGATGGCCATCGAAATGTGGTACAACAACCCTGTCTGGGATGTCAGTGATGTACCGTTGTCCATATAGATTTTGTCTAATGTCGCGAGGTCAAATTTACAGTCATCTGAAAGGTAGCAACAATGCACCCTCGTCAAACGTTACTTGCTTCAATATATTCCGACAAACACAAACTCTGCCATCAGTTATGATCAAAAGAATCATACAAACGAACATGATTTTGATATGAATATATATAGCTATGTGGGGGTTGAAATCATTGGTGTGTCTTTTATAGATACACTTTTTATTGAGTATAAATGGATCCATTGATATACTCCAGATAGACCAGAAGTCGTCTGTACATCACGAAAAGGTTCAATGCTCTCCTGGCAGAAGGAAACGTACTTTGCAAAAAGTTAGGAGATTTTGAGGTGAAACTACTGGAAGGTCAACTAATTTCGTGAAGTAAAAGTACGTTTGTTATGTGGCAAGAAGAAATCCGAAGAAAGTCCACAGCTTATTGCACGCTATTTGAATCAGAGGCATTAGTTATACAGGGAATAACTGCACGGGAATAACCGACCTTGGGAAAATGTCATGTGTTCTGACGAATCGTGACTCTTGATTTCAAAGACCGAAGGAATCGTGTAGGAGACCCATCGGGTGGGTCCATAAGGGTGTGTGGCCGATATCACAGTATGTTCATAATATTGCTTTAAGATGTATCGATCTAGTTCAGGATAATCATAGACATTCCTCCATGAAGGTGTGTATATTCCTATCATTATGTGCTATGTGTTCCTATAAAGGGAAGTCTTTAGTCTAACAACGTTTTGGACAATCGTCCATGTTAATTCCTCTCGTTAAAGACTTCCTGTTTCTATCAAACCAAGTTGTTAATAGTGAGCATTTATGCCTCTGAATAAAGATAATTTGGCTTCAGGTTGAAGGGATGGGTGTTCAAACCTTGTGGTCAAGCCGGAGACTATTAATGTCAACACTACGCTTTCGTCCGGTGACCTCGGTGCTTGTGCTTGCTGTACTGGGGACAGTGGTGGGATGGACAATGTATTCATTTACTGAGACGATACTACGTGAGTACACAATCTATGGAACCATGTCTATCGACGTGAATTATGTCTTCTCCTAGCAACAATCCCGTTGTTCATCAAATATTGGGTTAACATGGCTGATATCACTGAAATAAACAGTGACGCCAAATAGAAACGACAAAACCCTTTCCACACCCATAAGAAATCTCACCTGAAACACTGTATCATATACATAGGTAACATCAGTACTTTGTATGATTATATTGTGACTTATCTTCACTCTTTTAATCAGATGACTACAAAGGAAGGCCAGCTGCACGATTTGCAAAGGAATTAAGTCATTCAAACATTGCTCCTCTCCCATCCGATGTGAAGGAATTGCACGTTCCATTTTCCGCTTCAAAAAGGGTAAGCCTTTCCACATTAGCCACTCCTGAGTCGAAACATTATAAACATTATCTCGGGACATTTTATAATGTTTAACTGAATGCTCATCTAATTTCAGGACGCCGAAGATATCTATCGGAAGAGACGCGAACATCTCAAATATGTCTGCAATGTTGAAAATATAAAAAGCCAAACTAGAGAAAACTGGGCGGATCAGCTTTGGCACTTCAAACCACTGAACATACTCTACTGTCCCCTGGAGAATCATGATACAGTTACATGGAAGAAGACGTTTGAAATCTGGATGCGGAGTCAGTCCAGTACGAGGTCCAGCTATAACCTGGACTGGAGGCATTTTAAAAGCTCTAAAAGCAGGTTTCCAACATTCCAGAAGACTGAACTACGAAACGAAACATTAATGAAATCCCTGAAAGTAATATACACTCGCGATCCTCACTGGCAGTTATTTGAATATTATGTGAACAATTTTGTTGTGCCAAGTAACGAATCATTACAACTTGGCAAACAGATTATATTGAAACACAAAGAATCTCGGACAAAAGAGGAGCTGATGTGTGGCCATAGTGTTACATTTAAGGAATATACAATGTTCCTCAAGTCAACTAATCAATATTCTTTCTTTGCTGGAACAGTAAACCATTGTGATGTTTGTGGAATAGATTTTGACGTTATTGGAAAAGAGGATACCTTCGAACAAGATACTCTGTATGTGTACAACAAGTTAAAGTCCCCTGACATGGCTTCCGACTTCGAGGACTTCCAGCTGGAATACGACTTCAGCATTATTGAAGGTTACGTTGAAACAGCCTTCACTCGGAAGAATAACATCACCTGTATCAGCACCTACTCGATGTACTTGAGACTGTGGCGCCAGCTACAGATCTGGGGCTACATCAGTAACAATATAACATTCCCATACACCAAGGCAGAAAGTCTTTCATTGGAGTACTCCCAGTTACTGGACGCCACTTTGACGGCATATCAAAAATCAGTTCCCATGTCAAGGTCAAACAGATTTGATGCAATAGGTCAGGCATATTTTGACCTCAACCTGGGCGATTTAGGTGCTGTAAGAAGTCCCTATGTTCTTGATTTCCATCTTTTCAGTTACCCCGACCGACCCGCTGTAATATACTTCAAACAAAGCCCACATTCAAACTTCTCGTACCTGGACATCGTAGAGCATCGTGGATAGCTCAAGGTGCGCTGATAGCGCGAAAGACAACAGTGGTTCCCTTGAGTCCCATCGTCCCTGTAGTGTGCTACCACCTGCGCTACAGTACAAGTGTGTATTCATATCATATAATAGCGTTTTTGCCCGTATCTTTTGGTTTGGATTTGTACATCATCCTTAACCTTTCTGCAATAAAATACTAACTCATTATTGAAAGACATCGTGTCCGTGAAGGAATCACTATGGCTGGAATTGTCACTACTAGGTACCGTAAAATATTTTGGTTACAAGCTGAACTGAAATGACGGATAGAGGGATATTGCCAATAGTCGGTTACTGTATGATCACCCATGTTCATGAGATTAACAGCTTTGGTGGTACGGACCTTGTGACAGTCAGTACAGTTCGTTATACAATCCCCGGGGTTAACTGTGTTTTGTGTCAGTCCTGTTGATAACAAGTATGGTGTTTGTTTAGCACGATAGACACTGTGAACATAATCGATGGCCACATATCACCCAATGAAGGCAGACTGTGACCGCGAAGTGTCACACGCCACTGAAAACAGCTGTGCCGAGAGAGACCGATATTTGTACACTTTAAGAGGATAACGGGGAGTTATGTGCAGCTCGTAAAGATCCAAGTCATAAGTTGACATGCTGTGTGAATCATTGGGTTGATTATCTGCTTATTGTTTGTGTTAAAGAGGAACAGTGTCTATATCATATACCGGCCCTCACCCTGTTGTTTGTGAGTCATTGTGTTCTTCATCTGATTGTTATTTGTGTTAAAGGGTAACGGCGTCTATTTCCAGTACCTGCCCCGACCCTGTTGTTTGTGAGTCATTGTGTTCATCATCTGATTATTATTTGTGTTAAAGGGTAACGGCGTCTATTTCCAGTACCTGCCCTCACCCTGTTGTTTGTGAGTCATTGTGTTCATCATCTGATCTGTGTTATTATTATTTGTGTTAAAGGTTCTCCATCTGATTATTATTTGTGTTAAAGGCGTCTATTTCCAGTACCTGCCCTCACCCTGTTGTTTGTGAGTCATTGTGTTCATCATCTGATTATTATTTGTGTTAAAGGGTAACGGCGTCTATTTCCAGTACCTGCCCTCACCCTGTTGTTTGTGAGTCATTGTGTTCTCCATCTGATTATTATTTGTGTTAAAGGGTAACGGCGTCTATTTCCAGTACCTGCCCTCACCCTGTTGTTTGTGAGTCATGGTGTTCTCCATCTGATTATTATTTGTGTTAAAGGGTAACGGCGTCTATTTCCAGTACCTGCCCTCACCCTGTTGTTTGTGAGTCATGGTGTTCTCCATCTGATTATTATTTGTGTTAAAGGGTAACGGCGTCTATTTCCAGTACCTGCCCTCACCCTGTTGTTTGTGAGTCATGGTGTTCTCCATCTGATTATTATTTGTGTTAAAGGGTAACGGCGTCTATTTCCAGTACCTGCCCTCACCCTGTTGTTTGTGAGTCATTGTGTTCATCATCTGATTATTGTCGATGGGGAACGGTATATTTCCAGTATCTCTGTTCGAACGCCGTTTATATTTCAAGCGTCGTTGATAAGTTGTAAGTAAACTGATACATTGATACAGTTTGAGCAATGTTGAGAATATACATACTTATGTAAAGTTGTGTGCAGAACACATTTACGTGGTGTCTCGAACTGTTATATGTAAGAGTTGGGATTCCGTAATAACAAGTCATTTGTCAACGCCTTCTCACTTATCTATTCAGTGTATCTGTGACACAATTACACCAAGAAGTGAACATATATGTATTCCGTACCAGTATTTAGAAATTGACACTGAGGTGTATGAACAAAGAAAGAACTAATTCATTTTAATTTCAAGACCAATAGAAGATACAAAACAGTTTGAACCCGGTGATGGGTCATTTCAAGCTCCATGACCCGTCCTAGGGAAGAGGAATACTCAACTTGGTGTGTGTTCGACACTGCATCTTTGTACTGTTACGTTCAGATAAATGTCAGTATTTTAATTAGGTCTTCAAGATGTCCATATGTATGGTTCTGGGGTCCTATATCTCATATTTTATAGCTTGAGCAGTTTCACGTAAACTGGATTCTAGTGCTATACATCCATAAACACACTCAGCTGTCGGAGTTACATACCACTATTCAATACACTCACAGCAGTGTTACACGCAGCGTCAGCTGGTCAGTCGAACGAGGGTGTCGGAAGCGCTGTCGAAGCTGTAGTCATTCTGAGACTGTTTATCTACTCCCGATAGACGCAATACGAAACAGCACAGATGGGTATACATGAGTAACACTCGCTGTGTGATTGCATACGTAAAGCCTACTTAAATGTCATTGTGACTATTTGTAGTTACCCTTGGACTACATAGAGGATATTATAGGAGTGCCCATGTCATACCATGTTTACGACACGAGTGCCTAAATGTTGGTATTTCCCGAGCGAGAGCGAGGGATATACCGATATTTAGGCACGAGTGTCGTAAACAAAGTATGATATGGGCACGAATATAATATTCTATTTATTACCGAAGTCGTCCAATTGAGGAAAATAAACCCAAATCTGATTTCGAACACCGGCTGGCTACCCGCCGTCGCCGCATATAGAACGCAACGTCACAGAAGAAACGTGACGTCATGGCCTTGTTCATGACGTCACGTTATCATGCCTAGTGCATCGTATGAAAAATATGAACCACGATATGTTCGCCCTCGTAGGTAATAAAACAGGGTTCGCGAACTAAAGTTTGCAACATAGAAAGGATACACGTACTACCGCCACTGAACTGCAGTAGTGCATGCATGGGGACATTACAGGTGACAGAACTACACAAACAAATAGAACATTATCTCGAATCATTACAACAACATTCGACCTTTAACGTACTGCACCAGCAGCCATTCACAACCACCCCATTGGACAAAGGAGACAGTCATGACGTAATCTTTGTTGTGAGACCTTGATTCTATATGCTGCTATATGGGTTATTCCAACCAAACCTGTTACAGAAAAAACTGATGACAACCACAAAGTCTCGCATCCAATATAACAGAAATACCCGGTGTCGAGTTTGCTAAACGATGTTATATACATATGTGCATAAATTAAGCACCACCCTATATTTTTACCAATTAATTTTGTCTGAAATGAAATTCTCAACTCTTTCCCAAAAATAACCTTTATAATTTCAAAAACGAAAACATCATTGAAATTAACATGTATTTTAATTAGGATAATTGCCTATATGTGAAACAGGTGTTTTTCTGTCCTAAAACAAGTTACCTTATTTTGAAAAGTGAAAGTAATAATTGATTGTTGTGTGGTCTATAGATTCGTTATTTATTGTGAATGGGTGAAAGTTTGTAAACTAAGATTTAGGAAAAGTTACAGTCAAACTAAAAAAAAGGAAAATTGTAAAATGCAGTAAAAGTTGCTTTACAAACAATTAATGTGGCCTTTTTCGGTTTTTGTCAATTAGCAATCTGAATTGTTGGGAAAAGGTCTGAATCTTTGACATTCCGGTTGTTCCTGATTATGCATAATTAAAGCTTACTTGATGTGTAAATGTCATCTTGGTATATAACAGAATTGTTATTTTTAGTCAAAACTTAATTTAATTGTGTAGTTTGAGCAGGAGAGGAATAGTTATTTTGAGTAAAAATTCAGTCCCATCACATTTTCATCAACATATTCTTTCATAAAGAATAGAATAGGTTATGGTATTTGTAAAACTGTCAGTGGATAAAGCTTCTTTAACTACAGGTTGATTAAATTGATGGCAATACTCTAACTTTTCTGAAGCATCACATCTTATTTTCAAAATAGGGTGGTGCTTAATTAATGCACAGATGTATATTTTGCCTTTAAATATTCTTTGTATTTCTTTCTTGTGTTTCGATAATATACATTTATGTTTCCCATTAATGAATTATTCAACTCGTCCTCGTTTGATACTTTTGTTCACTACAACCTGAAGACTCCGTGTAAGCACAATCCATACCTTCCACGCGTGACCTGTGTGTCAATACACCAACTGTAAACCACACATTATAATATGCCCCGCTATGTACTAAAACACTGGTGGCATAATTAACGATTTTTCCGCCTAAGCATTTTACGTTGGTATCCCACTTGAAGATCCCTCGAGCATCATGCTGTTCGAAACATCTGCTACATTGGCTAAACTGTGGATAAGGCGGTTTTGATGTATGAACTGTGAGTCGCTGTGAAAGTAGTACATTTTATGTATCTTGCATAAAAATGACATGTTATCCTTTTAATTTCTTGAGGCATTTCAAAGTTACCTGTGAATATTTCTGTCATCCTCACGCGATAAGCGTTCCCACGACTGCCTAAAGAATTACGAAACTATACTGGATCACCACACACTTCTGATTTTAATATATCTCTTTCCTAACCTTTCTGTTCATGAAATCACTGAACATTGTTACATTTTTGCATCTTTGTTTTTGTGTAAATTAAAATATTGTTAATGGCATAACATGAAGACAGTGTATATAGAAGAAGAAGAGGAGGAAGAAGAAGAAGTATAATTGATGGAAAAATGTACTATATTAGCAAATAATCTTCATAAAATAAACTTAACAGATGTGATTAAGTTCAGCAACTAACTTTAAACGGGCAAATTATTTATCTTTTATTGATTTGAAGAGCTGCATGTACCGCCATATGTGGCCTCCCATAGCGCCCAATATATTGATTGGTGCATACAATGTAATCCTTTCTTGAGGGAAATACCGTACTGAGTACTAGCATTGTTTAGAACAATAACATACATCATATTGACAGTGAAATGATCGACCACTCTCTAGTATAAACTTCCCAGCTGGACACATGTTACAAGCTTAAGCGTAATCTCAAAACACTTGCAAGGCGACGGGTCCAGAAGGTAGGTATATGTAATGTAATTTGGATTTATGTAACTTAATTATTGTAAGTAGGTTTATTATAGGTTTGTCTTTGCGATTTCATCATAAATCCTAACAACTCAAAAGTTAATGTTTAAGAAGGTGTTTGTCGATTCAGTATTAGGGTGAATGTGTCAAAAGTAAAAGTGTGCCTAATATTGTGGCTAGCTAGACATACTTGTTGATAAAATCTCAACACAAGGACACAGTGCCAAGGTAATCAAAGGTAGAACTTTCGACTGAAGGGGATTAAGATGTGTGAACAATCGTTACTTTTTCAATAACTGTCTACTTATAAATTTCAAATTTAATAACTTCCCTGTTGCAGATATATATACAGACATCATTTCATAGTGGTTGTTATATATACTTTCAAAAAGAATACAGAAATGCATCATGAGAATGTTGATTTTGTGTATTCGGGAAACTTTCAATACAAATGCAATATTCCATATTGAACAATATTAGTCAAATGTTCGTTGAATGGTGTAGAGCGCAACCATTTGCAACTTTTGTAGCTTCACGCAGTACTTGCACGAAAATGTCATGGAAATGAAACTAGAAGTGGTATGGAAATGTGACAACACTGTGCTGTGTCAATGAAACTAGAAGTGGCATGCATGTGCAAGTTGTGACAACACTGTGCTGTGTCAATGAAACTAGAAGTGGTATGCATGTGCAAGTTGTGACAACACTGTGCTGTGTCAATGAAACTAGAAGTGGCATGCATGTGCAAGTTGTGACAACACTGTGCTGTGTCAATGAAACTAGAAGTGGTATGCATGTGCAAGTTGTGACAACACTGTGCTGTGTCAATGAAACTAGAAGTGTATGCATGTGCAAGTTGTGACAACACTGTGCTGTGACAATGAAACGTCAAATGTCAGTCAACATTTTGTCGGACGTTTGTTGACTTATTTGAAGTGGGGAAATGCCGACTCTAAATGCGGCCAATCGCAATAGAAAGTCTTAATGAACACTTCCAGTCAGAGCACCCCCGTGTACTCGTTCATGACTGCAGTATACCCACCTGAATTTGAACCAAGGTCACCACACCTACACAAGATCGCTGCATGTGGATCCGTCATGAGCGTAATCCCCATTCCACTGCTACCGAGACTGTTGGATAGGAGTTGCTTTGATTGGGGTATTGGGCCAAACAATCAGGAATCGTCTACGTCAGATAGGGGTGAGTTTAGTTTTACGCCGCACTCAGCAATATTCCAGCTATATGGCGTGCGTCAGATAGGAACTCAGAAGAGAAGTTAGGTATTTGTATTAAGACGTTCACATCCAAGACAACATATCCTGCTTATCAGGAAGAATGGAGGACAATTCCTCAGGACACACCCCGTAGATTTATGCAGTCAGCAGCAGTTATGCGAACACACAGTGGTCACACCAGGAAGTGATCGGAACATCCGTCCTGGACGTACAGTACTGCTATTATGTCCACAGAACATATGCCTATCACCATGCTGAGTTTTATCCTAGTATCACCCAATCGAAATGAAATCTGTAACTGACCAGGGCAATCCAATCAACAGACGAGTTTCTTGTTTGAAGAGTGTACAATATATGTACCTTTCCATTCGTTTCCTTATATTAGTTTACTTTCGTACTTTACTTTGAACACAAGCCAGTTTGCTGCTACTGATTCAGTATACATATATTTTCGCTGCTTTTTATATACTCATTCTAAGAATGCTGCTCTTTGCAAGTCTAATATTTAATCTTAACACAAATTATTTTTATGTGTCTTTGTAGCAGTTGAATCGCAACTGAGGTTGAGTTTACATGTATATGAATCTCCGAAACTACGAATTTCAAGACTGAGGCAATAGAGCGAGTGACAAGACAAGACGTACAAAATAAAGGTAAAGTAAAATCTCCAGAGTGCTATATGTGTTCCAAATCTCCACCCTCAACCAGCAAGATAGCGCCTAGAAAAAATAGAAAATGAAAAATAAATAGATATTACCGACAGCCTAGAAAATTCATAAGACTTTGAAATCTGATTTCAATTTAACCTCATGATTTACAGATGTTTAATATTTCAAATTCATAGTGACACCATGTTAAATAGTCTGAATACGAATACTTGTATTTTAACTAATCAGTGTAGTATCGAATATTGTTTTTCATTTTGTACTAATACGCAGATTAATGAAACAATTCTAGTGACACTAAACTTATTTTTATATTTTGATATCAGTGTATGTACATTTGGAAAGGTTTCTGGTGCAAATGATGATACGCTTGGTTGGAAGCAGCAGAAGATGCATTTCATTGATCTGTCATTGTCCGAAGTCAGTTGTCCTCCTGCTGATGGGCGTGGCTGTCCTTCTGGCGACTTACATGGTAGATTGTGAGTTGTTTTCATTCAGACAAACATGTATCCTTTGAAGAACGACTTAGCTATGAATGTGTAAGTCCGTCGGGTTCAAGGTGAACAAGTGCGGGGTCATATTACTACGACCATGTGTCGTGTGTTTTATGGAGATATCGAGGTATAATTCAACCATGGCATACCCATGTAGATGTCCCTATACATTTAACGTAGTCTTACCTCCCTTCTTTCATCGATAACAGAAATGCCTTTATAATGTACCATGTATCGGGTAAATATATTGAAACATCTAAACTCAGAATGAAAGTCTAATGAACATATCTACAGGTAAAAGATAACGTAGAATAGAACATCCAAGGTAAACGAGCTATACCTTCTTTCAAAGAGTCCTCCAATATTGTGATATTGCACTTTAGATGCAAACATATTAACGTCACAATCTGTGCCAAATCCCAGCCAGTTGCTTTTCATCTACTAAGAAATTCTACATAGTGACCAAGCCTACTATCCTTTACATATAGACCCACTAGAATAGATCAGATTTGCTGATGTGTTAAACTTTCTGTTAAAGATCGTTACAGTCCCAACGTGGTGGACCACGTGGGTTTGCCACAGTTACTTGGAACTACGACTTCAAGAATTCAAACGCTGCCTTCAGCTGATCAGTTTTCGGATGAACCAGTTCACAGCATACAATATAAGGTGCGCAATTCACACACAAATATATTGAAACACTCAATAATGCCATACATGTTTACATCTGTGTTGTGGAATGTGGAATGTATGAAGAGACGTGAGTGCGCAAAGTCAAGTACGGGAATACGAGAATGTAAAATTGATGTAATCCAAAAAAAAGGTTAAAGCTTTCCAATATTCCAAAAATTGCTGCTATAAACGGTGGTCATTGTGCCATTCTAATTGATCAAACGCATAATTACGGATCACTATGTTGGATCTTCATGCATAGATGTAAACATGAAACCTAACACTCCGGGCTCCTTCAATTCTAGTTTAAAGTTTCTAGGCTCTGAAGCATGTAGACGGTTTCACTGGTCTCTGTATTTTGAAACAGTTGGGTAAACCAGTGCCAGATAATTGGCTGTTCACTGAACGAGTAATAAGTAAAACGTCTATAAATTTCAACTTGACCCAATTCCGCGAATTTGATTTTCCATTTCCAGAAATTCCTTGATTGTATTCCGGATTGTGGCTAATCTTAAGGCAGCGACTCGTTGATGCATTTGCTGGACCCCAAACTCTCTCGCTCTCTCTTTTTGAACAAACATTTATGGAGAGTATTGATGTGTTCATGATAGAAACTTGTAACACAGATACATGTTCAGAACGTCGCTGTTTACTTTAACGATTGATATTCATCTTCTCTCTTTCTCAGTCGATATCAAATGGCTGTGTTTTACCACATCTTTAATATAAGGACAAATAGAAGCACTTATCACTTTCTCATTTATCACCCAGGTTTTGTTACAGCACACTTCATATGGTCCATATGGTCATAAGGTTTCATTTATCAGTGAATACATATAACACCAGTACTTTGACCATACCTATCATTTATCAGTGAATACATATAACACCAGTACTTTGACCATACCTATCATTTATCAGTGAATACATATAACACCAGTACTTTGACCATACCTATCATTTATCAGTGAATACATATAACACCAGTACTTTGACCATACCTATCATTTATCAGTGAATACATATAACACCAGTACTTTGACCATACCTATCATTTATCAGTGAATACATATAACACCAGTACTTTGACCATACCTATCATTTATCAGTGAATACATATAACACCAGTACTTTGACCATACCTATCATTTATCAGTGAATACATATAACACCAGTACTTTGACCATACCTATCATTTATCAGTGAATACATATAACACCAGTACTTTGACCATACCTATCATTTATCAGTGAATACATATAACACCAGTACTTTGACCATACCTATCATTTATCAGTGAATACATATAACACCAGTACTTTGACCATACCTATCATTTATCAGTGAATACATATAACACCAGTACTTTGACCATACCTATCATTTATCAGTGAATACATATAACACCAGTACTTTGACCATACCTATCATTTATCTTTGACCATACCTATCATTTTATCAGTGAATACATATAACACCAGTACTTTGACCATACCTATCATTTATCAGTGAATACATATAACACCAGTACTTTGACCATACCTATCATTTATCAGTGAATACATATAACACCAGTACTTTGACCATACCTATCATTTATCAGTGAATACATATAACACCAGTACTTTGACCATACCTATCATTTATCAGTGAATACATATAACACCAGTATAACACCAGACCATACCTATCATTTATCAGTGAATACATAACAACACCAGTACTTTGACCATACCTATCATTTATCAGTGAATACATATAACACCAATACTTTGACCATACCTATCATTTATCAGTGAATACATATATAACACCAGTACTTTGACCATACCTATCATTTATCAGTGAATACATATAACACCAGTACTTTGACCATACCTATCATTTATCAGTGAATACATATAACACCAGTACTTTGACCATACCTATCATTTATCAGTGAATACATATAACACCAGTACTTTGACCATACCTATCATTTATCAGTGAATACATATAACACCCAGTACTTTGACCATACCTATACCTGAATACATCATACTTTATCAGTGAATACATATAACACCAGTACTTTGACCATACCTATCATTTATCAGTGAATACATATAACACCAGTACTTTGACCATACCTATCATTTATCAGTGAATACATATAACACCAGTACTTTGACCATACCTATCATTTATCAGTGAATACATATTTGACACCCATCATTTATCACCATACCTATCATTTCATCAGTGAATACATATAACACCAGTACTTTGACCATACCTATCATTTATCAGTGAATACTTTGACCATACCTATCATTTATCATTTATCAGTGAATACATATAACACCAGTACTTTGACCATACCTATCATTTATCAGTGAATACATATAACACCAGTACTTTGACCATACCTATCATTTATCAGTGAATACATATAACACCAGTACTTTGACCATACCTATCATTTATCAGTGAATACATATAACACCAGTACTTTGACCATACCTATCATTTATCAGTGAATACATATAACACCAGTACTTTGACCATACCTATCATTTATCAGTGAATACATATAACACCAGTACTTTGACCATACCTATCATTTATCAGTGAATACATATAACACCAGTACTTTGACCATACCTATCATTTATCAGTGAATACATATAACACCAGTACTTTGACCATACCTATCATTTACCTATCAGTGAATACATATAACACCAGTACTTTGACCATACCTATCATTTATCAGTGAATACATATAACACCAGTACTTTGACCATACCTATCATTTATCAGTGAATACATATAACACCAGTACTTTGACCATACCTATCATTTATCAGTGAATACATATAACACCAGTACTTTGACCATACCTATCATTTATCAGTGAATACATATAACACCAGTACTTTGACCATTTACCTATAACACCAGTGCTTTGACATTTCATTTATCAGTGAATACATATAACACCAGTACTTTGACTTATCATTTATTACCAGTACTTTGACCATACCTATCATTTATCAGTGAAAGTATATAGCACTAGTACTTTGACTATACCTACTATCATATTGGTATGTTCCAGGCGGACTTAGGTAAATTGTACCTGAGAAGGCGAAAACACATTGAATATGTATGTAATGCTGCAGAACTGAGAAACCAAGCGAGAGAGAAATCAGCGGATCAGCTTTTGCACTTCAAACCACTGAACATACTCTACTGTCCCCTGGAGAATCACGATACGGTTACATGGAAGAAGACGTTTGAAATCTGGATGCGAAGTCAGTCCAGTACGAGGTCCAGCTATAACCTGGACTGGATGCATTTTAAAAGCTCCAAGGAAAAGACAGTGACGGGAGAAGGAAAACAAACAGAAACATTTATGGACATGTTCAACTCATCCCTGAAAGTAATATACAGTCGTGATCCTTACTGGCAGTTGTTTGAATATTATGTGAACAATTTTGTTGTGCCAAGTAACGAATCATTACAACTTGGCAAACAGATTACATTGAAACACAAAGAATCTCTGACAAAAGACGAACTGATGTGTGGCCAAAATGTTTCTTTTGTAGAATTCACACAGTTCGTAATTTCGTCGAAGCGAAATACTTCTTTTGCTGGAACAGTAAACCATTGTGATGTTTGTGGAATAGATTTTGACGTTATTGGAAAAGAGGATACCTTCGAACAAGATACTCTGTATGTGTACAACAAGTTAAAGTCTCCTGACATGGCTTCCGACTTCGAGGACTTCCAGCTGGAATACGACTTCAGCATTATTGAAGGTTACGTTGAAACAGCCTTCACTCGGAAGAATAACATCACCTGTATCAGCACCTACTCGATGTACTTGAGACTGTGGCGCCAGCTACAGATCTGGGGCTACATCAGTAACAATATAACATTCCCATACACCAAGGCAGAAAGTCTTTCATTGGAGTACTCCCAGTTACTGGACGCCGCTTTGACGGCATATCAAAAATCCGTTCCCATGTCAAGGTCAAATAGATTTGATGCCATTGCACAGGCGTACCACGTCTTAAGTTTGTCCGAGTTAAATGTTCTAAGGGCACTTTATGCGGATGACTTCTATCTGTTCGACTACAATGATCGGCCAGGGCTCGTCTATTTCAAGCAAGCGCCCCAGTCAGGGTTTTCTTACTTTGATGTAATTGTAAAACAGGAGTAGCTATGTCATCAGTTTTTCTCTGAAGACAAATTGTTTACCTCAAGACCGTGTTGTTTTTGTTGGTACACAATGTCAGTGCGCTGTTTAAGCGCCCGTACTTGTACCACACACGTACGTACACACATAGACGTACGTACACGCACGCACACGCACGCACGCACGCACGCACACTCACATGAACAAATGGCTTCACGCACCTCTGGTCTTGGTCTTGGTATATAGTAAGATGTGTGAGATAATGGAGACATAACCTTGCTCTTTATATAGTCTTTAAACATAGTCTTTAAACATTCCAGATTACATTTTATTCCTAAGTCTTCTAAAATATCAAAATATCGAAATTTCCATACCCTGCTCACATTAGAAAACAATACAGTGTTGACAACTGATTATTGTTGAGAAATAGTGTAATATACATGTATATATTGTAACATTTCTTGACAATAAAACTGACTGCCACATAACAACAGACATCATTTGTAACATACCTGGGAACTCCGCCAACAATGAACTTTCCATGCACATTTAGTGCTGAACATTCATGGACAATCGTACAAAACTTAATTTGATTAGTACTGTCAATGATAAACGCTTATGAACAATCATTGAACAATTCAACAATGGAAATATACAACGTTAAAACAATTAACTATTAATTCAATGATGAACAGACATGGACAACCAACAGTGAACCTGTTAAGCACATTCAGTGATAAACATGCTTGGTAAATCATTCAAAAAGGAACATGTTATATCCATGTAATGTTGGACAACAACTTACAACCCTACAATGAACTTGCTATACACATTCAATGATGAACACACATGGACAACCATTCAACAGTGAACTTGTAATGCACATGTGGTGATAGACATGCATGGGAATTCATTCAACAATGAAAATGTCATGCACAGGCAATATGCAACATACATGGCTAAGAAATCAGATTAAGGTACTGCATATATATTCACAGTTGCTCATATATACGCGAGGATTCGTTCCGAGTTAAGTGGTTTTCTAAAGGAAGGTTATGACATATGAGAAAATATTTCAGAAAATGCCTCTGGACAGTTTTGCCAAGGGTATCACGGCCCATGGACTGGATCTCCACGGGGGAGTAAATGTCTTATACACATACCTTAACTATATATATTGAATATTGACGGTGGTCACGCAATCAGGTTTGACGTTTGAAAGTGATAGCACGCCCAGATTTTATCTCCATTTCATCTTCGATAAAGAGTTGTAGAATGACATCGATATGTCTTAGGGACAAACTTATCACAGGTTGTGTCAGCAGATGATCCCCAAGTCAGTAAGTGACTACAGCAAGAGGAATACCTAATCAGCTTATGAACCATAAGGCAAGGGCAAGTCCACAAATAAGGACACGTGGCACAACATGTAGACCTGATGTTAACCGTTATTCGTTCAACCGTTCTATCACGCTTTAACCCTTTAAACTGGCATAATCCACAGTAAAGGTTATTCTAAACACGGCTTTAAAATTACTAATGTAGTTTGAAGGTTTCCTTTTCATTAAGGTATACAGTTTATTACTGTTCACAATATCGCCCCGTTATGTATCACCCAATGAACTCAATGTCCTGAGTCCTTAGTCTTGTCGCGTTGAGAGTTAAATAAGCATAATCTAGAATCTGTTCATGCTAAACACTAAGGTAGGATATTAGAAAACATACTTCAGGTTGTAGAGGTGAGTACATTATGAATTCATCGCGTACGAGTATAAAAGTCAATGTATTCCTACATACGACGAAAAACACATAGATAAAAATCTGGACAAGTTCACTCACCAATGCTTCACCTTAACAATATGACATGCATATCCTTAGTGTGCATTTCAATGACTATATATGTATGACTGAATTTCAGGAATCATGGCGCTCATACAAAGGTGTCTGCTGAAACTTTATGTACTTCTTGGAATTGTATGTGTTGGTCTGGTGCTACATGCATTTATGAATAATTATCTTGAAACAAAGCCTGCCTCGACATTGGGTGAGTACTGCGTGTCTTAATGTCATGTTTAGTGTTTACAGTTTCGGTTGTAAAGACATTGTAAAATAATGATTGTAGTTTTGTTTCTTGTACAGAGGCATGTAGTTGTCTGGCATGTGTATACACTAAGACATGTTGGCAGGGTCACAATGGAGTGTACCACTGGAAGACAGAATATCCATACAATCATCACGATAGATAATCTTGATAGGGTTCAACACCTTCACGAACAATACAGTTGTGACTTATTGAATATTAGTGGGTATATCGTGATTATAGCCAAGGATATTTCGTCCATTTTAGTGGAAAAGGATTCCCGGAATAACCAATTTTGTGTGTTATGAACTAATATAAAGATCGTTGTATTCCCTGTGTACTTCAGTATAACTACATGGCCGTATGTGTGATACCTCCGCGTATTTGTCAAATAAATCTCCTCTCCAAACTATAGTGCTGTGGTACTGTTAACAGTACCCCCATGTAATGACAATATATACTCGTGGAAACGAATACGGGAACACATGAAAGTACTACTGTTCCTTTATTCTTTTCCAGGTTTCTTCACAAGGTATGTATTGCACTGTGAGTGAAATTCTGGAAATACATATAGGAACACCTGTACTAACATGAATTCTCTTATTCGTTTCTATGAGTATATCACCTAAAGTGTGTGCCACATATCTTCATTGTACATCTCTTTGATACCCGTATGAGTGTGTGACTGAATTGAGGTCACTGCCGCTTTGAACATGGTATTTGTTGATTTTGACAAAATACTTTAGTCAGGTGAATCTGTTCTAGCAACCCGTCATCACTTCCAGGCAAAGGCAATGACCCAGAGAACAGCACAGCCAGAGACAATGTTCAATGCACTGCTGAGTACAACGGAAGAACCCTTACTTGTATGTCCCGTGTTGAAGGTTCTCCAAATTCCTGAATTTCAGAAAAAATGTTGATCAGTAAACATAAATAATACAATACAAGTAAGAGTAATTGTTGATTTTATGAAGGCAATATTGAGCTCTCGGACACAAAATTGTAACTTACAACCAATCAAATACAAGAGTAAAATCGTCCCAAAATACATAACTGTTCCTTGACATGGTCTTCCTATCTTCTGAAGTCATCCCTTACAACACTTGTCACCTGAGAATGAACAGATTCTCAAGCAAACTTTTCTCTACCACATGCCATGTCGCTATTGCAAGAACATGCAATGGCATCAGAAACATGTTGTCCTATGTGTCATTTTATCTAAACAATATTTATCTTCAGAATGACGCTGACCTGAACTACACAAAACGTCGCGACCACATCAGATATGTATGCGACAATATTGAGAAAAAAACTACGAAGAAACCGGTTGACACAACGGCCGTTTTAGCATCCCAACTCTGGCATATCCCTTCTCTGGATATCATCTACTGTCCTCTGAATGAGGATGATGTGCCATCATGGACCCATAACCTTGACATATGGCTGCAGGATGAAAATTACCGTCGCTCACGTTCTAATACCAATTCCAAAATGATAGAGGGTGTTCACGGAAAATATCTCTGGCATACAGAAATGGAACTTCAGAACGCCCTGAAGACATCCTTAAAGGTTTTCTTTTCAGAAAATCCTTACTGGCAGCTATTCAGGTTTTACGTGAATAACTTCCTCAGTCCTAGTAAACAGTACCTCGAAATTGGTAAAGAAATTATTTCAAAGTTTAAAGAATCCCCTTCCTTAAAGAACAAACAATGTGGACATAACGTTACTTTTCAAGAGTTCGCTCGCTTCGTCAAATCAACACCATACAACAGGAAGTGGGCAGGCATAATTCCAAAGTGTGATCTGTGTTCTGTCCGCTATGACATTGTAGGGAAAGAAGAATCCTTTCTACAAGATATGGCTAATTTGTATAGCATGATCAGACCTGATAGGCCAGTACCACATTTAAGTGACATTCAATCTCGCTACGACCGATATGAAATTGAAAGCATTGTAAGGAGGGCATTTGCGAGGAAGAATGAGATTGTCTGTTTAAGTGATCATTCTATTTTAAGAAGAATGTGGAGACAGCTGCAAATATGGGGATATATTTCAATAGGAATGAAATATCCATACAGTGCAAGACAGAGCAAGAAGATTGAATATCCGGTAATGCTGAATAAGGTGTTAAGAGCCTATGACGAATCAAGGAACATTACATCATATAACAAAATAGATGCATTCACATTAGCGTTTCACCAACTGACATTCAATGACGTGGACCAAGTCAGGAGGATTTACAGGAATGATTTCATCTACATGGCTGAAAATGATCATCCCGCGAGAGTATTTTTCAAGCAGGGCCCCAAACCAGAATTTGAATATTTTGATGTTATTTCCTCGTACTGACCTAACCATTAAGGGTATTTGAGAGATGCATCGAATTAATTGCTCTAAAATCTTATCTATCATTACATTTGAGACTCCAACCCTCTTGTCAGTGTGTTATAAACCATGCGTTTGTCGAGGATCGCGTTAGGGATAATGTGTACTTTTCTTTGAAACATCTCTCACGAATTCGACATTATGCTCAATAAACTTTCGTAATATCCCGTATAGATTATAGGTTATGTATATGTATATATATTTGTTTGTTAGCAAATGTATATTATCAATAAACCCTAATGTGTTTGCATATTTGAAACAAAGAATTTTTAATAGATATAAAAACATTAAAAATACACATGCAATGGACAGAGTGTAGTAAAGTAAGAGTTAAGCATAAATCCAACGTGTGACAGTACGTATTTTATACAGAAATCCGACTGAATAAGTTAATGTCTCAATTCAGCATTTAGGGTAAGGTCAGTCTTGCACTGTAGGCAATGTTTAACATTAACAAGATACAATGGTCTAATGTCGCAAGATGAATTCAGGGTGCCACCTTTACGTGGTTGTTACCGACTATTTTCGTTTGCGATGATTTGTTACACGAGTTTATAAATATTTGGATATTATGGTTTGAGTACAACAACTGAGGTTGATCGCACTGACATATTCTGTGATCAATAACTTCGGCTACCATGAAGGAGTTAGTGTTGTTATGTCATTGTAGAGTGGACAGAAACATATCATGAGTTACACCTTGTGGCCGCGAAATGTATTTTTGTTTTCAATCCGTTTTGATATTCTAAAGTACATGCAAATGCGTTCGGCTTTGTTGCTTTAATACAAGATTCGGACAAGACAATATAGTTATCAAATTATTATTTCTTGATCTCCTCTCAGTTTCATCTCGCAAATGTCTCCGTATGTGCCGAAACAAGTAGACATGTTTGGTACATATTACGTATCTATTAATATGGGTTTAAAATATCAACACGTTGTGCTAACATTTCGCATACGATAGAAGTAAACGAAACGGGCATAAAATATTTGCAAAATATCAGTCAAATGACTTCAACTTAACAACAGTCAAAACTATCGCAGGTCAAGTCTCTGCGTCAATATTTTTAACTTTTGAGATTCAGCATGCTCTTTTTAAGGAGCGTCATATGCTGTTTGTTTTTTTATCTGGCTTCGGGTTACAACATTCAATGGCAAATGCAAAAAATCCAAACCATTATGCCTCATGGAATTCCTCATCATCTGTATCATCAGTACTTTGTCGTGATTCCTAATCAAATGCTTATATGAACAAGTCAGAAAAGTACTGTAAACTATTAGTTCAGCCCAAATTGCTTGAGTGTAGGAAAAAGGTTTAGTAGCCTTTTTTATTTGAAACAAAGCTTAATAAAAACGTTTCACAGTTCAAGAGGCAGAGAGTTTCGGGTTTCATACCAACGGTTGGAATGTCTGAACATCAGATAGAACTTGGTTGTCTGTTCATCGTACCGGGTTAATCTGGATTTGGGGACAAAAGTGCAGAATCCCTACAGAATATGAAGCATGCTGTTCAAGTTTAGTTCTCAATTGTATCATCACACCTGTCATTATAACGCACAAGAAATGACGAACTTGCGGCTAAGGGACAGCTTTATATATAATGTTTTCCATGGACATAATAATGAAATATTAAGACTTGAAATGAAATTATATTGATCGTGTTTCGTATCAAACTGCATTGCGTTTTGGACGTTATAACTATACATTATTTCAAAATATAATAAAATACTAGTACCTACCGAAAGTCAACGGAAAAGAGGCATTTAAATCGAGCTTCCCCTGTGATGGGTGGCGGTTTCAAACTGAGGTAGTTACTTTAGAATCAAAGGGAGACAACGAAGACACTGTTAATCGACCTGAAGTGTGTAATGGTAGAATACACAACGACACGACACCGTCATTTCTTAACGGAGACAACAAAGCAACAGTATTATAGTATATCCTCTTCTGGAAGTTCAATACAATATACATGGTTGTGAAATAGACCACGTCTTGGCAAGTTATAGAGCATTGTTATTTAAACCTTTTCATTGACCAGTCAGAGTGGAGTAGTTACCAAATTCAATGGGGTTGCAGATACGTATCTTCCATGACATCCCACTGCCTGGAGATCCTACATCGTGGGGTATTGCTAAGAGCCTAAACACAATGATAAGTGTATAGTGAAAATATCCTTTTAAATCAGAATCAGTCATAGAAATTCAATATTTCATACTAAAGTGATGTGAAGGAGAGTTTTGGCATGTTCCATCACTTCTGGTGATCAGGGGCGGTGGGGTAGCCTAGGGGTTGAAGCGTTCGCTCGTCATGCCGAACGCTCGGGTTCCATTCCCCACAATATGCGAAGCCCATTTCTGGTGTCCCCAGCCGCGATATTGCTGTAATATTGCTAAACGCGGCGTAAAACCATACTCCCTCACTGGCTCACTCTCTCACTCTGGTGATCAAGTGTAAAGTCAGACTGAAGGTTTCTTTTGTATGTCTCTGAAGGTTTTTTAACAAACAGCTGCAAACCCGTAGCTTTGAAGCTCTGAGACCAGTGTGTCGTTAACAAACGGATGTCTGATTCCAAACGCATACTTCTTTAGAGAACCTTTGAAAGGATGAAGTGGTTGCTTTCGTGCCCCTGGATGGTATGGAATGAAAGTCAAACTAATAACACACTTAAAGACATCCTTCCCTCCTCTACCCATCTCGAGCATCACTTGCATCCTTCACACGTCTATTGGAGTGAGAGGCTGATGATGGTGTCACGGCTTTATGATAATGCAATGTTTATTCCACAACGAGAGACACTAATAGCTGCATTATCGGACCAGCTTGTTATGACTAGTTGTTGTGTCACTATTAACGAATTAAGAAAGAATTTCATTTTTTTTTTGGCCCAGCATACTTATCGTTAACAAAAGTATATATGAAGAAATATTATTATGTACATCCTAACACTCATAGGTTTTTATCGTTTATGAATAATTCCAGTAAAACACATTTAGAAAGTTTGTCCATATATATCCACAAGCTTATATTCTCAGAAAGAATGTACTACTACCCACACATGAATAATTGTATTGTTCTACAGGTCTGTGGTCTTTCAGTATGAAGTAAAGATTGATTGATAAGCATTAAAACACACCCTCACTGACTATTGGTACAGAACAATATTATAAAATGTAATTATCACCATTGTGATTGCACATGTTTGAAGATCAATGAAAATCCTGTTTTAGAATTCGTCCTCAGCAAGTAAGAGGCCACTATCGAGAACGGCTCCCTGACTTGTCTGATGCATATCCAGGTATCCGATAGACCGATGCTCACGATGTCAGTCTGCTTCCTAGTTTGAATTGGATTCGATTATTTACGAATCGCCGCCATTTGGCTTAGAATTCGTTAAATAAATAACGTTTGAATGAGTGCTTGCTCTTTTAACAATATTCTAGCAACATCACGACGGGGGACGCCAGAAATGGGCGTCACACATTGTACCCTGTGGGGAATCGAACCCGGGTCTTCATCGTGACGAGCGAACGTTTCAACCAATTGGCTGCCCCACCTCCCCTGATAAAACGGTTGAACCACTGTTGACAGACTGTCAGATACCTACACGTACACGACCTGCCGGGACGACAGATTATACAACCTTGATAACACGAGCAGCCAGAAACAAGTACAGTCACTACAACAGCATGACGTATTTAAACTGGACTGATAGGATCTAACCTGTCCAATATATCAGCGCCATATATCTGTGTATACCGTGTCTGGACGTTGTGTCATCAAGACGCAGTTATGTCCGATATCAAGGTAATATTACATTTGTCTATGATTGCTGTAACTATCCATGACATGAAACCGGTTTATGAAGCTAAAAACAACCATCGTTGATTTTAATAACCCATACCTCTGAACGGCTACGTATGAACAGAGGTATTCGCTTGTCATGGTTTGTTGTCTATTAAGATGAGTTGGGGTGAGCTTAGATGGAATCTGGTTTAAGGTCGTTCAAGATTTTTCTTTTATAGTTATATGTATCCTTACATATGGATGCATATATGCATATGGGTGTATTGATGTATGTTTTTATTAGACCAGATTAATGTTGGTTTCACAGCGCTAGCCCGCGGAGATACTATGTTGCAGTTTAGCATGCCATTGGGTTCACACATTATGCAAACCCACAGCCGTCCTGTCGTCGTACACATTGTAGGATAATAACAAAACAACAACGAGCGGACGCTTTAACGACTAGGTTACCCAACCGCCCCACACGCCGAATGAAATACCATTCAAACAGACTTGGACACAACTCCATTCAAACTCATGTTCATCAAGTATGTGTGTACTCTAGCATGCACCGATGCATGTTAATCAGGGTGTTAATATTGTGATTTCAATGTTACATTCATTGATTAGGAATGTTTACATGTTTAGTTTAATGGATATCAAAATAAACGAAATCAGAAGCTACACTTCGTATTTTGCCTTCGGTGTTTGTAAAGTGATTCCTGACACCCAGGCTACGCGACAATGTGATAAGGTGGGGACGTAGTTAGAACACTAGGCGTACAGTTTGGCTGACTTGAGAGGGAGAGTCATGGATCTTAAAAACTGTATATCTGGAACAAGTACAAAGTCATCATCATTTCAAGATATGTTTAGGTAAAACCCATGGGTGGGTGAGTGGGTAAGATGAGTGAGTGTTGTTACGCCGTTAGCAATATCATGTCAGTGAGTGAGTATTGTTTTACGCCGCTTTTAGCAATAGCCACTAGGCTACCCCACCGCTCCACTGCAGGGAACGCCAGAAATACACTTCAGGTATTGTACCTATGTTGTAGTCTTAGTCAGGACCTTGATACCTATGAGAACTGGCACTTGAACGTTCCGACAACACTTGAGGACTCTATTTCCATTATAGGAAGCTCCCGACAGGGCCACTTGGGGATCGCAAGTGGAGTTCATACTAACATGCGTAGGATGCGCTGTTGGACTTGGCAATGTGTGGAGGTTTCCGTATCTAGCATATAAGGATGGAGGAGGTATTGTATTGATGTTAATACGTCACTGATTGTGCTTTGTGCTCAGACTTACAGATTAACCATTCTTGTATGACGGTTTTGCTTTACATGAAGTATATGTCCTAGGACGTCTTTATGGAGCTCAAGATTTGTATGTTCTGACAATTTCAAATTTTGAAAAACTTTTTTCTAAAACCCCACAAGCCCTCATCTACTCCCATTATAATATATAATGTGTTTTATAGATGTGTGCTGATACCGTATGCAACTGTAATTCATTTTTGTTGTGTGAATCTTGTCGTTACATATGTGTATGAAAATGAGTGTAAAGGTTCATGGAAGCAATGTAGTGATAAAAGAAAACTTTGTACTTATAATTATGCTGAAATTACATGGTGGATGATGGATTTTAAATTGAGACAGACTGCCTTATTGTTGAGGACGAATATAATTAGTTCTACCTACAATTAAGAAGTAAATGTATTCCACAAAAATACCATCTTCCTGACATTACGTATGTTTATTATGTTATTCATCGAATACTGTATTCATTACTCAAAAGGTAGCTGTCTATACTTACAAAACAATGAGATTACACCCTTTCTATGTAAGATATATATCGTGAATGTTCTCTTTACAATGCATTAAACATCATGTGTTGGGCAATTTCCGGGTGTTATTGAGTATTTGAAGCACGGGAATTCATTAGCTAACGCCGTCGTTTCCAAATTAATTCCCGTGCTTCAAATACTCAATAACACCCCGAAATTGGCCAACATATGATGTTTATCGACATTGTAAACACAGAAGTAAATCAAAAGGTCCACACGCATTTTTCTGTCTGCACTCATTGGCATCGAGTACGGGTACAGCAGTGAAATGTCAACGGCCAGCCGATTTAGGGAATCGAATACCATTCGATCATGTTTTTCAACCAATCAGATTATAGAACACAGTGACTTTTGGTTTACAATTCTGCATAGTTTTGTAGATTGTTGCTGCAGCCTACACTACGGAAAGAATAACAGACTGGGCCTGATCTGTGCACATTATACATTATATACATGCTTTACTAAATGTATATGGACATTTTCAGGTGCTTTTCTACTGCCGTACTTCTTGAGCCTGTTTCTGCTGGGAATTCCGCTGTTTGCACTTGATATCAACCTCGGACAGTTCGCCAGTGTCGGACCACTCAAAATATGGCGCTTGAGTCCTATTTTCAGAGGTTGGTCTGATTTTTGCACGGATGATGCCACAAATGTTTTATCCAAAAGGCGTAATTTGTGTGCAGTAGCAGCGACAGCAGTAGTAGTGGTGGTGGTAGTAGTAGTAGTAGTAGTAGTAGTAGCAGCAGCAGCAGCAGCATCAGTAGTAGTAGCAGCAGCATCAGTAGTAGTAGTAGTAGTAGCAGCATCAGTAGTAGTAGCAGTAGTAGTATTAGTAGTAGCAGCAGCAGTAGTAGGAGCAGTAGTAGTAGTAGCAGCATCAGTAGTAGTAGCAGTAGTAGTAGTATTAGTAGTAGCAGCAGTAGTAGTAGCAGCAGCAATAGTAGTAGCAGCAGTAATAGTAGCAGTAGTAGTAGTATCAGCAGTAGTAGTTATAGTAGAAGTAGTAGTAGCAGTAGCAGTAGTAGTAGTAGTAGTAGTAGTAGCAGTAGTAGTAGTAGTAGTAGTAGTAGTAGTAGTAGTAGCAGTAGTAGTTATAGTAGTAGTAGTAGTAGCAGCAGTAGTATTAGTAGTTGTTGTAGCAGCGGTAGTAGTAGCAGCAGTAGTAGTAGTAGTAGTAGTAGTGATAATAGTAGTAGTAGTAGTAGTAGTAGTAGTAGTAGTAGTAGTAGTAGTAGTAGTAGTAGTAGTGATAGTAGTAGTAGTAGTAGTAGTAGAAGTAGTAGTAGCGGTAGTTTAAGGAAAGGTCTTTGATAACTTACATCTTTTCCTTTCATGTATGACATTCAAGTAAATTTTAGTTAATTAAATATAAGCAGTCGGCAATTTACATAACAATGGACTGGACACCGCATCGGGTATTGAAATACAGATTTTGTTTTATCTTTCACTTGAAGATCAGGTCAGTTTACTTCAGTGCCACATCTTACTGTGTTACATCCCTTAGACGTGTCCGTATCCGATTATCATCAGCTCGAAGGCAGATCCTGGTTATGTACCTTGCTTAGTTAACACCACACCCGTGCTTCAGGAAAAGTATCACGTATCTACGACAAGCGTTACTTATTGCCCTGTCCATAAAACCATTTCTTCCATTAACAGGTCTTGGTATTGCCATGGTAACTGTGACATCATTCATCATGATCTACTACAGTGTTGTCATCGCGCAGTTCATCTACTTCCTGTGTGCGTCGATGGCGTCAGAGCTCCCGTGGAGCACATGTCTTCATGAGTGGAATACCTGTTCCTGTCGCATCGATGCCAACGATACGTCGTACTTGAACAACACCAACATCAACTGCAGTGAGTATGCATGTAGTGAAACCGATACTAGACAATTAGGGCAACTGCTAGTACGTTAACGTTTTCAAAAGCAGGGGTATCGAAAGCATTAACCCAGTAAACGGTTAAGTGTGCCCTTTCCCATCTCCAATGGAGGTAGACGTATTGGGTATTGTCACCATCAGAATATACTTTCATGTTTGTGAAATGCCTGTATTTATACTTCAGGTGATCAGGGTTTTGTTTTCCCAAATGCAACTCGTTCACCCAGTGAAGAGTATTACAAGTGAGTGATGGCTAAAAACCTTGGCATTTCTATCAAACGTTTTCTAGCAAAGTTCTAACACCTACATGATTTGTTGTCCTTAATACTGCAAATATAAAGCGAATCTTACTTTTTATTAAGGATACTTCGACCAAGCCTACTAATTCCAGAAAACAGCTAGATTTAGATTTACTTCAGACCCATATTTAATCCGAAATTCTGCTGAAGTCTGCAACGTTATCCCAAGTCCCAGGGTGTCTGCATGATGTATACAAACGTCATCACTTGTACCCATGTTCGCAGTTTCCATGTTCTGGAGGTGTCGGACGGTATCGGCTCCGTGGGAAAGATGAAGTGGGAGTTAACTCTGTGTAACCTCCTGTCCTGGGCTGTCTGCTGCATCCTCATCATCAAGGGAATCAAGTCACTGGGGAAGGTAACATAGCGTCAACATTAATGTCTGTACAGGAGGAACCCCTTGTCCTTGGCTGTCTGCTGCGTCTTCATCATCATCATCATCATCATCATCATCATCCTCATCATCAAGGGAATCAAGTCACTGGGGAAGGTAACATAGCGTCAACATTAATGTCAGTACAGGAGGTACAAATCACGTCAAAGTAAAATTTATACCTCGTGATATTTTACACTGGAAACTGAAGTTGTTTAAACATCAGTGTAGGGTAAACTCAGAAGACAGTCACATAATTGTCACAAGAACTGACAAAGTTTTCTTGTCAGTACATCACTTGAGCTCCGCACACAGACATAAGCCTTAAGAGGAATGCACGACATTAATCAAAACACCATTGGTTCAGTGAGTGAGTTTGATTAAGTCAATCCGTCAGTATTTTAACCATACTGTGACTTGATCAAGTTATGTAGTAATACGAGAAATTAGGCTAGGTATCGCCAGCAGCGTTGGTAATGTCACCCTACTAAGGACCATGCTATGTTTCGCCACACGATCAGGGGGACAATAATTTTACAATGTATCAACCCCAATCAATCGTACAGCCACTCATAATCATATTCTACCATTACATTTATACATTAACATCATTCATATATTGTATATTATATAACATGAATAATAGATTTATTTCTAAAATATTAATTAACACTACAAAGGTTCTTCGACTATTTCCCACGGAAGTGACTACTGGGTATGAATTATGAAGATGGCCCGCTGTTCTATAAAAATCTATGCAACATGTACATTGTTTCACTACAGGTCATCTACGTCTTCACTGTCCTGCCCTACATTCTACTGACTGTAATGCTTGTTCGGGGCCTGACTTTGGATGGGTACCTGGAGGGCGTCAAGTACTACATCACCCCACAACCAGAAAAACTGTCATCTGCATCTGTAAGTATTATGACGCAGGCCAATGACAGTTTCTTGAAGAACTTGGAATAAGTTAGTAATTAACATGCATAGTGGGTTATACTATTTTAAATAGTTATCTTATATGACACATAAATGAGCCAGTCAATGTACCCCGCTTACAAGCAAGTAACATTTTCTATGTCACCCGCTGGAAATGACGAACTGTGCAATTCGTTTGGTACTTCTTGTTAGTAGTGGTTGGACTATAATTCCGGTACTCCTTATTATGATCCAAAACCCGTGCTTCAAACAGTTTAAAATTAACATTGAGGTGTTAGGTTAGTAAGATAAATACGTTGTTCACTGGTCCCTCGGGGCCCATGGGTTGATGTACCCTCTATGTTTGGTTATGTTCCCTTTCCGCTTCGGGCCCAGGGAACATAAACAAACATGGAGGGTACATCAACCCATGTCCCCCTCGTGACCAGTGGAAAATTTATATTGTAATATTCGGTGAGAAGACAACGATGGCTACTGGCATTTGCCACATTGATGAAACCCGCGGCACAGTGCTAAATAGAGGGATCAGACCTAGCTTTTTGTAGTGTATGATGTGGTCAAGGGACTTTAATATCTGAATTACAGCAGGTCCTTCCGATACCGACTCAACCATATCTTGCACTGAAACATAAACTGTAAATGATTGTTGACAGATATCCTACTGGTAAAGCCCCACCCACCACATCCTCCCCATCGTAACTTTCCCTCAATCAAACCATTCTAATGTTTGTTTAACTTATTTGTCCCCTCAATCAAACCATTCTAATGTTTGTTTAACTTATTTGTCCCCTCAATCAAACCATTCTAATGTTTGTTTAACTTATTTGAGTCACTGTTGTTTCATGCAGCAGTCAGCAATGCCCCCGCTATATCGCGGTCTGGCCTTTGTTAGAGTAAGTGAGTATGGTTTTACGCCGCTTTTAGCAATATTCCAGCAATAGCACGGCGGGGGACACCAGAAATGGGCTTTATAGATTGTATCCATGTGGGGAATCGAAGACTAGTCTTCAGCGTGACGAGCGGATGTTGTAATCATTAGGCTACCCCACCGCCCCTGCCTAAGTTAGAAACGCCCGATGCCGGCGGGAAACACATCCTGACTATCCTGTTTAGAAAAAAACCTGGGACCTATTGTAACCTGGGATGTCCATTCCTGTTTACGCTGTTGGAGTTTCATACACAACTTGGCATGCACAACAATCAAGTATAAAGATCAATTGAATATTATAAGTTGTATGCTTCTCTCGAGGGTAATACTGCTACAAAGAGGCGTACATCAGACAGTATTACCCGAGGGGGAAGTTTAGAACGTATTTATCCTACCGCCATGTTAAATATACACAAGATCTTTTTATTTTATTTTGAGGATCGATAAGCTCGTTACCAACTATATAACACGTAAACAAAATGGCGTCTGCCTCTCGGCACGATTTTTAATATCAGTGAAACATATTCTGACAAGCTTAAAACTGCTATAAAAACGGTTAATTATGTTTAAGTTGATGCAAACGATGCAATGTATAGAATAGTTTAAATAAAACAGTGAAAGTCGGTAAATAAATGTGTACACAAGTGAACTAAAAAAACCAGCTAATCGAACGGTTTTCGAACTCCGTGCACTCCATGCGTCATATTATGACGTCATACGATTGTTAGCGATTCAGCTTCTCGGTGGAGAGTTTTTCGGTGACCCTGGCAGCGGGTAATGTTTTTTCAAGGGGTGACACGGAAACTTGCTAAAGCGTCATTGGCCAATGAAATAAAGTATTTTACATGAAGGTAATATAAACATAGAGATTTTTTCTGGGTTTCATCTTCTTTTTATTGTTTGGTACAACGTTTCAGGGCTTGTTCTGTCCCCATCATCAGGTAGAACTAAAGAGCAGTGTTCTGGCCCCATCATCCGGTAGAACTGTTCTTTAGTTCTACCTGATGATGGGGCCAGAACAAGCCCTGTAACGTTGTACCAAACAATAAAAAGAAGATGAAACCCAGAAAAAGTCTCTTTGTTCTGTTGTCTGATTGCATCTTCTAAAATGCCAATCAAATATCTAAGGTAAGATAAAGCCTTGTACAAAACCGTTATAGCACAGACCTGTAGCACGAGTCACTCTTGTAACAAAAGCGTCCAGGACAACTGGTGCTGTCTGTAGGTACTGACAGTCATGCTGTCCGCTCACTATACCGTCATTGCGTCCTATCATCTCTCTCCATCCTCTACTGAAGGTGTGGGGAGATGCAGCAGTACAGATCTTCTTCTCGACGAGTACCTGCTCCGGATCCCTCATAGCGATGGCTAGTTACAACAAGTTCAATAACAACACCCTCAGGCAAGTGCATTTCAGTAAATACACTATCTGAACTTGCATTCTTAAAAAGGTAAAACAGCTTAATAGATCATTATGCAAAATTATACAGAAAATATGTAATAACAATATTATCAACCAGAAAATAGTTTACATCATTCAACGAACTCTGAAGCACAGACCCTCGTGTCTTTGCGAGGATTATAGATTTTAAAAAAATGTACTGCAGTCTAAGTAAACTTAAGCTCTGTATTATTCGTTATACTGCTATACCGAGCCTAAACAAGGATAATCTGCAGCAGTCTTCTATTCTCCCTGGTCTAACAAACCCTAGTAGAAGGTCGCGTCAGCTAACCTTTGAGCGACCTATGACCGTCCAATCAAACGCGAGACGGCCGAAAGGATTTAACCAATCAGACAACAGCTACTATTTAGGGTGCGGCGGGACTTACAAAATGGATTTTCTCTTCTCCGCTGACACTGATCTCTCAACAAACGAAAATCCGCACAAAACACAGATATTTGACCTGCAGTATATACGCTTAGGGGTTTCTGATGACACGGTTACTATCAGTTCATATTTCCGCAATATGACATTCTGGAATGTTGGCAAAAACGCTATTGTCAGCAACTTTTTTCCCTATGTCTATCACTCGTGCGGAAAATAGCAATCGATATCGTTCGAGAACAAACGTTTTCGAGGTAAAAGTTCAAACGGTATGTGCGAATGCTTCGCGATTTCGTAAGCTGTGTTCTGATTGGTCAAATCAAAAGGTTAGCTGACGCTACTAGGGTTTGTTAGAATCGATATGGCAGTGAAACGAATAACACTGAGCCGAAGTTTACTTAGACTGAAATGTACTGTGAAGCATTTCGAGACGGGGGTCATCTGAAAAATATTTTTTAAATCTTTAATCCTCGCAAAGACATGACGGCCTGTGCTATAAAGGTTCAAAATGATTCTACTTCCGAATCAGATTCTCATTGTTTATCCATCACTTGGAATATTTTCATAAATGTTTGATGTTTCAGGGATGCGATGTTGATACCCCTAATTAACTGCCTTACAAGTTTCTTTGCTGGATTCGCAATATTCTCTGTGCTCGGTTTCATGGCGTACACAAAAAACGTGGACGTTGCGGACGTGACAGCACAAGGTTTGCGATATTACTCGTGACGTCATATAACTAAAACAGAAACTATTACTCGTGACGTCATATAACTAAAACAGAAACTATTACAGCTACAAGGTTTGCGATATTAGACATGACGTCATATAACTAAAACAGAAACTATTACAGCTACAAGGTTTGCGATATTAGACATGACGTCATATAACTAAAACAGAAACTATTACAGCTACAAGGTTTGCGATATTAGACATGACGTCATATAACTAAAACAGATACTATTACAGCTACAAGGTTTGCGATATTAGACATGACGTCATATAACTAAAACAGAAACTATTATAGCTACAAGGTTTGCGATATTATTCCTGACGTCATATAACTAAAGCAGAAACTATTACAGCTACAAGGTTTGCGATACTACTCGTGACGTCATATAACTAAAACAGATACTATTACAGCTACAAGGTTTGCGATATTATTCGTGACGTCATATAACTAAAACAGAAACTATTACAGCTACAAGGTTTGCGATATTACTCGTGACGTCATATAACTAAAACAGAAACTATTACAGCTACAAGGTTTGCGATATTAGACATGACGTCATATAACTAAAACAGAAACTATTACAGCTACAAGGTTTGCGATATTAGACATGACGTCATATAACTAAAACAGAAACTTTTACAGCTACAAAGAGCTAGGGAAATATTGTTTCACATATGCTGAGCGAAAATCGCTAATCAACGTCTTACGTTAATGATCATAGTTCTATCCCTGGGATATGAAGATAACCATCCTTGGAGAAGACATTGACAGAATGACGTGTTTCAGGACCCGGCCTGGTGTTCATTGTGTATCCCGAAGCTCTGTCCAGGATGCCGATTCCACCTCTGTGGTCCATCCTCTTCTTCATCATGTTGATCACACTCGGATGGAGCTCTATGGTATATATACTACCCATCAAAAGTTTAGACTCACTAGTGTAAATGTAGCCACTTACTTGTCCACTGTTCTAAACTAGCTTTTTGCAAAATATTCCATACTGTTTAAAGGTACTGCTTAGTTATGAACTGGTGTATTGTAAAACATATTCGTAACATTGAAAAGATTATTGTCATGAGTTCAGTAAATGATTAAAATCTGTGAAAATTGGCGAATTCTTAACAAAACTTTACACCAAAACGCATCTGTTCACATGCACGACATTTGCTCATGCCTTTCGCAATTTGAAGCATCATCCTTGTGCAATTCATCTGCATAAGGTTTTCAGTTGGTTCCCCCAAGTTGGTGGAGAAATTCATCTTCGATGTAACCACATACATATACATAACATATAGTGAGTGCTTTAAGTGAGTCTAAACTTTTGATGGGTAGTATAGATAGCGAATACTCGGGCTGGTACACTGGTTCTCTTCGGGTAGCATTTCTAGCAAACGTGGGGGTTTTCAATGTCTGACCAGGCTTCGAAAACGAGTAAATGCTGTATCGTATTTCCACATTCAGTCCGTATTTAAATGTAAATGAACGACAGCTTTTCTCTTTTAACTGCTAAATTGGTCAACATCTGGTTGCTCATGAATAAATCCAAGCATGTGAATTTTAACCAAGTTTCTGTACACGTATTAATAAAATGCTACTTCCGTTGTGATAGAACACAACAGGAACAGCAGTTAGCGTTTCTGTGAAAGAATTGGACTGAGTACTGAAAATTCAAGCGTATTGCTACTTGTAAGCAAAACAACTGCAATAACATCGGTACTTATTGACGTGATGCAGATGTGTCAATTTGTGTATTTACCAACATCCTTCAAGGAAGGCAACCACGTGTGTTCTCCTTGACAGATATCTGGAGTAGAGTCCGTCCTTACATCCATCATTGATGTATTCCCTCAACTGGCGAAGGGCAGAAATAACTATCTGTTGCGAATAGGTGCGTGTTTGCTAGGCTTCCTTCTCGGTCTTCCTCAAGTCACACAGGTATGTCTATATACCTAACACAGGTATGTCTATATACCTAACACAGGTATGTCTATATACCTAACACAGGTATGTCTATATACCTAACACAGGTATGACCATGGTCAATAGCAACAATTATCTAATGTCAAATGTGATGCTTACCAATCAGCTGAAAGATATTGTCATAATGTTAACACAGACAAGCGTCCATGGACGTGCATCTGACGACACTGTTATGTTCTTAATGTAATCCGATACTATGGTTTATGTTTGTAACTGTTTATGATTGTTTTATTTGAATAAAGAAAATGATAATGGAATACCAACCAAGACTCACACACATTTACACATTTTGCACTTTATCTGGCTTCGGAGTATCCGTATGTCCTTATATAGATCTGATTTACATCATACATGTATGTAGAACGAAGGTACCAGTGTCAATTTCAGCTGCATATTGTTGCTGGACAGTGCTCGTCCATATGCTAGTGAACCCACCCACTTTTCTTGTCTGACAGGGGGGGAGCTATATCCTGAACCTGATGGATACGTTTGTAGGCGGATTTCCACTCCTCATCATTGGTCTCACAGAAATTGTGGCCGTCATTTTTGTATATGGTAGGTTGTAGATAACGGGTCTTCTACACAATGAATGTAATCTAAACAGTTTTGTGATATAAATATGAGTTTGGATTAACGCTCATGTGAACAGTGTTTCGGTCACGACGAACCACGCTGCAGGCGAAGTCGTTTGTCATTTCAATGAAACCTACTATTTCAGTTTCAACGGGTTTTTTAGGGCAAACCTGGGACATAGTCAGCTGGAATGAGTGTTACCGATAAATGTTAACTTCACGAGACCCTGTGTTTATTGTTACTGTCTAAAACGTTGGCGCTTTCTTCGAGTGTCAAATTAACTAATGTTTTCAAGTAACGGTAATCGACTTACGTCAGTCGGAACATTAAACTCAAACTCTCAGCTTAAAGTCATCTTACAATGAACAATATGTGCAGTATATGCTTATATGAGATATACAGACGTACTCAAAATGAATCTTATGTTACACATGAGAGTCAAATTAAGACTTGCTGACATCCAATTATTTTCAACATACTCTGCTAACACGAAATGCATTTTTCTTCTGTTCCCCGCACGAATTGCCGAGCTGTTACATTACATTTGTGTCTCGAAATTGATGATGCAAGACATCATTTTCTTGATGTTGTTTGATACTTACCGAACGAAATATATTTAAAGGGGCTAGCTCTATGTTTGATTTCTGACGTCTGCTATCTGGGTGCCGAACTGTAAGATAATTTCATTATTAACCGCTCCTTTGACTGACATGGCTAGATATATCCTTTATGTTAGTTATGTTTGCTTTCGGTCTCAGGGAACAAACAAATAGCATTGGACGGCCTCTAATATGCTAATCCCACTGTATAGTGTGGTCCAATAATCATTGTCTATATGTCTTTACCTGACAATGAGGCATAAACTGGTTAAAGGGTAGGCTTGAAAACATTTTAAGTACATGTATATAAATAACTTCCTGTAGTTGTTTTAGGGTAAGACTTCATCTCATTTTCTTCTGAATCTATTCAGGTATTCGCCGATTCAAAGACGATGTTCGGATGATGACTGGGTCCCGTATGAACATTGTGGGAACCATCGTGTACTACTACTTCCTGTTGTGCTGGGGAATTATCTCCCCTGTGCTGCTGGTGGTGAGCGGGCATGTGACGGGATGCGTTTGGGTATCGCTGCGTCAGCAATAATCAAACTACATCACGGTAGCCTGTAAACTGGAAAACCAGTGACTGTAATCTCGGGGAAATCTACAAACGTGTGACACAATGGCACGCCGTCATAGAGCATGACTGCCCGATCCAAGTTAGTCACTTCTTCAGTGACGTGAACCTGTTCGATCGGATAATGATGATCAAAAGCATCTGTTATTCAGAAGAAACATTTTTGTCGATTAATTCTCAGTCATCATAGTACTAGTATTTGTTAAAATATTACAATTGTATATGATAATATCATGTAATGGAAGCAAAGGACACTGAGAGACTGACCGATGAACAGTATGCATCAGTGAAAATGTTTGTTTTATCCGGACAGATAAATATTAGATCAGAGACCAGTCAGACGGAGGTGTTAGACACCGTATAATGCTAACTTAACGTACAGGTCTAGAGAATTAGATCCACGACCTGTGGTCCTTAGAAACAAAGGGGACACTTTCACAAGCACGGACAAGTCATGCCAAACTGATCCGTAGAATACAACCCCAAACCGTCTGTTTTGTAGTTCATAATAGTGTACACATAGTTTGATTGTCTCTACATCCACAGTGTGAAAGTAACCAATACAACAGCTGCGCCACAAACCAGATTCACTGGCTGTATATTTTCACAGTATATGTATGCATATTTTCAGGTTGTCATAGTCTTCAAGAGCATGCAGTACACCCCCATTACTGGCCCCGGGTATCCCGAGTGGTCTGAAGCCCTGGGGTGGCTGATAGTGGCGGCTATCCTCATCTCCATACCGGCGTGGTACTGTGGCTATTTCTGCTACAAGGGAGGGTTCGAGGTACGTCAGATTTAAGAGTTTGATTAATGTAAGGCCGCTGTGAACACTGTGGCAGTTTTATAACGGCATGTCTGGTTTTACAAGTTTTCAAATTTTTGGTGATACCCACGTCACCGTACACAGCATCAGATGTAGGGCGAATCTGTGTTTTGGTTTCACCTAAGGGACACATATCTGCACAGACTACTGCCAGCCGTACCACGATAATTAAAAATACAGAATGAGCATTGACAGAACAGTGTGGTGAACAGAATTCTGTATAGCTCTGTACATCATGGGTAAGGGTAACGTCACGGTAGCGTGTCGTTGTTGACGTCGTCTAGATCCTAAAACTACCTGTAAAAAAGGAATAAACAATCTCATAGCTCGCGAGGTCGAATCTCACTAAAACTTGTTGTCTCAGTGACATGTGGCCTGGGATAGAGATAGTCCTCAAGAGAAAGCATTTTTGAAACTCTCCAGTCAGCATGGTTCCCACCATAGGACACATTGTAGGTGGATAGGGGAATACATCATTTTTGTCCAGAATCACTATGACGCAAAATGCATTACTTTTCAGAACTGTAAAGGAAACTAGGGGTCGTCTTCTAGTTGTGTTTTTGTATGTCATTGAATGCTCATTCAATAGACATGTACATATTTTCAGTTGATTTCACTCATGTATGGGAGAATATCCGTACGCTCAACGGTCTTAACAATCTCCCCGTGCGAAAATAATAGCAGCATTGGGGACTCTCTCCATCCTAAAACAAAGTTCGATCAAGTGAATTCTGTTGATTGTGATATGTTCTAGTTGTCCATAGACATGGCAAACTATGGCGCTGAAACTCACCAATATATAAACGTGCAAAATGTGTGTATTTGCACGAACATCATCATAATTTTCAGCGAACGTGTTTTGATTAGGCAGGACTATTTATGGTACATAATTCCCGTTGTATCTTCACCCTAGAATGTCACAAAGGTTATTTTACAAAAGTCATGGTACTATGGAAGGGTAATCTTTCGAGGAATAGTATTGGACGATTTGATACCTATCCTAAACCAATGATTGTCAGAAATCTGCATCTGTCGTACTGTCACTACGGTCCGCATAACTTTAAATATTTATTGTAGGTATGGTGGAATCTCAATAGGCCACTTGAGAATTGGGGCCCCAAGCGGGATGAAAACAAACATGGGCGCTATTCCTCCCAGTTAGGAATGCCTCTACCAACACTGGAGAATGCATGTGTGGGTTCAGGCGAAAAGGGCGGTGGCTTCATCAATGGTGGCTATGAAGAAGCGAAAAGCAAATTTTAGAAACATCGACACAAGGACATGATGTACATGACACACACAAGGCCGTCGTGTACATGGTCATCATCTGTTCATCCACTGTACGTCTAAAACGTCATTCAGAGATAAAAAATTGTTGTCTACAGCATTTCATTGACTGCAAGATAACCCCAAAGCCATTGATCTACATGATGAAAAACCAGGCCCTTCAGTAAGTTGCTTACATAAGTTACACCAGATTTATAAACATCCTTGGTCTCAATGCATGTGTGTTTTTTCTTCAAATTATAACGAGCCATGCACTTGTCTTCACACTTGGTGCTACTGGCGTTGTATCGAATTTTCCGATCCCAACGACACTAACCTGAATATAACTTGCTTTTGTCCGTTGTATATCCCAGCGGTATGTAAATAGTTGATTCTGGATCAGATCTGGACAATCCCGTGGTTCATCTTTGAGCACATATCCACCCGATTCGGATACGATGACATGCAATCAAACCAGTCACCAAGCCTGGGTCCCGTTTCATAAAGCGATCTCAGTGATATGACGGTCGTCACTGTACGTTAAAGTATAGGGGTCACGAGAGTCGTAGCGCTACGTTAAAGTATAGGGGTTACAAGAGTCGTAGCGCTACGTTAAAGTATAGGGGTTACGAGAGTCGTAGCGCTACGTTAAAGTATAGGGGTTACGAGAGTCGTAGCGCTACGTTAAAGTATAGGGGTCACGAGAGTCGTAGCGCTACGTTAAAGTATAGGGGTTACGAGAGTCGTAGCGCTACGTTAAAGTATAGGGGTTACGAGAGTCGTAGCGCTACGTTAAAGTATAGGGGTCACGAGAGTCGTAGCGCTACGTTAAAGTATAGGGTCACGAGAGTCGTAGCGCTACGTTAAAGTATAGGGGTTACGAGAGTCGTAGCGCTACGTTAAAGTATAGGGGTCACGAGAGTCGTAGCGCTACGTTAAAGTATAGGGGTTACGAGAGTCGTAGCGCTACGTTAAAATATAGGGGTCACGAGAGTCGTAGCGCTACGTTAAAGTATAGGGGTTACGAGAGTCGTAGCGCTACGTTAAAGTATAGGGGTCACGAGAGTCGTAGCGCTACGTTAAAGTATAGGGGTTACGGGAGTCGTAGCGCTACGATTGCTTTGTGAACCGCAGCCCTGGCTGCCATCAAGTTAGCCTACACTCAAGACGAGGACAGACTGCTGGGGACCTATATCATTACCCGGACCTGCACGGGGGCGGCAATTACATTCAAACTGTTATACAGTCAAACCCCGCTGTGTCGAATTACGGTTGTGTCGATGTTGGGTCCCTGCATAGTCGGTATTTTGTCCGCCATACAGCTGGAATATTGCTGAGTGTTGCGTAAAACTAAACTCACTCACTCACTCTGTATTTTGTCATCATCTTCTGTTTGTGTCGCATCTTAGATAACTCGAAGTATCTTCGTAGGTCCTTTCAACTTCGACACTAAAGTGTTTGACGGTAAATTGTCCACTTCGTGAAATATTTATATATGTTTTCATTTGTTAGATGCTTTTCTGTTTGTGTCGCATCATGTAAAATCTTCGTAGGTCGCTTGTTACGATTGTGCTCAAAGAAAAATGTTTTCACATGTTCTTGTTAGTTTGTGTTCTGTTTGTGTCGCATCTTAGATAACTCGAAGTATCTTCGTAGGTCCTTTCAACTTCGACACTAAAGTGTTTGACGGTAAATTGTCCATTTCGTGAAATATTTATATATCTTATTTATCTTCGTAGATGTTTTCAAATTGTCCATTTCGTGAAATATTTATATATATTTGTAGATGTTTTCACATGTAAAAACGCTTGTTAGATTGCTCAAAGAAAAAAACGTGTTCTGTTTGTGTCGCATCTTAGATAACTCGAAGTATCTTCGTAGGTCCTTTCAACTTCGACACTAAAGTGTTTGACGGTAAATTGTCCATTTCGTGAAATATTTATATATATTTGTAGATGTTTTCACATGTAAAAACGCTTGTTAGATTGCTCAAAGAAAAAACATATGGGAGTAATTTTGACGTTAGTCCTTCATTACTCCACGTCGTTAATCATATATTTGTCATAGTAAAACCAAAGTGATTCCATATTGAAACAGCTCCTGGAAACTTGAATAAACCTATTGAACAATGCTCCTCGTCGTGTTAGACGTTTTTTACAGATGACGAATATTTCAATACACGATGTTTCCGTTGAACTAACTGCACGTAAGGTTTATATACCAACTTCATATCTAGCATATTGTTCATGCTGTAACTAAATAACATTTGCCACATCTATCGGTATCTCCAACACTTTATTAAACCCCAGTTGTCTCCCTTCCCTATAATTGACAGTACACATAAAACAAACCGCACAAATAAAATCCCAGGTGTGTTAGATGGAGTTGTCGCCCTTTCATCGACGGTCGTTTTGAAACTAGCCAGTGTGCTACCGTTTCTCAGGGTTAGGACAGGCAGCGGCACATTCTTGGTATGTATCGTCAGTTTCCTATGGCTGAAATAATAGGCGTGACACCCAGCAGTATATACTAGCTACAATTAGGTGATAATGTTGCCTAAGTATTATATGTAACACCTTCAAGTCTGATTTTAAAACTTAACCCCGAAGTGGGGCCAAACTTACAATGGCATGTTGTTGAAAGTTGTACTCTTCCGGTTACGCCATTATTCATGAGACACAAGCAGGAAGTAGATCCAATTATTCCACCGCTGGTCGCTCCATGCAATGATACAGAAATACGCTTGTTAACTTGTTAAGAGAAAGGAGGCTGTGTGATGTGTAAGAAATGGATTGTCTAATTACTCGTCAAGGCTGCATGTTGAGTCTGTTTATTACCTTTATCTGTTTATTGTCTTTATCAATCAACTTAACATGATGGAAGACTGTGGTAGACAAGATATATATGCATCTCCTGGTGTAAATAATATATTTGCTATCATGTTTGCTGATGTTTCAGCAGTTGCTGATACTAGAGTACAGTTGCATTCTGTTGGAATGTTTCTATAAATCAGCTGGTATGAAAGTAAATGTGGAGAAGACGAAGGTTATGTTGTTCCGTTACACCGCGACACTGCGGTAAGTGGTATTTCTAGGACCAGAAGCTTGAGGTTGTGTCACTATGTAGATATGTTTAGTATTTACACTCAGAAAGGACTAAAGCACAAGCCTGCCTTGCATTAACAGCACATATAGACCTGGTGGTAATATACAGATATCAAAAGAGAGTAGTTAATATTAACGGCGCTGATCTCGGGATTATTTTATTGAAGAGTTACACATTTGCTGTGCTATGGGTCAGAGTGAGTGAGTATGGTTTTACGCCACTTTTAACAATATTCCAGCACTAACATGGCGGGGCACACCAGAAATGGGCTTCACACATTGTACCCATGTGGAGAATCGAACCCGGGTCTTCAGCGTGATGTGCAAACTCCTTAAATACGGGGCTACCCTACAGCCCCTCTATGGGTCAGGATTTGGCGAACAAATACTGTGAAACTGCTGAAAATGTTTAGACAAAAATGTTAAAATATTTTCTGAAGGTCACTGAAAGGGCTGTTAACCGAAGTAACCCACTAAAAAGGGATGTTAACCTAAGTAACCCAATGAAAGGGTTGTTAACCTAAAGTAGCCAACTGTACGTCTTGTTAGGGCGGTGGGGTTGCCCAGTGGTTGAAGCGTTGACTAGTCACGCCGAAGACCCGGGTTCGAATCCCCACATGGGTACAATGTGTGAAGCCCATTCCTGGTGTCCCCCGCCGTGATATTGCTGGAATATTGCTAAAAGCGGCGTAAAACTAAACTCAGTCAGTCAGTACGTCTTCTTAACCAAAAGAAGCCAACTGAATGTCATGTTAACCAACAGTAGCCAACTTAAAGTGTTGTTCGTGAGTTCACGCCTGGTAGCGACGCCAGGTGCAGAAAGAAAAGTTCATCTGTTCGCGGTCCTGTACTGACATACGAGAGACTCATTATTGAACGCTAATAATGCCATGTTCCATTCTACTTGTAAAACCCAAGCGTTATAGTGGATTTGTAATGTCATCCCTACACATAGGAATGGCATGTCAGTCTGTCTATGATCGATTGTTGTATTGTCTGGTAATGTATTGGCACTAAGCTCACACTGTCTGCAGCACGATGTCGATCTACCGGCTCTCCGAGGTGCACCAACTTATTATACAGCTACCGGGAGCTGTGGGTAGTCTAGTGGTTACAGCGTTTGCTCGTCACGCCGAAGATCCGTGTTCGATTCACCACATGGGTACAATGTGTGAAGCCCATTTCTGATGTCCGGCGCCATGATCGATATTGCTGGAATGTTGCGGTGTAAAACCACACTAACTCACTCACTTCACTTACTCATTTATACAGCTGTCACTCTTTATGTGAAATGTATGATCACAGAAAGGTAAGCCAACATCTCGAGTCAGTGGATCATGAAAACGTGATCGTGACTAAATACTGAACAAGGGTGACAATTTACAATTTTATTACAAATCGTTACATATTCTCCTTGCATGGCTACATACTGTGCAATAGTTAGAACAGTTTTGCAATGGCATGAAAATGAAACGTTAACAGATCTAGCTGGCGATTCTAATTGGCTCGTGACCATTTTGGCAGGTCACGTGATTCGTCATCGTTGTAATGTACCGGTGTGTAGGAAATTTCAACCCCGGCTGACAAAATGTCCTGGACAAAATAATTTATGGCTGAAAATGCACAAGCTATGCCATGTCGCTGACACCTTGAAAGAATGAAATCTAATGACACTCAAGAAAGGAACATGTTATTTACACAGATTGAAGAAGCATACAACCTCTCGATGATAAATCACGTGATAAGCACGACCAGAACTTCATGAGATATACTGGATAAGGGCAGGTAAGCGAGACAGCACAGCCCCCATCAGAAAAATCATCAAAGTCCGGTTATTACCCGCGTATCTAATTTGATTGATTGCAATACCATGTGTGGCGTTTACACTGAAACTAGGTTATCTGTATGAAATTGACAACTTTTGGCATCTGACGATGAGTTTTCTGTTTTCAAAAATATTTTTGCTCATCTTTTTTATATTTTGGCATTATTTATCTAAAATAAGACGAAAATATGAATATATCACGATGTTATGAGTGTGCTGGTATGAAATATTTCTAATTTTGTGCCATATCATTCAGAATATATACGCCGTATGTTATAGTTTCAAAAGTAAACTTTCGGAGTTATCGCCCGTGTCGTCCCGTCCTAATTGTCCACCAACTGGAGCCCTCCTTGGACTTGTATTACATCAATATCTTCCTAGGAATTAGGAACCATAGTAAAGTCTTAAAAGAAAAACAAAACAGATAACATTATCCAATAAATAGATTCATGAATAAGTTCAATAAACTATTTCAAATTCAACTAAATACATACGAATATAAATAAAATAAAATCATATTCACGTGGCTGAGCATATAGATCAGCTTTGGACAAATAGTCTAGAATAACTGTGAAAGACCTTAGAAATGATTATGTACAACATCTGCCGTATGTAAACCCTCAGAGATTTCGGGATCCAAATTTTATTTCGCAAACAACAGCTATTTAAAACGTCGTATGGGTCTGTCATTTTGTAAACGGGACACCAGCGCGGCTCCATCTCTGGCAAGACGTAAACCAGTGAAGGAGATGTGGAATTAAATCATCATTCAACGCTGAACCAGCGAATACTTATGTCTGAAGATCAACGCATATACTAGAGATAGTTGAATATGAAATATGTATCTTTTCATTTTTCCAGATACACTGATTATAGAGCTGGAGTTTAGAATGATTGGCGACGCGATGTAAATGCATTATTTCCTTTTTGAAAACTTATCGCAGAACCTATGGAACTCGAAATAAACACCACAAAAGCGCGACATTCAATGATGTACTCACCACAGTAATAATGCTTGTATTCTATGCAGTGAAATGTTATCCTTGCTTGCAACGTTAACACAGATGAACATGGTATACACAATCTCAATATAATAGACTTGTTTATGGTTTTCTATGAAATGAAAACGACAGTCAGTAGGGTCCGTTGTTAAAATCACACGTACGATAAGAATTGCATTAAACCTTTCTTTTTGGACCCTGCGAAAACTACAGCTATTTACAGGAAAATAAAGGCATTGATATACACTCACTAGATACGTTAGCTAGAAAGGCTAGATAATTCAGTTTCAAATTATGGTTTCAGTAGTATGTACATAGGTAATAATATTTCTCTTAGAATTTACATGGTCATTAAAAGGATGTCCGAGGAGTACTTTCGTATGATGGGAACTTTATAAAATCACCATGACAACAAGATGAGGATAAAAACAACACCGAGACCATAAACAAACAGGAGTCAACAGATGTCAATACATTATCAGAAGTCAAGACAATATATACACATTTCGCGGCTGGTATTCGAGACAGCTCAGCCCGGAACCTGGATATACTATGTTGAATTCAGGCTTAACCTTCCTCGACGGCAGAATGACTCTCTTGACATAAGGTTCAAACTGGTCTCCTGTCTACAAAGGTTTAGCACAAGGCTCGCTGCGGGTAGAAACAGGAGTTACCAGTCGACAGTGTCGCGTAACCAAAATTATTACCCATGACCAGACTAAACAATGTTATCCTTCCCCAAAATTCCACGCGTGGGTCACAATTAATATACCTGTTTGGGGCTAATGACAATTTGTAACTGGGTCACATTTTAGTGTATATTCGTGTTATTTGGAGTCTGTAGACGTACCTGCACCAGATGCATGCGTACGCTCTGTTTCGATCTGCGCTGACTAGCGCGACAGCACTGCCCCAACCATGTCTAACACTATAAATCTATAGTATCACACCACAGCCATGTTCCAAGTCAGAAGAATCAAACCAAGATCGTTTTCTTGCTCATGAGCAGAATTTGACCATGCTAAAGGTGCACGATCTGGGCTGATTATAAAGGCGACTTTGCCCTGAACATGGGTCCACCAGTAACGTGACATGACAACCTCACCCACATGGAGGTTGTCGTTCCCTCTCGGGTCCAACGTGTATCCGAGGTTGTTCCCTTTGATAATTAACATGTTGAAAGCATTAAGGATCGCACAAGGATTGTCATTTTCATCCGAATTCCATTGTCTTTAATGGAATGTAGGCTACCCAAAGTATCATCTCCTGTGTTAACCACATATGTATTTCCAGTCACAGAAATAGAACTAAAATGTGACAAAGTTTCCAGCTTGTCATGAGATGGGGCTTATTTGGGATACAGCGTGGCCCCTACCATGGATACCAACATCTCAACACGATCGGGACAACGGAACAGTTTCCCGTCACCAAAGAGTCGTGTTATCATATTCAATACCTCAGACACTACATGTCGTCAAGTCAAAACACGTTTCGATTTGCTTAGGAGTAGGGACCATAGCTCATTCTAAAAACAACAGAAATGGTAAATGAAGATACAAAATACACCTCCAGGGCTGGTAAGTGAGACAGCATGGCCCTGAAGGTAATGATGTGTCTACAAATTACAATTTCTGGCATATATTAATGACACGTAATTTCGTTCAGGGCTGGTAAGTGAGACAGCATGGCCCCATACGAAAGAACCTGTCACCAAAATGCTTGTCAATCATGTACGAAGTTCACGATACATAATGCCCATCCAGGGCTAGTAAACGAGACAGCATAGCCCTGAAAGAGAATTTTTTTCGCAAATTCTTTCTTTACAAAAGTTCCTGATACATGGTCTCACTCTGGGCATGTAAGTGAGACAGCAAAGCCCAGAACAAGAACATGTATCCTGAAATCTGTTATAGCCCCTACTCGTATCAAAACCTATAAAACATCAAAATGCTTCAGGGTTTAGGATGAGACAGCATAACCCTGAAGGAGATGTTTCAGTTCATCGGCCTCTGACATATTCGTACCTGTCGATTGAGCACAAAAGCACACATATGTCTATATATAACAACTTGTCATGGGTGATTCACGATCCAAGTTTGTCATCATACGACTGTTGGACAAGAAAATATGAGAAACGAAATATAAAAAGAAGAACGATACTAGATATATCAGTTTGAATGGAAATGGTTACGTAACAATCATGGATACGTAAGTAAATACGCCCTTTTCCCATAAGAAAGGGTATATTTATTTACCGCACAAAATGTTCCTCTTTTCATAATTCAACGTTGATGGTATGGACATAAACAAACACATTGGAGGACAAACTAGACCAACTAAATTTTGGCACATTTAGCACGTTTAGGAACCACTACGAACTTACACGGCATGACGGACAATTCCAGTTACGTGTACATGTTTGGGGCTAGTAAGCAAAACAACACATCCCTTATCGTGAGTGGGTATAACCCACCAGCTCGGCCAAGACCAGCAGTAATATGGATAGCATTAAATCATTATACATGAGTATATGAAACTATCAAAGCGATGTAATGAAGTTTTGGTACTAGACCTCATTTTCTGACAAGGTCATTTGGGATGAAATATGCAATGAAGGAAGTATAATGGTCATTTTCAGAATATAGTAAAATACCCACACACCGTAACATATTGTGACAATCATGTTTTACATTTCACTGCGCTACATATGAAACATAGCAATCTAACAATACAACAAGGTAAATGAACACCTCCAATATGCTTCTTTATGTATAAACATTACAATAACAAGTACAGTTCCAAACAGCAAACATCGCCATTTTGATGCAACAAAGTTGAAATGGCATGAAATGGCGAATGGTTAAGAGAAGGCTTCGTTTTCAGTCAACAAATTTCGGTTTAGATGAAACCCTGGGGCAATTTCACTCTCGTGTCTTCTCAACAATATTTACGTGATGAGGCCTGATTTTTAAAAATCTTATGGGGCATACGCCCATGTGTCTGCGAGACTGCCCTCTCGTCACGAGGCCATCATCCAGAAGTATACAGTACAGTTAAGTATCATCATCTAAACGAAAAAGAACGACAAATATATTCCACATGACAACAGTGGAATTACAAGTAATGTAATACCCAATCCCATATCTCCAGAAATCTTCAATAATGGGAAATTCATATGATACGGAATTCCCGTGTTCTTCCGATTGTTGGCAGTTTTAAAATCACGTCAACATTCCCAACAAGGAAATATTCGGCAAGACGAAATTTCCCGAGTATTCCGGCAAGTTCCGATGCACAGATCCGAGTATTCATGCTTACTTATGTCCAGGTTTAAAAGATACGGAAGGGCCCGATCTTCCTTCATGACTGTCTTCACCGCGACTTCTTTCCTCCATCGTCAATGCCATAGCCTCGGCACTGTTCGTAGACTCTTCGGGAGTTTTCGACATCTCATGCTCGTGCTCCGAATGATCGTGATGATGGCGATGCTTGTGATGAAACGCTTGAAGAGAAAAACGACGATGCGTCTGTTTCCTTCCCCCTCTTCTCTTAGAAATGTGTGGGTTGTCCTTCCGCATGGCTTTAGTTTTGTATATTTGAAGTTGTGTATATAACCGTTTGAGTTCCGCCTAAAAATAGAAAGCCATATTCAATATAATGCAATCACTGCTATCAGGTTATCAATAGCTATTTTACCATGTTATTGGATATTCTGATTGCTTGAGAAGCTATTTTAGCCCGTGAAGATTGGTTCCTATACATTTTCCAGCACTGGATGTTGAGAAATCGTCCCGCACCAAGTATCTTGCATCACGTATGTGTTCAGATCTGACAAAATCCTGAGTAATATTTTGAAAACATAATTTGTATTCTGACCAAACTTTCACTTGAACTAATCTAAAACATAGTTATGTTACTCGCAGTACGCCATTTAGTCTTTTATCCATAGTACCAACCCGGATGTCTTCTGGGTCCATCTCAGCAAGACTTATCTCCCCTACATCAACGTCTCCGTTGGAGGATATGCCCACGTTGAGCTTCATGGTCTCCGGGGCAATGCTGTCCTGCACGTCTGACTGTGAGTACGCTCGATTCCGCATATGATCATCGTCTAACGGTCGATGTGCATACCACAACTGAAACACAAGTCCTCCAGTTAGTGCACATTCTGAACATATAACTAAAACAGTCATGTCCACCAGTTAGTGTGCATTCTGAACATACAACTGAAACAGGCATGTCCACCAGTTAGTGTACATTCTGGATATACAACTAAAACAGACATGTCCACAAGTTAGTGTACATTCTGAACATACAACTAAAACAGGCATGTCCACGAGGTAGTGTACATTCTGAACATAAAACTAAAACAGGCATGTCCACCAGTTAGTGTACATTCTCAACATACAACTAAAACAGGCAAGTCCACCAGTTAGTGTGCAGTCTGAACATACAAATAAAACAGACATGTCCACCAGTTAGTGTACATTCTGAACATACAACTAAAACAGTCATGTCCACCAGTTAGTGTGCATTCTGAACCTACAACTAAAACAGGCATTTCCACCAGTTAGTGTACATTCTGAATATACAACTAAAACAGACATGTCCACCAGTTAGTGTACATTCTGAACATACAACTAAAACAGACATGTCCACCAGTTAGTGTACATTCTGAACATACAACTAAAACAGACATGTCCACCAGTTAGTGTACATTCTGGATATACAACTAAACAGACATGTTCACCAGTTAATGTACATTCTGAACATACAACTAAAACAGACATATCCACCAGTTAGTGTACATTCTGAACATACAACTAAAACAGACATGTCCACCAGTTAGTGTACATTCTGAACATACAACTAAAACAGACATGTCCACCAGTTAGTGTACATTCTGAACATACAACTAAAACAGACATGTCCACCAGTTAGTGTACATTCTGAACATACAACTAAAACAGACATGTCCACCAGTTAGTGTACATTCTGAACATACAACTAAAACAGCCATGTCAACCAGTTAGTGTATATTCTGAACATACAACTAAAACAGTCATGTCCACCAGTTAGTGTACATTCTGAATATACAACCAAAACAGACATGTCTACCAGTTAGTGTACATTCTGAACATACAACTAAAACAGACATGTCCACCAGTTAATGTACATTCTGAACATACAACTAAAACATACATGTCCACCAGTTAGTGTACATTCTGAACATACAACTAAAACAGACATGTCCACCAGTTAGTGTACATTCTGAACATACAACTAAAACAGACATGTCCACCAGTTAGTGTACATTCTGAACATACAACTAAAACAGACATGTCCACCAGTTAGTGTACATTCTGAACATACAACTAAAACAGACATGTCCACCAGTTAGTGTACATTCTGAACATACAACTAAAACAGACATGTCCACCAGTTAGTGTACATTCTGAACATACAACTAAAACAGTCATGTCCACCAGTTAGTGTACATTCTGAACATACAACTAAAACAGACATGTCCACCAGTTAGTGTACATTCTGAACATACAACTAAAACAGACATGTCCACCAGTTAGTGTACATTCTGAACATACAACTAAAACAGACATGTCCACCAGTTAGTGTACATTCTGAACATACAACTAAAACAGACATGTCCACCAGTTAGTGTACATTCTGAACATACAACTAAAACAGACATGTCCACCAGTTAATGTACATTCTGAACATACAACTAAAACAGTCATGTCCACCAGTTAGTGTACATTCTGAACATACAACTAAAACAGACATGTCCAACAGTTAGTGTACATTCTGAACATACAACTAAAACAGACATGTCCACCAGTTAGTGTACATTCTGAACATACAACTAAAACAGACATGTCCACCAGTTAGTGTACATTCTGAACATACAACTAAAACAGACATGTCCACCAGTTAGTGTACATTCTGAACATACAACTAAAACAGTCATGTCGACGAGGTAGTGTACATTCTGAACATACAACTAAAACACGCATGTCCACCAGTTAGTGTACATTCTGAACATACAACTAAAACAGACATGTCCACCAGTTAGTGTACATTCTGAACATACAACTAAAACAGGCATGTCCACCAGTTAGTGTACATTCTGAACATACAACTAAAACAGTCATGTCCACCAGTTAGTGTACATTCTGAATATACAACTAAAACAGACATGTCCACCAGTTAGTGTACATTCTGAACATACATCTAAAACAGACATGTCCACCAGTTAATGTACATTCTGAACATACAACTAAAACAGGCATGTCCACCAGTTAGTGTACATTCTGAACATACAACTAAAACAGACATGTCCAACAGTTAGTGTACATTCTGAACATACAACTAAAACAGTCATGTCCACCAGTTAGTGTACATTCTGAACATACAACTAAAACAGACATGTCCACCAGTTAGTGTACATTCTGAACATACAACTAAAACAGACATGTCCAACAGTTAGGGTACATTCTGAACATACAACTAAAACAGTCATGTCAACGAGGTAGTGTACATTCTGAACATACAACTAAAACAGGCATGTCCACCAGTTAGTGTACATTCTGAATATACAACTAAAACAGACATGTCCACCAGTTAGTGTACATTCTGAACATACAACTAAAACAGACATGTCCACCAGTTAGTGTACATTCTGAACATACAACTAAAACAGACATGTCCACCAGTTAGTGTACATTCTGAAAATAAAACTAAAACAGACATGTCCACCAGTTAGTGTACATTCTGAACATACAACTAAAACATACATGTCCACCAGTTAGTGTACATTCTGAACATACAACTAAAACAGTCATGTCCACCAGTTAGTGCACATTCTGAATATACAACTAAAACAGACATGTCCACCAGTTAGTGTACATTCTGAACATACAACAAAAACAGACATGTCCACCAGTTAATGTACATTCTGAACATACAACTAAAACAGTCATGTCCACCAGTTAGTGTACATTCTGAATATAAAACTAAAACAGACATGTCCAACAGTTAGTGTACATTCTGAACATACAACTAAAACAGTCATGTCCACCAGTTAGTGTACATTCTGAACATACAACTAAAACAGTCATGTCCACCAGTTAGTGTACATTCTGAACATACAACTAAAACAGGCATGTCCACCAGTTAGTGTACATTCTGAATATACAACTAAAACAGACATGTCCACCAGTTAGTGTAATAACATATTAACTAAAACAGACATGTCCACCAGTTAGTGTACATTCTGAACATACAACTAAAACAGACATGTCCACCAGTTAGTGTACATTCTGGATATACAACTAAACAGACATGTTCACCAGTTAATGTACATTCTGAACATACAACTAAAACAGACATATCCACCAGTTAGTGTACATTCTGAACATACAACTAAAACAGACATGTCCACCAGTTAGTGTACATTCTGAACATACAACTAAAACAGACATGTCCACCAGTTAGTGTACATTCTGAACATACAACTAAAACAGATATGTCCACCAGTTAGTGTACATTCTGAACATACAACTAAAACAGTCATGTCGACGAGGTAGTGTACATTCTGAACATGCAACTAAAACAGGCATGTCCACCAGTTAGTGTACATTCTGAACATACAACTAAAACATACATGTCTACCAGTTAGTGTACATTCTGAACATACAACTAAAATATACATGTCAACCAGGTAGTGTACATTCTGAACATACAACTACAACAGACATGTCCACCAGTTAGTGTACATTCTGAACATACAACTAAAACATACATGTCCACCAGTTAGTGTACATTCTGAACATACAACTAAAATATACATGTCAACCAGTTAGTGTACATTCTGAACATACAACTAAAACAGGCATGTCCACCAGTTAGTGTACATTCTGAACATACAACTAAAACAGTCATGTCCACCAGTTAGTGTACATTCTGAACATACAACTAAAACAGGCATGTCCACCAGTTAGTGTACATTCTGAACATACAACTAAAACAGTCATGTCCACCAGTTAGTGTACATTCTGAATATACAACTAAAACAGACATGTCCACAAGTTAGTGTACATTCTGAACATACAACTAAAACAGACATGTCCACCAGTTAGTGTACATTCTCAATATACAACTAAAACAGGAATGTCCACCAGTTAGTGGACATTCTGAATATACAACGAAAACAGGCATGTCCACCAGTTATTGTACATTCTGAACATACAACTAAAACAGTCATGTCCACCAGTTAGTGTACATTCTGAACATACAACTAAAACAGGCATGTCCACCAGTTAGTGTACATTCTGAACATACAACTAAAACAAGCATGTCCACAAGTTAGTGTACATTCTGAACATACAACTAAAACAGACATGTTCACCAGTTAATGTACATTCTGAATATACAACTAAAACAGGAATGTCCACCAGTTAGTGCACATTCTGACTATACAACTAAAACATACATGTCCACCAGTTAGTGTACATTCTGAACATACAACTAAAACAGTCATGTCCACCAGTTAGTGTACATTCTGAACATACAACTAAAACAGGCATGTCAACCAGTTAGTGTACATTCTGAACATATAACTAAAATATACATGTCCACCAGTTAGTGTACATTCTGAACATACAACTAAAACAGGCATGTCCACCAGTTAGTGTACATTCTGAACATACAACTAAAACAGTCATGTCCACCAGTTAGTGTACATTCTGAACATACAACTAAAACAGGCATGTCCACCAGTTAGTGTACATTCTGAACATACAACTAAAACAGTCATGTCCACCAGTTAGTGTACATTCTGAACATACAACTAAAACAGGCATGTCCACCAGTTAGTGTACATTCTGAACATACAACTAAAACAAGCATGTCCACCAGTTAGTGTACATTCTGAACATACAACTACAACAGACATGTCCACCAGTTAGTGTACATTCTCAATATACAACTAAAACAGGAATGTCCACCAGTTAGTGCACATTCTGAATATACAACTAAAACATACATGTCCACCAGTTAGTGTACATTCTGAATATACAACTAAAACAGACATGTCCACCAGTTAGTGTACATTCTGAACATACAACTAAAACAGACATGTCCACCAGTTAGTGTACATTCTGGATATACAACTAAACAGACATGTTCACCAGTTAATGTACATTCTGAACATACAACTAAAACAGACATATCCACCAGTTAGTGTACATTCTGAACATACAACTAAAACAGACATGTCCACCAGTTAGTGTACATTCTGAACATACAACTAAAACAGACATGTCCACCAGTTAGTGTACATTCTGAACATACAACTAAAACAGATATGTCCACCAGTTAGTGTACATTCTGAACATACAACTAAAACAGTCATGTCGACGAGGTAGTGTACATTCTGAACATGCAACTAAAACAGGCATGTCCACCAGTTAGTGTACATTCTGAACATACAACTAAAACATACATGTCCACCAGTTAGTGTACATTCTGAACATACAACTAAAATATACATGTCAACCAGGTAGTGTACATTCTGAACATACAACTAAAACAGACATGTCCACCAGTTAGTGTACATTCTGAACATACAACTAAAACATACATGTCCACCAGTTAGTGTACATTCTGAACATACAACTAAAATATACATGTCAACCAGTTAGTGTACATTCTGAACATACAACTAAAACAGGCATGTCCACCAGTTAGTGTACATTCTGAACATACAACTAAAACAGTCATGTCCACCAGTTAGTGTACATTCTGAACATACAACTAAAACAGGCATGTCCACCAGTTAGTGTACATTCTGAACATACAACTAAAACAGTCATGTCCACCAGTTAGTGTACATTCTGAATATACAACTAAAACAGACATGTCCACAAGTTAGTGTACATTCTGAACATACAACTAAAACAGACATGTCCACCAGTTAGTGTACATTCTGAACATACAACTAAAACAGGAATGTCCACCAGTTAGTGTACATTCTGAACATACAACTAAAACAGGCATGTCCACCAGTTAGTGTACATTCTGAACATACAACTAAAACAGTCATGTCCACCAGTTAGTGTACATTCTGAACATACAACTAAAACAGGCATGTCCACCAGTTAGTGTACATTCTGAACATACAACTAAAACAAGCATGTCCACCAGTTAGTGTACATTCTGAACATACAACTAAAACAGACATGTTCACCAGTTAATGTACATTCTGAATATACAACTAAAACAGGAATGTCCACCAGTTAGTGCACATTCTGAATATACAACTAAAACATACATGTCCACCAGTTAGTGTACATTCTGAACATACAACTAAAACAGTCATGTCCACCAGTTAGTGTACATTCTGAACATACAACTCAAACAGGCATGTCAACCAGTTAGTGTACATTCTGAACATATAACTAAAATATACATGTCCACCAGTTAGTGTACATTCTGAACATACAACTAAAACAGGCATGTCCACCAGTTAGTGTACATTCTGAACATACAACTAAAACAGTCATGTCCACCAGTTAGTGTACATTCTGAACATACAACTAAAACAGGCATGTCCACCAGTTAGTGTACATTCTGAACATACAACTAAAACAGTCATGTCCACCAGTTAGTGTACATTCTGAACATACAACTAAAACAGGCATGTCCACCAGTTAGTGTACATTCTGAACATACAACTAAAACAAGCATGTCCACCAGTTAGTGTACATTCTGAACATACAACTACAACAGACATGTCCACCAGTTAGTGTACATTCTCAATATACAACTAAAACAGGAATGTCCACCAGTTAGTGCACATTCTGAATATACAACTAAAACATACATGTCCACCAGTTAGTGTACATTCTGAATATACAACTAAAACAGACATGTCCACCAGTTAGTGTACATTCTGAACATACAACTAAAACATACATGTCCACCAGTTAGTGTACATTCTGAACATACAACTAAAATATACATGTCAACCAGTTAGTGTACATTCTGAACATACAACTAAAACATACATGTCCACCAGTTAGTGTACATTCTGAACATACAACTAAAACAGTCATGTCCACCAGTTAGTGTTTACATTCTGAACATACAACTAAAACAGGCATGTCCACCAGTTAGTGTACATTCTGAACATACAACTAAAACAGGAATGTCCACCAGTTAGTGTACATTCTGAACATACAACTAAAACAAGCATGTCCACCAGTTAGTGTACATTCTGAACATACAACTAAAACAGACATGTCCACCAGTTAGTGTACATTCTCAATATACAACTAAAACAGACATGTCCACCAGTTAGTGCACATTCTGAGTATACAACTAAAACATACATGTCCACCAGTTAGTGTACATTCTGAACATACAACTAAAACAGACATGTCAACCAGTTAGTGTACATTCTGAACATACAACTAAAACAGACATGTCCACCAGTTAGTGTACATTCTGAACATACAACTAAAACAGGCATGTCCACCAGTTAGTGTACATTCTGAACATACAACTAAAACAGGCATGTCCACCAGTTAGTGTACATTCTGAATATACAACAAAAACAAGCATGTCCACCAGTTAGTGTACATTCTTAATATACAACTGAAACAGGAATGTCCACCAGTTAGTGCACATTCTGAATATACAACTAAAACATACATGTCCACCAGTTAGTGTACATTCTGAACATACAACTAAAACAGACATGTCCACCAGTTAGTGTACATTCTGAACATACAACTAAAACATACATGTCCACCAGTTAGTGTACATTCTGAACATACAACTAAAATATACATGTCCACCAGTTAGTGTACATTCTGAACATACAACTAAAACAGGCATGTCCACCAGTTAGTGTACATTCTGAACATACAACTAAAACAGTCATGTCCACCAGTTAGTGTACATTCTCAATATACAACTAAAACAGACATGTCCACCAGTTAGTGCACATTCTGAATATACAACTAAAACATACATGTCCACCAGTTAGTGTACATTCTGAACATACTACTAAAACAGACATGTCCACCAGTTAGTGTACATTCTGAACATACAACTAAAACAGTCATGTCCACCAGTTAGTGTACATTCTGAACATACAACTAAAACAGACATGTCCACCAGTTAGTGTACATTCTGAACATACAACTAAAACAGACATGTCCACCAGTTAGTGTACATTCTGAACATACAACTAAAACAGGCATGTCCACGAGGTAGTGTACATTCTGAACATGCAACGAAAACAGTCATGTCCACCAGTTAGTGTACATTCTGAACATACAACAAAAACAAGCATGTCCACCAGTTAGTGTACATTCTGAACATACAACTACAACAGACATGTCCACCAGTTAGTGTACATTCTCAATATACAACTAAAACAGGAATGTCCACCAGTTAGTGCACATTCTGAATATACAACTAAAACATACATGTCCACCAGTTAGTGTACATTCTGAACATACAACTAAAACAGACATGTCCACCAGTTAGTGTACATTCTGAACATACAACTAAAACAGACATGTCCACCAGTTAGTGTACATTCTGAACATACAACTAAAATATACATGTCCACCAGTTAGTGTACATTCTGAACATACAACTAAAACAGGCATGTCCACCAGTTAGTGTACATTCTGAACATACAACTAAAACAGGAATGTCCACCAGTTAGTGTACATTCTGAACATACAACTAAAACAGGCATGTCCACCAGTTAGTGTACATTCTGAACATACAACTAAAACAGTCATGTCCACCAGTTAGTGTACATTCTGAACATACAACTAAAACAGACATGTCCACCAGTTAGTGTACATTCTGAACATACAACTAAAACAGACATGTCCACCAGTTAGTGTACATTCTGAACATACAACTAAAACAGACATGTCCACCAGTTAGTGTACATTCTGAACATACAACTAAAACATATATGTCAACCAGTTAGTGTACATTCTGAACATACAACTAAAACATACATGTCCACCAGTTAGTGTACATTCTGAACATACAACTAAAACAGACATGTCCACCAGTTAGTGTACATTCTGAACATACAACTAAAACAGACATGTCCACCAGTTAGTGTACATTCTGAACATACAACTAAAAAACAGACATGTCCACCAGTTAGTGTACATTCTGAACATACAACTAAAACAGACATGTCCACCAGTTAGTGTACATTCTGAACATACAACTAAAACAGTCATGTCCACCAGTTAGTGTACATTCTGAACATACAACTAAAACAGACATGTCCACCAGTTAGTGTACATTCTGAACATACAACTAAAACAGTCATGTCCACCAGTTAGTGTACATTCTGAACATACAACTAAAACAGACATGTCCACCAGTTAGTGTACATTCTGAACATACAACTAAAACAGACATGTCCACCAGTTAGTGTACATTCTGAACATACAACTAAAACAGACATGTCCACCAGTTAGTGTACATTCTGAACATACAACTAAAACAGGAATGTCCACCAGTTAGTGTACATTCTGAACATACAACTAAAACAGACATGTCCACCAGTTAGTGTACATTCTGAACATACAACTAAAACAGGCATGTCCTCCAGTTAGTGTACATTCTGAACATACAACTAAAACAGACATGTCCACCAGTTAATGTACATTGTGAACATACGACTAAAACAGGCATGTCCACCAGTTAGTGTACATTCTGAACATACAACTAAAACAGATATCTCCACCAGTTAGTGTACATTCTGAATATACAACTAAAACAGGCATGTCCACCAGTTAGTGTACATTCTGAACATACAACTAAAACAGTCATGTCCACCAGTTAGTGTACATTCTGAACATACAACTAAAACAGACATGTCCACCAGTTAGTGTACATTCTGAACATACAACTAAAACAGACATGTCCTCCAGTTAATGTACATTCTGAACATACAACTAAAACAGTCATGTCCACCAGTTAGTGTACATTCTGAATATAAAACTAAAACAGACATGTCCACCAGTTAGTGTACATTCTGAACATACAACTAAAACAGACATGTCCACCAGTTAATGTACATTCTGAATATACAACTAAAACAGACATGTCCACCAGTTAATGTACATTCTGAACATACAACTAAAACAGACATGTCCACCAGTTAGTGTACATTCTGGAAATACAACTAAACAGACATGTCCACCAGTTAATGTACATTCTGAACATACAACTCAAACAGTCATGTCCACCAGTTAGTGTACATTCTGAATATACAACTAAAACAGATATGTCTACCAGTTAGTGTACATTCTGAACATACAACTAAAACAGGCATGTCCACCAGTTAGTGTACATTCTGAACATACAACTAAAACAGACATGTCCACCAGTTAGTGTACATTCTGAACATACAACTAAAACAGTCATGTCCACCAGTTAGTGTACATTCTGAACATACAACTAAAACAGACATGTCCACCAGTTAGTGTACATTCTGAACATACAACTAAAACAGACATGTCCACCAGTTAGTGTACATTCTGAACATACAACTAAAACAGTCATGTCCACCAGTTAGTGTACATTCTGAACATACAACTAAAACAGGCATGTCCACCAGTTAGTGTACATTCTGAACATACAACTAAAACAAGCATGTCCACCAGTTAGTGTACATTCTGAACATACAACTAAAACAGACATGTCCACCAGTTAGTGTACATTCTCAATATACAACTAAAACAGGAATGTCCACCAGTTAGTGCACATTCTGAATATACAACTAAAACATACATGTCCACCAGTTAGTGTACATTCTGAACATACAACTAAAACAGACATGTCCACCAGTTAGTGTACATTCTGAACATACAACTAAAACATACATGTCCACCAGTTAGTGTACATTCTGAACATACAACTAAAATATACATGTCATCCAGTTAGTGTACATTCTGAACATACAACTAAAACAGGCATGTCCACCAGTTAGTGTACATTCTGAATATACAACTAAAACAGATATATCCACCAGTTAGTGGACATTCTCAACATACAACTAAAACAGGCATGTCCACCAGTTAGTGTACATTCTGAACATACAACTAAAACAGACATGTCCACCAGTTAGTGTACATTCTGAACATACAACTAAAACAGTCATGTCCACCAGTTAGTGTACATTCTGAACATACAACTAAAACAAGCATGTCCACCAGTTAGTGTACATTCTGAACATACAACTAAAACAGACATGTCCACCAGTTAGTGTACATTCTGAACATACAACTAAAACAGTCATGTCCACGAGGTAGTGTACATTCTGAACATACAACTAAAACAGGCATGTCCACCAGTTAGTGTACATTCTGAACATACAACTAAAACAAGCATGTCCACCAGTTAGTGTACATTCTGAACATACAACTAAAACAGACATGTCCACCAGTTAGTGTACATTCTCAATATACAACTAAAACATACATGTCCACCAGTTAGTGTACATTCTGAACATATAACTAAAACAGACATGTCCACCAGTTAGTGTACATTCTGAATATACAACTAAAACAGTCATGTCCACCAGTTAGTGTACATTCGGAACATACAACTAAAATATACATGTCAACCAGTTAGTGTACATTCTGAACATACAACTAAAACAGGCATGTCCACCAGTTAGTGTACATTCTGAACATACAACTAAAACAGGCATGTCCACCAGTTAATGTACATTCTGAACATACAACTAAAACAGACATGTCCACAAGTTAGTGTACATTCTGAACATACAACTAAAACAGACTTGTCCGCCAGTTAGTGTACATTCTGAATATACAACTAAAACAGTCATGTCCACCAGTTAGTGTACATTCTGAACATACAACTAAAACAGTCATGTCCACCAGTTAGTGTGCATTCTGAACATATAACTAAAACAGTCATGTCCACCAGTTAGTGTACATTCTGAACATACAACTAAAACAGACATGTCCACCAGTTAGTGTGCATTCTGAACATATAACTAAAACAGTCATGTCCACCAGTTAGTGTACATTCTGAACATACAACTAAAACAGACATGTCCACCAGTTAGTGTACATTCTGAACATATAACTAAATAGCTGAAATAGAGATTATATGTACATTATTTAGTACAATAGCTGAAACAATAGCTGAAACACGGATTATACGAGCTCGCATGCACATCGTTTAGTTGTTAATCTGGACAAATAGCTGAAAAAGAGATTATACGATCTCATGTGTACATCGTTTAGTTGTTAATCTGAACCGTCAGGTGAAACAGAGATTATATGTACATTGTTTAGTTGTTAATCTGGGCAAATACAGACACGGTATGCATAATATCAATAACTGAAACAGACACGGTATGCATATCAATCAGTTGATATTCTGGACATAATGATGACACAGACATATGTACCACTGAGCTGATACTCTGGTCATGATATTGCTCAAATAGCAGTTACAATATACACCAGTCAGTGTACAATCACAGCTAAAACAGACCTGAATCAGACATTAGTTAATGATTATTTTGACAACAATACATGGTGACAACTTGTGAAATGTTCGTTTTCAAGTATCAATGATCAGTCTATATCGATATAAACGAATGAATTCGGAGATGTATTTGACAATTAGTCGGTTGTTACAAAAATATAAATGAAAAGTTTGAACTGTTATTGTAAGATAATAGTAAAACAGCTCTTTGTACTGCGGAAAACTAGAATTCTTAAAATTCGCTGTATGTTATCATAAGGTATTTATCGCTTACTCTATGTACAGTATCTCATACTAGCATCATTTCTCGTCAGATTAGCGGATTATCATCGTTTTCTTCAGTGTTTATATAGTGCTTGTGTACAAACACAAATCGGCCTTTACTTACAGCTGGCTTCACAATGTCTGCTCCAAGCCATATTACAACCTATATACACAGCTCTGAGTACAAGTTGACTGTTTAGGCACTGAACTGAACAACCGCTGTCATGTGTCAGCAAAGTGAAAAATGTGATCAGAAACACTTGTGTCTGTTGCGTACATGAGGAACTTTGTTTGTGAGAGAACTACATAACTAGACAGTGATATAACTCTATAGGATTACTCCGTCCCGTCCACACGGAGTACATTGTGTGGTCGTGTGTGGTCATTCAGAAATAATTACTGATTGCTGTTACAATGACGTAGGAGAAAGAAAGATCGAAATGCGTAAGTCGTAAGTTGATGTTAAAGTATGGGTGTTACGATTGCGCTACGACAACTTTGTCTAACCGACATCTGAACTTTCACTCTTACATATTCAACGAACTACACTGTTTACATTGACCCCATGTGTAATGCCAGTGTGACACAAACAACTGTTCCAATAACCAGTAGAGACGCATTATTGTACATGTTCAACACAATGTGTCGCCGACATCCATGTATTGATGTTGAATTATAAACGGACGGACGGTGTATATATGCATAGATCTCGGACAGGGCTGTAATATTGTTTTATGCCATCGTCAGCAGCATTTCAGGTAGGTGCACCTGAGCCATCGGTGACCTATTGCATATGGGTATGACGATCATACGCTGTCAGTCAAGTAACCTATGGTAACCACGAGCCGGGCTCTAGCGACAAACATGGGGTACTGAGGAACCTGATTCATGTCTGAAATTTCCAAAATATAGCAGTGCTTTAGTCCAGATATATATCAGTTGAATACAGTAATAGGCAGTTTCTACAAATTGTGTATGAAATGTTTACAACAAATGTATACTTTAGACATAACTTACTGTAAAAAGAAGCGGCAAACACATTGCCATTTTCACAAGAAACCTCTACTAAAAGGGGAGTTTATTGTATGATTCCGATGATAGCATAGGCAGGTGTCTAGGATCACTAATTGTCGCAAAAATCAAATACATAAAAGTATTTTTGCCACTCTATATTCATATTTTGCAACCCAGTTTTGTACAAATAGCAAAGTGTGATAGATGCCTATATACATTCAATTGTCAATAGACAGGTAGCGAAGGATATTGTTGAACCTGTAATGAATCAGTAATATTGCAATAGGGACATTAAGAATAGTCTCAGTTGAACACTGGGTGGAATGGCACCACGGTCGAGCAAGACGGATGAACGTTATAAGCACCCTACCTTTTAGGATAACCAACACTACTGGGCAAAACAAACTTCCCCTCGCTCGCCGATTATTGTAAGTGTAGTTCAGTCATTTTAACACGAACTGTTTATGTGAACTGAATAATGAATAATTAAAATGCTACTCACCTTTGGCCCTAATATAAGCAGTAAAACAACGGTGACTGTAAGCTGACAGCGCAGAAAGGACATGAGGAACATATAGTCGGGGTGAAGGGTATACCACCACAGATGCCTGCAACAGAACAACATGGTCAGTCTACAGTTCACAGTGACTCAGTTAGTGTGGGTAAACGCCGCTTGTCAACAGCGCCTTAGTTTTATCGGGGTCTGATACCTTGCTTGAAAACCATGGCCCCGTTCCTCAAAACGACCGTAACCCTAAGGTGGTAGTAACTCCCATACTTTAACATAGACGACAGTGTAGCTCTTCGTTCGCTTTGAGGAATGGGGCTTAAGATTAGTAGGGTTCTCGATGGATGTCCCTTTGCTCAAATCTCAAGTAGAGGTAGGGTTTGGGCGAACTAACAATTGTTACCAGGTCAAATCCCTACCCACGATCATCGGATTCACCTCGGGAGCAACTCTTCTCGGCAATGTATTAGCAACTGATGTCCCCTTATATTTCAGGAAGGTAATGGGTTCGTCATAAGGTTTACATTTCGCATGATGACGGTGCCCCATAGCTAACGTATGTCCAGTTTCTATCAAAAGTGTAACACAATTACTCTATTTTGGAACGGTTTGACTTTAACACTTAGTGTCGTCAATCGTACATGAAGGAGAAGCACGGAGGCCGATATCGGGTGCGAGTATGTGCTGCCAACTCAATTAAGTGGTTCCTGGCAAGAATATTTGAATAGAAAAATAAAACATTCAATACTTACTTAAGTATATAAAATATAGTAGAGAAGAAAGCTTCATAGCAGATGGCTACCGAGATACACCTTCTCTCAGAGTAGTCCGAGGGGGCAGATCGCACGCAGTAACAGAGGTAGACACCAAAACACAGGAACAGAAACTCAGCTGAAACACAGAACACCTACATTGTTGGAAATCACAGAACGTTATTGTGTGACACTGTTCATTCGGAACCCCATAATCGCCGATGAATTAACGTCATCATGACGCTTATAAGATTTGCTCCTGTTTGTCCAAGACCATGTCAGGGACCTGGGACCCGATCAACAAAACCTTCACAGCACGATGCCAATCGTAAGCCTATGATAAAGTATAGTGTTACGATAGGTCGTAACGTTACAAACGCTTTATGGATCGGACCCTGCCCCGCCATTCGCACGGTAACACTTAAGGCGTTTAATGTAAAACTACTGCAAGCCCTCGCTGAAAGATGACTTAACGTGTTTCAATTCAGAAAAGACATAACAGTTTCTTGTTCACACGCGATGAAAGGTAACAGAATAAGATTTATTGTCATGAAAAACCTGAGGTGCTTTGAAGATATTACGCCCACGTAGTACTAATACACTATGTGCTATAACGTAAGTCATTACTACATTACTCCAGAGCGTGTCACGTCCGATAATGAGGTAGGATTGTTGTGAGGGTAATAGTGTGTGGATTAGTGCACGCTATAGTTATCATGATACTCGCTATAACTTAAAGGTACATGACATTATTGTAATGTATACTTAATGCCTTTATGTTAACAATGGTATAAATGATACATATATACGTATATATGATTACGGAAATTGACTTATCCTTGTGGTCAAACAATGTGGTCGAATTTCTTTTCATATTAAATTTAATCTTATTTTTCGTAATATTAATATTACTGCTGCTGCTAGACTTATTCTAATCAAACCTATTGTATTATCGTATTTGATGCAGTGAGTAGGTTTGACTAAATGAATGGTATTTTACGCCACTGTTAACAATATTCCGGCAGAAACACAAATGACTGGAGTATAGAAAAACGATGCTTGACATCCGGATGCGAAGACACGAAATAAGCCAAGTGAGTTTGACCACCCGATAACGCTCAGTCGTCTCTCACGATCCTCATAGCAAACTTTCTCTCTCGTATCGGATACACGCACTGCAAAGGTGACGTCACATAGTCCTTGGTGACTTACAAAGCTCTATGACGTAATCCCACCAATGTGACTTGCACATGGTGTATGTGAGTTGGTCCTCTGTCTTGCCCACGGCCAGGAGTGTGGCGTTCTCGGACAAGTGGTCCACGTTGACGGCCGTCCATGCTGCCATGTAGCCTATCACCACAATGATGATGACGGTCAGATACTTCAACAAGTCTTTGTCCCTCACGTGCACTCGATGGGCTTTTCGGGACTGGAATTCGGCTAATATTCTGTAAAGACAGTGCATGTCATATCAATAAATGTAATTAGCAAGGTAAAAATGCTTTCATAGAGAATGAGAAATCAATAAACTATACACATACTAGCATAATGAACTTGAGAAAACATAAACCAACATAAATATGCCTGTGCTTTGGTGGCCGGTTGTCACGTCAAGTGACTACCTCAAACTAAATAACTTGCATCTGCAGGACATCTCACGAGTGAGATAAAAGGATATCCCTTATGAGATTTTGCTGTAATATATATATATCTCTTTGCAGACATCTTTTGTGTGAGATGTAATAAACAGCATCACAATACTACGTTGGCCATTGTGATTTTGTTAGTTACATCACAACATATTACATCCTTAATCGTTCTGCCAGTGAACATTTTAGCTGCACTTTTGTGTTCTCAAGACACTGCGTTTAACGTTTTACAAACGTGGACAGTTAGAATAAAGATCTTGGATGACAAATAGAGAATCTCACCCGAGTGTCTTTTGATATCAAGTACAACACCAAGAGTTGATAGAATTACTTTTATCAACGAGTGTTGATATATTTGATATCAGAAGACACGAGGGTGAGATTCTATTTATCATCGAAACTCCCTCTTCTTTAGTTTTCAATGAAAAATGTACATCTCTGAACACGGTACTGCCATTAGACTTGCCGTGCAGCGATGTCATAGCATTGTGACGTCATCACGTTCATGACGCCATAGCATTATCAGGACATTGTACAAAATCTACTTTCAAAATGATTTCTCCTAGGAAATGTCGTATGATCTCACACAAGCAATATCTCCTGTGGAACACAGTTTTGGATGATAAATAGCAAATCACCTTTGTGTCTATTGACATCAAATATATCCATGGTCGCTGGAAAAGTGTCCATTTTCTAGGGCTGCGCAATGTAACCGGTGTACCGGTATTTACCGGTTCAGACATGAACACGATACGTATTGCGATACGCTGATTGAAAACCGGTATTTTGACATGCATTCGGAAAACTTCGTAACACTCGGAAATCTTCGGATATTTCCGTTTTATAAATTGTTCCTTTCCTTTTTATTTGTGCCAAATATTATTTACACTTTTATTTTGTCATGATGAGAAGTTTTTATTAAAGCTTAATCAAGCATGGTGATTTTGTTGTATTTTAGCTTTATAAATCAAACATTAACTCGATTATTAGTAGTTTTTTGTTAAAAAAGAACTTCTTGCAATATATTGCAATACATATCGCAATATATGTTTTCGCATCGCAATATGAAAATTGTCTGCAAAACCCAGCTCTCTCATTTTCTGATGTATTACAATGTTTATACTTGTTAAAAAAAAACACACACTCCGATGAGATTCATCATATAAGCTCGTGAATCGCTGAACTTGAATCTAACTCCAAACTGGAAACCCAAAACCGTTATAATTACCACTGCCGTGCTGCTTACTTACACACTACGGACAAGTCGAGCACACCTACGTCAAGAAATTAGGTTAACACCAATCATATAATTTCAGATTACCGCTACCGGAGTACATGAACTGAGTTATAAACAATTCCGACGTTGTGAACATAGTTCATACAACAAACGAGTAAACGCAGTGCGTATATACATTTTCAACTTGCAATAGTAAAACTGTGGAACGGCGAATATGTTTTAAATACATTCAGCCTGCATAAGACAGTATGAGCAAGTGCACTATAAGCGTGTCCTATTTGCTCTTGTCACAGTTTGTGAGTTCCATATTATTACATATCACGTGATCAAGGGTTTCTGCACTAAACATTAAAACTAAAGAAAACTATAAATGCATTACATAAGTGATTCGAAACTGACAAAACTGAGCCGCTGTGCAATAAATGATTTCTTGTGGGGGGTTATTCAGCCATGCACATCTTGCAAGTCCTATCTAAACTCTGTCAAAAAAGAAACGCAACCCCTGTCCTCAGATATGAAAAATTCGTTTGAATGAAGTTATTGCTTCCAAACTAAATTTTATTCGAATGTATTGAAATTATACACGTAATTAATGAATATTACCATCCAAACAACTGCATTTGTACGCATAAGTGTATTTTATTGCTTATTCCGTCACAACGCATGAAATGACCCTCATGGTGACTTCGCACAAAAAAAAACACATGCAAATCATGAAAATGGCAGTTAATGTAGGGGTGTATAAAAGCCCATGTGCTTTCGTATTATATTCATTCATTTGTCGCCGAAAAGCTGTGTTAAAAATGCCACGATTGAGTGCTGCCGACCGAAATATCGCCATTGGTCGTGTTCAAGCCGGAGAAAGTTTTGGAACTGTTGCACGGCACCTAAATGTTCACAAAACAACGATATCCCGACTTTGGAGCCGCTACAACAACTTCAATTTGACCAACGATCGCCCGAGAAGTGGAAGGCCAAGAATCACGACCCCCCTTCAAGATCGGTACATCCGGGTCCATCACCTGCGTAATCGGCATGCCCTACCAACCGTGACTGCCACACAAATACCAGGTTTGAGGAGAGTGTCAGCTCAAACGATTAGGAACCGTCTGAAAGAAGCGGGTTTACGTGCCTGTAGACCAGTTGTTGGACCTGTACTACGCCCCTACATCTCCGCCGACGACTCAGGTGGTGCAACAACGTAAGGATATGGACTTTACAAAACTGGAGGCGCATCTGGTTTTCTGATGAATCCCGTTTTCTTTGCAACATCACGACGGAAGAAAACGTGTGTATAGGAGACGTCATGAACGTTTTGCGCCCATCTGCGTCCGACAGGGGACAGATTTGGCGGAGAAAGCGTTATGGTTTGGGGATCCATCTCATACAACCAGAAATCAGACTTGGTGATCGTTGAAGGAACCTGACAGCCCAACGTTACATCAACCACGTATTACAGCCTCACCTTCTCCCGATTTTTGACCAACAGACACAGATTTTCAACCAGACAACGCCCGGCCTCATACTGCACGTGCAACAATGAACTTTCTGCAGAATTCCAACGTCAATGTCTTGCCATAGCCCTCTAAATCACCAGACCTCAACCCTATTGAACACCTGTGGATACTCTGGGTCGACGCGTACGTCAACGTCAGCCGCCGCCACAGACGCTGCAACAGCTCGGCGTTGCACTGCAGGAGGAGTGGAGAGCCATTCCCCAGGAAAGAATCCGGCGTCTTATCCGTTCTTGTCCAAGGAGATGCCGTGCAGTGATTGTAGCTCGTGGTGCTCATACGAGATACTGAGAAGACGCCCCCCTGGTGACAAACTGGTGTCTGTGAGATGACTTTTGAAATGACAATTTTAAACATGCCCATCTTGGTTATTATTCTGCCAAATTTCAGACTTCTGTCTTAAATAATAAAAATGCTGTGTCGTCTTAAAACTTCAGATCAAAATCTCTAAAATACAGGGGTTGCGTTTCTTTTTTTGACAGAGTTTATATTGATCGCACCCAGTGCCTATTGAAACGCCTGTTTCTTATAAACATGCTTTGGTAAATATTTTACAGCTATAATATACCTGTTTTCTGAAGACAAACTGTGCTTAAGCCATTTCTATAAATATCCACACACGTTTTTGTGGTCTGTTGACAGCTATTTATCGACTGGTTTCGCCTCACTCTCCGTTCAGCTACGTTTATCAATGGCCGACCGTCGGAGACTTATAGACAGATCCCAAAATAGTCCTGAGAAACTAAATTTAGTTCATTTACGTCAGAGTAAAGCGAGAAAAAATCATTGAAGAAGGTCGCCTTAAGGAAAGATATTTGTTTCATTAAAGTTTGGACATGAACAATTCTAAGGCGCAATATGAAGTTCATTTGCTCATTGACCCAGGTAAGGTCCTTTTCTCACTGCTTGTAGCTCAGCATGTGATGTATTTCCCATTTTGTTGTCATCATAGAAAAGGCGACAACGACTAAGTGGGTTAGAGTTTCACCTGCTCTTAATTTGCATTGCGGGGATTTAAGGTGCTTTGCCCATTTTATTTTATAGTTTGTAGATACCACAGGGAAATATTAATAGCGACTGAGTGGATTGTAAAATGTTTGTATCATAACGTGGTAATGTCCGTTATGAGGACAGATCGAGCCTCCTCATCGTGGCCAGTCTGAGAGTGGAACCTACAACCATGGATCCTATATCACACCTATTGAAGTTTGTTGCAGTTGATACAATCGTATTGATGGTAAAATCTGTGTGTATCACACCTCTGTCCCGCAATCTGAGAGTCCCTTTGGTTTTACCCCTCCTAGAACATTATCATTATGTGTCCGCTCATTGTGAGACACATTCGCCAATTCTGTGGAATTTAGAAGGTGACTGTTCCTGTCGAACCCACGATCATAGATTTCTGGGACTCCAAAAAAACACTTTCTTCACAAAGGACTGAAGCGACTGTACACTTAAGGCATGATCGAACACACTATTATTTCATGTCATATTGTATTCAATAACCCTGTGAATCAAATACATATCAAATACGAATCACATTGTTCGCTTAAATAACTTTTAATTTCCATTTCACATCAAATATATAACGCCTGATACAAGATTTTAATAACAAGTTATTTTAATCCACTGTTTAATCTTAAGTTGCATAAACTGGCATTAATAGTATTTGATTGGGTTAATGTAAAGCCAATCGTCAGAACATGGGGGAGTCTACAATATCTGTCAGATCTTTCACTACATCCCGGATGTCCCATAACCAGAGTGTGTGTGTGTGTGTGTGTGTGTGTGTGTGTGTGTGTGTGTGTGTGTGTGTGTGTGTGTGTGTGTGTGTGTGTGTGTGTGTGTGTGTGTGTGTGTGTGTGTGTGTGTGTGTGTGTGTGTGTGTGTGTGTGTGTGTGTGTGTGTGTGTGTGTGTGTGTGTGTGCGTACAATGAACCATATGGTCCACAACGGACTACAATGCTACGAGGTCATGGCAGACAGTTTGATAGTACTATAACATGGAGTAACTAGATGATTTGGGTGAAATATCTTCTGAACTGTACTTCATTTATAATGCTGATTATTTTGCACATTTGGATACACATGGGTGTGTGAGTAAGTGGAGACAATTAAGGACAGACTTTATGGAAGGACAACTTCTGTATTCAGGTTGGGATACAGATACTTGTATAGTTGTCAAGCAGGTATCTGTATCAAAACGTCGCATCACCTAAATAAAGAAGTTGTTCATCCAAAACGTTTGTCCTTATCTTGACTCTCCAACTTCTAAACATGCCACTCAAAGAAGTAGAGACAATATCAAAGGCCAGATAAGACCTCTTATACATCTCTGTTAAGGGCAAATATACCTCTGAACATTATTGCAGTTATATTGCTGACAGTCTACAAGGGATTCATATGCCACAAGTTTGTGGAAACCAGACCCATATTAATAAATGGATTACACCCTGGTCTGCTATAGACATACATAGACTACTGACACACACCAATACGGACACACAACAATTCTCCTACCTGTATACTTTTAATACTAGGGCCCCATACACTATAGCAAATCCACACTCTCTAAACCAAGGGACCATTATACATGTTAGCGTCGTAGGTTCGAAGTACTGTATTACCACCTGAAAGAGAGACAACAACATCATTATTACAGCTTATTTATAAAAATATGTCTCACTGTATATGTCATTGATTGAGTAGATACAAAGGGGATGTGAGTAAAATAATGCTGAAAATGCATAAATAACCCTTTGGTTACAATAACCCTTTGGTGCCGCACATTTCCTTTCCTTCGTGATAACAACACCTCTCATATAAACATCAATGACATTCTATGTTGCAAAACAATGATAATAATAATGACAATGATGATGATGATGATGATGATGAATACGATCAATGAGTGAATACCTCACATCAATTGGCAGTATTTCAGCCAAAATGAGACCATTTTTATTATGTGCGAACATTCTTCAAGGATACTTATACCACACACATAACAGATCACAGAGGATTGGTTTACAGAATAAACAGATCAAGTGTTTTACATAGTTCTGCACCGTTATAACTTTAACTCAGTACTATCAAAGATGACTATTAACCGACTGTAGACTAATATCAACGAAAAGCATGACTACAGTAGCTCTGCTAAGCACAATGTCATAATGATATGGATTAAAACGATAATAGTCTATTTGATGTTTAACTAAAACACAGTCATAATAGAGGCGATCAGTCGTCATCAAATATATCGTTTATGCTACTGATTACACGTTGTAAGTCTTTCTTTTATTTGTTTTAAATTCAAGATCCATTATCCATGGCGAAAAACACAGTGTGTCCTCGTAAACAAGCAAGCTGGTTGTCCAATGTAAACACGACACCAGTATACAGGTACTGTACGTACATGGTTCGTGCTGGGATGGTTTATGATTAGAAAGCAGCTGTGCTCTCTGGGCTGGAAGCTGATGTTGGATAATGCTCACATGACATGCAACTCTCAGAAACAAAGAGACCCGATGCGTGAGATGATTTTCGGATGAATAATACTGTGGCATCAATGACGTAGCATGTGAATACTACTGTGGTATCAATGCCTTAACATGTGACTACTACTGTGGTATCAATGACTTAACATGTGACTACTACTGTGGTATCAATGACTTTACATGTGACTACTACTGTGGTATCAATGACTTAACATGTGACTACTACTGTGGTATCAATGACTTCACATGTGACTACTACTGTGGTATCAATGACTTAACATGTGACTACTACTGTGGTATCAATGACTTTACATGTGACTACTACTGTTGTATCAATGACTTAACATGTGACTACTACTGTGGTATCAATGACTTTACATGTGACTACTACTGTGGTATCAATGACTTTACATGTGACTACTACTGTGGTATCAATGACTTAACATGTGACTACTACTGTGGTATCAATGAATTAACATGTGACTACTACTGTTGTATCAATGACTTAACATGTGACTACTACTGTGGTATCAATGACTTTACATGTGACTACTACTGTGGTATCAATGACTTTACATGTGACTACTACTGTTGTATCAATGACTTAACATGTGACTACTACTGTGGTATCAATGACTTTACATGTGACTACTACTGTGGTATCAATGACTTAACATGTAAATGGTACATTGGTATCAATGACTTTACATGTGACTACTACTGTGGTATCAATGACTTGACATGTGACTACTACTGTGGTATCAATGACTTTACATGTGAGTACTACTGTGGTATCAATGACTTTACATGTGACTACTACTGTGGTATCAATGACTTTACATGTGAGTACTACTGTGGTATCAATGGCTTTACATGTGACTACTACTGTGGTATCAATGACTTTACATGTGACTACTACTGTGGTATCAATGACTTAGCATGTGACTACTACTGTGGTATCAATGACTTAACATGTGACTACTACTGTGGTATCAATGACTTTACATGTGACTACTACTGTGGTATCAATGACTTGACATGTGACTACTACTGTGGTATCAATGACTTTACATGTGACTACTACTGTGGTATCAATGACTTAACATGTGACTACTACTGTGGTATCAATGACTTAACATGTGACTACTACTGTGGTATCAATGACTTTACATGTGACTACTACTGTGGTATCAATGACTTTACATGTGACTACTACTGTGGTATCAATGACTTAACATGTGACTACTACTGTGGTATCAATGACTTAACATGTGACTACTACTGTGGTATCAATGACTTAACATGTAAATGGTACATTGGTATCAATGACTTTACATGTGACTACTACTGTGGTATCAATGACTTGACATGTGACTACTACTGTGGTATCAATGACTTTACATGTGAGTACTACTGTGGTATCAATGACTTTACATGTGACTACTACTGTGGTATCAATGACTTTACATGTGAGTACTACTGTGGTATCAATGACTTTACATGTGAGTACTACTGTGGTATCAATGACTTTACATGTGACTACTACTGTGGTATCAATGACTTAGCATGTGACTACTACTGTGGTATCAATGACTTAACATGTGACTACTACTGTGGTATCAATGACTTTACATGTGACTACTACTGTGGTATCAATGACTTTACATGTGACTACTACTGTGGTATCAATGACTTTACATGTGACTACTACTGTGGTATCAATGACTTAACATGTGACTACTACTGTGGTATCAATGACTTAACATGTGACTACTACTGTGGTATCAATGACTTACCATGTGACTACTACTGTGGAAACCGTGGACATACGTTCAGTGAAACTAACTGAAAAGTTGTTCCCACTTCATTTACATTTGTGGTGTAAATGACGAAAAATCTTTAGGTATTATGTTTTCCTGTTATCGTAATTTCATTCCTTGTGGGTTAGTGATTTTCGTCATCCTTTATTTCAGTACGTGTAGGTCACAGGCCTGTCTGTACACACACATGGTAATATACAAATGAGAGTGTGTGCATGCATGTCAAACACCAGATGGACGTGGCGTGATTTGCACACTGTTAATCATTTGTAATTGTTGTTTGTATAAGCCATTGCTACTAGATCTCCGTATATTTGTAAAATGCAAGAACATAACTTTGTTATTTATATTTGGACTTGAAGATAATAGATGCGAGTCAAACGTCTGTATGTTTGGGTGTGTTTGAATGTGTTATTTTGAGGTACATTTGTCTCAGGCTGAAGGTAGTAAGCAGTCTTGGACGTAAATACACTGTATTAGATTAAGTACGAATGAAAGCGGACAAATTCGGAAGTGGATATGTTAGTAAATAAATAGCATAAAAACTGTAGTGAGTATGTTGGTTTGCGAGCGCGCACGTGCGTGCGTGCGTGTGTGTGTGTGTTTATGTGTGCTTATTCCTACAATATCACGAAGGGAGACACAAGAAATGGACCACACTCATAGAAGTCATGTTGGTGTTCGAAACTGTGACGAGCAAACACTTTAACCCATAGGCTATATCACCTCATAGAATAAACATAATGTACATATACATCGTGATTGTTATTAGTGATTATTCAGTGAGAAGAATAGTATTTACTGTGGCTCTTTCGCTTGAAGTACACCAACAAGGCTTTCTGTTATAATGGGCATGTTGGTGTAATGCCATGGTATATTTAGTAGTGACCATATAATTTGGTCTCCGATGCTGCTGTTTTGGTAATACAATGTCAAATTGTTTCATGGCTGAACATGGGGTTTTATATTGCTTAAAGAGGCGTAAAAACATACTCACTCACTCAAACCAGAACTGGACCCCTTCAGATGTTTAAGAATTACATTTTACTTCAACGTTTTATCATACGTTTTGAACAAAAGGCATTTACGTGGATAGTGCACACATAAGAAAGAGAGGTATTTGCGCTCACGACACATGGTGTGACTCCCTATTACAACCTCCGTGGTGATTATAGTAAATTACACCAACCAAAGGTACTAATTAAGTTTGTTTAACAGTGCACACTTTAATCGAGTCGTTCCCACATGCACACGCAAGGGTGGTAGGAACATGCAAGAGATCGGCTCCACTAGTTGTACAAACGGATACCAGTGACAGCCTACGGCAAACAGACAAATGTCATGGTAGTTCCGAGGTTAAGGCCGGACAGAGCTATCACTTATGTACTCATCACCATGTCTTCAGGGTAGCAATTAAGCACTGAACAATCGGGCACAAACCGTATGAATCATTCCGAAAAGAGGACAAGTTACATGCAAGGCAGCGGCACCCTAAGTAATGCATGACTTCGCGTTTATTGAATAATCATTAGACTTCAACAACATTATGTGTTTCACTCTGTAGTATACATAGGCAAGTATTCCTATATATTCCGAATGAGCTACATGAACTACAATGAGTGAGTATGGTTTTACGCCGTGTTTAGCAATATTCCAACAATATCGTGGCGGTTTTTTTTAGAAATGGGCTACATCCATTGTATCCACGTGGGGAATTGAACCCGGGTTTTGGCGTGATGAGCGAACGATCTTACCACTATTCTACCCCTCTTCCCCGAACGATCTACAGCAGAGGTTTAGCGAATCACGTGCTACATTTCAGCTTTTGAAAAAACGACCAAACACACAACCGTACCCACTTTCTGTTAGTTGGAGTTAGCAAGGGAGATATTGTTGAGTATCTTGAAAGAATCGTGACTATATACTCACTGTTGCGTATAAGAGAAGGGCTCCCACTAATATCATCTCTAGTAAAATCCACATACTGGAGCGCATCACCTGGAAATAGAAAGAATAATGAAATTTTAGATATACATGACATTGCCATGAAATAATTACTGACAGCAAATATTTGCCTTTGTAGCAAATATTCAGGAAAACCCGATGTGACGCAGCTCGTACCATTTTGCTGAAACCCACGTGAAAACCACGAGCAACGAAGGCGGGATGCAGGAAATATGTACATGCTTGTACCCATGTTTTTTCAACTGTTGGTATGTCAATACGATGATTTTTTATATGTTTAATCATAAGCAATTCGTAGGACAATTGATCTTGTCACAATAAACTTTACCTACTTTCCAAACAATAAAAACTCCTAATATGCATCAACGTTACATAAGGTCGATAGCAAAACAAAGAAATAACCTTGAGTTATTTCCGCAATCAATGACGTCTTGACCCGCAACAATAGCTGTGTTTTCGTCCCGATGGCTTTTCGACGTGGGCCATCCTAGTTGACAAGCGTGGGAGGTGTAAGCAGGCACTTAGAGGGAGCTAGATCTCGGTTAACATCCCCAGCTATTCTTTTCCCGTTAATTGTCAACATTAAATCTAAACTTAGGAGGTTAATATCACCAGCCGTGTGTAGCCTGGGATATATCCTGGAACTACTCTCACGTAACGTCCTAAGTTGGACAACGTTTGGCTAATCCATTTGACCTTTAATGTCAGGTAAATATCTTTAAAAACAATGCATTATGACGTCAATACCAGCAGTTCATGCCTCAAATAGTATAAACTTGTCACAGCTGATTTGCGTCTGACCATTAAGCTAGATCGCATTATATTAAAATCTGCCAAATATCCAAAATCATATCACCAGATTTACTTTCCAGTACAGTATTTCTGAATGAACAGAGAATACATAGTCGCATAAATGCTTGTAAAAGATGCATGGTGGTTCTTTATTTGAAAAGCAACTACGAAAGCATGAAAAGTATTGTACTAAATACAGGCATTAACCTCCTACTTCTGTATATGCTTAGCCTTTGTTTGTTAACAGACATTGCTTTATGAATATTTATATGCCCACACATATGCATCGAGAATATCTCAGCAGCATGTGAACCTCATTGTACCTCATATCGTTACAGGAAAACAGTGACCGAATTCTGTCTCTCCTGAACAAGGGCAAAAAGAGGAACCAGACAAAAGTGATACCGACAATGTCTTCTTGTGACGTACAATGTCATACCCTGTCATACCCTGTCATAAAGTGAATACGTTAACAATGATGCCTGTGTTTTGTTTCAGTATACTATATATATATATATATATATATATATAATACTATATCCATAACGATTTACACACTGTGTCAATAGTGATGTCTATGCCATGCTAATAATATTGCCAATATAACATTATGTCAATAATGATGTCGGTAATATGTCAATAGTGACCTTGGTAATATGTCAATAATGATACTGCAATATGTCAACACTGTTGCCTGTAAGATGTCACTAATGATGTCTGTAATATATCAACAATGATGCCTGTCATATGTCAATAATAATACTTGTAATATACCAATAATGGTACTTGTAATATATCAGTAATGATGCATGCAAGATTTCAATAATGATGCCTGTAATATGTCAATAATGATGTCTGTAATATGTCAATAATGGTACTTGTAATATGTCAGTAATAATGCCTGCAATAATGGCCTAATTTGTCTTGTAATATGTCAGTAATAATGCCTGCAAGATGTCAACAATGATGCCTGCAAGATGTAAACAATTTGTCAATATATTATGCCTGTACCTATGTCAATAATGGTAAGATTCAACAATGTAATATGTCAGTAATAATGCCTGCAAGATGTAAACAATGATGCCTGTAATTTGTCAATGATACTTGTAATATGCCAATAATGATACCTGTAGGTTGTCAATAATGATGCCTGTAATATGTTAATAATGATGTCTGTAATGATGCTGTAATATGTAATATGTTAATAATGATGTAAACAATGTAATATGTCAATAATGATGTCTGTCAATAATGACTGTGTAAACAATATGGTAATTTGTAATGATACTTGTCCAATAATGTAATAATGATGCCTGTAATATGTTAATAATGATGTCTGCAATAATGATGTCTGTAATATGTCAATTATGCCTGTAATATTCAGTAATAATGCCTCAAGATGTAAACAATGATGCCTGTATTTTGTCAATGATACTTGTAATATGTCAATAATCATACCTGTAAGTTACCAATAATGATGCCTGTAATATGTCAATAATGATGCCTGTACTATGTCAATAATGGTACTTGTAATATGTCAGTAATAATGCCCGCAAGATGTAAACAATGATGCCTGTAATTTGACAATGATACTTGTAATATGCCAATAATCATACCTATAAGTTATCAATAATGATGCCTGTAATATGTTAATAATGATGCCTGTAATATGCCAATAATGATACCTGTAAGTTATCAATAATGGTACTTGCAATATGTCAATAATGATGCCTGTAATATGTCAATAATGGTACTTGTAATATGTCAGTAATAATGACTGCAAGATGTCAACAATGATGCCTGTAATATGTCAATAATGATGCCTGTAATATGTCAATAATGGTACTTGTAATATGTCAATAATAATGCCTGTAAGATGTCAACAATGATGCCTGTAATATGTCAATAATGATACTTGTAATATGCCAATAATGATACCTGTAGGTTGTCAATAATGATGCCTGTAATATGTTAATAATGATGCCTGTAATATGTCAATAATGGTACTTGTCACATGTCAGTAATAATGCCTGCAAGATGTCAACAATGATGCCTGTAATATGTTAATAATGATGTCTGTAATATGTCAATAATGGTACTTGTAAGTTATCAATAATGATGTCTGTAATATGTCAATAATGATGCCTGTAACTAATCAATAATGATGCCTGTAATATGTTAATAATGATGTCTGTAATATGTCAATAATGATGTCTGTAATATGTCAATAATGGTACTTGTAATATGTCAGTAATAATGCCTGCAAGATGTCAACAATGATGCCTGTAATATGTCAATAATGATGTCTGTAATATGTCAATAATGGTACTTGAAATATGTCAGTAATAATGACTGCAAGATGTAAACAATGATGCCTGTAATTTGTCAATGATACTTGTAATATGCCAATAATGATACCTGTAGGTTATCAATAATGATGCCTGTAATATGTTAATAATGATGTCTGTAATATGTCAATAATGATGTCTGTAATATGTCAATAATGGTACTTGTAATATGTCAGTAATAATGCCTGCAAGATGTAAACAATGATGCCTGTAATTTGTCAATGATACTTGTAATATGCCAATAATCATACCTGTAGGTTATCAATAATGATGCCTGTAATATGTTAATAATGATGTCTGTAATATGTCAATAATGGTACTTGTAATATGTCAATAATAATGTCTGCAAGATGTCAACAATGATGCCTGTAATATGTCAATAATGATGTCTGTAATATGTCAATAACGATACTTGTCAATAACGATAATATGTCAATAATGATGCCTGTAATATGTCAATAATGGTACTTGTAATATGTCAGTAATAATGCCTGCAAGATGTCAACAATGATGCCTGTAATATGTCAATAACGATAATATGTCAATAAAGATGCCTGTAATATGTCAATGATACTTGTAATATGTCAATAATGATGCCTGCAATATGTCAATAATGATACTTGTGATATGTCAATAATGATGCCTGTAATATGTGAACGATGATGACTGTAATATGTCAACGATGATGACTGTAATATGCCAACAATAATATTTGTACTATGTCAACAATAATGGCCGTACTGTGTCAACAATAATGTCTTTACTATGTCAACAATAATGTCTGTACTGTGTCAGCAATAATATCTGTACTATGTCAACAATAATGTACTTACTATGTCAACAAAAATGCCTGTTCAATGTCAACAATAGTGTATGTACTATGTCAACAATGATGACTGTACTATATCATCAAAGATGTCTGTACTATGCGAACAATAATGCCTTTTAATATGTGAACAATAATGTCTGTACTGTGTCAACAATAATATATGTACAATGTCAACAATAGTGTATGTACTATGTCAACAATGATGTCTGTACTATGTCAACAATAATGCCTTTACTATGTGAACAATAATGTCTGTACTGTGTCAACAATAATATCTGTACTCTGTCAACAATAATGTACTTACTATGTCAACAAAAATGCCTGTACAATGTCAACAATAGTGTATGTACTATGTCAACAATGATGACTGTACTATGTCATCAAAGATGTCTGTACTATGCGAACAATAATGCCTTTTAATATGTGAACAATAATGTCTGTACTGTGTCACCAATAATATATGTACAATGTCAACAATAGTGTATGTACTATGTCAACAATGATGACTGTACTATGTCATCAAAGATGTCACTATGTCAACAATGACGACTGTACTATGTCATCAAAGATGTCTGTACTATGCGAACAATAATGCCTTTTAATATGTGAACAATAATGTCTGTACTGTGTCACCAATAATATCTGTACTCTGTCAACAATAATGTACTTACTATGTCAACAAAAATGCCTGTACAATGTCAACAATAGTGTATGTACTATGTCAACAATGATGACTGTACTATGTCATCAAAGATGTCTGTACTATGCGAACAATAATGCCTTTTTATATGTGAACAATAATGTCTGTACTGTGTCACCAATAATATATGTACAATGTCAACAATAGTGTATGTACTATGTCAACAATGATGAGTGTACTATGTCATCAAAGATGTCTGTACTATGTCAACAATGACGACTGTTCTATGTCATCAAAGATGTCTGTACTATGGCAAAAATGATGTCGGTACTATGTCCAACAATGATGTCTGTACACTGCAGTATGTCAATAATGATGTGTGTACTATTTATTCTGAGTACAGATGATGGAACATTTTGAAGTCAACTTATTAACAGATATTACTTGAAGTGTGAGCGAGAATGTATCTGGCTGTTCTTACTTATCAACTGATTATAGGCTGAAATGTGCAATCGAATTTCAAGAACTTTATACGGGAGACAAAACCCATTATTTGTCTTTACTCGATATTTGGCATATTGATGAGGGGTTTTCCCCTCGGTCTTACTTTTCCTGGGCTTTCTTTCCTTGGGATTTAGAGTCACAAGTACAATTTCAGAACGATTCTTTATCATATACCTAAACATGAAGAGTGGTGAAATGGTGAGAGGGAGAGAGAATACGGGGGCAGCGGAAATCTGGACAGAACACGTCCTTCCACCTCCATCAAAACAGGAAAGACATTTTTAACTGTAAAGTTAGAGAATCTGCTGAACGTGACTTGGCTGAATCAGCATGTGTTGATAAGGAATATAGATCGCAGGTGTATTGGTTAACTCCGCCCACAACGTGATGCGCAAGGCAATGTTTGGAGTTGTGACTTCACCCACGATATGGCGATGTCAACATGTTTTGAATATTGCTATCTGCGACTGAGTTTTCATATGAACAATCAGTACATCCGTTCATCTAAATCTACCAGAGTTCCATTCACTTGTTAATTTAGTGCACGATTCGTTTGGTAGGTGCCAAACGTAGTCCAGAGTTGCGCCCCTTTGGTATGTCAAGATCCTATGTTTGTGGGTCGTAATCCAACGTTCGTTCTGGTCGTGAGTCATGGTGTGGCAGTACTATACCGTATTCATTGTTATCACCAAGAGAAATTGCTCACAGCGACTCAATACCCAGTCTCTTGATAACTGTATCTGGCTATTGGAATGTGCTTGCAATAACGTATGACAAGTGTACGGTATTTATGCTAAGCGTTCGATATACTTCGAAAAAACTACCTAATATACCTTTAAATGGATAGTTAGAACATGCATAACTACCATCCCAGCTGGTGTACCTCAAGTCGATGATGGTGAAGCATGGTACAGATTCTACGTTGCCCGATACTTTCCTTTCTAATGTTGATCAAGGAATGTGAAAATGAATGCACATCACCTGTCATAATCTGTTAGCGACGCTCATTAGAGCTATTCCGGTATTACTGTCTTCCAACATTTCTGCAAGTCTGGCAGTATAGCACTGAGAAACACAGACAGGGAGAAAGGTATGAGGTCAAATTGGTCAACTGAAGAGAGCACTGCGGGAGAAACCAGACGAGATAAACATGTACCGCTGTACCTCCTTGTTTCGCGATGTAGACTAGATGATACTTTGATACTGCTGTCTGCGACTCATAACGATACCTTACTCACTCACTTGTTTAACGAATTAAAACTGTGAAGAGTATCATGTCTCTTTGTAATGCATCGTAACAATAGCAGGTGTGATGATATAACTCAGTATGTAGTACATATTGCTTGCTTATATAACTATGGACGTATCATAACGCGTACGGTATTCCGCAAAGGTGTATCATGATACGTATTTTGTCGTGATACGTACATAATGGTATCGTCAGGGAGGTGTATTGTGACACCTACACGCATTGTATGGTTGGGTAGAATGTAACACGTTTAGGAAACGTTTATCGTGACATCATGACGCACGAAAGGTGAATCGGGACACGTACTGTATTGTAACACGGACATGACGGTATTGTTGGGTGTCTTGTGACAAGTACATATATCATAGGCCGGGAGGCGTGATATTTATGATACTGGAATGCACGTTTATTGTGGCATGTATGATGTCACAAGAAAGGTGTATTGTAAACGGTATATTGAAGGTGTAATGTGACACGTATGGTGTTGTAAATAAGGTGTATCGTCTTGACAGCAGGCCTTCTACATCTCTACGAACGTAGACTAACACACGGGAGCCAAATGGAAAATGACTTCCAGCAGAAAGGGTTGCAAGAACTTCCATGAATCCATTGTTTGCATATGCAACTTCATGAACATTGACATTCATAAAAAGTGGATATTTTCAAAATCGGAACTGATCCTTTTATGTTTAAGAAATTGATACCTTTGTACTGGGAGTTCTTAGTTTGGTAAACATCTGTCTGCACATGCTTTCGTGAATATAATGTTTTCATTGTTCATTTATGGGTTCAGATGATCGACTCAAAACACAGTTATTCTTTACATATAAAGGCAAATACACGCAACTTACCTTGGTTTTTCTTAACCTCACTATAACGATGCCAATGACCAATGCTATTGTCATGCAAAAACTCTGTATTCCAAGCGGTATTCCGCGAAGTAGAATATTGTACACAGCTATGCAAGGAAGACATTGATCCTGTGTGTGGTTGTCTGACACATTCCTGAACAGATATGTTTTCTCCATAAGCTTTCCGTCTAAGTTTTTATCGTTCTCGTCTATTTGGTCACAGGCCTCCTGACTGCACTCACAACGGTAGCTGGCCCATCTTAGTCCGTTTCCAGGAATATGAACACACTGAAACATCACAGGAAGGAATCGTTAACAACAACATGGCAAATAACCCACCGTACACACGCATTAACGTAGAATGGCATGACATCTGTGGAGTGAGCTAGTGAGTTTAGTGTTACACCGCTTTTTTGGAATATTCCAGCAGGGGGGGCACCAGAATGGGCTTCACACATTGTACCCATGTGGGGAATCGAACCCGGTTTTTCGGCGTGACGAGCGAACGCTCTAACCACTAGACTACCCCACCTCCCCCATCTGTGGAGTAATGGTGTGGAGTAATTGTGTTATAAAATACAATAGATTGAAAAAACATAAATATTATTCTTTCAGGGAACGATAAGATTGAGTGAGCTAGTGAGTTTAGTGTAATGCCGCTTTTTGGAATATTCCAGCAATATTCCACGGCGGGGGACATCAGAAATGGGCTTCACACATTGTATCAATGTCGGGAATCGAACCCGGGTCTTCGGCGTGAAAAGGCAATGTTTTAACCACTAGGCTACCCCACCGCCCACAAGATTAAGGTAATTGGTGATATTGATGTACATACATAAGGAACGATATATGACAGCAGTACCAAATTAATACCATGGCTGAAAAGGAATATGACACAAGTCAAAGCCATTTGAGTCATGTTGGAGTCCTATAGAAATGTGTGTGCATATGTATATATGGCTGCCGGGTCTGGGGGTTGTTGTTATAGGGTTTGGGTAAGTGTGTTTTCGGTTGCCTGTAAAACGTTGTGCCAGAAACTTTCCACTGTGATGTCAAAGTAGGGCAGGCTGATTCACAACAGAATAACGTCGGGGTTAGTCAACTGTTAAGTGGCCTACCCACCAATGGAAGACATAATGTAACCACGTCACTATGAAAATGTTCTCGCTCAGGTACGAAGGCGTACTAGTATGGGTGGCAATATCTCGCACAGCCCAATGCTTTTGAGAGGAAATCCTACATCCATTTATATAGGATAATTCATTCCCCCTTAAATGTTTGGGAGTTGGAATAAATATATACTAGGTGTACGATAGGCCTGCAGGTGTGGAATATATCAGCTTCGTTACATTTTCGGGAAGGAAGTTTTGGCACGTATATTCTTCCAACGGGGGAATTTACAAGGGAAAATGGATCCTCTGTTACACATTCCCATTATGAAGCAAACAATGTCATATTTTAATATGATAATTGTGTACGGCAGACAGTGAGTGTAACAGCATTATTCGGGTACCACAATGAACAGTCCCGGATCCTGCCAATCACTCCTTGTCATTATCCTTTGTCCTCATGTTTCTAGCGTGTCCAAGCTTGTAATTTATCATCACTCATCACGTGTTCAGTAAACATGTTACTTCCCACATTAAAATGTGGTTATTCTATATACTGAGGTATGTATATCGATGAAACGAAGGAAACAAGCACGTGCATGGATAAACTCTCTAAAATGCAAATGGGTGTTGAAGGTTCACGTCACTGCATATGCATGCACTGTAAGAACGGTCCTATGAAGGTGATCTGTAGAAGCACCAAGTGAAATATCATGCGTGTAAGAGACATCACCACATGTGTATGTCACGCTCTATATGCTTTCTACCCCTGAGGATCCGCGTTAGAATTGGTTCATCAGCCCATGCTTGTCGTAAGAGGAAACAAACAGAATCGGCTGGTCAGGCTTGCTGATTTTGGTGACACATATCATCGTATATTGCGTAGATCGATGCTCATGGTGCTGATCACTGGAATGTCTGGTCCAGATTCGATCATTTACTGACCGCTGCCATATAGCTGGAATAATGCTGAGTGCGGCGTTAAACACCAACTAGCCAGCCCACCAACTGTATGCATTCTCTCGCATGTTTAAAGCTTTGATACTATGATGGGATATATGAAACAGAACATTTACAGCAAATAGAAAACAAATAGTTCTACTGGGACCAAGAACCATGGTCAGGAAAGACCGATAACTCGTGTCTGGCTTTATAAACAGAATGTTGGATCACGTTAATGAGTTTGTGGAAAAGGATTCAATCCAACATGGATACTAAGACATAAGTAGCGGTCGACCAGTGAAGGTTCATCTCTGCTTGATCTTGACATTGAGTTTACACTAACACAAGACTGCCATTCTGCAGGTGTCTTGGAGTTTGGGAGTCAGTTAAAGAGGATGCACATCTACCTGCGCTGAAGTTGGTACACTTAAATTTGGCAACACTTCAATTTAAGAAAGGCATATGGCGGCGGGTACCCATGAGGCAGAACCCACGAAGCGATACCTATGAAAAGGAATTAATACCATATTTCTATCACAGGTATGTACACTATCGTACAATGATCTACATATCTTCACAAGCCTACGACTGTATAGACAATGTATTTGGGAAATTAAACAATAATGTTGTTTAATAGCTTTATTATTTTGCTTACAGGTCAAATAAAACTTTGTTTTGGACACAATGGATATATCTATATGGATGGCTTGTTGTTTAATCTTGGTGAAACAGAATTTCGTTCGAAGCCTTGACACGAACAGAGAGTTTTAAGTAATAACTGAACCAAAACATGTTCGTCAAGATATTAACACCGTTTTGTCAATATTATGAAATTTCATAAACACAGAACCTATATTTTCAGGTATATACTGAGTAACAGATTTATTATACAGCTGTAAAAAATCTGGGCCAGACATTCCAACGGTAGATAGAACGAGCACTGACACTATCAGTGAGGTTACATATGATAGTCACTACACGTGCAAGGTAAGCACAAAATGCTCGAAATGTATTTTGAGAAGGGCGCTGCTTGAAACAAAGCCTGGCAGGACATATCAACTGAATTGGTACCACAGGGTGGACGAACGGTGGGTGGGCTATATGGATTGACGGGAGATTTGACATCCTTCTATGTCAACTGATTTTTTTACAGAAGGTATATCGTGCTTCAGGCATATCGATAATTTGATACCGTTCAATAATAATCAAATAGCCAATTCCTGTCCACTGATTTACCCAACTGAACTAGAAATAGAGAAAATCAGTAAACCCAACAGTAAACGTTTGCTATTTATGTTGAGCAATATTCCCGCAGCTTCGGTCACATGTGTCTACATTTCCCAACGTTTGGATCACAATCGAGCATTTTGAAGACATTTCAAATTTGAAGAAATTATTTCCTATGCAATTCCCTATTTTGACTTTTACTACGTGTTCGTGTATTTTTAGGTGGATAATTGACTTGCCTTGCATGTGTTTGCGATGAGTGCCTCCGGTGGGGCATAGTAGGCTCACCTCTTTGCGAACACCTGGCATATCATTATTTGATGGCGAGTCGTATGACACAAGCTCGTGATATAGTCTTACTCGGACAATGGATTTCTTATGATTATGGAATTGATATTGTCGCTAAAATTTACAAAAAATAATCCTATTCACAAAAGATAATCCCATTATATAACAGGTAAATATAAGTCACTAATTTCTAATGGTGAAAGGAAGCCCATTTCTGGTGACCCCCTCGGTGATATTGCCGGAATATTGATAAAAGGGGGCGTAAAACCATACTCACTCACTCACTCAAATGGTGAACTTCCTATTACTGTGCCCTGAAAGTATAGATCCTTGTTCAGTATTTCAGTCACCGGATTGCCTGTTTGCAGACCCGTATCTTTACAGGTCTGGTGAGATATCGGTGACTCTGGTGTTACTCACTCACTCATTCACGAGTTGATAAGGTGACCATCAGCTGTTTCTGACCACCGAACAAGTTGATAACCGGGTAATTACAACGTCGGAGTGTGTGTTATCATTAATCGACTACTGGTTATGTGTTAACCAGAACAGCTTATTGAACGTGGGCGTTAATGACTAATGTGTCCCTTACACAAAGGAGAAACACCTGTAGTTGCCCCTTTTCAGGATCTCTCGTGTTCATTAGCAAATGACATAGTGATACTGAAGGTACTTACTTTAGCAGTGGGAGGGCGACAAGTGTGTGTGTTTGCAAATAGTGAGTCGTCGTTAGCACACTGGTTGATCTCTAAGCTTAAGAGGTCAATATCGAACAGGACAGCCCCTCTGAAACAATAAACAAAACATCATGGTCAGTAAACAATAATAATGTGTTCATTCATATCGCGAATAATATGTTCATTTATATAGCGAATAATATGTTCATTTATATAGCGCTAACCACGCATGCTCATGACGCTAGCAATGAATAGCACAGCACATTTATGACCCCGGATAACCCAGGCTGCCTGATAGGTTATAGTCACATGACTTATCCCACCGGGTTTTCTGCTGGGTGAACAGAGGCAATTTTGAACAAACTCATTTGAGACCACATGTATCACAAGTGCTTCGTTGCGGGGCAGGACTGAAATCCTAGAAACTCTCAGGAGTCAAGCTGCCACCCATTTAAGAACTCTCCGCGTCCAACGCTGCTTAACTTCACCTGACTGTGACCTGAGCTCCATGCACAGGACCACACACAGCCAATCGATCATCGATGATCGTATGAACATGCATAGTAAATCATTAACGGTAACAAGTGCGATGTATTGCTATTATAAGCTTGTAGTACATACAACATTTGTATACCGTGCACGCAAAACTCAGTGGTTAGACACGTATAGTTCCTAAGGCACCCAAGACGCGTCTCGTGTCCACCTAATGCATCCATCATTCTATCCACGAAAACACATGTATTGTGTCCACAGAACACGAATGTATCCTGTCCGCCCTAAACAATATCAACTTATTATTATTCCACCAAATGCATTTGAACACATCAACATTCTTTCCGATCATTATATTACACTGTACCTGTGTTCTGTCCACACTTCACTCCCACATTAGTATTCGGTCGGCATAAAACACATGACCACCTTAAATTTAAATATAAGTGGGAGGAGTTGGTTCTTGTTCAATTAGACTGGGAACCTATATTTGACAAGTCACTTTAGACTACTTTAGATACCAAGTTCAGATGGATTCAGTTCAGAATTATTCACAGAAGTTTATCAACTAACTCATTTTTATTTAAAATTAAATTAACTGATGGTAATTTATGTTCTTTTTGTGAATTTGAATTTGAAACAATAACCCTCTTATTTTGGTAGTGTAAACAAGTTCAATGGTTTTGGCAATCACTATTAAGCCTACTTTATGAAAAGTGCCCACATATCCATAATTTGAAATTTGACCTTCAACTTATTCTGTTTGGTCTGGAAAGGAAAATATATATACTGATGATGTGTTTGACCTACTGTTGCTTTTAGCTAAATTCTACATCTATAAATGTACAGTTTTGAAAACAACCCTAATTGTTAATCACTTTAAACATTACATTCACAGCAGGTAGATCATTAAAATAAATATTGCTTATAGCCAAAGCCAATATGCTAAGCTCTATACAAAGTGGGTGTTTTACTATGGACTAGCTTATGTAGATATGTCGATTTCTGAAACTCAGTGATCTTGATTTAATGAGTACAACCATTCTTGACAACTGAAATTTATCTTTCTAGGTGCCTATGTTAAACCTTTTTGTGGTTTAGTGAAGAGTGTAAGTGAATCTGAGTGTAAATGAGTGTCTTTGTCAGAGTTAATTTTTTTTTTAATATTTGAGTCCATGACCTTAATTTAAACCTCAGTAACAAAACCAATATGTATAACAATTGCCTTTTCAACTCTGGTATAATCTTGCTTGTTTCTTTTAAAGATGATCCAAGATGATTTCTTTCCTTACATGATCCAGCCCAGCACTACCCTGCTTATCTGGTTCTACATGTAACAGGGACTCAGAAATAAAATATTAATTACAAAAGAATAAATAAATAAAACAAATCAACAAAATTAAAACATCTGAATTCTGTCCTTCCAATACGCATATATATCCTGTCCATCAGACACATGTGTATCCTGTCCAACACACGTGTATTCTGACCATGAACAAAACACAGCTGTATTCTGTCCACGCAAAAAACATTCCTTCACAAGAAATAACATAAGCCTATACACCTCATACATCTGTAGTCTATGCGCGTAACACAACTGCTGTGTGTTCATTTAATACACATCTATTCAGTACATAGACCACACCTTCGTTCTAGTCATCTAGCACACTTTTTCCATGTTCACATAACACAGGTATTACAGCACTCCTGCATTCTGTCTATCTAAAACGCTTATGTTCAATGCATCCAACAAGCCCATATTCAGTCGAAATGATCTGTCGTATTCATATTCAGATCACATACCCATTTTATGTCCACCGTGTATTCTATTCACATAACATAATTGTATTATTTTAATATCTACAAGTCTATATTATATTGCAGTAACACATCATTCTTCCGTCGACACAACACACTTGTAATAGCGCCTATATTCTGTCTACATCATATGCCTCGTACATGTGCACCACATAGGCGGATCCAGAAAGTTTCAGGGGGTGGGTGGGGGTGGGGTTTGGGTTGTCAAACCCCTGAACCCCACCTTGGCTCCGCCATTGCAATACATTAACTTCGATCTGGTCTTTAGTCATTTTCAAAAGGGTGGTGGTTCGAACCCCTGGAACCCCCCACCCCCCCCCCCCATCCCTCTGGATCTGCCACTGCACCATATTCAAGCTGACTTGTGCATATAAACAATGTAATTGTTCACGTTATCATAATGCACATTCATAATCTTTGTAATATTTATCAATCCCTACCGCAAACAGATGTTGGACGTGCTCATTACATAATGTCCTGTAATGTTCTGAATAAATGTGGTTTGGTGAAAGGCTGATCAAATGATGTTATGCACGATGGAATGAACTGGCAACACTCACGTATCAGAAAATACTACTTCCGCCTAATGGCTAGTATAAAGTTATGAGAACGAGGCAAGCGGAAGTAATCAAATATTGATAACCGTAGAACTCTCATGGCCTTGAGTGCGACTGAATTGATTCCAAAATGAATAAACCTCATGTTGGTAGAAATGAGTGATGGACATCTACACACAACAAGAGATAGTTATTTCATTTGCGTTACGCCAGAGTAATTCATATTAGTAGTGAGATAGAGACAGAAACCTATTATTAAAGTATGGCACATGATGTAGCCCTCCTGCTCTTTATTATCATTGTAGATATGCACTGTGCTCCCGCCTGTTGGACCAAAATACGCAATACATCAAATAACCTTGGTCGCCTAGGAATAAAAAATACTGCGGTGGTAATATCAAGAAACCAAATAGCAATACCCCTACTTTTATGTATCTAAATACCAAATAGTAATACCCCTTGACTTATATGGACGCTCTGGAAACCTATAGCAATACCTCTTTACTGATATGGACCCTCTGGAAACCTATAGCAATACCTCTTTACTTATATGGACGCTCTGGAAACCTATAGCAATACCTCTTTACTCATGTGGACGCTCTGGAAACCTATAGCAATACCTCTTTACTTATATAGACGCTCTGGAAACCTATAGCAATACCTATTTACTTATATGGACGCTCTGGAAACCTATAGCAATACCTCTTTACTTATATAGACGCTCTGGAAACCTACAGCAATACCTCTTTACTTATATAGACGCTCTGGAAACCTATAGCAATACCTCTTTACTTATATGGACTCTCTGGAAACCTATAGCAATACCTCTTTACTTATATAGACGCTCTGGAAACCTACAGCAATACCTCTTTACTTATATAGACGCTCTGGAAACCTATAGCAATACCTCTTTACTTATATGGACTCTCTGGAAACCTATAGCAATACCTCTTTACTGATATGGACGCTCTGGAAACCTATAGCAATACCTCTTTACTTATATGGACTCTCTGGAAACCTATAGCAATACCTCTTTACTTATATAGACGCTCTGGAAACCTATAGCAATAGCCCTTTACTTATATGGACGCTCTGGAAACCTATAGCAATACCTCTTTACTTATATAGACGCTCTGGAAACCTATAGCAATACCTCTTTACTTATATGGACTCTCTGGAAACCTATAGCAATACCTCTTTACTCATATGGACGCTCTGGAAATACCATTTTTCTTATATGAACGCTCTGGAAACCTATAGCAATACCCCTTTACTTATATGGACGCTCTGGAAACCTATAGCAATACCTCTTTACTTATATAGACGCTCTGGAAACCTATAGCAATACCTCTTTACTTATATAGACGCTCTGGAAACCTATAGCAATACCCCTTTACTTATATGGACGCTCTGGAAACCTATAGCAATACCTCTTTACTTATATAGACGCTCTGGAAACCTATAGCAATACCCCTTTACTTATATGGACGCTCTGGAAACCTATAGCAATACCTCTTTACTTATATAGACGCTCTGGAAACCTATAGCAATACCTCTTTACTTATACGGACTCTCTGGAAACCTATAGCAATACCTCTTTACTCATATGGACGCTCTGGAAACCTATAGCAATACCTCTTTACTTATACGGACTCTCTGGAAACCTATAGCAATACCTCTTTACTCATATGGACGCTCTGGAAACCTATAGCAATACCTCTTTACTCATATGGACGCTCTGGAAACCTATAGCAATACCTCTTTACTTATATGGACGCTCTGGAAACCTATAGCAATACCTCTTTACTTATATGGACGCTCTGGAAACCTATAGCAATACCTCTTTACTTATATAGACGCTATGGAAACCTATAGCAATACCTCTTTACTTATATGGACTCTCTGGAAACCTATAGCAATACCTCTTTACTTATATAGACGCTGTGGAAACCTATAGCAATACCCCTTTACTTATATGGACGCTTTGGAAACCTATAGCAATACCTCTTTTCTTATATAGACGCTCTGGAAACCTATAGCAATACCTCTTTACTTATACGGACTCTCTGGAAACCTATAGCAATACCTCTTTACTCATATGGACGCTCTGGAAACCTATAGCAATACCTCTTTACTTATACGGACTCTCTGGAAACCTATAGCAATACCTCTTTACTCATATGGACGCTCTGGAAACCTATAGCAATACCTCTTTACTCATATGGACGCTCTGGAAACCTATAGCAATACCTCTTTACTTATATGGACGCTCTGGAAACCTATAGCAATACCTCTTTACTTATATGGACGCTCTGGAAACCTATAGCAATACCTCTTTACTTATATAGACGCTATGGAAACCTATAGCAATACCTCTTTACTTATATGGACTCTCTGGAAACCTATAGCAATACCTCTTTACTCATATGGACGCTCTGGAAACCTATAGCAATACCTCTTTACTCATATGGACACTCTGGAAACCTATAGCAATACCTCTTTACTCATATGGACACTCTGGAAACCTATAGCAATACCTCTTTACTCATATGGACACTCTGGAAACCTATAGCAATACCTCTTTACTCATATGGACACTCTGGAAACCTATAGCAATACCTCTTTACTTATATGGACTCTCTGGAAACCTATAGCAATACCTCTTTACTCATATGGACTCTCTGGAAACCTATAGCAATACCTCTTTACTCATATGGACACTCTGGAAACCTATAGCAATACCTCTTTACTTATATGGACTCTCTGGAAACCTATAGCAATACCTCTTTACTCATATGGACACTCTGGAAATACCATTTTTCTTATATGAACGCCCTGGAAACCTATAGCAATACCCCTTTACTTATTTTACACTACAGACGCAAAACAGTAAAAATAATACCCCTTTCTCATATGGACGTTAAAAGATCCATGTGCCTTTACTGATAGATACTCTCAGTTCGTTCGTAACCAGAGCCCTGTACTTATATTAGGGTTGGGTATTGCAGGAAATATTCATATTGCGATATATTGCGATGCGAAAGCATGTATTGCGATATGTATTGCAATATATTGCATGAAATATTCTTAAACAAAACACTGCTTATAATCGAGTTAATGCTTGATTTATAGAGCAAAAACACAACGAAATCACTATGCTTGATTAAGCTTTAATAAAAAAATTTAATCATGATAAAATAAAAATGTGAATAATATTTGGCACAAATGAAACAAGGAAGTATCCGAAGATTTCCGAGTGTTACGACGTTTTCCGAATGCAAGTCAAAATACCGGTTTTCGATCAGCGTATCGCAATACGTATCGTTTTCATGTCTGAACCGGTAAATACCGGTAAACCGGTTATATTGCGCAGCCCTAACTTATATACACGTTTTAAACAGTTTCTAGCAATATCCATTTCCTGATATAGATATTCCAAACAGTTAGTTGCAGTATCTATTTATATATCAAATTATATCATTAAAAGTATATAATCAAAACGCACCTAAAAAATGCCGTGATGACTTGAATTCATCGCAATGATATGGTTGGTTATAAGGCATGTAATAATGACAGTGTTGATGCGAGCTGTAATGATTATTATTTCATTCCCTCGTCGGTAGGGTGAGATTTAAGTTTCTATCCAAACACTGGCCTGTTCAGTTAGTAAGCAACTGCCCTAGTTTCGGAATACAGAGTGGATCGAAGGTGTTTAACACTGGGTAAATGAAGCTAGTCTTTGAAAGTACTTCCTCTGTGTGTGTGAGGAGCCCACCAGATGTACCTGTTTATGTAGAGAAGTCTACGATGCTAGGTAGGCCCATTACTCTGGAGGAAACTGATTAAAGGAGCTGCGTGATGTATGTTGAGGCTAACCACTTTCATACATGTTGCAGTATAGCCATAGCTGAGATGTGTGAAGGTTGCACCGAAGGACAGGGAACTCAGATGTCCACTAAGATTAGCCATCATCATGGCAGGGATCCATTGTTATTTATCGAATCACTTGACTTATTTGTGCTTGTGACGACGGGAAAACAAATAGTTATCATGAGTACTTCAAGTACTTGGTGCAAAGCATTCTGTTATTTATAACATACTCCAGTACTCGAGTAGACGGGGAAGACTGACTGACGGGGTAAATTCAGCAAATATGCTATCTGAAATGTTCTCGGTGTCTCAGGTAGCACACAACACATTTGTTTTAGAGTATATTCCGTACTATGAGTTTCAGGTATCAGGTATCATCGCATCGCCTCATGTATCAAGTGAACATCGGATTATACAAAGATATATTAACTCGTGTATATCAAACATTAGTGTTTCGGTAATACAGGAGACATTCCTTCGTTTATCAGTGTACACATTGTCTCCGTAATATGCAGATTATTGTTTCGTGTATCATTGCACACATTGTCTCGGTAATATGCAGATTATTGTTGCGTGTATCATTGTACACATTGTCTCGGTAATATGTAGATTATTGTTTCGTGTATCATTGCACACCTTGTCTCGGTAATATGTAGATTATTGTTTCGTGTATCATTGAACACATTGTCTGGGTAATATGTAGATTATTGTTTCGTGTATCAGTGTACACATTGTCTCGGTAATATGTAGATTATTGTTTCGTGTATCATTGCACACATTGTCTGGGTAATATGCAGATTATTGTTTCGTGTATCATTGCACACATTGTCTCGGTAATATGCAGATTATTGTTTCGTGTATCAGTGTACACATTGTCTCGGTAATATGTAGATTATTGTTTCGTGTATCATTGCACACATTGTCTGGGTAATATGCAGATTATTGTTTCGTGTATCATTGTACACATTGTCTCGGCAATATGCAAATTATTATTTCGTGTGTACATGGACCATTGTATCGTGTATCAGAGAGAATGTAGTCGTGGGCAATATTTCGGGTAATAAAATTACCATTTCCTCTTGTATACTAGTATAGTGAATATTGTCCTGGTAATGCACAGATCAGTGACACTTGTATCCTAGTATAGTGAATATTGTCCTGGTAATGCACAGATCAGTGACACTTGTATCCTAGTATAGTGAATATTGTCCTGGCAATGCACAGATCAGTGACACTTGTATCCAAGTATAGTGAATATTGTCCTGGTAATGCACAGATCCGTGACACTTGTATCCTAGTATAGTGAATATTGTCCTGGTAATGCACAGATCCGTGACACTTGTATCCTAGTATAGTGAATATTGTCCTGGCAATGCACAGATCAGTGACACTTGTATCCTAGTATAGTGAATATTGTCCTTGTAATGCACAGATCAGTGACACTTGTATCCTAGTATAGAGAATATTGTCCTGGCAATGCACAGATCAGTGACACTTGTATCCAAGTATAGTGGATATTGTCCAGGTAATGCACAGATCAGTGACACTTGTATCCTAGTATATTGAACATTGTCCTGGTAATGCACAGATCCGTGACACTTGTATCCAAGTAAAGTGAATATTGTCCTGGTAATGCACAGATCAGTGACACTTGTATCGTAAATGGATCAGTGTATCGTGCATCAGAGAGAGCTTTGGGTAATATGAGGAACCTTGGGTCCTGGATCATAGTTTCAAAACGTTTCTGGTAGCATAAAGTTATAAAGTTCATCATCTGAGTGGACATTGATTCGAGCGTCATAGCGATCATTGTGTCTGGCATCATAGTGGTCATTGTCTCCACTAACATAGTGATCATTGTCTCCACTAACATAGTGATCATTGTGTCTGGTATCATAGTGATCATTGTGTCTGGCATCATAGTGGTCATTGTCTCCACTAATATAGTGATCATTGTGTCCGGTATCATAGTGATCATTGTGTCTGGTATCATAGTGATCATTGTGTCTGGTATCATAGTGATCATTCTCTCCACTAACATAGTGATCATTGTGTCCGATATCATAGTGATCATTGTGTCTGGTATCATAGTGGTCATTGACTCCATTAACATAGTGATCATTGTGTCTGGTATCATAGTGATCATTGTGTCTGGCATCATAGTGGTCATTGTCTCCACTAACATAGTGATCATTGTGTCTGGTATCATAGTGATCATTGTCTCCACTAACATAGTGATCATTGTGTCCGGTATCATAGTGATCATTGTGTCTGGTATCATAGTGATCTTTGTCTCCACTAACATAGTGATCATTGTGTCTGGTATCCTAGTGATCATTGTGTCCGGTATCATAGTGATCATTGTGTCCGGTATCATAGTGATCATTGTGTCCGGTATCATAGTGATCATTGTGTCTGGTATCATAGTGATAATTGTGTCCGGTATCCTAGTGATAATTGTGTCTGGTATCATAGTGACCATTGTGTCTGGTATCCTAGTGATAATTGTGTCCGGTACCATAGTGATTAATGTGTCCACTACCATAGTGATAATTCTGTCTGGTATCATAGTGATCATTGTGTCTGGTATCATAGTGAATATTGTGTCTGGTATCATAGTGATCTTTGTGTCTGGTATCCTAGTGATAATTGTGTCCGGTACCATAGTGATTAATGTGTCCACCAACATAGTGATCATTGTGTCTGGTATCATAGTGATAATTGTGTCTGGTATCATAGTGATCATTGTGTCCGGTACCTCTGATTGCCTGGTGTATCACAGTGAACATTTACTCGTTCAAGAAAAGGACAAATGGTCTAAATGATCGTAATAAGGAAATAAGACACCGAAAGTCGTTTTAGTTAACATAGAGATCATTTTGTCTCAGATCTGTAACCGAAAGTATTTGGTCGTATGCCGGAGACCCGGGTTCGAATCCTTCATTACGATGTTCAATGTGTCACGCCAGCGAGCATAGGCTATTATGATTGCTTGCAGACGTATGTTGTCATAAAAGTTATATTTGATTAAAATGTCACTTGATAAACAGTATCAAAACACAGGCATAACAGCATTTTATACGCGAAGATGTTCTTTGATACAAAATGAAAAAATATCGGAATAATTTAACGTGGTAATTTAGCAAAGAACCATCCTTCCTAACGTGTATTTCATTTGTATTGGTGCAGAACTCCCCAAACCAATCATGTTGCCACACGGCAATATTACTACGTTGATAAACCAAACAACATTCCAAAGCTCAACAACGTTACATTTTTTACACAAAGCGCACTAACCCGCCCAGACAGACACTCGACGTATCTGCTGTCCATATTTATATATTTTGTGTCCAATCCTTCGCCCGGAAAGAGCTGAAACGATTACAGCTTACGATGTAACATCGAAAAGCAATTGTACCCAAAAGACCATGACTTAATGAAAAAGGTTAATTACTGAAAACATTGTAGTGTGCTGGGTGATCCCCACTAGCGAGTACAGCATGCTGCAACTCTTAATCGTGTTCAAAATCATCGACTTGAGTGGAATCAAGTTACACCATCATAACAACGCGCATAGCGTCTCACTCATCTCAACGCCAAAGAAAGGGAAAATCAATTTATACAAACCATGATGCTAAACCATTGTCAATGAAAACAATATTCCACTTATTCAACCAAGCTGTGCTCTAGTAAAGAAAATTTCGAAAAGCTGTTTTGACGTTGCTATGTTGTTGCTAAGGTAAAGTTATGGCTAGAGTATTTGCACTTTGGAACCTATAATTGCTATGACGCTGCAGACAAAATGACCTTGGAAATATCTGAGGTCAGAACGATGAATGAAGGGGACCTGGAATTAGTCTCAGATGTGTAGCAGGCGCGTATACCACAAGGCGACGACTAAGTACGTATGGTGTGCATCGATATAGAAACAAGTCCGTGTATGACAACGCAGTACGGTCGTTCTGTACTTAATACAGACGAAGATGGTTGGTTGAGCGCCATGCTTGGTCTATGTAGCGAGGCCACGACGCTGAAACAGTATGCATAAATTTACACGAACCTATCCGCAATTATGTACATAGGCACGAGGATATGATTTATCTCAGACAGTGGTTCACCCAGCGGGAGAATGGGGCGTTTTTGTGCGAGGCTGAACGGTGATTCTCTGACTGTCGGGCAGAGTGAGTGAATCGAAGAGAGAAGGCACTGGTATTGATTGTCGCGGTGAACAGCCTGGTCACAATGGCGGGGGATCCTTGAAACGCAGAGCGATATATTCAATTAATTTGCTCAATTTCTTCAACCCCTTCTCAACAGAACAAAGATGTCTGCCAAACTCGCGTCAAAGTCTCGCGCGACTTGGCTTCTAGGCTTCAACGGTGGTTGACGACCCTTAAAACAATAAGCGGGACGCTTGAAAAGTGGGAATGCCGAATAGAAGAAACGGAATCGACAACCTAGCCAAATGGGGTTTGTTTAAAACCTCTATCATAACCTTGATTAAATCCTTTGAACCGAGGTAAGAAGTGTGCATTGCTTTCAGGAGCAGATATCTTACAATAAAACTATACTCTCGTCAACGTTCCTTTGGCACCATGGCACATCGTCTCAGCACATACGATCAATTCAGTTTGTGATATGATGGGTGTGACATGTTTTCACCAAGATTGGGGTGCATTCTACTATACACGCCAACAGGCCACTTAGACTAACATCTAGTCTCTGACGTGAACATTTTTTACAGAAAAAACAACAGTTCCTCAACAAAAATCATAAAATATAGCGAAAAGGAGCCCAAAGACATTCTTCTTTAAACTGTGGTAATCTAGACTTGCCGCATATTCTAGACTTGCTTGGGCTTTCTTCGATATATTTTTGTCAGGGTCTGTATGGTGTTGAGTACATCTGAGAAGATGAGCGGATGTTTATTTAAACGCCATGAACAGAATGCTCTTACCAAAGTCTAGTGTGTCTGCTGGGGTAAAGTGGGAGGGGTTGTTACCCGGACGATGGGTATGCAGGGTATGGGTAAAGTGTTAATCCAGGGGATGTGTACGGTTTGGGAGTAGAGGGGTAGATAGACAGCGTTAATCCGGCTGATGAGAGTGAAGGGGTGTTTTAGGGATCATTAATCCGAGTTAGGAGCATGTAGGGGAGTGGGTACATATCATTAATCCGGGTGGTGAGTGTGTAGGGGTGTAGGTAGAGATCGTTAATCCGGGTGATGAGTGTTTAGGGGTGTAGGTAGATATCGTTAATCCGGGTGATGATCGTGTAGGGGTGTAGGTAGATATCGTTAATCCGGGTGATGAGTGTGTACGGGTGTTGGTAGATATTGTTAATCCGGTTGATGAGTGTGTAGGGGTGTTGGTAGATATTGTTAATCCGGGTGATGAGTGTGTAGGGGTGTAGTTAGATAACGTTAATCCGGGTGATGAGCTTGACGGGTGTAGGTAGATATTGTTAATCCACGTGATGAGCGAGTAGGGGTGTAGATAGAATCCGGGTGATGAGTGTGTAGGGGTGTAGGAAGAGATCGTTAATTCGGGTGATGAGTGTGTAGGGGTGTAGGAAGAGATCGTTAATCCGGGTGATGAGTGTGTAGGGGTGTAGGTAGAGATCGTTTATTCGGGTGATGAGCGTGTTGGGGTGTAGGTAGAGATCGTTTATTCGGGTGATGAGTGTGGAATATACACAGTCATATTGAAGCTATCAATATTTCTGGATTCGGAATGAATACGAAGTGCTTATTATTTATGTAGAATATTATATTTACAACAAATAAGTAATTATGCTGTGGAAAAATACTTTTCTTACGGGCCTTACCTAAAAAATGCAAGATTTTTCAGAGAATGTGAGCATTCTTCATACCAGACTTACAAATTCGGCTACGATAAGAGATAAATACCTAAATTTCAAACCGGCTTTAGAAAAGAGTATTCTACAGCTGATCACGTTTTCACCTTAAATGCAATAATTCAGAAATGTTTATCAAGAAAAAAGAAGAAATTATATTATATTTTAAAAAAGGCTTTTGATTCCGTCTCACGACATAAACTTTGGTATTGTCTTCAAAACTCTGGATTTAATGGCAAAATGTTAGCTGCATTAAAAAGTATATATGTATCTGTTAAAGCATGTGTAAAATGCAACGGTAATGTTCACACATAATATTTTGATTGCCCAGTGGGTCTAAGACAAGGGTGTATTTTAAGTCCACTTATTTTTTCCGTTTTCATGGGTGAATTGTACTGCTATTGTAGAAACTGGTAGGTTTTTGGTGTACAGCTGTATCCAGATTCCTTAGATATATTGCTATTACTTTTGATGTCATTCTCATATCTAACGTTGCTTCAGGACTACAAAACAATTGAATATTTTAGAATCATATTCTGATAAATGGTTGTCATGCTGTCAACCTCCATAAAACCATTATTGTCGCTTTTAGAAGTTTAATGGTATTATAAAGACACTGGTATTGATGTTGTCAATTCATATATACTAGGCACATAAAGAAATTGTGCATACAAAAATGTAAAATCTAAATTTATCAAACCTGTGCAGACACATAAGGATTTAAACTTAGAGATTAGTGACATGTATCCAACATGAATGCACGTGCCACGTTCCGTGACGTCAGTGGGTTCGTCCTTGAGACGTGCAATACGTTGTTGCACGTGCATTCCGGGAAAGAGAAACAGAGCAAATGAATGCCACACACAGCTCAACCCCTGCCCTTGCGATCGTTCAAAAAATTAAACGGCTATTGAAACGCATAGCATGCCAAGGCTCACGTCTGCACAACGTCATGAAGCCATTGGGATGGTCCGTGGGGGAATGTCTCAACGACAAGTGGCTGCACATTTACACTGCCACCGGAACACCATTTCTGCACTGGTGAGACACTACCAGAACACAAATGACGTCATCGATCGGCCACGTTCTGGACGTCCACGTGTAACAACGCCAAGACAGGACAGATGGATAAGGGTGACCCATTTTCGCCACAGGTTTCAGACTGCAGTGATGACTGCCCGAACCATCCCAGGACTTCGCCGTATCCACCCCAACACAGTTCGACAACGTTTACGTTATCACGGGATCAGACCACAACGTCCCGCCATACGGCCTGTCCTGACACAACGTCATCGACAAGCTCGCTGACTGTGGTGCCGAAATCATGTCCGCAGACCCTTGGTTTGGTGGAGAAATGTTGTTTTTACAGATGAGTCCAGGTTTAACATTTCCCATAGTGATGGACGTCAACGTGCCTATAGAAGCGTGGGAGAACGTTATGCACAGGCCTGTGTCTTGGAGAGGAATCGCTTTGGGGGTGGTTCCGTGATGATTTGGGGTGAAATAACAGCACTTGAACTTGAGAGAATCTGGCGTGACATCCCACAAGCCTCCCTTGCACGTTTGATAGGCTCTATGCGTCGTCGATGCACTGCTGTTCTCAATGCCGATGGTGGACATACCCGTTATTGAGCTTGTGACATGGTCGTTTGACCCCAGTCCCGCTTGTGGACTCGTGACGTCATTGTGATTGACTTTTCAATTGAAATTCTCCCGACTTGTTATGGTCTCATGATCTCTCCATTAAAGTTTATAAGTACCTTTGACATTGTTATCGTACTTATCAACTGGGATAATATTTTGACAATGCACAGTTTCTTTATGTGGCTAGTATAGATATCGTGGTGTAATATTTCATCAACGTTATAATGAATAAATGTATACACGATCTAGCACTGAGAAGGAAAAGAACATTATTACTATTTCTTAAGAAAGATTTATGTGGTTGATCCTAAGGTATTCTTTATAACATTTGATACACAAATTCAACCAATTTTACTTTATGGTGCGGAGGTATGGGGGATTAGTCGCTATGAGAATATAAAAATGTTCATTTGCTTCCATGTAAGAGATTTTTACATGTAGGATTACAAACGCCTAATGTTATAATATATGATGAATGTGGACGATACACTTCGTGCACAAATGCCTTATGTCGAGTTATTAAATATTGGTTAAAACTAACAGAAATGCACTCTGGTAGAATACAAAAAAAAATCATATGACGTGTCATTATATTTTAAGATAACATTGGGCAAAATAATTACGGTTCTCATGTTCGTAATATACTTTTTTCACATGGATTTGGCTTTGTACGATTGACAAAAAGTGTTGGTAATAAGTTTGATTTTCTTAGATGTTTTAGAGATATATGTGTAAATATGTTTTTACAATATTGGCAATGTACTCTTGGCAACTGTTCACGCTACAGTTTGTATAGAGAGTGTAAGAGTGTGCTAGAACCTGAAAAATATTCAAGTGTTATACATGAAATTAAATATCGAAATATTCTTATAAAATTCCGAACAGGCTTATTGCTATTAAAAATAAATGAAGTGAGATGGTTAAATATTGATGTATCTCTACGCCCATGTCCTATTTGTAAATTCGGCATAGAGGATGAATTCCATTTTCTTTTCGCATGAAAATATTATTCTGAAGAATGATTACGTCATTTTCCACATGTTTATAACCGAATTTCAAATATATTTATATTCAAAAGCCTGTTAACTTCCGCTTCAAATGAATCATTATTAAATGTATGCAAATACGTTATATACTGCTCATAAAAAGAGACAGATTTTGTTAAACCTTTAATTGTCTTATCTTGTTTCCAACATATTTTGATTTGGCCTTCATGCATAATAAAGACCTTTGACGTCAGTAGGTCAGTGCTTCATCATTTGAGCAAAATGTGTTATCATTTTCAAGCAGTGGTATAACTACATATACGCACATTAGAGATTGCCCTCCCGTACTGTTCATCGGTCCACGCGTTAGAGGAGACGTCCTTTATCTAAGGGAAGCTACTCTCGTCAATGACACTTTTAATCTGCGTGCATAAAGCTTTACAAAATGGAGTCAGGTATCAAACAAGGGTGAAACAAGGTAACATCTGGGACATATTTTCGGCACAAACCTTCCAAATTAGGGAAAAGACCCCAAGACGAAGAGGCCTGCAAGCACAGGTCTAGATGGTGTCCTCTAAATGGTATCGTAATTTATATCTTGAATGTTGTATAACATTTTACAATGCCCCCTCTATGTACATTTTAGACACCGGGTATCCGTATACTAGATGTTATGATATTAACAATGGTGCCAGTAATTTACCCAGATCCCTGATGCAGGTACTAACAGTACAAACAGGTGATACCTTGTTTGTAAACACTGTATGCTGTACGTACCCTGTCTGTTAAATGTTGATATTTATCTTTTAGTTATGACCACAAAAGATACCGTTTTATCAATTGGCATTATCTTGCCTGCAAACCTAGTTGTTACATGATACACAGAAATATCTACACTAGCGATTCGGTAAATATACTCTCAAATTAAAGTGGGGGAACTTCATTGTTAATTTACGATTGAAAAGACTGGGAGATATATCGGAGTCAGTCAATGTTGATATGATAATAATGAATGTTTTGAGAGTGCACCACCACTTGCTCTTCCTGGTGACAATTGTTGTTTGAACAGTAATCGCCCTTGAAAGATGATTTGTGTATGGGCGAGAGAGTATGGTTTTACGCCGTCTTTAGCAATATTCCAGCAATTCCAAGGCGGGAAACACCAGAAATGGGGATTGGTGTATGACGCGAAATTTGCATGCGTACGATTTTTATTTTCAAACAAAAAAACCGGCTAGAAACAAACACTAACAACTGTGTGATGCAAGATGAATGTCGATATTAATGGTTTACAGTGATTTATCGACCTTCTTGAAAACCGTCAAAACCAAGAATGACACCATACGTTTATGGGGCGACTGCGTTGTGCACGTGCATTCCATGCGTTTAGGGGCGTTGATAAAGAGAAATGGTGATGCGTTCATAAGATGTCTGTCTTTGAAAAGTTCTTGCTTATACTTCCTATCCAAACTGAAAGTTCAGGTTCCCCTACGTTTTTAAGAGTATAGAAGCATGAGTTATCAGAGAATCAGTGATACAGACCAAGCATCTGAGATTTAATGGTGTAGTCAGAGTTACAGTAATGTAGACATCAGCTGTTCACTAAGTATCAGCTATTCACTATACATCATCACGGATTCACTAAACATGTACAATTTCAACTTCTTTCGTATTCATCCCGAAATTTTCCCCCAAGAAGAAGCTACCCACTATAAGGTGATACCAAAGAGATCGATAAACCCTGGGCATTCAATTAACACTACAATAATTAACGGAGATCAGTGATAAACACTGTTCGTATGCCTGTCCGCTGAAACATGTTATGTTGAAATATCACCCTTCCGAATGATGTATTCCACGAAGACACATACTTTCCATTTAGAACAACACTTAATATCACCGTCAGTGAATGCTACAGTTGGTATGCTCAGTCACCACAATGAAGAGATTAGGACAAAACGAATTTGGTAAAGATAAATCACACGATATCCATCGGCGGTCACAGGAGTGTTTAGTCAGCAGCACAGCGAGTATTAAACATGTACATGTGGGGTGTATATGCTACATCTCGTGTGATGAACGGTTGATGGGGTTGGCCATGCGTGAACCACAGTAATTAGGCCACGTACATGTGACGTCAGTACCCCTCTACACTGATTTCACGTGACCTAATTCCTGGAATTGGGATTAACATTGTCTACATTGCTTCAATACCAAGGAAACATATAGTTTGCAGGAAAAGGGGAATGTCCCTTAGCATCCAGTATGATAAGTGCGCCACTTTTTAGGATACAACAATTAAAAACATATAACAAGAGCAGAAAACAAGCGGTGTGCTAAACAAACGCCGCATGGCATGAATGTTCTACATTCCTGTAGGTTCTTATCTATCTGAGCGGGGAGTATCGTCCTGTAGACTCCTCCAGACAACATAACTATCCTGTAAAAACGTAAACATTTTAAAACCCAATAGCGGAAGAACCGCACCATCAATAATATACGGTCTAGTGGCATGGAACTAGGATTTGGTACGATCTTCCTATATCCCACGGGTACTCACAATCACGGTAGGGTAGGATTATAACTGGTATGTGTTCAGCGAATTAACAGTCGAGCCATTCCCAGAACAGATACGTTATAGAGTTATTTATCACTGGTCGGAGATTCCCCGCAGTAATTGCTCTGTACTTGGGGATATACAGATAATGTTTGAAGTGCAGATGGGGAAGTGTTATCAAAATATTCTCATGTCTGATAAATGAAAATCAAGTGTTTTGATAGGCCGGATATGCTGCAGATGTATGCTCGTATTGCCAACAGAAACAAATATCAGTCATAATTAACTTGTATCTAACATCTTTACACGCCCACATTCAACAAGGTAGTTGCAGGTCAATTGATTCATATTTAAATTGAAATTTGGGCACCACGGTCGCTTCAGAAGGTGAACGTTGCTTTCTTCTGTACGGCAAGAGCGAGCGAGCTTAGTTTTACACCGCTTTTAGCAACATTCCAGCAATATCACGGCGGGGACACCAGAAATGGGCTTCACACATTGTACCCATGTTGGGAATCGAACCCGGATCTTCGGCGTAAAAAGTGAATACTTTAACCACTGAGCCACCCCACCGCCCCTATTCGGCAAGAACTTTACATTGATATATCCACTTGTTTATCAGAACTTAGAAGCTCTATGTCTATATGTTTATGCTTATATGTATGTGTGTAGTACCTATGGTGTAATTTTGTATATTATATATGTATATATATATCTGTTGATATGACTGTTTTGAATTGTTTCCATCATATATTTCTGTTAATATTTGTAATATTGTTTATCATTTATATCTGTTAATATCTGTTAACTAGTAAGTATATAAGTCGAGATGATATGTGTATAAAACTCATTCACTGATGTCAATACAGTTATATTTATAAAGAATGATTACATGAGAACTGTCAAGTATGAGGAAACGGTGATCGATGTCGAGTAACTGCGACTTGTCCACGTGAATACATGCAGGTATATCCTAAAACAATGTTAGCTATGGTCATTTGTGAATAAACGATTTATAGCTGTTTGTCGCTGTCCATCAATCTTCACGAATGATAAAAACATCGTATCACACCTGTGTATTTGAAATGGAGCCGATTTGATAACAACGAACACCTTTACTTTTTTCGACTCCAGGTAAAACGGTGTAGATGGTTAATGAGCCAGCAGCTCCGTGTAATCGTTTTCGTCACATTGCTGGCATATTTCCTTGTTATCGTGGGAGAAGAATCACCAAACATGTGAAGTTGCTTGCGGAAGTATCAAACCTTGAAATCTGAAGTCAGTCTCTCCGACGTTCAGCCTCCTAGCAACGCCGTCTCTCGGCAAGACCAGCCTCGTTGTTTATACCGAAGCTACTTTAGAACAAGTGTTGAAATAACCTGCTCATTTTATAACTGGCTGACAGGTGTCGTGACACGTGTGTCAGATGGGAGAAGAGCTACAGATAAGTAATGTCATCGAAGATAAACACGGCAATAAGAAGAGTTTTAGCTGATTCTGGGACATATAACGTTTGGTACGAATGCTTTGATGGGATGATTCAAACATGCAAATAAGTTCAAGTGTATTTACATCATCATACTTGTTTACAATTTAAGGAACAACCAGATTTAAGACGAGTTAGCAGATGGCCAGTAATTATAAACACAAACAAGAACATACCATATCTGAAGGTCGTGGTCACCATCGTTCAAATGTTTGACAGTGTGTTGAAATCTTTTTAAAATGTCAGAAACGAAGTGATAATATAGTTTATCTTTAACTTGTCTTAGACCAAACGGGGCGGTGGGGTAGCCTAGTGGTTAAATCGTTCGCTCGTCACGCCGAAGACCCGGGTTCGATTCCCCACATGGGTACAATGTGTGATGCCCATTTCTGGTGTCCCCCACCCTAATATTGCTGGAATATTGCTTAAAAACGGCGTAAAACTAAATTCACTCGCTCACTCACTCACTCACTTACTTACTCTTAGACCAAACGTTCGAACATGTTATTAATCGTTGCTATTTATATCGTCCACGATTGGGAATGTCTGCGGACAGATTTAATACTTCCTGGCACTACAATAATCAGGCAACTGTCCGAACGCTTTATATCTGCATGTAAGGTCTCAACAGACAATGCAAAATCGGGATATCATGAATAGGATAATTGATTGACAGACACATATTTCGTGGAATCTAAACCATGGAGTGAGTGAGTGAGTTTTGTTTTACGTCCCTTTTAGCAGTATTCCAGCGATATCACGGCGGGGGACACCAGAAATGGGCTTCACACACTGTACCCTGAGGGAATCGAACACGGAACTTCGGCGTGACGAGCGAACGCTTTAACCACTAGGCTACTCCACCGTCCCCCTTAACCATGGACGAGAGGATTGTCAATGAAGGCTAGGCTGTGAGTGGTGTCATGAGGAATAATCCTAACAAAACGTCAAGAGTAACATAACAGATTCCAAGTAATTGATATTCCGAATTACATATGAACCAAATGTTTGGTATAATCCTTCTGACATAAACATTGGCAGGCATATCCTGTGCTGTTGATACAATAAACAAAAGCGATACTGGATGTTGACTGAAGACTACATGCGGTAGGCTAATCATCTACAACAAATTGTCTATTTCTAGATTCACCAAAATCCCGAGGTCACAAGTTCAGCGGAAAGGTGATGGAAATATAACACCTCTATACACCATTGAAACATGCCTGCTGAACTAATTAAGAAACCCGTACACTGACCACATGATAGGCAGACCCTGTTCAAGACTAAACACACAGATGGAGATTCGCTTAATTCGATCAATAAAACAACAAGAACATTCCTCTGCCGCATTCACCTTGTCTTCAAAGGATGTCGACTACACATTGCACCTACACGAACATTAGCCTATATTCATGTTGCCTTATTAATTAAATAGATGGCTGATCATTGGGTTGTTATATGTCCTACAGTTTTATATAAGGATTATAAAGTTGTGATGGTCTGATTTTTTAATAAAACTGTGAGAAGTGAGTCCATGTTTTCGAAACTATCAAACTAGGCTTTATGACTACATCTAAACCTCACTAATGTGTAAATCGGGGAATTGAACTGACTCCTTACATATACAAAGGTGATTTGGAATGGTGAATTTGGCACACCGATATAGATAAAAGAAGGGTGGATAACTACACAGTGCTTGTATCCTCTGTTACAGGGCCATATCATGTAAATGGAAGAAACAATAATTGCTGTCATTGACCCATGATCGTATAATACTTGTGAGTATGTCGAGTTAATCTGTCACGTTAACAGGTGTGAACTCACCAAGGTCACGATACTTGGACATGGAACAAAGGAGGCTAACGTGTACATATGGATTTACCAAGCAATGGCTGTGAGAACAATGTGTACAGTTCCATAGACTTGTATGGTTCCACAGACATGCCTTGTTTCCAAAGACTAGAATAATTCCACAGACATGTCTTGTGTCCACAGACTTGTCTTGTTTCCACAGCCGTGTATAGCTCCACAGACTTGTCTTGTTTCCACAGATTTGTCTTGTTTCCACAGACGTGTCTTGTATCAACAGACTTCTATAGTTCAATATACTTCTATAGTTCCACAGACTTGTATAGTTCCACAGACGTGTCGTGTTTCCACAGACTTGTCTTGTTTCCACAGTGCTGGCGACTACATTCATACTGAGTTGCAAAAGTAAAGACCTGTAAGTCTTTATTGGCTCATAGTGAGTGATATATTCCTGTGACAATCGTAGTGAGTGATATATTCATGTGACAATCGTAGTGACTGATATATTCCTGTGACAATCGCAGTGAGTGATATATTCATGTGACAATCGCAGTGAGTGATATATTCATGTGACAATCGTAATGAGTCACATATATCTGCACACTCTTTCTGCAACAATCGTAGTGAGTGATTTCGTTCTACACACAGGTGAGGTGAGGTGAATTTGGGTTTAACGTCGTGCTTGAGAATATTTCGCTCATATGACGACGTGCATGCGTGTGTATGTGTATGTGCGGCTGCTTGTACTAGCCCAGACTTAAGCTGGTTTTATAGTGCTGGCCAACTGAGATACCATGCCGCAGTGAAGCATGAATACCCCACTCAGACACATTATACTGACTCCGAGCCGACAAGTCCATTAATGCCGAGCGCCAGGCAGGGACCAACAAGTACCATATTTTAACGTCTTTTGATACGACGCGGTCGGGGATCGAACCCGCGACCTTCCGCTCTCCGGCGTTCTACACACAGGTATTGGGACAAGCGTAGTGAGTGATATATTTCTGTGACAATCGTAGTGTGTGATATATTCCTGTGACAATCGCAGTGAGTGATATATTCCTGTGACAATCGCAGTGAGTGATATATTCTTGTGACAATCGTAGTGAGTGACATATATCTGCACACTCTTTCTGCAACAATCGTAGTGAGTGATATATTCCTGTGACAATCGCAGTGAGTGATATATTCCTGTGACAATCGTATTGAGTGACATATATCTGCACACTCTTTCTGCAACAATCGCAGTGAGTGATATATTCCTGTGACAATCGCAGTGAGTGATATATTCCTGTGACAATCGCAATGAGTGATATATTCCTGTGACAATCGTAGTGAGTGACATATATCTGCACACTCTTTCTGCAACAATCGTAGTGAGTGATTTCGTTCTACACACAGGTATTGCGACAATCGTAGTGAGTGATATATTTCTGCAGACTGTTCTTGTGAGAATCGTAGTAACATATTTCAGCAGACTGTTCCTGTGACAATGGCTCTGTGATAATATATTTCTACAAACTGGTATTTTTACACTAGTACCGTGCGGTAAATTTCTGCAGACAGGTATTTTTACAGTGATACTATTCGGTATATTTATTCAGACTGCTCTATAGCGACAGTGGTACTGAGCATTGTCTTGTGACAATGCCACCGAGCGGTATATTTCCACAAACTGGACTTACTTAGACTTTATGTGTTTCTTTAGGCCGGAGATGTTGTATTGATTTTGCATCACCACCAAACTAACGCTTAGTCTTCATTTAAACTGAAAATTAGGCCCAGTGAGATGGTGAATTCCTGATAAAATCTAGACTTGCTTCGTTTAGAGCGTTTGCAGGCAGTGCTGGACCGGAGGGAAAATAATATGGTTCAGGGATTGAGCTAAAGGCTATATTAACAAACAGTTGTCACGCACTAGCTAGAATACTATCAGATACCCATTTACTCTCAGGTACATTCGCGATACACTCGAGCGAACGAACGAACGAACAAACGTATCCGAGCACTGACGACATCAAGTGTACATTTCACTGTGAAGCATTGACGATCCCATACTGCTTCTGCTCCTTCTAAAACACCATCCATCGGGATACTCAGTATGGCAGCTCCATGATTAAGCATACCAGATCCAAATTAGCCTGAAGCAGACTTTGACGTATATCTCATAATATTGTCGGAATACACATTCCTTTCATTAAGAGCTAGGAACTGTCTTCGGTAAAATCTCGTCGCTCAATTCCTAAACGCTGGCGTCCAATCCCAATTACATAACAGTAGGCTTAGTGGTAAATTACACACAACACGAATACCGCATACCTGCAGTAAGACCGGAAGTGCATGCTCCTATCCACAGTAGGGGCATCTGTTTGGTGCTCGTCTTCCCTAATCGTGTATGAGAATTACTTTGAAACGCGAATGTTTAAAGCAGCTTAGAAGCAAAGCGAGTTACTCAACTGGGCTGGTGGAAGGCCCTTAAACAGATGAGTGTGGTATGTCGTGGAGGTAATGCTGTTGTATGGAGTGTACGATCACATGGGGTCTATTAATATACTATAAATAAACGACTGCATGGTTTAATCCGAAACCTATCCTGGCAAAAACACACGTACATGGTATTGCTGTTCATTCCATGTCATATCTTGCTTCAATAGTGTTTCATATTGCCTTTACCTGGATAGTCGATGTACATCTATAGATACACAGAGACATTCATACGGTCAGCAGGTACGTACTCCAAGTGTACGGATGTAGTACGTCACAGCATGGTGGGATAGTCGTTGAGTTCCGAAGAGTTAATGAATTACTAGTGTGTCTCGTTCCTCACATTATGAAACCATGGGGCATATAGACCACAATGAAACTGTGTATTCATCCTTTTGAATCATAAATTAAATCTACAAATTTTCTTGGAAAAACCCTTTCCAATGTAGTTCAGTTAGCCCAGTGAGTTACAATATCTAAATATACCAAATAAACAGCTCAAAGTCGCAGGAAATAGTCAGGAAATCAGGAAATCATAGTTTACGTTTGTCGTCATATTGAAACAATGTATATAGCATGCAAACCATTGATTAATCACATGTATTTTGAAATTTACATTATACTTACATAACTATTTCGATTTTAATAGATGATTCGTAACATGTATCGTTTTTGCTGGGTCGATATATGCTTCTCGGCACAGCATGGGACGATTTATATTACGTCAATATTCCCAGACAAGAGTCGAGTCTAGGAAAAATGCAAATTACTGGTTTGGGATTTTTATGAGCAGATCGTTACATCACGTGAGTATGAAGACACCAGGTTCTCGATAAAGATGACTAGTTCTGTGCTATCGATTTGTTATGAATATGGCTTTGTGGACATACACGACTCCTTTCCTTCTTGCACGGTTTGATAATTACACGAGTATTTCATGCGGATGCTGTAACTAATTGTGCTTGTAAGCACTCGCGAGAGTAATCATCACATACACTAAGTACGGGTGATCCATGCGATAAACATTGCTGGATTTCATGCTTCAAAAATCCCCATACATAATAACATGTGTGCTCGAGATTAGATATTTACACCTCTTTAAATGTGCAAGCAGTAATCATTTCGTATGGGCGGTTCATAATTAGCCATTGATAGGTTCAGCTTTGAAACATGCTGGAGTATGTATCACTTATATAATACACATGGCTGCGACACACAGCGGCAAGGATTCAATGGTGTGATGGTTGTCTAAATATTTCGGTCTAATTGCTTGGCCATGTGCCATGGCGTGTTTCTCCTGTTCTGTCTAAGATGTTGTTGGGACATTAAATCTGTGTCATTAGGATTAACTGTTGAGGTGGAATACACAATGCGATAATACTAGTTGTATTCCAACAACTGGAATCATACCTCATCCTCGGATTATCATCTTTCTAGAACATTGTCCTCGTTAGAGAGTATGTGGCGATCTGCAGACCCTCTGATTTATGACGTGACACTCACCTAGAGATACTCAACTCTAAGTAGATGTGAAAAACGTGTCGTTTATCACAAATATTGGGTTCTGTTTAGACGTGATCCATGACCATACCTGTTGACACCCTGATATAATTGACACATCACCTAATGTATACACATTTTCTGTTCACCAAGGTCCGTTGTGGGCGTTACCATAAGTACAGGCATCCGACAATTCTGTCGACCCTCATACTTGGAGGGTCTTGTGTAGATGTGACACACATGTAGAACTTTAACCTGCTGTAAACGTGACACATACAAACACACCTGCAGTCCTTTAACCTGGTGTGCACGTGACACATACAGACACACCTGTAAACATTGAACCTGGTGTACACGTGACCCATACAAACACACCTGCAGACATTGAACCTGGTGCAAACGTGACACATACAAACACACCTGTAGACCTTCAACCTGTTGTAGACATGACACATACAAACAAACCCGCAGACATTGAACCTGGTGTAGACGTGACCCATACAAACACACCTGTAGACATTGAACCTGGAGCAGACTTGACACATACAAACAAACCCGCAGACATTGAACCTGGTGCACACGTGACCCATACAAACACACCTGTAGACATTGAACCTGGAGTAGACTTGACACATACAAACAAGCCCGCAGACATTGAACCTGGTGTAGACGTGACCCATACAAACACACCTGTAGACATTGAACCTGGAGTAGACGTGACCCATACAGACACACCTGTAGACATTGAACCTGGTGTACACGTGACCCATACAAACACACCTGTAGACATTGAACCTGGAGTAGACTTGACACATACAAACACACCTGTAGACCTTCAACCTGGAGTAGACGTGACACATACAGACATACCTGTAGACATTGAACCTGGTGTACATGTGACACATACAAACACACCTGTAGACATTGAACCTGGTGTAAACGTGACACATACAGACACACCTGTAGACATTGAACCTGGAGTAGACTTGACACATACAAACACACGTGTAGACCTTCAAACTGATGTGAACGTGAATGTGAACTCTACGCATAAAATGTAGCCGCCCTACCTGGTGTAGATGAGACCGTACAAACAGAGCTCCGATTAGAATCAGGCCAATCACATACTCGTAGTTCTCTGGTCAGGAGTTGACCTGACACATACCTGTAGATCCCCTGGGGAAGAGTTACCATGTCTGTGTGGATCTCCAGCATATACACAGGTGGAAACATGTATATTGTGATAGGATACCTGATTTATGCCATTATTCACATAATCTGAATTGTCCCTTTGTGACAGAAACATCTGTTGCAGATATTCAAGTGTATGAACGATAACGTGATAGCAGGGACACACAATATAGCTTCCGCTGGAATCTGCGTAGTTAGGACCGTTATATGTGACTTGGATGGCACACTTGCTGACTACGTTTGAAAGAATACTTTTAATAAAGCAGTGTCATATTTCCATAGTAAGTCTTCATCTGTTTCTATTGAAAACCACCGTCATTCACCACTATTCACTAAACGACCAATCAAGTTATTCTTTTTCGGATGGCTTTGTTTATCCACTACAAAATTACTGCTCTTTCGACCGATTACCCACCTTACAAGGAATGCAGACAGTCCTTACATCATGTCATTCAACAATACATAACAGCCGTTGCTCAACCGTGTAACACTTGAAGTTCCTATCAGCTAAATGTTGCGTCAGATACTATCAAACAATATGAACGACTATGTATTCACTGCGGCATGACTGGTATCAGGTCTATGTTTTTAAACATAAAAGTCAAGGATGCGTCGCATTATTTAGAACATAAGCAATGGGTTGATTTCCAGTGTTCATATCAACATATCTGTCAAAATCAATCGATGTCAGTTTCTTGCGGTTTGAAATAAACGTTCAATGTCAGTAGGTGTAAGGACTATGTATATTGCTCTTATTCTCCATTCCAGTCATATTGATAGCGTTGATATCCATTCGATAGAGCTGGTGTATATTTCAAACACAACACATAACAACCTTTACATACGGTTGGTTTTACCAAAGCGCAACGCGAGCCGCTGAGACGCACAGCGGAAGTAGCATGAATCTGACCTGAAAACGTGACCTTAGCCCAAGCACGACTTAGTATTCATGCGCTGCTGGTGAAAACATCGAGATTTCTCCAGTGATAAAATGTCCATGTCTGCGTATCTCTCGCCTACTCACTGTGTGCACATCCTCAAATGAAAACAGAGTGCCTCAACTAATGCTAGGAACGCTGGCACTGGGAGACGAAGGACTAGATCGATACGCGGAGTAATTACTCTCGGCGTGTTAGCCTTATCACGACTCCACCACTGGGAGAGGGTGCGTTCTTGTTTATGACAAGAAGGTAGAGGACGAAACAAAATATAGTCATTGAGACAGAGGCTGGCAGGTATGGGTAAAATGTAGCTGGGTGGCTGAATGGGTATTAAGGTAAGGGACAGGGCCTCGTTCCACAAAGCGGCCGTTGCACTACGACAGTCTATGTTAAAGCATGGGAGTTACGATCATCTTAGCGCTACGACAGTTTCGTGGAACGGGGGCCAGGTGGTCGTCGGGGGAGAGAGAGATGCTGGAAGGGGGTGAGGGAGAGATGGCTGAAGGGGTATCAAGGTAAGGGACAGGTGGTCGTCGGGGGAGGGAGAGATGTTTGAAGGGGGTGAAGGAGAGGTGGCTCAAAGGGTATCAAGGTAAGGGACAGGTGGACGTTGGGGAGAGAGAGATGTTTGAAGGGGTGAGGGAGAGGTGGCTGAAGGGGTATCAAGGTAACGGACAGGTGGACGTTGGGGAGAGAGAGAGATGTCGGAAGGGGTGAGGGAGAGGTAGCTGAAGGGGATCAAGGTAAGGGACGGGTGGTCGTTGGGGAGAGATAGAGATGTTTGAAGGGGGTGAGGGAGAGATGGCTGAAGAGGGATCAAGGTAAGGGACAGGTGGTCGTTGGGGGAGAGAGAGATGTTTGAAGGGGGTGAGGGAGAGGTGGCTGAAGGGGGATCAAGGTAAGGGACAGGTGGTCATTTGGGGAGGGAGAGATGTTTGAAGGGGGTGAGGGAGAGGTGGCTGAAGGGGTATCAAGGTAAGGGACAGGTGGTCGTTGGGGAGGGAGAGATGTTTGAAGGGGTGAGGGAGAGGTGGCTGAAGGGGGATCAAGGTAAGGGACAGGTGGTCGTTTGGGGAGAGAGAGATGTTTGAAGGGGGTGAGGGAGAGGTGGCTGAATGGGGATCACGGTAAGGGACAGGTGGTCGTTGGGGGAGAGAGAGATGTTTGAAGGGGTGAGGGAGAGGTGGCTGAAGGGGTATCAAGGTAAGGGACAGGTGGTCGTTGGGGAGGGAGAGATGTTTGAAGGGGTGAGGGAGAGGTGGCTGAAGGGGTATCAAGGTAAGGGACAGGTGGTCGTTGGGGGAGGGAGAGATGTTTGAAGGGGGTGAGGGAGAGGTGGCTGAAGGGGTATCAAGGTAAGGGACAGGTGGACGTTGGGGGAGGGGAGAGATGTTTGAAGGGGTGAATGAGAGGTGGCTCAAAGGGTATCAAGGTAACGGACAGGTGGACGTTGGGAGAGAGGAGATGTCGGAAAGGGGTGAGGGAGAGGTAGCTGAAGGGGATCAAGGTAAGGGACGGGTGGTCGTTGGGGAGAGATAGAGATGTTTGAAGGGGGTGAGGGAGAGGTGGCTGAAGAGGGATCAAGGTAAGGAACAGGTGGTCGTTGGGGAGAGAGAGATGTTTGAAGGGGAGGGGAGAGGTGGCTGAAGAGGGATCAAGGTAAGGGACAGGTGGTCATTTGGGGAGGGAGAGATGTTTGAAGGGGTGAGGGAGAGGTGGCTGAATGGGTATCAAAGGTAAAGGGACAGGTGGTCGTTGGGGAGGGAGAGATGTTTGAAGGGGTGAGGGAGAGGTGGCTGAAGGGGTATCAAGGTGGGGGACAGGTGGTCGTTGGGGGAGGGAGAGATGTTTGAAGGGGTGAGGGAGAAGTCTGAATGGGGATCACGGTAAGGGACAGGTGGTCGTTGGGGGAGGGAGATGTTTGAAGGGGGGTGAGGGAGAGGTGGCTGAATGGGGATCACGGTAAAGGGACAGGTGGTCGTTGGGGGAGGGAGAGAGATGTTTGAAGGGGTGAGGGAGAGGGGCTGAAGGGGTAGAAGGTGGCTGACAGGGTGGTCATTGGGGGAGGGAGTACAGGGGTGAGGGAGTTGAAGGTGGACAGATGGTCGTTGAAGGGATGTTTGAAGGGGTGAGGGAGAGGTGGCTGGGGGTATCAAGGTAAGGGACAGGTGGTCGTTGGGGAGAGAGAGATGTTTGAAGGGGTGAGGGAGAGGTGGCTGAAGGGGTATCAAGGTAAGGGACAGGTGGTCGTTGGGGAAGAGAGATGTTTGAAGGGGTGAGGACAGGTGGCTGAAGGGGGGTATCAAGGTAAAGGGACAGGTGGTCGTTGGGGAGGGGAGAGATGTTTGAAGGGGTGAGGAGAGAAGTCTGAATGGGGATCACGGTAGGGACAGGTGGTCGTTGGGGGAGGGAGAGATGTTTGAAGGGGTGATGGAGAGGTGGCTGAAGGGGATCACGGTAAGGGACAGGTAGTCGTTGGGGAGGGAGAGATGTTTGAAGGGGTGAGGGAGAGTTGGCTGAAGGGGTATCAAAGGTAAGGGACAGGTGGTCGTTGGGGGAGGAGAGATGTTTGAAGGGGTGCAGGAGAGGTGGCTGAAGGGGGATCAATGTAAGGGACAGGTGGTCGTTGGGGAGGGAGAGATGTTTGAAGTGGGTGAGGGAGAAGTCTGAATGGGGATCACGGTAAGGGACAGGTGGTCGTTGGGGGAGAGAGATGTTTGAAGGGGTGATGGAGAGGTGGCTGAAAGGTATCAAGGTAAGAGACAGGTGGTCGTTGGGGGAGGAGAGATGTTTGAAGGGGTGAGGGAGAGGTGGCTGAGGGAGGTAAGGGGTAAGGGATAGATGTTTAATGTTGTGGGGGAGAAGTGGTGGTGGCAGCCTCTAACTTGATCAGATTAATAAGGAAAGTAAGGAATTTGCAGCATGTTATAATGTGTTTCACAACAAAATATATGGATGCATATGTTTAATTATAATGTTGATCGAAACAAAAGATATCACTTTTATCTCTACGTAAGTTGCGAATACTGGTGTATTATTATAACGTTTTACAATAAAACCTTTGAATATAAGTGTGTTTGTCGTTAAGTGTATAACTACAGCAGATATGAGTGACTGAGTTTAGTTGTACCTCGCATTAAACAATATTCCAGCCGTATGGCAGCGCTCTGTAAATAATCAAGTCTGGGCCATATAATCCAGTGATCAACAGCATCAGCATCCATCTACGCAATTGGGATACGATGACGTGTGTCAACCAAGTCTGACAATCCTATCCCGATAGTCACCTACGACAAGCATGTGTTACTGAAGATCAATTCTGACCCGGATCTTCACGGGTAACAACATATATGAATGCATGTGTATTAAAGTAATGTGTATCAGTAAAAAGGGTTAGAATATGTAAATACAGAGTTTTCCAGAAGAACATTGTTGATGTGCAATGTATAACTGATGTGTTCCGTATACTTTATCCATTGTACATTTGATATCCTGAGTATATTTGATACGATGTACTTGGTGTGTACTGTGTACATGGTGTGTACTGTAGACTTGGTGTGTACTGTGTACATGGTGTGTACTGTATGCTTGGTGTGTGTGTACTGTATACATGGTGTGTACTGTATGCTTGGTGTGTACTGTATACTTGGTGTGTGTACTGTATGTAGTATACTTGATGTGTACTTGCTGTGTGCTGTATACTGATGTGTGTACTGTATATATTGCTGTGTACTGTATACTGTATGCTTGTGTGTTGCTGTATGCTTGATACTTGTGTGTACTGTATGTGTGCACTTGATGTGTACTGTATGCTTGATTATACAGTATTGCCAGTATACTGTATGCATGGTGTGTACTGTATACTGTGTACTGTATACTTGATGTACTGCTGTATACTTGATGTGTGTACTGTATGTGTGCACTGTATGCTTGTGTGTACTGTATGCTTGTGTACTGTATACTTGATGTGATGTATACTTGATGTGTACTGTATACTTGGTGTGTACATGGTGTGTACTGTATACTTGATGTGTACTGTATACTTGGTGTGTACTGTATACTTGATGTGTACTGTATACTTGATGTGTACTGTATACTTGATGTGTACTGTATACTTGATGTGTACTGTATACTTGGTGTGTACTGTATACTTGATGTGTACATGGTGTGTACTGTATACTTGATGTGTACTGTATACTTGATGTGTACTGTATACTTGGTGTGTACTGTATACTTGGTGTGTACTGTATACTTGGTGTGTACTGTATACTTGATGTGTACATGGTGTGTACTGTATACTTGATGTGTACTGTATACTTGATGTGTACTGTATACTTGATGTGTACTGTATACTTGATGTGTACTGTATACTTGATGTATACTGTATACTTGATGTGTACTGTATACTTGATGTGTACTGTATACTTGATGTGTACTGTATACTTGATGTGTTGTGTACTGTATACTTGATGTGTACTGTATACTTGATGTGTACTGTATACTTGATGTGTACTGTATACTTGATGTGTACTGTACTGCATACTGATGATGTGTACTGTATACTTGGATGTACTGCATATGCTTATACTTGTGTGTACTGTATGCTTGGTGTACTGTACTGTATGCCAGTGTGTACTGTATACTTGATGTGTACTGTATACTTGATGTGTATACTGTATGTATACTGGTGTGTACTGTATACTTGTATGTGTGTACTGTATACTTGATGTGTACTGTATACTTGATGTGTACTGTATACTTGGTATGTGTACTGTATACTTGATGTGTACTGTATACTTGATGTGTACTGTATACTTGATGTGTACTGTATACTTGATGTGTACTGTATACTGTATTTGATGTGTACTGTATACTTGATGTGTACTGTATACTTGATGTGTACTGTATACTTGGTGTGTACTGTATACTTGATGTGTACTGTATACTTGATGTGTACTGTATACTTGATGTGTACTGTATACTTGATGTGTACTGTATACTTGATGTGTACATGGTGTGTACTGTATACTTGATGTGTACTGTATACTTGATGTGTACTGTATACTTGATGTGTACTGTATACTTGATGTGTACTGTATACTTGATGTGTACTGTATACTTGATGTGTACTGTATACTTGATGTGCACTGTATACTTGGTGTGTACTGTATACTTGATGTGTACTGTATACTTGATGTGTACTGTATACTTGATGTGTACTGTATACTTGATGTGTACTGTATACTTGATGTGTACTGTATACTTGATGTGTACTGTATACTTGGTGTGTACATGGTGTGTACTGTATACTTGATGTGTACTGTATACTTGATGTGTACTGTATACTTGGTGTGTACTGTATACTTGATGTGTACTGTATACTTGATGTGTACTGTATGCTTGATGTGCTGACTGTATACTTGATGTGTACTGTATGCTTGATGTGTACTGTATACTTGATGTGTACCACATGTGATGTGCACTGTATACCTGATGTGTACACTGTATGCTTGGATGTGTACTGTATAATTGGTGTGTACCTGTATACTTGGATGTGTACTGAACCTATATACACTTGATGTGTGTACTGTATACTTGGATGTGTACTGTATACTTGATGTGTACTGTATACTTGATGTGTACTGTATACTTGATGTGTACTGTATACTTGATGTGTACTGTATTACGAAAATAATATATGGATGGAAAATGGATAGAGAATGGATGTGGACTGTATACTGGATAATGTACTATATAATATGGAATGTACTGGATACTATAATGGAATATAATAGGTATTGTAATATAATGGATGGACCGATACATGGATGGATGGAAATGGAATAAATGGATGGAGAAGGCATGGAGAGGAATAATAATGGATGGATGAATGGAGTGGACCGATGGAACATAATGGAGGGACATAAATAATGGATACTGGAGGCATGGTGTATAATGGATATGGAATGGAGTGTACTTGACCTGGTAATGGAATAATGGTGGCATGGATGGATAATGGATAATGGAAGGGGAATGGATGGAGTACACATGGAGTGTACTGCTATATGAAGTGTAACGTGTAATTTTGATGCGTACATGGTGCAACTGTATACTCTGATGTGCAACTGCATACTTGATGTGCACTCGTATAATTTGATGTGTAACTGCATACTCTGGTGTGTACCGGTACAATTTGATGCGTACTGTACACGTATGCACCCACACCTGATGTGTACTGCATACTCCTGGTGTGTAACTGTACACCCCTGATGCACACGTATGATGTACTGTATACATGATGTGTACCACACTTTGATGTGCACTGCATACCTGGTGCAGTAACCCCTGTAAACTCTGATGTGTACCTGCATAATTTGGTGCACTGTACCTGATGTGCATACATTTGATGTGTACCCGTATAATTTGATGTGTACTGTATACCTTTGATGTCACACTGTATACTGCATGTGTACTGCATAATTTGATGTGCACTGTATAATTGATGCGCACTGTAATACATGTGTACTGTATACCTTGATGTGTGTGCACTCGTACAACTTGATGCACTGCATAATTTGGTGCATTGGTGTGCACTGTATGACCCCAGGTGTATGACCTTTGAATACTACGATGTGTTCACTCGTATAATTCTGATGTGTACCGTATATGCACCCTTTGTACCTGATGTGTAATCACCAGACACCTTGATGTGCTAATCACACCTATAACTGTATAATTTGGTTTCACTGTATACCTGATGTGCCATGGTGTAAATTGTATTAATTCCATGTGCACCACACCTTGTGCACTGTATAATTGACTGTACCTGTATAATTTGATGACCCATAATTTGATGGACTGTATAATTTGATGCAATCCAGATAATCTGATGCACCCACACCCAGGCAATCAGACACCTGATGCACCAAGACCTGATGTACACCATAATCTGATGGACCACACCTATAATCAGATGACCTGACAGACCAGGACCATGACCCCAGGACCAGAGACCAGGACCAGACACATGAGACACCATAACGACACTTGTAACACAGATGGACACAGAGATGGACACGGATGGACCATGAGAGAGACACATGGACTTGATGTGTACTGTATGCTTGATGTGTACTGTATACTTGGTGTGTACTGTATACTTGATGTGTACTGTATACTTGATGTGTGTGCTGTATACATGATGTGTACTGTATACTTGATGTGTACTGTATACTTGATGTGTACTGTATACTTGATGTGTACTGTATACTTGATGTGTACTGTATACTTGATGTGTACTTGGTGTGTACTGTATACTTGGTGTGTACTGTATACTTGATGTGTGTACTGTATACTTGATGGTGTGTACTGTATACTTGATGTGTACTGTATACTTGATGTGTACTGTATACTTGATGTGTACTGTATACTTGATGTGTACTGTATACTTGATGTGTACTGTATACTTGATGTGTACTGTATACTTGATGTGTACTGTATACTTGGTGTGTACTGTATACTTGATGTGTACTGTATACTTGATGTGTACTGTATACTTGGTGTGTACTGTATACTTGGTGTGTACTGTATACTTGGTGTGTACTGTATACTTGATGTGTACATGGTGTGTACTGTATACTTGATGTGTACTGTATACTTGATGTGTACTGTATACTTGATGTGTACTGTATACTTGATGTGTACTGTATACTTGATGTGTACTGTATACTTGGTTTGTACTGTATACTTGTGTGTACTGTACACTTGTTGTGTACTGTATACTTGATGTATACTTGATGTATACTTCATGTGTACTGTATGCTTGATGTATGCTTGATGTGTACTCACTGTTTACTTAACTTCCTTGTTGGGCATTTTAGAAGTTGAGTTGACGAAGAATGATAACAATTTTATATATATACAACTTCTTTCTTCTGTGAGTGGCGACGTTTCTACATATAATCTTATGTCGTTGTCACTTAAAAATTATACATATATATACAACTTCTTTCTTCTGTGAGGGGCGACGTTTCTACATAGAATCTTATGTCGTTGACACTTAAAAATTGCTTGACAAAAAAAATTGTCATCATTCTTCTGTCTACTTAAGATGGACTGTGTACCTGATGGTCACTGTATACGTGCTGTCTACGTGATGTGTACTTGATGTGTACTGTCTTCTTGCCGTCTACTTGCTGTGTACTGTCTACTTGCTGTGTACTGTATACCTGCTGTCTACTTGATGTATACTGTCTACGTGATGGGTACTTGATGTGTACTATCTACTTGCTGTCTACTTGATGTGTACTGTCTACTTGCTGTCTACTTGATGTGTACTGTATACTTACTGTCTACTTGATGTGTACTGTATACTTACTGTCTACTTGATGTGTACTGTCTACTTGATGTGTACTGTCTACTTGACGTGTACTGCGTACCTGCTGTCCACTGTATACTTGCTACCTACTATACACTTGATGTGCGCTGTACACGTGATGTGTATATTAATATGCTTTGCATACTTGCTGAGTACTTTATACATAATATGTAGGGTATAACTGATACACACTGAATACTTGATGTGCGGGTTATAACTGATACACACTGAATACTTGATGTGCAGGTTATAACTGATACACACGGAATACTTGATGTGCAGGTTATAACTGATACACACTGAATAGTTGTTCGTAGAAAAGGAAAAAAGGAAAAAGTGTATCGTATACTTGATGTGCAGGTTATAACTGGTATACCCAGTCATTGTACTCTATACTTAAAGTGTATCGTATACTTGATGTGCAGGTTATAACAGGTATACCCAGTCATTGTACTCTATACTTAAAGTGTATCGTATACTTGATGTGCAGGTTATAACAGGTATACCCAGTCATTGTACTCTATACTTAAAGTGTATCGTATACTTGATGTGCAGGTTATAACTGATATACCCTGTCATTGTACTCTATACTTAAAGTGTATCGTATACTTGATGTGCAGGTTATAACTGATATACCCTGTCATTGTACTCTATACTTAAAGTGTATCGTATACTTGATGTGCAGGTCATAACTGATACACCCTGTCATTGTACTCTATACTTAAAGTGTATCGTATACTTGATATGCAGGTTATAACTGATACACCCTGTCATTGTACTCTATACTTAAAGCGTATCGTACACTTGATGTGCACTGTATGGAGTGTGTTCTGCACACGACGTGCATATCATAAACTTACAATTGTTCTTTCCACAAACGCATTACTGAGGTCAATATGTGTTTCTTAGAACTATTTTGTTTTTTTTGCTGTGTTGAGCTACTAACGCTGCATCATACTCGCCTCATCTGAAACAGACTTGTTTGTTTTTCCTTGTTTATTTATATCTAATCCGAACGCACGTAGCTCGACATGTAGGTTGTCCATCATCCAATCTAGCATCTGATGTTATCTCCATGCCATTACTTGCAATAGAATTTATTGGATTACCGATGTTTTGTCGAGAAGAGCTAATTGCAGCCATCAAACAATTGGCCCTTCCGAATAATTAATGAGGCACCTCGCCCCAGGGGAACAGGCTGAGGCGAGGGTAATTTTGTTAGGAATAAAGATAATACGATGAATTGATAGTACTTTCAAGAACTCAATGAAAAAATGGCAAATTGGTTCGGAACACTCTAAGTGCAAGATGAAAGTTTCTTGAGAACAAAAATGTCAAAAATACTTATATGAGTAATGCGTCATTGTTCCTTGTTTCTGAGACGTTTGGTCAATGCTGATCATGCATCAGTAGGTAACACATGCATACGTGCATATCATATAGTACCACATTTACCTATTATGAACCTGAAAGAGGACATAACTTTGGTCAAAGTATAGTAATTCATCAACGCTAGTATAATTTGTTCAGCGACTTATAGCTCGACTTCGACAGTCGACAGTCGACTTCCCCCGCGATTCCCAGGTAGCGTATCTATCTGTGAACAAGATGACTTCTCTGGTACGCCCTGACCTTTAAGTATCTGTTAGTTATTCACATAATGAAAGTAACTGTCGTTTACAGTGACAATTTGATACTGGAATTGAATCATGTCCGGTTGGTGAGTTTTGTAATTTGATAATTCAGCAGATATAAGGAATTACTGTAGGTTACTTGGGGATGCTCCAGCATCCATAGGAAATGTCATGATTGACAATCATAACTGTCTTAAACCAATGACACAAAGTCACAAATATATTCGCGTTTCAAGTATGGAGACGCAACAACGCTATACTTGGATGCAGATGTCATATTAAGATATTACAGTGAGTTACCACAATGTAATTTCTTTCAAATTATGCCTGCACATGTTAGAGGAAGAGATCCTGTCGGCCCTACCGTTCTGTACGAGAACCAACTTGTTTTTCTGTAATAAAGACAAACGTGGGAGTATCCCTAAAAACACGATGTATTTACCATTTTGAAAAAGTCATATCTTATCTGTGACTGGGGTCTTTCGACACCTACCCCTACTCTCATATGTAGTTCCCGGATAACCCGATGTAAGATTCATGCACCAGGCGTGTGATCTCCTGGCTTCAAGTTGCTGTACAAGAGATAAGCTCAAGTTGAGGTACATCGCACGCGTGCAATGGGGTAACACAGTTCGTTTGTCACACGATAACGCCTCATGATCACTTTATTACTACTTGTTAAGAGCTCTGCTTCCAAGCGTCAATTTTTATACTTTTTCAGGCTATTAATCAGAATTTCTCGTCACTTTCTACAGGTATCAGCCTTGCGCATTCGGTCTCAAGGGAAATGATAGTATACAACCATTGATTTGGAAGTTGCAAAAATATAAGTTTCATTTTAAAACAAGTTTGGCCGTACATGTTCAAGAGACAGACTAGGATTATTACTATCATGTTCATCATGTTTATGGTTACATAATACTTATTTGTTTAATATCGAGTCAGTATGGTGAGTGAGTGAGTGTGGTTTCAGGCCGCTTTTAGCAATACTCTAGCAATATCACGGCGGGGGACACCAGAAATTAGCTTCACACATTGTACCCATGTGGGGAATCGAACCTGGGTCTTCGGCGTGACGAGCGAACGCTTTAACCACTGGACTACCCCATCGCCCCTCGTCACGTATGTACAATTTTGAGAAGGTTTGGACAAATAATATGTCTCTAGCGACTCAATAATGCTAACTGTAATTACATAGACAGTCAATGATTCGTTGATCAACATTCAATCATTTCAGATGGCTTGCAAATGAATATGTTATGAAGATAAAACCAATCAAAGGTAGATGTTTGTGGTAAATGCTCTCATCACGTCTATAACATTTATGTTAAGCTGAATAGAAATATAAATGGTTTAGAAAAAAATTGACTTACAAGACACATAAACTGAACGGAGCAAGTACGTATACATTAATACGTGCAACTCACAGCCCATTTGAGTCTTGAGACTAAGCGTATAAAAGAATCACCCACATACTGAGTAATATCAGTATGCTTATGATACGTGATAAACAATAAACAGTTTTAGTGGCTTGATATCAGCGTAAGTAGAAGTCGTATATCTTCAACTAAACGGTAAACACTGTTAGACTATGAGACTGAAATGTTTGCAAATGTTATTTGTCAAATGTAGACACGAAACAGTGCAATGAAATGTAATATATATGCCGTGCCGATTTTGACAATGGATGCTTCAAAGGTTGGTTGTCGAGAAGTGTTGCTCGGTTAGATGAGGAAATATTGATTTCTGACCCAGCTGATGTTCTTAACCAGAGACCGGTCTCAATGGATCAGGCACTCCTTCCGTGACCGAGATTTCAATACTTGTTCAGTGCTGTAGACCCGTGCAACTGTTTACACTTACACCGTTTTGTTCATGGAGCTGAACAGTGATTTATTCATCATTGCAGAAACGCTAATTTGAGGTACAGTGGCTCAGTTGCATACATTTGATAGATTCAGCAGTTTACTTTTACATGCACTTAACTTTTACGTGTGCTTAATGTTTCCGTGTACTAAGATATATGTCAGAAGTCAAGCGTACTTTAGTTAAAAGTAACTGTAACATGTTATATAATACTTGCCTACCATATGGTTACTGTAACTTGTATGCCAAATGTTTTCTCAGTTTTGTCAAACGTCAAACGTTCACTTGAACCTTCATGTCAAAGCTTCACTTGAACCTTCACGTCAAACGTCAAACGTACACTTGAACTTTCATATAAAACGTTCACTTGAACCTTCATCTCAAACGTTCATTTGAACCTTCATGTCAAACGTCAAACGTTCACTTGAACCTTCATATCAGACGTTCACTTGAACATTCATGTTAAACGTTCACTTGAACCTTCATATCAAACGTTCACTTGAACCTTCATGTCAAACGTCAAACGTCCACTTGAACCTTCATGTCAAAGGTCAAACGTACACTTGAACCTTCATGTCAAACGTCAAACGTACACTTGAACCTTCATGTCAAACGTTCACTTGAACCTTTATGTGAAACGTCAAACGTACACTTGAATCTTCATATCAAACGTTCACTTGAACCTTCATGTCAAACGTTCACTTGAACCTTCATGTCAAACGTCAAACGTTCACTTGAACCTTCATATCAAATGTTCACTTGAACCTTCATATCAAACGTTCACTTGAACATTCATGTTAAACGTTCACTTGAACCTTCATATCAAACATTCACTTGAACCTTCATGTCAAACGTCAAACGTTCACTTGAACCTTCATATCAAACGTTCACTTGAGCCTTCATGTCAAACGTCAAACGTTCACTTGAACCTTCATGTCAAACGTCAAAAGTTTATTTGAACCTTCATGTCAAACATTCACTTGAACATTCATGTCAAACGTTCACTTGAACCTTCATGTCAAACGTTCTACTTGAACTTCATGTCAAACGTCAAACGTTCACTTGAACCTTCATATCAAACGTTCACCTGAACCTTCATGTCAAACGTCAAACGTTCACTTGAACCTTCATGTCAAACGTTCACTTGAACCTTCATGTCAAACGTCAAACGTTTACTTGAACCTTCATGTCAAACGTCAAACGTTCACTTGAACCTTCATGTCAAACGTCAAAAGTTTATTTGAACCTTCATGTCAAACATTCACTTGAACATTCATGTCAAACGTTCACTTGAACATTCATATCAAACGTTCTACTTGAACTTCATGTCAAACGTCAAACGTTCACTTGAACCTTCATATCAAACGTTCACCTGAACCTTTATGTGAAACGTCAAACGTTCACTTGAACCTTCATGTCAAACGTTCGCTTGAACCTTCATGTCAAACGTTCACTTCAACCTTCATGTCAAACGTTCGTTGAACTTCAACATTCATCAAACGTTCACTTGAACTTCTTCATAAACGTCAAACGTTCACTTGAACCTTTATGTGAAACGTCAAACGTTCACTTGAACCTTCATGTCAAACGTCAAAAGTTTACTTGAACCTTCATGTCAAACGTCAAACGTTTATTTGAACCTTCATGTCAAACGTTCACTTGAACCTCATGTCAAACGTTCACTTGAACCTTCATATCAAACGTTCACCTGAACCTTCATGTCAAACGTCAAACGTTCACTTGAACCTTCATGTCAAACGTCAAACGTTCACTTGAACCTTCATATCAAACGTTCACCTGAACCTTCATGTCAAACGTCAAACGTTCACTTGAACCTTCATGTCAAACGTTCACTTGAACCTTCATGTCAAACGTCAAAAGTTTACTTGAACCTTCATGTCAAACGTCAAACGTCTATTTGAACGTCAAACGTTCACTTGAACCTTCATGTCAAACGTCAAACGTTCACTTGAACCTTCATATCAAACGTTCACCTGAACCTTCATGTCAAAAGTCAAACGTTTACTTGAACCTTCATTTCAAACGTCAAACGTTTATTTGAACATTCATGTCAAACGTCAAACGTTCACTTGAACCTTCATGTCAAACGTCAAACGTTTACTTGTACCTTCATATCAAACGTTTAGCTTAAGTGTTTATATTTGTTCTCCATCATATGGAGATAGCAAATATACCATGGCATTTGATACCTTCGTGATTGCAGGTTTCTGATGGATGTGATGATTGATAATGGAAGTGGTAATAGTGACTTGTTACGTGTACTGACTCATCAATCACACATACAAATCTGTGTCGTTACGGATTGTGACATACACTGACACTTCAGTCACACAGGGATATACAGCTGGTGACAGATTGTGACATACACTGACACCTCAGTCATACAGGGATATACAGCTGGTGACAGATTGTGACATACACTGACACCTCAGTCACACAGGGATATACAGCTGGTGACAAATAGTGATATACACTGACACCTCAGTCACACAGGGATATACAGCTGGTGATAGATTGTGACGTACACTGACACCTCACTGATACAGGACATACAGTTGGTGACAGATTGTGACATACACTGACACCTCAGTCATACAGGGATATAACGCTGGTGACAGATTGTGATATACACTGACACTTCAGTCACACAGGGATATACAGCTGGTGACAGATTGTGACATACACTGACACTTCACTGATACAGGATATACAGCTGGTGACAGATTGTGACATACACTGACACCTCAGTCACACAGGGATATACAGCTGGTGATAGATTGTGACATACACTGACACTTCAGTCACACAGGGATATACAGCTGGTGACCGATTGTGACATACACTGACACCTCAGTCACACAGGGATATACAGTTGGTGATAGATTGTGACATACACTGACACTTCAGTCACACAGGGATATACAGCTGGTGACAGATTGTGACACACACTGACACCTCAGTCACACAGGGATATACAGCTGGTGATAGATTGTGACGTACACTGACACTTCACTGATACAGGATATACAGCTGGTGACAGATTGTGACATACACTGACACCTCAGTCACACAGGGATATACAGCTGGTGACAGATTGTGATATACACTGACACTTCACAGATACAGGATATACAGCTGGTGACAGATTGTGACATACACTGACACCTCAGTCACACAGGGATATACAGCTGGGGATAGATTGTGACGTACACTGACACTTCACTGATACAGGATATACAGCTGGTGACAGGCAGTGATATACACTGACACCTCAGTCACACAGGGATATACAGCTGGTGACAGATTGTGACATACACTGACACCTCAGTCATACAGGGATATACAGCTGGTGATAGATTGTGACATACACTGACACCTCAGTCACACAGGGATATACAGCTGGTGACAGATTGTGACATACACTGAAACTTCACTGATACAGGATATACAGCTGGTGACAGATTGTGACATACACTGACACCTCAGTCACACAGGGATATACAGCTGGTGACAGATTGTGACGTACACTGACACTTCACTGATACAGGATATACAGCTGGTGACAGATAGTGATATACACTGACACATCAGTCACACAGGGATATACAGCTGGTGACAGATTGTGACATACACTGACACCTCAGTCACACAGGGATATACAGCTGGTGACAGATTGTGATATACACTGACACTTCACTGATACAGGATATACAACTGGTGACAGATAGTGATATACACTGACACCTCAGTCATACAGGGATATACAGCTGGTGACAGATTGTGACATACACTGACACTTCACTGATACAGGATATACAGCTCGTGACAGATAGTGACATACACTGACACCTCAGTCATACAGGGATATAATTCTGGTGACAGATTTTGATATACACTGACACTTTAGTCACGGAGGGATATACAGCTGGTGACAGATTGTGACATACACTGACACTTCAGTCACACAGGGATATACAGCTGGTGACAGATTGTGACACCCTCAGCTGGTGACAGATTGTGACATACACTGACTTCAGTCACAGGGATATACAGCTGACACAGATACACATGACACCTCAGTCACACAGGGATATACAGCTGGTGACAGATTGTGATATACACTGACACTTCAGTCATACAGGGATATACAGCTGGTGACAGATTGTCATACAGACATATATAACTCCTACGGATTGAGACACACACTTACTCATCAATCACACATACATCTATCTCGTCACTGATTGTGGCATGCACTGACATCTCAGTCACCAGGGGATATACAGCAAGTGACAGATTGTGACATATATTGACATATCAGGCACAGAAATACATATCTCGTTACGGATTGTGACATACACTGACATTTCAGTCACACAGGGATATACAGCTGGTGACAGATTGTGACATACACTGACACTTCAGTCATACAGGGATATACAACTGGTGACAGATAGTGATATACACTGACACCTCAGTCATACAGGGATATACAGCTGGTGACAGATTGTGACATACACTGACACTTCACTGATACAGGATATACAGCTGGTGACAGATAGTGACATACACTGACACCTCAGTCATACAGGGATATACAGCTGGTGACAGATTGTGATATACACTGACACCTCAGTCATACAGGGATATACAGCTCGTGACAGATTGTCATACAGACATATATAACTCCTACGGATTGAGACACACACTGACTCATCAATCACACATACATCTATCTCGTCACTGATTGTGGCATGCACTGACATCTCAGTCACCAGGGGATATACAGCAAGTGACAGATTGTGACATATATTGACATATCAGGCACAGAAATACATATCTCGTTACGGATTGTGACATACACTGACACTTCAGTCACACAGGGATATACAGCTGGTGACAGATTGTGACATACACTGACACTTCAGTCATACAGGGATATACAGCTGGTGATAGATTGTGACATACACTGACACTTCAGTCATACAGGGATATACAGCTGGTGACAGATTGTGATATACACTGACACTTCAGTCACACAGGGATATACAGCTGGTGACAGATTGTGACATACACTGACACCTCAGTCACACAGGGATATACAGCTGGTGACAGATTGTGACATACACTGACACTTCAGTCACACAGGGATATACAGCTGGTGACAGATTGTGACATACACTGACACTTCAGTCACACAGGGATATACAGCTGGTGACAGATTGCTGGTGACAGATGACATACACTGACACTTCAGTCATACAGGGCTGGTGACAGATTGTGATACAGCTGGTATACAGATTGACAGATTGACATACACTGACACTTCAGTGTTACAGGGATATACAGCTGGTGACAGATTGACATGCACTGACACTTCAGTCATACAGGGATATACAGCTGGTGACAGATTGTGACATACACTGACAGCTCAGATGTTACAGGGATATACAGCTGGTGACAGATTGTGACATGACACTGACACTTCAGTCATACAGGGATATACAGCTGGTGTCACTGATTGTGGCATGCACTGACATACACACCACACTTCAGTCATACTGGGATAAACAGCTGGTTGACAGGGATATACAGCTGGTGATTGTGACATACACTGACACTTCAGTCATACAGGGATATACAGCTGGTGACAGATTGTGACATACACTGACACTTCAGTCATACAGGATATACAGCTGGACAGATTGTCATAGACATGGATTGAGACACACACTGACACATCAATCATACAGATTGTCATACAGACATATATAACTCCTACGGATTGAGACACACACTGACTCATCAATCACACATACATCTATCTCGTCACTGATTGTCGCATGCACTGACATCTCAGTCACCAGGGGATATACAGCAAGTGACAGATTGTGACATATATTGACATATCAGGCACAGAAATACATATCTCGTTACGGATTGTGACATATACTGACACCTCAGTCACACAGGGATATACAGCTCGTGACATTTTGCACGTGACAGATTTATTAACTGAAGGAACGTTTGGATATTGCTGATATGATGAGTTTTCAACATCTGAGAAAACAATGCAGGTTGAGACATTTACCTGGAAAGCCATGTGAGGTGGGGCCACATTATAGTGGAGCGTGTGTGCAGGCAGTGGTTAGAAGTCTGTGATGGAAATTGAACCAAGCATTTTCTAGATACCACATACCTAAAGGGGGTTACTGGCAGCGGAAAACTAGTTCAGTAAACCCAGGGAAGCCCGGAAGCTAGTGCACACTCAAGGAGACGCCGTACACACGAAAAGTAGTTCAGTTTAAGGTCAACTTGCTGAAGGCTATAACTGACACGTGGAAAGTAGTTCAGTACAGAGGCAACCTGCTGAAGTCTATTACACATTTCGAAAAGGCACATTTTAAGAAGCTCAAATAAAAGCAAATGCCCTTTAGGATAGTTTGTATGTAAAATATATAGTTCATCGTCAATTTTCTCAAGTTCTCGAGTAAGATTCACCAGAACAGAGGACACAAAGCAACGCATATTTAAGAAACTAGTCGATAAACGTAACAAGATGTCAGCTCGTTAATAAATTACACCCAACGGATTTCATTTCATTAGGATTAACAAACATGATTGTAATCATCCCAAGTCAATGCCACAAAGATGTAACAGAAGTAAGGGTTAATTGACCGCTGCCTTTGTAATGTCAACGAGCAAAGCGCAAACGCTGCATGCGTTGTTATAATTTGGAGCTACTTTCACCATATAAGCTGGCCATGTATATTTACGCACTATTTGGCAAATGTTACCATAAATAACAAGAAAAACAATGACAGATTTATTTTGTAAAATATAATTTTACACACGTTCCATTTGAAAACAAGATTTCTTTAATGTTATACGCATATATACATATATGGATTGTGAATCAAAACATAATTATCAGAGGTGTTCCTGTATTATATTAGCTAAAATGATGCATTCTGCTTGAAATACTCTTGAAAATATATACACTTCCGTGTATGCCATTATGCTCAGAATCGGAAACAGATTGTGTCTTGATCAAATTGTGCAAATTGTGCACGGATGAAGGTATCCTTAATGAACAGTCACTGACGTCAACGTACAAATCTACCCTGATAGTAGTTTATTGCTAACCTCCCAATTGTTTCAGCAACAGAGGCTGTCCATGATAGACGATCAAAGATTCTATACCTGCCCACGTATGAGACATTCTACCTGGAAGAACAATTGGATTGGAGGCAACAATAGTAAAGCGACCTGGTTAGAGGCTGAGCAGGAACCAGGAAGTTTTGTCACACAGCGATGTGTGTAATATGAGGTCTCTGTTTTATGTAATCCTTGGAAATGTAAGATATTGATCTGGACGACCCATATTTGCCAACAGACATAGTCATGTATGTTACAAATCTGTTTTATCATGTTTCCCGAGAAGCAGCAGCCTGCAACAACGTCAGTGCGTAAACATTTCGAAATGTGTTGTGACAAGTTGGTCTACAATGAAGGCGCCGTGCTGTGTACCAACACTGAACTCACCCTGTCATATGCAGTAGGAACACACTGGGTCTGATGTGGTCTTTGGTTAGGCATAATAAACACCTTTGAACGCATTTCCAGAGGGGGCATAAAGGAGCAACCCCATAATACTTTCACCGCAGCCAGGCAAGTGTACTTCGCCAGCCTCTGCTTGTTGCTCGTTTTGCCACTGAAGAACAAAATGGGCAAGAACGTTACTTCCAGAACAGGGGTTACTTTTGGCACCGGGTTTAATGCAGTGGCCAGCATTATCTTTGGTCATTTGCGGGTAAAAGAGTAACCTTCAGTGGGTGACAATCTAGCCGCACACTTTCAAGCATAAGACAGAGAGAGCCTCCATGAACCCGACTGCCAAGATGGGGTGTGATGGTGTGTGGGTTGGCAATTCAATGAAGAGCAACCAGCTGTATAGTTGTTGATCTCAGCTTCTCTTCAGTGAGTGATACATTGGTGCATCATTGACACATTCAGCAGATGGGTGCTTCATGATTAATGAATCTCGCGTACCGATGTTCCAACACATTTTGGGAACAGGATCTGATATGGGAACTGCATTACCAAAACACACTAACGCAACAATATCGTAATTTCCAGCTTCGAAATATATCAATAAATACGAATTTATTTAGAGTCATAATTAAATGATCTATATATCCATTTGGCCATGCAAGTAGATATAATGTGTTGCAAGTGACTGAACATGCCGATGCCTAGCAGACACAACAATATCCTAGCTATGAATAATACATAGCTACACCACATTACATAACGCAGTCTGCTTTTATCACAATATCAATATTGAAGCAGGTTGGTTAGAAGATGGCGAGATCGCATGCATCGTTCTTCGATACCGATCTTAACCACACCTGCTTTTATTTTCTCGCAATTATTTACAGTTTCCACAAAGTTTAGAAAGTGCATATGTCACGGGACGCAGACGCAAGTGATATGGTGACAGACAATACGATTTGTCGCGTCTATAATCCCTAATCAATTTGCCATGAACTATATCCGTAAACAGAAGGTCGATAGAACAAGGAAGTAAGATCGACTACGCAGGGAAATAAGCGTTGTATTACGTTGACTGTATGCTGCATTCCTTGGCAATATAAACATGTTTGTTTTCGTGACACGATCACCAAGCTAAGTCTTTCAACACAGCACATGGGTTACTGGGTGCATCAAGGACTACACGAACTTTCTGCTTAAGGATTTCATTATAGTTCCGTCACGGTAACTACTTGATGACAACGTTATGAACTGGTGGATGTCACATTTGTTAAGTTGACTGAATATAAAACATCAATACACCTGTCACATTCATTTACATAATTGTGGTAAAGCTTGGGGTAAATTCTACAATATAATTACTATTACTATCAACATGACATACCACTTGTCATTGCTTCTAACAATATTAGCACATGAGCATTGTGTCAGGGTGACATTTACTTTCTCTCATTAAAAACTGTACATGCTCAATGCAATTAGAGTTACAAGTACAAGAACGAGACAATGTGAACTACAATATGGGATCCCTTGGGAGTAACGATCTCTGCAATAACTATCCGATGTATTGTAATAATACATCAACCGTGCTATGACCCTTACAGAGGAAATGCAACCCTTCAGTCTATCAAGTAAATTTGTCCAACGGGACGTCTGATCACCACAACACAGAAGGACTTACTAATCGATAAACCCAACCTATAATCGAAACACACCAATGAGCTAGCTTCAGCTTCTACAAGACTGTGTCTACAGAAATCTATTGATCTGGCCGCGTCTCTACACTGGTGTAGTGCTCAATGAAACATACCGGTTACATAAATTGGGGCATTGCTGTAAGATTCGTCCTAGGGAATGTTGAGGGGTGGCGCATGCGCACAGTAGGTAGTTGAAAGGTCAAGAAGGGTCAAGGGCACTTCTTTGCCCTCGGGAGCGCTCCTCCAGTATCAGGTGGAGAGTATTCTGGTCAAGACATGCCTGCTTGTGATTGTTGATGTTTATTGATCTTTACGATTGTGTTTAGTTTCCTTGGAGGAGTGAACGTTTGTGAGAAATTTCTATTGCGTGTTCTTTTTAATGTTATGCTCCAAGTATTATTTGGCAGGAATCATGTGTCTAGAAACTCTATGGGCTGATGACATATTTGCACTGATCATGATCCGTTCCTTATTAAACTGTTCTACCTACGTAGAATTGTCATTACAGTTACGGATGAAACATCATGATGCAGCTAGTTGACAAAACGGGGTTAAATATGTGGGCTACTTCGAATTTGCTAAAGGTCCTACAAAGATGAGGAACATGTCTTGCAAAATGCGGACAATGCAAATTCATCATAAACGTATTTTCACAGTTATAAAGCGTATTGTGACGTAGCCATGTGAAATATGACATAATATGCCCAGACATATCTCAAGCGTACGTAACCAAAAATGTGTAGATTACTGTTTCCAGTGTTTAAAACTTATTCTTACAAAAGCACACATAACTCTAAATGTGAACAAACATGGTCCTCGTTTTAAAATGATGCATTTTGTTCATAATAATTCAAATCAATCGCCAAATGATACTTCGACAACAGCCATTCAGCCACTAGAAAACAAAAATTAAAATGATAATGTTCTTGGTAAAGTCAGAGAAACAAGGGAATAGAAATTAAAAACGATTTTCTTTGAATGTTTAATTCAGTAACTGCAATACATCACCTGATATTTTCGCGTTTATTTTTTATTTTCACATTAAGACTTTATCGTGAACGTTATGCTTGTATATTTCGAATACTTTTTTTCAGGTTGACGGAGTACCTAAACCAATGATGGCATCGAGTCTCGGGCTCTGTGGTGTAATGGCATCGGCAGTGTTATCTGTAGTGTTCAGAGCGTCTTCGGGAATGCCTAATCAATATTAATTAATCACACGTGGAATTACCTCAGATCAGATAATGATTGCAAATGGCTTTACTTGTAAGTGCAAAAACCAGCAGGTTACACGACAGTTAGATGTTATTGCTGTCATCACGGACAGCCAAACGGTGCACGACTGCCAGGTTGAACCGCTGTGAAATATTTATTTTTAGTTGACATAATTAACTTAAACCAGGAGAGAACACTTACAGTGTTTTTGATGTAAGTCGAGGTTTTCAAAGGTGTCAGTTAAACTAAACAGGCACGTACAGAGACCATATTATACAGATCTCTTGCATAAGCAGGATATATCCTTTCAGCTGTTGTATGCATCCGGACAGAAATGAACTACCTGACTAAGCATTACATATATATTTGAAGGAAGGCAAGTTTACAGCTAGAAGCATCCTTGGGTAAGTATGCCATGCGTGGTGGCTAGTCCTATATTTGATATGTGCATAATTGGAATACATTTGGGAAACGCGTATAAGGTGAATGCTATACATCGGCGCATACAACTGCTTGGATATACAATGAAAGCAGGAAAAAGTCCAGATGTAAACGCCGACTTTCGAGGGACATTGACACACCCAGAACAGCTGGGGCCTGGTTTCGTTAGGACAGCACTGTTCGTGTTACCCAATGTCAAATAATAATAGTCCATGCTTTCTGGTACTGACATGTAAAATATTACAATGAACGTAAAAGTCGAACCAAAACATGATTTAATAAACTTGAGATATTTTGTGAACCTTAATTCCAATTTGAAATATTTGATCAAAACTGATGACCACAATGTCGTGAAAGGATTCAGGAACGACGCTATATTAACACCCCCAAAACAGAATGTAATTAAATGAGATAATCATTTTTACAGAATATGTATTACCAGTGTATGGTGTGAATTCATAACACAGTGTCCAGTAGTGTGTCTTGGTGAAGTGTTAAGTCCTGTGATGTGACAAAGGCCTGCATACCGTCAGGTCTGAACCAACAAAGCCAATGATTACTCTCCAGAGAAGTGGTCCACATGGTATGCCACCCAATAAACCACGTGACAGAGTAACAGAGCCCAACTACCAAATGCATTATACGCACCTCGACTCGGATTCTCCTCTAGGGAACAAATACTTTGAACAAATGAAATGTTGAAGAGTGTTTCATACTAATAGGATATACAAGATGGAAAAGACCCATGGAAACAGCGAAAAAATAGAACATTGTGAACTGCAAGATGTCCAAGTCAGGGAGTACAGTGAGTTCAAGTCCGTGTAGACCGAATGAAGGAATTATGCCTTTATCACCATATAAATCGATGTCTGGAACAAAGGTGTGGATGTGATATTCCATATGGAAACTGATTGAATGGAACAGGTTTTTCGACAGTGATAATTGCCACGTGAAATCCATTATGGGCGATCAATGGATTTTTTATGAATGATAGAGATTGCAGAAACTACTTGACAGTACCTATAGATACTATTGGTGTGAGAATTACCTTCCCGTAGTAGTAGCGAGATCATACTGTAGGACAAACGCCCTCACCGAACGCCTGATGGCCTTACAAGCCCCAGTGTGGGTTGACAGTACATTGATTTGTTGTGCCTCTTGATATGGCAGAGTCAAATGTGTGAATTTTCGTTTATGTCGATATTTACACCTGTGTTGGCTAGTGTACACGGAGGAGGACTACCAAGCATCTGTACTAAATATATATGGCACCCTCAATCTAATCAGTTGATTTTAAAATATATCAACATCGGATCATATGGTACATCTATATCAAGCTATATTGCTATTGAGTCAATCCAGACAATTTTGTTGTTGTCGCGTGATCACATTGGCTTTTTTAATCCAACTGCAGGTGATCTTCACCGTGTGTTTGTCAAATACCAAAATGGCATCTGTCAAAGACGGATTTACTATCAAATGGTATGCAAGGTGTACAATCCTGGTGTACAATCAGGTGTACAGTCATTACTCACAACCTTCTTTTATCTCATTGCAGTTTACAGGCAATACACATCATGTTTTGCAGACTTAATGGTTGTCAAATGTATTAAAACCTTCCATCATTTTGGGTCAGCATATGCATTCATGTTGCAAGCCTCCAAATCTGATCCTGGGAAATACTGAATTCTGTAAAATCATGAAATGCACTTCAACAGATCCTTCATGCCCGATACAACTACCACGTCAAACGCAGTGCATTGTCAATGCAAAGAATACGGTACGTTTTCACATGCTGCGTGTATAACTACCCAGTGACGTTTTAAGGTAAGGATGGTAAGGATAACTGTGCCAAGGAACTACATAGAGAATCCTCACCCAAGTGTCTTCTGATATCAATTGTATCATCACGAGTTGATAAAGTTACAAATATCCGAGGCTTGCCGAGGATATTTTTACTTTATCAACGAGTGTTGATATATTTGATATCAGAAGACACGATGGTGAGATTCTATTTATCATCCAAAATCACTCTTCATTAATTTTCAATGAAAAATGTACATCTCTGAACTTTTTTACTGCCATTAGACTTGCAGTGCAGCGATGTCATAGCATTGTGACGTCATCAAGTACATGACGTCATAGCATTGTCAGGGCATTGTACAAAATCTACTGTCAAAACGATATCTCCTAGGAGATATCGTTTGATCTCACACAAGCGATATCTCCTGTGGAACACAGTTTTGGATGATAACTGAAAATCCTCGATGCTGACTGACATATTTGCCTGTACATGATTCAGGGATGCAATGCTTCATCGTATCCCTGTACTGGCTTGCATGTGGAACAGCTTGAAAACATCAATGGACCTTCCGATACAGCAATCATGTAGCTAGTTCCACGATGCAGTTAGTAGATAACGTTGGGGCAAACTACAACCGGTAGGAATATCATTTCCAGGGTAACAAAAATTAACAGCATTATCGTCGTAAGCAAAATATGTTTGTGTCAGGTTGTAACTGTATTAGTGTCTCCGTTAGGAATCTGTTACATCTTAGTTACATATATACAGTGTCTGTCAGTCTGTCACTCTGTCAGTTTGTCTGTCTGTCTATCTCTGTGTGAGTGCTTACAGAATTCATATCCACTTGTACGTACGTGGACGTGTATATGGGTCTTCTAATATATAATACTTGCAATGTGCCTATAAATCAAATTACGTACGCCAATTATTCAAACATATATAGTATATGTTTCAACGAGTGTCTTGTGTGCATATCTGTATGCACGTACTTAATGTTTTAGAATTTCCAGAAGCCCGCGTGTAACCGTGTCTAAGTATGAACAAAATCACTGCACAGAGCTGTGTGCCAGATCTATTCTGTGTTCGAATCCCATATTCAACTTCTCCATCGTATTTGCATCGCTTTTTCTTTTCTCGATAATGACACATCTATATGACATGAACTAGGATTTGAAACAACGTTAAACTCAACTGACACTCGGCATCGACAGAGCACTATTTGGCACTTGTGTGCGTGTTTGTGTGTGAATACAAAACTTGGTGTCTGTGTGTGCATATATGTATATATATATATATATATATATACACACTTGTACCTGCAAGGTATATATATATATATATATATATATGCGTGTGTGTGTGTAAATATCCTTGTACCTGCAATGTATATATGCTTCTACCTGTACCTGCAAGGTGTATATATATATATATATATACTTGTACCTGCACCTGCAAGGTATATGTACTTGTACCTGCAATGTGTGGATAACTGCACCTGCAATGTGTGGATACTTGTACCTGCAAGGTATACATACTTGTACCTGCAATGTGTGGATAATTGTGCTTGCAATAAGTATATACTTGTACCTGCAATGTGTGAATACTTGTCCCTGCAAGGTATATATATACGTGTAACTGCAAGGTATATATACTTGTACCTGCAATATGTGGATACTTATACTTGGCATGTGTGGATACTTGTATCTGCAAGGTTTATATACTTGTACCTGCAATGTGTCGATACTTGTACCTGCAAGGTATATACACTTGTACCTGCAATGTGTGGATACCTGTACCTGCAAGGTATATATACTTGTACCTGCAAGGTATATATACTTGAGCCTGCAATGTGTGGATACCTGTACCTGCAAGGTATATATACTTGTACCTGCAACGTGTTGATACCTGTACCTGAAAGGTATATAGACTTGTACCTACAACGTGTGGATACCTGTACCTGCAAGGTATATATACTTGTACCTGCAAGGTATATATACTTGAGCCTGCAATGTGTGGATACCTGTATCTGCAAGATATATATACTTGTACCTGCAATGTGTGGATACCTGTACCTGCAAGGTATATATACCTGTACCTACAATGTGTGGATACTTGTACTTATACCGACAAGGTACATATACTTGTACCAGTACTGTGTGGATACCTGTACCAGCAAGATATATATCCTTGTACCTACAATGTGTGGATACCTGTACCTGAAAGGTATATATACCTGTACCTACAACGTGTGGATACATGTACCTGCAAGGTACATATACTTGTACCTGCAAGGTACATATACTTGTACCTGAAATGTGTGGATACCTGTCCGTGCAAGGTTTATATACTTGTACCAGTACTGTGTGGATAACTGTACCTGCAAGTTATATATACTTGTACCTGCAATGTGTTTACACTTGTACCTGCAAGGTACATATATTTGTACCTGTATCTGCAATGTGAGGATACATGTACCTGCAATGTGTGGATACTTGTACCTGTAGTTGCAATATCTGGATGCTTGTACCTGCAATGTGTGCATACTTGTACCTGCAATGTATGGATACCTGTACCTGCAATGTATGGATACTTGTACCTGCAATCAGTATAAACGTGTACCTGTAGCTGCAATGAGTATATGCTTGTACCTGCAATGTATGGATACTTGTACCTGCCATGTATGGATACTTGTACCTGCAATGTGTGGATACTTGTACCTGCAATGTGTGGATACTTGTACCTGCAATGTATGGATACCTGTACATGCAATGAGTATATACGTGTACCTGTACCTGCAATGTGTGGATAATTGTACCTGCAATGTATGGATACCTGTACCTCCAATGTGCATATGCGTGTACCTGTACCTGCAATGTGTGGATACTTGTACCTGCCATGTATGGATACTTGTACCTGCCATGTATGGATACTTGTACCTGCCATGTATGGATATCTGTACCTGCAATGTATGGATACCTGTACCTGCCATGTATGGATACTTGTACCTGCAATGTGTGGATACCTGTACCTGCAATGAGTATATACGTGTACCTGTACCTCGAATGTGTATATTTTTGTATATTCTTGTATCCTTACCTGCAATGTGTGGATACTTGTACCTGTAATGTGTATATACGTGTACCTGTACCTGCAATGAGTATATGCTTGTACCTGCAATGTGTGGATACTTGTACCTGCAATGTGTGGGATACTTGTACCTGCAATGTATGGATACCTGTACCTGCAATGAGTATATACGTGTACCTGTACCTACAATGTGTGGATACGTGTACCTTCAATGTGTATATACGTGTACCTGTATCTGCAATGAGTATATGCTTGTACCTGTACCTGCAATGTGTGGATACGTGTACCTTCAATGTGTATATACGTGTACCTGTATCTGCAATGAGTATATGCTTGTACCTGCAATGTGTGGATACTTGTACCTGCAATGTGTGGGATACTTGTACCTTCAATGTGTATATACGTGTACCTGTATCTGCAATGAGTATATGCTTGTACCTGCAATGTGTGGATACCTGTACCTGCAATGAGTATATACGTGTACCTGTACCTGCAATGAGTATATGCTTGTACTTGCAATGTATGGATACCTGTACCTGAAATGTGTGGATACCTGTACCTGCAATGTGTATATACTTGTACCTGTACCTGCAATGTGTGAATGTTTGTACCGGCAATGTATATACACTTCTACTTGTGTCTGCAATGTATATATACTGGTGCCTACGTTGCATATATATTTGTACCTGTACATGCAATGTATATACACGTGTATAAGCAATGTATGGATATGTGTATCTGCAATGTATATATACTTGTTCCTACAACGTGGATAATTTTACCTGCAATGTATAAACACTTGTACCTGCAATGGGTGGAAACTTCTGTCTGCAATGTATTTGTACTTGTACCTGTACTTTTAATGTATACATACTTGTACCTGCATTATATATATATAGTATACGACAAATTAATACGCATGTCAACGACAGGTGAAAAGGGCCAAGGAAAAGCCCAGAAACGTTGTGTATACAATAGAGAAGAAGTTGACAGCCATAATATTTTGTCTTATACTTGAATACCAACTTCTATTTGCCTCTCAAGAACCTCAATGTATAAATACGTCAATGTTTATATACTTGCACCTGCAATGTATAAACACTTATATCTCCAATGAGTGGATACTTGTGACTGCAATGTACGGATACATGTATCTACAATTTCTATACACTTGTGTCTTCTTCAATGTATATATTCTTGTGTCGGCAATGTATTATAATTGTACATGCAATGCATATATACTTAAACCTGCAATGTGTAAGTGCATACATACTTGTGCATGTCATGTACATATACCTGTATTTGCAATGTATGGATGTTTGTCGCTGCAGTGTATCGATGCTTGTACCTGCAATGGATACATAGTTGTTCCTGTACCTGCAACGTATATATTCTTGTGCCTACAATGGATACATTCTTGTAATGTACCTGTGAACGCGTGTAACTATATAGAACATGCTTATGTTTACCGAATGTGAACACATCTTGGCGTATCTACCGGATATGACGTTGTGAAACTAGTATCCATGCCGCCTGTTATCTACCCAAAAAGGGTATGCCTACTTGTATCACATCGAATAAAACGAGCTTGAACTAGACGCAAGCTTAGTTGTACTTACCTACTGTGAGGACATGTAACTGATATATATGCATACAGAGTATGACAACCTATAACTAGTATGTATGTCTCCTTGTACCAACCAAGTGTAAAGACATGTAATTGGCATGGAATGCTACTTGTATCTACTGAGCATGAAGACCTGTAAATGGTATGTATGCCATGTGGCCATCTTCCAAGAAGGAAAGTGTGTCACTGATGTGTATGCCTGCTTGGTATGAAGGTATGTAACTATATACATACCTATTGTGTATATATGTGTGTCTAAGTATGTATCCGTTTTTATATGGTGTGCACCAGAATGAGGTTTGTTTTGGTTTAGTTTGGTCTGGGGGTTTTCTTATTTAATGTTAAACGTCTTGTATCTGTGCATACCATATTCGTTTGAGACCAATAAACATTTCTCGTTCTGAATATGAAGCCAAGGGGGTCGATTCAGTGGATGTATTTGGTATTTGGAACATAGTCATGAATATTCTTCAAGGTCGAAGCATTAAAACGTCGTATGAGAAAGAAACTATTTTACTTAATATTCCACCTTTTATTTTGCATGGTTGAAATGGTTGAAACCTTTATGCCAAAGCTATTATTTGATGATTTATACATGTCCTTACTAATAACAAGCAGTCGTATTAAGCATATTTTCTCCCGTCACAAACTCAATAAGGCTCAATCATTCCTACACTGAATACCACAAACTAGCTTAACCGCTTGGTATTGCTATGGTCACATTATTACAAAGTGTCACGAAAATGTATAATTCATCAGCTGGCATTCCCACTTCTGTCAAACCATTCTACATCACCGCCGCGATGCTCCCCATTAACACACATGGAGAATCTAAGACGATCTATTCTTCCGCCATATTGGATTTTATATTGAGACAACTTCAAACATCTTCTTCTGTTAACCACTGGTCAAATGGTCTTCAGATAGCAGTTACAATACTTGATAATATCTGCTAAACTTGTCAAATATTATTCTGTGACATAATTTTGTTGAGTACTCGTATTGACATAGCTTCCTCTTTATCTATTCACGCGCTCCCAAAGCATCATGGGGGTCGCCATATTTGTTTAAAATGAAAATGTGTCAAGAGCAACAGAGGATTAGTGTATCGATACCTACACTTCAATGAGTCCACACTGATGGTAGTAACGTCAACATGTAGAAATATTTTAACCATTGCATAGTATGCTTGTATCTGCTGTACTGTAAGGTTTTTAAGTCGCTATTACTAAAGTCTGTGAACAAGATTGTATTACGACTGTTGGCTATGATATCAGCGTGTTCTGTGGACGTGTTCATCGCTAGTATTCACTCTTCTTGAAAGGCGGATGGTGCAAAGTGACACATAAACATGACAACTACACAGGTGACAGTAACTGTAGGGACAATATATAATTAATGCATCGAGGGCAAAGGCTGCTCTGGCATTGTGGACCGATGTTATGTAGTGTACTCGAGGGGGTCGCTATGGCATATGGCTTTCTTAATAGGGAATTTGTTATATATTTGATAATGGCAATCAGGCCTAGTTATTTTCATACCATTACAAGCAACGTTATCGTGAATTGCATAGGTTACAGTGAGGCGTAATCTAATGCATTCTCGTCAATAATGCAATGAGATGTCATGCAATTCGTCAGTTGTCTTATGTATCGTGGCTTGATTGTTTTAGGCCTGAAGGCATCAGATTGTCGGTAAAACGATGTTCATTTGCTTGTTCAATAAGTGTATTCTGTTTTACACGCCAAATGCCTATCTGTACACAGGTATCATGCGATGTAAACACTTTGTTCTGAAACAGGTGACATAAATTATCGTTCATGCCCTGTACGGTTTGATAATCCTGCAGACTTAAGATGGCAGCAAGTAACTCAGGAGGAAACAAAGCTCCAAGGCAAATGTAGTTCAAGGTCATGTGAGGGCAAAGTAGACGTGACAGCCGCCAAAAGGGTTTCAGATGTCGCTTCATATATCATCGCAAACTGCATGATTAGAATGATACAACGGAACGTAATTAGATACGTTATATATTCATACATTACGTAGCGACTTGTGTCTAAATATCTGGCTCAGCTCTATTGTTGGTGAATAATCATATATCTGCATTGAACAATATCCGACTACATGTGGCCAGCTGTTCACTACGCTCTACTGCATTCTCGGCATAATTTATAGTGTACATAAAAACTTGCTTATCAATTGGAACTGTTTACGAAATGATTCCGCCATGTTGCCACGGAAATACAGACTGATTCAAAATGCTTTGCCGTCATGGTACAATACATGGGTACAAAACACAATCACAGTACTTACTTGAATGTTGGTGAATCGTTATCAAACGTTTGATAGAATGGTACAGAATACTGTATGACCCATCTTTGAAGTTTACAGTCGAAGTACGGTTTGCCCAGAAACCCGTCATTCTCCGACACTTTGACAGTGAAGTTCCGGCGGTAGTCGTAAATCTTGTACTTCCCAACATCACTTTTTTCCGCAAAAATAAAATCCGTCGTACGTTTTGACTGAGTTTTCTTGCGTTTAAGCGTTCCGAACCAAGACGTTGTCGAGTATAGGTAATTTTTACCTAGATCTGATGCTACCACTTTGTTTGTTTGTTTCCCAGGTTTGTAGGTATAAGGAAAGAACTGTGTGGAGTTAGATGGATTCTGTCCCTTGTCGAAGGCTATGCCACAGCCGATTAGTTTGTTGTCGTTCTCAACTACTGATTGCGTTAAGGCAAAATATATATCTTCATTCAGTTGGCTGTTTTTAACATCAGGGTACATGAAATAAGCATTGAGCGTGTTGGATAAGGCGACGGCCTTTTTCATCTGTTCCCGGAAGGGTTTGGAGAAAGACTTGGCAGGGAATACATACTTCTCCACTGGATTGTACTTTTCCTTTTTATTTGCACACCATTCGTTAACTCGTTGAACATCGTCAATGTACTCAAGGACTTCAGTAGCTGTGGGGACAGAATGGTGATCCCCTGGGGTAGCACTAGGGAGGGTGGAGTAGGTTATCTCCCCTTGAGAGCGTAGGGAACGCTTAAAATCTTCCGGGAATCGGTAGTTTTCATAGTGGGGCACCTGCCGATAGGACGAGGATCCAATTTTTGGTAGATCAGGCGCTACACGGGCGGAAGTAAGAAGAAGAAATTGCACACACGCGTATACAGCCCAGACAGCAATGTGAACAACGTCGACAACCATCGTGGTGGAATCTATATCCCTCCCAACACAGCCTCACGCCATGGAAATTGGGACATATCATTCCACTCGCTTCTTTTCCCACGCGCCTCCGAGAAAATGGCCGTTACAGTAGGATTGAGCTTATTATCTTGATAGATACATCAGTGGCAACTTCATCACATTCGCGGCATAGAATGTGAACTCAGTACCGGCAGCGCTGATGTAGCGACTCGGAGGAAGCGACATGGAATGGTTCGTCCAGCCTCACCTTCGTCTTTCCTCCTGTACAAGCTTGCCGCCATTTCTTCACAGCAGACGATCACTTCTAAAATCCCTCTGCCATCCCAGCAAGGTCGTTACCAGATGGCTTGCTGTCCATTATACCATCACGCCATCGCTGTTGTTAGAAATAGCAGAAACAGCTTTACTGTACAATGAAATGTTAACCGTTCTTAGAAACCCGGCAGACACACGGAGAGAATGCAAGTGGCACAGGCATCGATCACTCTTACTGAGGCTAGAGGGGTGGCAGGTAGCGTGATAATGCTGAACGCCGCTCGCTCTGTATTTTCTCCAATACCGTCGGATCAGCGCGGGGATGATGCCAGCGCTTTGGCTATGTAGATATTCATGGAATTGACGATCGGTCAGTGGCTGTACAAGGGGATGTCCGATGTATCAGCTACACATAGACTCTCCCACCTATCCACCGCTATTGAGTTATCGTCTGTGAGGCATATCGATCGGCTAGTTCAGCGTCGGCTCCGGCAACATTCGACTGAACATATCCCTCCGCTCCTATACAGTTGGAATGGGTTCCCGCGGCACTGTCGTTTGATGCTGTTCTCACTCCTGACTTCCAATCACAGCTTTAATATTCATAATTTTATCAGTAAAATACTAATTTCCTACCCTAGTCGTAGGTCAATTCCGGAATCAGGATTCCATTTTGCATGTTTCTGTTTAATGCAGCCTCCGTTATGTGGGTTAGGATATTTCAATGTTTTTTACAGTTTCACGTTCATGATCGAAAAGGTGTGTCCTTCGAATGCAACCACCTGGTGTTGATCACAGCGTTTGTCGGTGTTACGTCAGTATAAATGCTATGTACTTATTTTGCTGTGCTAAACACAGCCGACATTCATCAGGATGTCCGCAAAAGAAAAGCGCAAGTAAGTTAAACTAAGAACCCTTTGTCTTGTGTAGAGTGAAACCATCTGAACTAACGTTAGCGTTAACTGAATTGAACGGATTAACAAAATTTTCTAGATTAAAAGGTTGCATAGAAATATCACTTTTATCCAGCGTCCATGTGAATTTCGTCCATAATGCGACATTCCCGGATAAGAGGGTGTCCGGACAAGTCAGAGGTCTTTGTATATAAACATGATCCACAAGGATTATTTGAAGTATTTTTGTTTCGGTATGTATAATATAGGTGGTGTTGGGGTTGATATGTGTATGTGATGTGTTAAATATGTAGTTTTATGCTCATCATGATTGTACAATCTTGTTGTTTGTTCATGGACAGACACACAAGTAAATCAGGCGAATATGCGCAAGTAATTATATACCGAAGTCAGCAATATTCAAGTCATAAAGCGTCCCCAGTAAATAAGCAAAGTGCAACGACATACTAGCATCTAGGATAGTACCATGTAATTTATCCCCACTGCAGGCGACTTACACAAGGGGGATGTGTCTGTGACACTTACAAGTATTACATAGAGGTGTATTACATGAAGCACAACGACCTATCTTTAATTATATCATGATATTAAATGACTCAAACTTAATTTTCACTTCCTTTTCCCCTTTCCCATTTTCATTGGTCTTTCTTATAAAAGTTCTTTCTTATAAAAGACTAAAATACCAAAACATCAAACGAATAGCTGAAGTATTTGTAGAAGGGGAAATGTAGATGATGTTGTATGGAGATCATCACTGTGGATGATAGAGTACGGTGAACGAACAGAGTAGTTAAAGCAGTGTGGGGACAACCAGCGTTGATGATGAAGTAAGGTGGTGATCGGTGTAGATGGTTGATTAATAGATAACTAGTGTGCGTGCAGTAAGACCATAGCCAGTGTAGATTATTCAATATGAAGAAGAAAAACAATGTAGAATTTCAGTATGCAGAGAAACCGTGTAGACTGCAGCATGAAGAGAAACAGTGTTAATTGTGCAGTAAGAAGAAAAACAGTGTAGAATTTCAGTTGGAAGAGAAACGGGGGAGAATTTCAGTATGAAGAGAAACAGTGTTGACTGTCCAGTAAGAAGAAAAACAGTGTAGAATTTCAGTATGAAGAGAAACAGTGTAGACTGTCCAGTAAGAAGAAAAACAGTGTAGAATTTCAGTATGGAGAGAAACAGTGTTGACTGTCCAGTAAGAAGAAAAACAGTGTAGAATTTCAGTATGAAGAGAAACAGTGTAGACTGTCCAGTAAGAAGAAAAACAGTGTAGAATTTCAGTATGGAGAGAAACAGTGTAGACTGTCCAGTAAGAAGAAAAACAGTGTAGAATTTCAGTATGAAGAGAAACAGTGTTGATTGTGCAGTAAGAAGAAAAACAGTGTAGAATTTCAGTTGGAAGAGAAACAGTGTAGACTGTCCAGTAAGAAGAAAAACAGTGTAGAATTTCAGCATGAAGAGAAACAGTGTTGATTGTCCAGTAAGAAGAAAAACAGTGTAGAATTTCAGCATGAAGAGAAACAGTGTAGACTGTCCAGTAAGAAGAAAAATAGTGTAGAATTTCAGTTGGAAGAGAAACAGTGTAGACTGTCCAGTAAGAAGAAAAACAGTGTAGAATTTCAGTTGGAAGAGAAACGGGGTAGAATTTCAGTATAAAGAGAAACAGTGTAGACTGCAGCATGAAGAGAAACAGTGTTGATTGTGCAGTAAGAAGAAAAACAGTGTAGAATTTCAGTTGGAAGAGAAACGGGGTAGAATTTCAGTAAGAAGAAAAACAGTGTAGAATTTCAGCATGAAGAGAAACAGTGTTGATTGTGCAGTAAGAAGAAAAACAGTGTAGAATTTCAGTTTGAAGAGAAACGGGGTAGAATTTCAGTATGAAGAGAAACAGTGTTGATTGTGCAGTAAGAAGAAAAACAGTGTAGAATTTCAGTATGGAGAGAAACAGTGTAGACTGTCCAGTAAGAAGAAAAACAGTGTAGAATTTCAGCATGAAGAGAAACGGGGTAGAATTTCAGTATGAAGAGAAACAGTGTAGACTGCGGCACGAAGAGAAACAGTGTTGATTGTGCAGTAAGAAGAAAAACAGTGTAGAATTTCAGTATGCAGAGAAACAGTGAAGACTGCAGCATGAAGGGAAACAGTGTTAATTGTGCAGTATGGAGAGAAACAGTGTAGACTGTCCAGTAAGAAAAACTGTGTAGAATTTCAGCATGAAGAGAAACATGGTAGAATTTCAGTATGAAAAGAAACGGGGTAGAATTTCAGTATAAAGAGAAACTATGTAGATGACGCAGTAGGAAGAGAAACGATGGGGATGATGCAGTATGAAGAAAAACTATGTAAATGATGCAGTATGAAGAGAAACAGTGTAGATGATGCAGTATGAAGAGAAATTATGTAGATGATGCAGCATGAAGAGAAACTATGTAGATGACGCAGTATGAAGAGAAACTATGTAGATGATGCAGTATGAAGAGAAACAGTGTAGATGATGCAGTATGAAGAGAAACTATGTAGATGATGCAGTATGGATTGAAACTATGTAGATGATGCAGTATGAAGAGAAACTATGTAGATGATGCAGTATGAAAAGAAATTATGTAGATGATGCAGTATGAAGAGAAACTATGTAGATGATGCAGCATGAAGAGAAACCATGGTCATTAATGGGTAAATATGTAAAACATTCACATCCAAAACATTGCGAAAACAAATTGAGAACACAACTTCAAACCGAATTTAACTTGGCTTCCGGTGTGAAAAACGGAAATATCCGAAGATTGCGAGTGTTACGAAGTTTCCCGAATGCATGTCGAAATACCGGTTTTCGATCGGCGTATCGCAATACGTATCGATTTCGTGTTAAAAACGGTAAATACCGGTAAAGCGGTTATATTGCGCAGCCCTGTAAACGACACAGTATAAGAGAATCTATGTAGATAACGCCGTATGAAGAGAAGCTATGTAGATAATGCAGCATGAAGAGAAACTATGTAGATGACGCAGTACGAAGAGTAACTATATAGATAATGCAGCATGAATAGAAACTATGTAGATGACGCAGTATGAAGAGTAACTATATAGATATTGCAGCATGAAGAGTAACTATGTAGATGATGCAGTATGAAGAGACACTATGTAGATAATGCCGCATGAAGAGAAACTATGTAGATGATGCAGCATGAAGAGAAACTATGTAGATGACGCAGTACGAAGAGTAACTATGTAGATAATGCAGCATGAATAGAAACTATGTAGATCACGCAGTATGAAGAGACACTATGTAGATGATGCAGCATGAAGAGAAACTATGTAGATGATGCAGCATGAAGAGAATCTATGTAGATGACGCAGTATGAAGTGAAACTATGTAGATGATGCAGTATGAAGAGAAACTATGTAGATGACGCAGTATGAAGTGAAACTATGTAGATAATGCAGCATGAAGAGTAACTATGTAGATGATGCAGCATGAAGAGAAACTGTGTAGATGATGCAGCATGAAGAGAAACTGTGTAGATGATGCAGTATGAAGAGAAACTATGTAGATCATGCAGCATGAAGAGAATCTATGTAGATGACGCAGTATGAAGTGAAACTATGTAGATGATGCAGTATGAAAAGTAACTATGTAGATGATGCAGCATGAAGTGTAACTATGTAGATGATGCAGTATGAAGAGAAACTATGTAGATAATGCAGTAAGGAGTGAAACTATGTAGATCATGCAGTTTAAAGAGTAACTATGTAGATGATGAAGTATGAAGAGAATCCATGTAGATGACGCAGTATGAAGAGAATCTATGCACATGATGCAGCATGAAGAGTAACTATGTAGATGATGCAGTAGGAAGAGAAACTATAAAGATGATGCAGTATGGAGTGAAACTATGTAAATGATGCAGTATGAAGAGAAACTATGTGGATGATGCAGTATGGAGTGAAACTATGTAGATGATGCAGCATGAAGAGAAACTATGTAGATGATGCAGTATGAAGAGAAACTATGTAGATGACAGCATGAAGAGAAACTATGTAGATGACGCAGCATGAAGAGAAACTATGTAGATGATGCAGCATGAAGAGAAACTATGTAGATGATGCAGTATGAAGAGAAACTATGTAGATGATGCAATATGAAAAGAAACTGTGTAGATCATTCAGTATGAAGAGAAACTATGTAGATGATGCAGCTTGAAGAGAAACTATGTAGATGATGCAATATGAAGAGAAACTGTGTAGATCACGCAGTATGAAGAGAAACTATGTAGATGATGCAGCTTGAAGAGAAACTATGTAGATGATGCAGTATGAAGAGAAACAGTGTAGATGACGCAGTATGAAGAGAAACAGTGTAGATGACGAAGTATGAAGAGAAACTATGTAGATGATTCAGCATGAAGAGAAACTATGTAGATGATGCAGTATGAAGAGAAACAGTGTAGATGACGCATTATTGATTCATTAATTAACCTTGGGAGATATGTTTCTATGGAAAAAAACCAAAGATTATGTCCATTCTGTTTCATTATTGAAGACGAATTCCATTTTATGTTTATTTGTTCTGTATATGAAAATCTAAGAAATAAGTATCTACCGCAACTGTCTTTATCTCAAATCAACTTTAATCTATTGCCTTCCTTACTTTGCTGCAAAGAACCTCCAAAACAACACAAAGTTGCTCTATTTATCTTCCATGCATTTTCGTTAAGAAAAGAATTAATTAGTTAGAAAATTGATTATATATGCCATTGTCAAGATGTATCTCTTTTGTATATGGTCCTATGGCCTTTCATACAATAAAGAATTGAATTGAATTGAGAAGAGAAACTAAGTATGTAGATGATGCAGTATGAAAAGTAACTATGTAGATGATGCAGTATGAAGAGAAACTATGTAGATGATGCAGTATGAAGAGAAACTGTGTAGATCACGCAGTATGAAGAGAAACTATGGAGATGATACAGTATGAAGAGTAACTATGCAGATGATGCAGCATGAAGAGTAACTATGTAGATGATGCAGTATGAAGAGAAACTATGTAGATAATGCAGTATGGAGTGAAACTATGTAGATCATGCAGTTTAAAGAGTAACTATGTAGATGATGCAGTATGAAGAGAAACTATATGGATGATGCAGTATGGAGTGAAACTATGTAGATGACGCAGTTTAAAGAGTAACTATGTAGATGATGCAGTATGGAGTGAAACTATGTAGATTATGCAGTATAAAGTGTAACTATGTGGATGATGCAGTATGAAGAGAAACTATGTAGATGATGCAGTATGGAGTGAAACTATGTAGATAATGCAGCATGAAGAGAAGCTATGTAGATGACGCAGCATGAAGAGTAACTATGTAGATGATGCAGTATGAAGAGAAACTATGTGGATGATGCAGTATGAAAAGAAATTATGTAGATGATGCAGTATGAAGAGAAACTATGTAGATGATGCAGTATGAAGAGAAACCATGGTCATTAATGTGTAAATATGTAAAACATTCACATCCAAAACATTGCGAAAACAAATTGAGAACACAACTTCAAACCGAATTTAACTTGGCTTCCGGTGTGAAAAACGTAAATATCCGAAGATTGCGAGTGTTACGAAGTTTCCCGAATGCATGTCGAAATACCGGTTTTCGATCGGCGTATCGCAATGCGTATCGATTTCGTGTTAAAAACGGTAAATACCGGTAAAGCGGTTATATTGCGCAGCCCTGTAAACGACACAGTATAAGAGAATCTATGTAGATAATGCCGTATGAAGAGAAGCTATGTAGATAATGCAGCATGAAGAGAAACTATGTAGATGACGCAGTACGAAGAGTAACTATGTAGATAATGCAGCATGAATAGAAACTATGTAGATGACGCAGTATGAAGAGTAACTATATAGATAATGCAGCATGAAGAGTAACTATGTAGATGATGCAGTATGAAGGGACACTATGTAGATAATGCCGCATGAAGAGAAACTATGTAGATGATGCAGCATGAAGAGAAACTATGTAGATGACGCAGTACGAAGAGTAACTATGTAGATAATGCAGCATGAATAGAAACTATGTAGATGACGCAGTATGAAGAGTAACTATATAGATATTGCAGCATGAAGAGTAACTATGTAGATGATGCAGTATGAAGAGACACTATGTAGATGATGCAGCATGAAGAGAAACTATGTAGATGATGCAGCATGAAGAGAAGCTATGTAGATGACGCAGTATGAAGTGAAACTATGTAGATAATGCAGCATGAAGAGAAACTATGTACATGATGCAGTATGAAGAGAAACAGTGTAGATGACGCATTATTGATTCATTAATTAACCTTGGGAGATATGTTTCTATGGAAAAAAACCAAAGATTATGTCCATTCTGTTTCATTATTGAAGACGAATTCCATTTTATGTTTATTTGTTCTGTATATGAAAATCTAAGAAATAAGTATCTACCGCAACTGTCTTTATCTCAAATCAACTTTAATCTATTGCCTTCCTTACTTTGCTGCAAAGAACCTCCAAAACAAAACAAAGTTGCTCTATTTATCTTCCATGCATTTTCGTTAAGAAAAGAATTAATTAGTTAGAAAATTGATTATATATGCCATTGTCAAGATGTATCTCTTTTGTATATGGTCCTATGGCCTTTCATACAATAAAGAATTGAATTGAATTGAGAAGAGAAACTAAGTATGTAGATGATGCAGTATGAAAAGTAACTATGTAAATGATGCAGTATGAAGAGAAACTATGTAGATGATGCAGCATGAAGAGAAACTATGTAGATGAAGCATTATTGACAAGAGAAACTAAATATGTAGATGATGCAGTATGAAGAGTAACTATGTAGATGATGCAGTATGAAGAGAAACTGTGTAGATCACGCAGTATGAAGAGAAACCATGGAGATGATACAGTATGAAGAGTAACTATGCAGATGATGCAGCATGAAGAGTAACTATGTAGATAATGCAGTATGAAGAGAAACTATGTAGATAATGCAGTATGGAGTGAAACTATGTAGATCATGCAGTTTAAAGAGTAACTATGTAGATGATGCAGTATGAAGAGAAACTATATGGATGATGCAGTATGGAGTGAAACTATGTAGATGACGCAGTATAAAGAGTAACCATGTAGATGATGCAGTATGGAGTGAAACTATGTAGATTATGCAGTATAAAGAGTAACTATGTGGATGATGCAGTATGAAGAGAAACTATGTAGATGATGTGGCATGAAGAGTAACTATGTAGATGATGCAGTATGAAGAGAAACTGCGTAGATCACGCAGTATGAAGAGAAACTATGGAGATGATACAGTATGAAGAGTAACTATGCAGATGATGCAGCATGAAGAGTAACTATGTAGATGATGCAGTATGAAGAGAAACTATGTAGATAATGCAGTATGGAGTGAAACTATGTAGATCATGCAGTTTAAAGAGTAACTATGTGCAGATGATGAAGAGCAACTGTGTAGATGAGTATGAAGAGAAACTGATGATGCAGTATGAAGAGAAACTATATGGATGATGCAGTATGGAGTGAAACTATGTAGATGACGCAGTATGAAGAGTAACTATGTAGATGATGCAGTATGGAGTGAAACTATGTAGATTATGCAGTATAAAGAGTAACTATGTGGATGATGCAGTATGAAGAGAAACTATGTAGATGATGTGGCATGAAGAGTAACTATGTAGATGATTCAGTAGGAAGAGAAACTATAAAGATGATGCAGTATGAATTGAAACTATGCAGATGATGCAGCCTGAAGAGAAACTATGTAGATGATGCAGTATGGAGTGAAACTATGTAGATAATGCAGCATGAAGAGAAGCTATGTAGATGACGCAGCATGAAGAGTAACTATGTAGATGATGCAGTATGAAGAGAAACTATGTAGATGATGCTGTATGAAGAGAAACTATGTAGACGCATTATTGAGAAGAGAAACTAAGTATGTAGATGATGCAGTATGAAGATGCACTATGAAGAGAAACTAGATGTAGACGCAGCATGAAGAGAAACTATGTAGATGATGCAGTATGAAGAGTAACTATGTAGATGATGCAGTATGAAGAGAAACTGTATGTAGATGATGCAGTATGAAGAGAAACTGTGTAGATCACGCAGTATGAAGAGAAACTATGTAGATGACACAGTATGAAGAGTATGATTCTATATAGATGATGCAATATGAAGAGAAACTGTGTAGATCACGCAGTATGACGCAGCATGAAGAGAATCTATGTGCAGATGATGCAGCTGAAGAGAAACTATGTAGATGATGCAGTATGAAGAGAAAGATCATGCAGCATGAAGAGAAACTATGTAGATGACGCAGTATGAAGAGAAACTATGTAGATGACGCCTGCATGTATGAAGAGAAACTATGTAGATGATTCAGCATGAAGAGAAACTATGTAGATGATGCAGTATGAAGAGAAACAGTGTAGATGACGCATTATTGATTCATTAATTAACCTTGAGAGATATGTTTCTATGGGAAAAAAACAAAGATTATGTCCATTCTGTTTCATTATTGAAGACGAATTCCATTTTATGTTTATTTGTTCTGTATATGAAAATCTAAGAAATAAGTATCTACCGCAACTGTCTTTATCTCAAATCAACTTTAATCTATTGCCTTCCTTACTTTGCTGCAAAGAACCTCCAAAACAACACAAAGTTGCTCTATTTATCTTCCATGCATTTTCGTTAAGAAAAGAATTAATTAGTTAGAAAATTGATTATATATGCCATTGTCAAGATGTATCTCTTTTGTATATGGTTCTATGGCCTTTCATACAATAAAGAATTGAATTGAATTGAGAAGAGAAACTAAGTATGTAGATGATGCAGTATGAAGAGAAACTATGTAGATGATGCAGTATGAAGAGAAACTATGTAGATGAAGCATTATTGAGAAGAGAAACTAAGTATGTAGATGATGCAGTATGAAGAGACACTATGTAGATGATGCAGTATGAAGAGAAACTATGTTGATGATGCAGTATGGATAGATCCAGTGTAGATAATGCAGTATGGAAAGACAAAGTGTAGATGTTGGAGTATGGAAAGATCCAGTATGAAAAGAAAACGTGTAGATAATGCATCATGAAGGAAAAAGTGTCGATAATGCATTATGGAACGAAAAAGTGTAGATAATGCATTATGGAAAGATCCAGTGTAGAGGTTGCAGTGTGGCAGAACTCAGTATGACAAAAAAGTATAGATAATGCATTATGAAATGAAAATGTGTAGATAATGCATTATGGAAAATGTGTAGTTAGTTCTCATAATAGAGTATAAAGAATTAGGATAGATGAATCAGCGTTATGCTGTTGATGCAATGGAGAGAGAAAATAAGTCTGTATGATGCAGTATGAAAAGAAAAGGTGTTGATAATGCAGTCTGAAAGGAACCAGTGTAGATAATGCAGTGTGGATGGAACTAGTGTAGATTATGCAGTGTGGAAGGAACTAGTGTAGATAATGCAGTGTGGAAGGAACTAGTGTAGATAATGCAGTGTGGAAGGAACTAGTGTAGATAATGCAGTGTGGAAGGAACTAGTGTAGATAATGCAGTGTGGAAGGAACTAGTGTAGATTATGCAGTGTGGAAGGAACCAGTGTAGATAATGCAGTGTGGAAGGAACTAGTGTAGATAATGCAGTGTGGAAGGAACTAGTATAGATAATGCAGTGTGGAAGGAACTAGTGTAGATAATGCAGTTTGGAAGGAACTAGTGTAGATAATGCAGTGTGGAAGGAACTAGTGTAGATAATGCAGCTTGGAAGGAACTAGTGTAGATAATGCAGTGTGGAAGGAACAAGGGTAGATAATGCAGTGTGGAAGGAACTAGTGTAGATAATGCAGTTTGGAAGGAACTAGTGTAGATAATGCAGTGTGGAAGGAACTAGTGTAGATAATGCAGTGTGGAAGGAACTAGTGTAGATAATGCAGTGTGGAAGGAACTAGTGTAGATAATGCAGTGTGGAAGGAACTAGTGTAGATAATGCAGTTTGGAAGGAACTAGTGTAGATAATGCAGTGTGGAAGGAACTAGTGTAGATAATACAGTGTGGAAGGAACTAGTGTAGATAATACAATGCAGTGTGAAGGAACTAGTGTAGATAATGCAGTGTGGAAGGAACTAGTGTAGATAATGCAGTGTGGAAGGAACCAGTGTAGATAATGCAGTTTGGAAGGAACTAGTATAGATAATGCAGTGTGGAAGGAACTAGTGTTGATAATGCAGTGTGGAAGGAACTAGTATAGATAATGCAGTGTGGAAGGAACTAGTGTAGATAATGCAGTGTGGAAGAAACTAGTGTAGATAATGCAGTGTGGAAGGAACTAGTGTAGATAATGCAGTTTGGAAGGAACTAGTGTAGATAATGCAGTGTGGAAGGAACTAGTGTAGATAATACAGTGTGGAAGGAACTAGTGTAGATAATGCAGTGTGGAAGGAACTAGTGTAGATAATGCAGTGTGGAAGGAACTAGTGTAGATAATGCAGTGTGGAAGGAACCAGTGTAGATAATGCAGTTTGGAAGGAACTAGTATAGATAATGCAGTGTGGAAGGAACTAGTGTTGATAATGCAGTGTGGAAGGAACTAGTATAGATAATGCAGTGTGGAAGGAACTAGTGTAGATAATGCAGTGTGGAAGAAACTAGTGTAGATAATGCAGTGTGGAAGGAACAAGGGTAGATAATGCAGTGTGGGAGGAACTAGTGTAGATAATGCAGTGTGGAAGGAACTAGTGTAGATAATGCAGTGTGGAAGGAACTAGTGTAGATAATGCAGTGTGGAAGGAACTAGTGCAGATAATGCAGTTTGGAAGGAACAAGGGTAGATAATGCAGTGTGGAAGGAACTAGTGTAGATAATGCAGTGTGGAAGGAACTAGTGTAGATAATGCAGTGTGGAATGAAATAGTGTAGATAATGCAGTGTGGAAGGAACTAGTGTAGATAATGCAGTGTGGAAGGAACTGGTGTAGATAATGCAGTGTGGAAGGAACTAGTGTAGATAATGCAGTTTGGAAGGAACCAGTGTAGATAATGCAGTTTGGAAGGAACCAGTGTAGATAATGCAGTGTGGAAGGAACTAGTGTAGATAATGCAGTGTGGAAGGAACTAGTGTAGATAATGCGGTGTATGGAAGGAACTAGTGTAGATAATGCAGTTTGGAAGGAACTAGTGTAGATAATGCAGTGTGGAAGGAACTAGTGTAGATAATGCAGTGTGGAAGGAACCAGTGTAGATAATGCAGTGTGGAAGGAACCAGTGTTGATAATGCAGTGTGGAAGGAACCAGTGTAGATAATGCAGTTTGGAAGGAACCAGTGTAGTATATAGTATGGGAACTGTTTTAGATAATGCAGTATAAAATAACTATGACCGAGATGGTCGTGCTGCTCCATCAGTGTGATCACCATGAGGTGACGTGGTGCAATATAAGCGTAGAATCTAGTGAATAGATGAAAACAAATAGCGTACATAAATAATGTAAAATAATACAATGTACATATTTAACATTAGCCATGAAATACCTCTTTTCCGGACACAACATGCCATAATTAATTAATACTTTAAATACCAGGAAAACCACCAATCGTGAATCATATATAATTCCATAGTATATGTATATGTACTTTCAGCTGAACATTTACCTTTACTTGTGCATGCGAGTGATTATATGTATCCCCGTTATGTAATCTTGGCGCAATGTACAAATTGTACTCGTTCCTTGTGAGAAGTAAATAAACCTACCAAACAGATGTGACCACCCAATATACATTGTCGTCGGTACCTATTTTAACAAGTACAATACCAAGTTGAGCATAACCCTTAAAATGATGTGAATTTTCCATCACAAGGGATCAATATTTCAGTGTAAAAACACCAAAGGGTCTTTTTAAACTTGTTAATTATCATATACTTTATTTTATAAAAATCGTTTTCAAAATTTTAAGTAAAATGTTTTATAAATAGATAAATGGTATTAAATAAGTTGTAGTATAATATAGCAAATAAGATGTTTAGTGTCTGTATCTTCGAGGGGGTTAAAGTAGGGTAAAATTATTTCATTCCTAAGAGGATATATAAGGCCACGTGAATCTCTTTCCACTACATTTATATTCGTAGGATATGTGTTCGTGTTTTCTTTGGCTAAATTTGTCATAATCGCCAACATCTGAAGGGAAGATGTGAATCCATTTAATTTCCATACGGGTAGCAAAATTCCACATGGCCTCCAGTGTGACGACCTATAGCCTGTTTATATATTTGTATTGTCTACAACAATGAAATGGCTTCAGGTTTATACATGCTAGTTTTGAACACCATCTGTGATAGTCTAGTTATTTTACAGCCCTTTGATGACTGGATTTTATAACAACAGGTATTTATTATACATGCAAAACCTTTCTAGTTGCGGTGTGACTGAAATACTGCCGATGTGACTATAAATTTTAAGTCACTTCTTCGTTTAAATTGACAAAAAGAAAAGGATCTTTTCTCAATCCAGCAAAGAACCGTCTAAGATTTATTTTTGGCCAATATCGTAATAGTAAATCACCGAACCAGTTTACCTGTCCTTCCTAGGATCAGGGCTCCCAATTGGTCATCCCTGTACTTGACCGTCATTCAGCTGATGAAACAGTGTCATGAAATCCGTGGTTATGGAGATATAACAGCTAAATACGTACTGAGAGTGATGGACAGCTCAATGCTTTGAATGTGGTGGTTTTCAGGGTTATACTGTATTCCAAGAATATCTAGAGAAGGAAACATATGTCCAAATTTCAAGAACAAACGGGATGACAATACATTGTATTTTGAAATCGCTCTTATCATATAGGTGGACCCGTCAAGGTCCGGGTTAGAATGAACCTTGAGTAACCCATGCTTGTCGAAAGAGGCGACTAACGGGATCGGGTGGTCAGGCTCGCTGGCTTTGATGACGCATGTCATAGGTTCCCAGTTGCGCAGATCGATGTTCATGCTGTTGATCACTGGATTGTCTGGTCCAGACTCGATTATTTACAGACCGCCGCCATATAGATGGAATATTGCTGAGTGCGGCATAAAACTAAACTCTCTCATTCACTATCATATAGTTGTAGAATGTGTAGAAATGATATGGTAACATTATAATGTGAGTCAGTGAGTTTAGTTTTACACCGCTTTTAGCAATATTTCAGCAACATCACGGCGGGGGACACCAGAAATGGGCTTCACACATTGTACCCATGTGGGGAATCGAACCCGGGTCTTTGGCATGACGCGCGAACGCAAGGCTACCCCACCGTCCACATTACAATGTAAAGCAAAACAACTGATTACAAGGTCTGTTTAATGATCACGCATATATTATTACGCCTTTCTATGTTAGTACGTAACACTGAAGTGTATATGTATGGATATGCTTTTTCTCTGACTCATGCAAGTATTTCGCTAAAAAGAGGTCGATACTTTTTCATTGATCTAAAATGCCCTAAAAACACGACAATATGCTTGACGTAATGCATGGCATATTTTAGTCCGCCACATTTATACAACAGACCTGTTTTCGGGATACAGCCAGCTTCCAATTACATGTGAGATCATTAACAAATCAAAGTCGCTGCTGTCAATGAGTATGAAATCGGCGACCTCATTTGGATTCACAGATAAAGAAAAACATGTGACGTTTTCACCAGACCATTGCACACCAATAATCAATTACTGTGTAACAATGGATATGATTAAAACCATGACGTTGCCATCGGAATATTATCCACACAACAGCGACAGTGATTAACATATACACATGTACGCGGCAGCATAAGACACAGTTTAATTAACATGAGAGTCATCGCGTTCCATAATCGATCGGAATTTCATAGGAGAAAACCGATGAGTGCATAGGGGCGAAATGTCCCCAACAGAGCACCGTACATTATCGATTTCATTCCATGCGAGAGGCATTTCTTACTGGTGTAGGCACCGCACATTGCTTTGGCTTTCTCTTTTCCTCAATATCTTCGACCAATCGACTGGCCTCAATCTGATCACGTGACCTTCTAATAATGCAAGCATTTTTGCCATGGCTTGGCTATGTTAGTATTCTTGCTATGGTCATATGAAAACTGATCGTATTACAACGTACGGACTTAATTCATTACTAAGAAATTCCGCCAGCTTTAACGCCGCGCCGCTCGCAGCAGGCTATTGACACGACAGGCCCAACTGGCGTTCCCCCAATACAAGAAGCCAAAGCTCTCTATTGATTGTCTGTGGCACTGTTGGACGTTACACTTCACCCGGATTATAGTTGAAGCTCCCCCTCCTGCGAGCATGCTGGCTCATTAGTTGACCTGGCAGGAGTCGGAGTAGCAGTCTCCATCGTCTCGCTCGAGTGGTGCATGTTCGATTCCATGAAATGCCGAATCTTTGTGCGAAAGAATATCAATGGATTTGTTTGTAGCTTTGCTGTTTAATGGGAACATACCGAATGGGGATTGTGGTATGTGTGTATTTGAATAATGTATTGCTATCCACACGCCACGGGAAGATACACTACTTCATATTGGTCTACCGAATGAAACGAAGTACGAAAATGTATCTGAGGTTGTTCTTTTTATTATTTATTTGCAGTCGCAATGGTCAGTTATTTAGAAGTTAACGCATTAACTAACTGAAAACATGAAACTATGACACTGTTCATGTAATCAATGAAAAATAATTGTATGTCAAACTTTGTCTGAAATCAAATCCTTAGCTGGGTATACAGGTTCACTCTCAACGAGCAACTTAACTCAAAGACTCAAAGTCACAATGTTGATGGAAGAAGTAACACTTACGCATGTGTGCAATGTAATCTGTTTAACTCAAAACTACAATTGCAAAAATGATAATGTGATTCTGTTCATGCAAAAGCATTCCAGTGAACTTAAACATATCTGCGAGGCAGTTTGCATTTACCACAATCACAAATGTATCCCGGGTGATTTAATGCTTGTAATGTACTTGCAAAAACAAAACTGATGGGCTTAAGAAAGAATGCTCTTGAAAGGTGCAGTTGACCCTCAAATTACAAATGTTCTGATACTATTTTAGACTATCGACTTGTTGTGAGATACTTATGACATGACGCATGTGATATAGCCTGTGATAGCTAGGATCAAAATGTCATCCTCCAAAACACTTTCCTGTTTGTTTCCAGTTTAGACATGGATGTGTTCTTTATGCCACCCGGTTGAAAATGTGGACTGTGTAATGAAATGCGTGTGTTTGTCTGTCTATCTGTGTGTGTGTTTTTGTCTCTCTAGAGTGTGTGTGTTATGAAAGTGTGAGTATGTCTGTGTGTTTGATTGTAATTGTGTGTGTGAGTGGGTGTGTAATAAATGATAGGATGTGGTGTGCGGTTGGATGTGTATTGTTTGTGTGTGTGTCTGTGCGCGTGTGTGGGTTTATGAGTCAGCGTGTTTGTGCATGTGTATGTAACCATAATCACCATTGCGATCGTAACGGTTAACGTTTGTCTTGGGTGACTAGTGTTATCGGAGTTATGGCCCTTTAAGGGAAAAAGAACATTCATCAAAATAATCGCATGTTAAGCAGGGAAAACATCCTTTAAAGTGACCAAGCTGTGTGTACCCACCTTTCTACGAGACACAACCTACACTGATAAAAGAAATTAATGATTCACATATAAAGAGAATGACAAAACAAGTGTTTGTTTAGTTATAAGTATGAGAATATGATCTACATTGATAAATATGTTTTGGCAATAAGTCAATGACGAACGGCAAATGTTTGTTTTCCTTGTGAATATTTGTATATGATAATGAATACCATTGCACTGGAAAAAAAGTCCATATTTACAAGACATTTCCAATTTTGGAAAAATGATGTTTCCAAAGATTTACAATTTTGGAAATGTCCACAAGGGGAGATAACTGGTGGGTGATGGTAAATCATTGTTATTTGCACGCCCCGGGACCTAATCCCTTGTTGATTGATGAGTGAGTCACGGCAGTTAATAGTCACCAATTAACAATGCCTACTGCCATGTTAATTAACAAGTTCTTATGCCTCTTAAAGGTCACATGCAACCACAAAATCGAAAACATAATTAAAAAAACAATTATCACTTCTTTATGACATTTAATATGCATTGCTGATTATGAAAAAACAAATAAACAAAATAATAAGCGTATAATCGCAAATCAAAAGTGCAATATTTTGTACTTGGGTTTACCTCCCTCGAAACGAAGCAGCCGGGATACCGAACCCAGTCAGGGCTGGTGTAACGGCTGATTCATTTGCAGATGCTCTCACGGCTCATTGTGTGTGTATATATAGAGATGTTGGGTTTTGTAAATACATGCTCATTTTTTGTGTATAACATTTTGCAATCAACAGACATCATAACATGTCATGTGTTCAAGTATCACACCTGCCTGTCTGTGTAATTACATAATGTGACAGAGACCGAACGCGGGCCATAAATCAATGCGTTTTGTTTATGGTGTATAGCCTGATTGGTGTTAAGTTCAAATTGCATGTGGTCAGTGATCGCAGTTGTGTATTGAATATTGTCATTAGCAGACAGGCAGACAGACACATAGGTGTCAATAAAACAAGACATTGAGTTTTGTCTGTGACAACGACATATCTACATAGTACATCACAGTTAGAAATTCTGTCAACGCTAAATAATGACATTGCTTTTAAGTATCGAACTAAGAAAGTGACTCGGTAAGAAGAACGTGTGGGGAAATAGACAAATGAAATTATATAAACAGTTTATTTACTGTCATAACATATAAAAAGCTCGCGCCTGTGAGATATCAACAAAACATTATGAAAATAGCTCACACCAAAGCCTTCACCGAGTATCCACCAGACAGCCCGCTTCTAAGTTGCGCGAACCTATTTCACTGCGCACATGCTATGAGCGCAGCCCAGCTGTTAAAAAACCCGTTTTCCCCCGAAATTTTCGGGGGGAAAATTAGTGAATCGTTTGAACTCCGATTTCGCGCGTTTTTTTTCATCGCGTTATTTTTCAACTTTATAACTTGAATTTGCATTTTTGATGATTTGTTTCGGTAAGTCCATACCGAAAGGTATCAGAATCTGCAAAGTTGTGTTTTACGTTGCATGTGACCTTTAAAGAAGCCACTGGAAGTAAGTTGGCATCAACATTTCTGTTAACTCATCCGTTTGGATCAAAGGTCGATAGAGGGGAGTTTCCATGTATATTCTCACGCCGTTATCAAGATAAAAGTTACTACAACCAGGTGAATAGAGGTATATATGCATAGTGACAAGCAGCAAATTAACAACAGGTAATTCAGCAAGTAGCACGTCGTTGGGGCCAACAGGAGAGTAAGATCAACAAGTCGAAATCCACTCCATTCTCCAAGTGATGGAATCAATCAACATTCAATCAGCTTGTTTATCCTGAACGTTGTACATCGAAATGCCGCTCTATGCAATAAACAGGGAGTTGTTATCACGTAAGTGGTATGTTTCGTTGTGTATCCCCATACTGTTTACTGCAGTATAAGTGAGATCTGCTTCACTTTGCGAATGACCAATCTTTTGAAGTTGATTTAAGCTCTACTTTAGTAAACTGCTACCTAACAGATTGATCTCAGATTAAAACATCTCATTCTAAATTCGTGTTTTCTATTTCAAGTACTAAGAAATACTGAATTTTTACGTATTAGATATAAATCTATCGGTACCAGTTTGACGTGTCTGGTCATGAGTTAACTAACATAGTGATTATATATTTTTGACCATTACATGTGTCATTCACACGCCATTTATGCCATGATAATGTTCTCTGATCCATTTCATCATACAGCATTTATTTCATTCAATGTTTTGAAGCTCATATGAAAACATGAAAAATGTTACTGTTCCAGTTCCTTTGAAGAGTGAAAGTATTTTTGTTCCTCAAGTCTTCCAACCAATATAGTCATTATGGTTACAAACGACCTGATTTTAATACCTATCAAGTTAGATGTTATACACGCGTGCATGCACACACACCCACACCCACACAAAACATCCGTAATTTGTGAATTCTGTTCGGACGATAAAGAAATATCTTATTTGATCAGAATCAGTATATGAATTATCTTCCCTTACTCTGAGAGAAGCATGGCATTATTCGTTCATTTTTTGATAATTTTACCTGCATAAAAGAAGGTATTATCAAAACTGTGAAACAAACTTGCGTATACTACCATATCACTAACATTGCGATATTGACCATGGAATAAATGTTAAGTTTAGTCTGTTTTCAATGTCATAATATGTGAGGTTCCTCATTCACACATACATACAAACTGACACAATATGCAACCAACCCAATGTAATACAATACAAGTTTCACCGCCTGTGCATACCACTGTTGACGAATCTCTCAGGTGTGTTAGAGCGATAATCACACCGTGACATGATTAACAAGCCTACAGCTCAGCAGATTTTAATAACTTACCTTTTTAATAAGAAAAGCAAGATTTATGGATGTCAACTTCTTTATTGTGAATAACACGAAGTTTCGGAGCATATGCTTGCTCCTTCATCAGGTGAAAATCAGGTCACAGTAATGCATTCCACTTCTTAATGCCCATCAAAGATTTAACTTACTTCCAGAGGCTTCTTTAAGAGGCATAACAACTTGTTAATTAACAAGGCAGTAGGCATTGTTAATTGGTGACTATTAACTGCCGTGACTCACTCATCAATCAACAAGGGATTAGGTCCCGGGGCGTGCAAATAACAATGATTTACCATCACCCACCAGTTATCTCCCCTTGTGGACATTTCCAAAATTGTAAATCTTTGGAAACATCATCTTTCCAAAATTGGAAATGTCTTGTAAACATGGACTTTTTTTCCAGTGTTGGTTATGGTAAATCATTGCTTCTTTTCCGATATTACCCTTTGCATAATTATTATACTATATACCTTGAATCATCGTCGTAAAACATCCGGATTAGAATTGGTCTTCTTCAAATCCTGTTTTGTCCTCTTAGGCTACTTCCAGTAGAGTGTGGTCAGAGTTGATCAAGTCATCGCATCCCAACTGCGTAGATCAGTGCTCATGGTGTGTGTCACAGGATTGTCTGGTTCGCCGTAGTATAAATGTAATATTGCTGGGAACGTCAACAATCAACAAACATATATTTTACTGTCTTAGCCAGCGAAATCAGATGTGGGCAAACAGATTCAAATCCAATTCGGAAATGCGCATTATTTTCTTTACAGATCACCGAACAATAATATTCCTGGACCAACCCATATCGCGACCATATCGCAACCTTATAACTGGCACAACAGGGTATCTTCTTGACACATGTTAAGTTTCACGAGTGATAGTTTCCTTCTTCTTGATAGCTAAGGATGCTTCCCAAAGAAGAATTATTTCTGAATTCACATGTACCCGATTAATGGCGCAGCTGTCATGGCCGACATGCAGACGTTCCATTTTCTCGGCATGTGTTTACTGTTGGTAACTGATGTCGAGGCACCTATAGCTATATGACAAGAGAGTCAGGGAACTATTATCTGGGGGTATAAAAGCATTTGATTAACCGTCCAAAATCAGCATATGGTACAAGCTTCGAAATTCTCATAATACACTCATGGAAACTAATAAGGGAACAAGTGCAAGTGTTCCTATATTCTTTTCCAGGTTTCTTCACAAGGCATGTATTACAATGTGAGTGAACTTCTGGAAATTAATAAAGGAACACTTGTAGTTTCATGTGTTCCTATATTCGTTTCCATGAGTATATAGTAGTAACCATGTTTCTATCATTACAAAGACTTGTGAATCATTGTTCATAGTATCCTTACTCAGACATACCAATCCAACAAGGGAATACTGAAAGCTTATCAACTGAATTCCAATTTACACATCAATGTTGTACCAACAGCTCTACCATACGTGCCCCAAGGTCTCGGAAATATCATTATATATCTATGTGCAAGGACAGTGTATCTGGTATGTTGTAACCCACTGTCGGAAAACAATAACTAAATATACAGGCGCAAATAAGTAGCCATAACAGTGAAAGAGCGGGTCGATTTAAGGGTGCATTAGTTTCATCAGGGCGTATCACCTTCATGTGGAACCTTGATATTAGTCCTGTCGTAACAGACACTGTCATGATTGGTATGTTGTAACTATCCATCTGCTACGGTGGAACCTTGATATTAGTCTTGTGGTAACAGACACTGTCATGATTGGTATGTTGTAACTATCCATCTGCTACCGTGGAACCTTGATAATAGTCCTGTGGTAACATATACTGTCATGATCGGTATGTTGTAACTCTGCATCTGCTACGTCATACCGTGGATCCTTGATATTAGTCCTGTGGTAACAGATTCTGTCATGATCGATATGTTGTAACTCTCCATCTGCTTCGTCAAAACGTGGAACCTTGATATTAGTCCTGTGGTAACAGATACTCTCATGATCGGTATGTTGTAACTCTCCATCTGCTACGTCATATCGTGGATCCTTGATATTAGTCCGTGGTAACAGATACTGTCATGATCGGTATGTTGTAACTCTCCATCTGCTACCGTGGAACCTTGATATTATTCCTGTGGTAACAGATACTGTCATGATTGGTATCTTGTAACTCTCCATCTGCTACCGTGGAACCTTGATATTAGACCTGTTGTAACAGATACTCACATGATTGGTATGTTGTAACTCTTCATCTGCTACGTCATACAGTGAAACCTTGATATTAGATCTGAAGTAACAGATACTCTCATGATCGGTATGTTGTAACTCTCCATCTGCTACGTCATACTGTAGAACTTGATGTTAGTCCTGTGGTAACAGATACTCTCATGATCGGTATGTTGTAACTCTCCATCTGCTACAGTGGAACATTGATATTAGTCCTGTGGTAACAGATACTCTCATGATCGGTATGTTGTAACTCTCCATCTGCTACGTCATACCGTGGAACATTGATATTAGTCCTGTGGTAACAGATACTCTCATGATCGGTATGTTGTAACTCTCCATCTGCTACGTCATACCGTGGATCCTTGATATTAGTCCTGTGGTAACAGATACTGTCATAATAGGTATGTTGTAACTATCCATCTGCTACCGTGGAACCTTGATATTAGTCTTGTGGTAACAGATACTCTCATGATTGGTATGTTGTAACTCTCCATCTGCTACCATGGAACCTAGATATTAGACCTGTCGTAACAGGTACTGTCGTGACTGATATGCAGTAACTCTCCATCTGCAACGTCATACCGTGGAACCTTGATATTAGATCTGAAGAAACAGATATTCCCATGATCGGTATGTTGTAACTCTCCATCTGCTACGTCATACCGTGGAACCTTGATATTAGATCTGTGGTAACAGATAATCTCATGATCGGTATGTTGTAACTCTCCATCTGCTACGTCACACCGTGGAACCTTGATATTAGATCTGTGGTAACAGATACTCTCATGATCGGTATGTTGTAACTATCCATATGCTACAGGGGAACCTTGATATTAGTCTTGTGGTAACAGATACTCACATGATTGGTATGCTGTAACTATGCATCTGCTAACGTGGAACCTCTGCTGTTAGACACTGTTATCATCGGTATGTTGTAACTATGCATCTTCTACCTTGGAACCTTGATATTAGACCTGTGGTAACAGATACTCTCATGATCGGTATGTTGTAACTCTCCATCTGCTACGTCATACCGTGGAACCTTGATATTAGACCTGTGTTAACAGATACTCTCGTGATTGGTATGTTGTAACTCTCCATCTGCTACGTCGTACGGTGGAACCTTGATTTTAGACCTCTGGTAACAGATTCTCTCATGATTGATATGTTGTAACTATCCATCTGCTACCGTGAAACTTTGATATTGGTTCAGTGGTATCAGATAATCTCATGATCGGTATGTTGTAACTCTCCATCTGCTACGTCATACGGTGGATCCTTGATATTAGTCCTGTGGTAACAGATACTCTTATGATCGGTATGTTGTAACTCTCCATCTGCTACGTCATACCGTGGAACCTTGATATTAGTCCTGTGGTAACAGATACTCTCATGATCGGTATGTTGTAACTCTCCATCTGCTACCGTGGAACACTGATATTAGTCCTGTGGTAACAGATACTCTCATTATCGGTATGTTGTAACTATCCATCTGCTACTGTCGAACCGTGATATTAGTCCTGTGGTAACAGATACTCTCATGATCGGTATGTTGTAACTCTCGATCTGCTACGTCATACCGTGGAACCTTGATATTAGACCTGTGGTAACAGATACTCTCATGATCGGTATGTTGTAACTCTCCATCTGCTACGTCATACCGTGGAACCTTGATGTTAGACCTGTGGTAACACATACTCTCATGATCGGTATGATCGGTATGTTGTAACTCTCCATCTGCTACGTCATACCGTGGAACATTGATATTAGTCCTGTGGTAACAGATACTCTCATGATCGGTATGTTGTAACTCTCCATCTGCTACGTCATACCGTGGAACCTTGATATTAGTCCTGTGGTAACAGATACTCTCATGATCGGTATGTTGTAACTCTCCATCTGCTACGTCATACCGTGGAACCTTGATATTAGACCTGTGGTAACAGATACTGTCATGATTGGTATGTTGTAACTCTCCATCTGCTACGTCATACCGTGGAACCTTGATTGATTTAGTCCTGTGGTAACAGATACTCTCATGATCGGTATGTTGTAACTCTCCATCTGCTACGTCATACCGTGGAACCTTGATATTAGTCCTGTGGTAACAGATACTCTCATGATCGGTATGTTGTAACTCTCCATCTGCTACGTCATACCGTGGAACCTTGATATTAGACCTGTGGTAACAGATACTCTCATGATCGGTATGTTGTAACTCTCCATCTGCTACGTCATACCGTGGAACCTTGATATTAGTCCTGTGGTAACAGATACTCTCATGATCGGTATGTTGTAACTCTCCATCTGCTACCGTGGAACCTTGATATTAGTCCTGTGGTAACATATACTCATGATCGGTATGTTGTAACTCTGTGGTAACATCTGCTACGGTATGTTGTAACTCTCCATCTGCTACGTCATACCTTGTGGAACCTTGATATTAGACTTGTGGTAACAGATACTCTCATGATCGGTATGTTGTAACTCTCAATCTGCTACGTCATACCGTGGAACCTTGATATTAGACCTGTGGTAACAGATACTCTCATGATCGGTATGTTGTAACTCTCCATCTGCTACGTCATACCGTGGAACCTTGATATTAGTCCTGTGGTAACAGATACTCTCATGATCGGTATGTTGTAACTCTCCATCTGCTATACCGTGGAACCTTGATATTAGTCCTGTGGTAACAGATACTCTCATGATCGGTATGTTGTAACTCTCCATCTGCTACGTCATACCGTGGAACCTTGATATTAGTCCTGTGGTAACAGTAACAGATACTCTCATGATTGGTATGTTGTAACTCTCCATCTGCTACGTCATACCGTGGAACCTTGAACCTTAGACCTGTGGTAACAGATACTCTCATGATCGGTATGTTGTAACTCTCCATCTGCTACGTCATACCGTGGAACCTTGATATTAGACCTGTGGTAACAGATACTCTCATGATCGGTATGTTGTAACTCTCCATCTGCTACGTCATACCGTGGAACCTTGATATTAGACCTGTGGTAACAGATACTCTCATGATCGGTATGTTGTAACTCTCCATCTGCTACGTCATACCGTGGAACCTTGATATTAGACCTGTGGTAACAGATACTCTCATGATCGGTATGTTGTAACTCTCCATCTGCTACGTCATACCGTGGAACCTTGATATTAGACCTGTGGTAACAGATACTGTCATGATCGGTATGTTGTAACTCTCCATCTGCTACCGTGGAACCTTGATATTAGACCTGTGGTAACAGATACTCTCATGATCGGTATGTTGTAACTCTCCATCTGCTACGTCATACCGTGGAACCTTGATATTTAGACCTGTGGTAACAGATACTCTCATGATTGGTATGTTGTAACTATCCATCTGCTACCGTAAAACCTTGATATTAGTCCAGTGGTAACAGATACAGTCATGATTGGTATGTTGTAACTATCCATCTGCTACCGTGGAACCTTGATATTAGACCTGTTGTAACAGATACTCTCATGATCGGTATGTTGTAACTCTCCGTCTGCTACGTCATACGGTGGAATCTTGATATTAGACTTGTGGTAACAGATACGCTCATGATCGGTATGTTGTAACTCTCCATCTGCTACGTCATACCGTGGAACTTGGATATTAGACCTGAGGGAACAGATACTCTCATGATTGGTATGTTGTAACTCTCAATCTACTACGTCATACCGTGGAACCTTGATATTAGTCCTGTGGTAACAGATACTCTCATGATTGGTATGTTGTAACTCTCCATCTGCTACCGTGGAACCATGTTATTAGTCCTGTCGTAACAGGTACTGTCGTCACTGATATGTTGTAACTCTCCATCTGCTACGTCACACCGTGGAACCTTGATATTAGACTTCTGGTAACAGATACTCTCATGATCAGTATGTTGTAACTCTCAATCTGCTACGTCATACCGTGGAACCTTGATTTTAGACCTGTGGTAACAGATACTCTCATGATTGGTATGTTGTAACTATCCATCTGCTACCGTAAAACCTTGATATTAGTCCAGTGGTAACAGATAATCTCATGATCGGCATGTTGTAACTCTCCTTCTGCTACGTCATACCGTGGAACTTTGATATTAGTCCTGTGGTAACAGATACTCTCATGATCGGTATGTTGTAACTATCCATCTGCTACTGTCGAACCTTGATATTAGTCCTGTGGTAACACATACTCTCATGATTGGTATGTTGTAACTATCCATCTGCTACCGTCGAACCTCTGCTGTTAGACACTGTCATCATCGGTTTGTTGTAACTCTCAATCTGCTACGTCATACCGTGGAACCTTGATATTTGACCTGTGGTAACAGATACTCTCATGATTGGTATGTTGTAACTCTCGATCTGCTACGTCATACCGTGGAACCTACCTGTTAGACCTATGGTAACACATACTGTCATGATCGGTATGTTGTAACTCTCAATCTGCTACGTCATACCGTGGAACCTTGATATTAGACCTGTGGTAACAGATACGCTCATGATCGGCATGTTGTAACTCTCAATCTGCTACGTCATACCGTGGAACCTTGATATTAGTCTTGTGGTAACAGATACAGTCATGATCGGTATGTTGTAACTATCCATCTGCTACCGTGGAACCTTGATATTAGACTTCTGGTAACAGATACTCTCATGATCAGTATGTTGTAACTCTCAATCTGCTACGTCATACCGTGGAACCTTGATTTTAGACCTGTGGTAACAGATACTCTCATGATTGGTATGTTGTAACTATCCATCTGCTACCGTAAAACCTTGATATTAGTCCAGTGGTAACAGATAATCTCATGATCGGCATGTTGTAACTCTCCTTCTGCTACGTCATACCGTGGAACTTTGATATTAGTCCTGTGGTAACAGATACTCTCATGATCGGTATGTTGTAACTATCCATCTGCTACTGTCGAACCTTGATATTAGTCCTGTGGTAACACATACTCTCATGATTGGTATGTTGTAACTATCCATCTGCTACCGTCGAACCTCTGCTGTTAGACACTGTCATGATCGGTTTGTTGTAACTCTCAATCTGCTACGTCATACCGTGGAACCTTGATATTTGACCTGTGGTAACAGATACTCTCATGATCGGTATGTTGTAACTCTCGATCTGCTACGTCATACCGTGGAACCTACCTGTTAGACCTATGGTAACACATACTGTCATGATCGGTATGTTGTAACTCTCAATCTGCTACGTCATACCGTGGAACCTTGATATTAGACCTGTGGTAACATATGCTCTCATGATCGGTATGTTGTAACACTCCATCTGCTACGTCATACCGTGGAACCTTGATTTTAGACCTGTGGTAACAGATACTCTCATGATCGGTATGTTGTTACTCTCCATCTGCTACCTTGGAACACTCATATTAGTCCTACGGTAACAGACACTGTCATGATTGGTATGTTGTAACTCTCCATCTCCTACGTCATACCTTTTAACCTTGATATTTGTCCTGTGGTAACAGTTACTCTCATGATCGGTATGTTGTAACTCTCCATCTGCTACGTCATACCGTGGAACCTACCTGTCAGACCTGATGCAACACATACTGTCATGATTGGTATGTTGTAACTCTCCATCTCCTACGTCATACCTTTTAACCTTGATATTTGTCCTGTGGAAACAGTTACTCTGATGATCGGTATGTTGTAACTCTCCATCTGCTACGTCATACTGTGGAACCTTGATATTAGTCCTGTGGTAACAGATAAAGTCATGATCGGTATGTTGTAACTATCCATCTGCTACCGTGGAACATTGATATTAGACCTGTGGTAACAGATACTCTCATGATCGGTATGTTGTAACTCTCCGTCTGCTACGTCATACCGTGGAACCTTGATATTAGACTTGTAGTAACAGATACTCTCATGATCGGTATGTTGTAACTCTCCATCCACTACGTCACACCGTGAAACCTTGATTTTAGACCTGTGGTAACAGATACTCTCATGATTGGTATGTTGTAACTATCCATCTGCTACCGTGAAACATTGATATTAATCCTGTGGTAACAGATACTCTCATGATCGATATTTTGTAACTCTCAATCTGCTACGTCATACCGTGGAACCTTGATATTAGACCTGTGGTAACAGATACGCTCATGATTGGTATGTTGTAACTATCCTTCTACTGCCATGGAACCTTGATATTAGTCCTGTGGTAACAGATACTCTCATGATCGGCATCTTGTAACTCTCAATCCGCTACGTCATACCTTTTAACCTTGATATTAGACCTGTGGTAACAGATAATCTCATGATCGGTATGTTATAACTCTCCATCTGCTACGTCATACCGTGGAACCTACCTGTAAGACCTGTGGTAACACATACTGTCATAATTGGTATGTTGTAACTCTCCATCTGCTACCGTGTAACATTGATATTAGTCCTGTGGTAACAGATACTCTCATGATCGGTATGTTGTAACTCTCCATCTGCTAGGTCATACCGTGGAACCTTGAAATTAGTCCTGTGGTAACAGATACAGTCATGAATGGTATGTTGTAACTATCCATCTGCTACCGTGGAACATTGATATTAGACCTGTTGTAACAGATACTCTCATGATCGGTATGTTGTAACTCTCCATCTGCTACGTCATACCGTGGAACCTTCATATTAGACCTTTTGTAACAGATACTCTCATGATTGGTATGTTGTAACTCTCAATCTGCTACGTCATACCGTGGAACCTTGATTTTAGACTTGTAGTAACAGATACTCTCATGATCGGTATGTTGTAACTATCCATCTGCTACCGTGAAACCTTGATATTAGTCCAGTGGTAACAGATACTCTCATGATTGGTATTTTGTAACTCTCAATCTGCTACGTCATACCTTTTAACCTTGATATTAGTCCTGTGGTAACAGATACAGTCATGATTGGTATGTTGTAACTATCCATCAGCTACCGTGGAACCTTGATATTAGACCTGTTGTAATAGATACTCTCATGATCGGTATGTTGTAACTCTCCGTCTGCTACGTCATACAGTGGAACTTTGATATTAGACTTGTGGTAACAGATACTCTCATGATCGGTATGTTGTAACTCTCCATCACCTACGTCATACCGTGGAACCTACCTGTTAGACCTGTGGTAACACATACTGTCATGGTTGGTATCTTGTAACTCTCCATCTGCTACGTCATAGCGTGGAACGCTGATATTAGTCCTGTGGTAACACATACTCTCATGATTGGTATGTTGTAACTATCCATCTGCTACCGTCGAACCTCTGCTGTTAGACACTGTCATGATCGGTTTGTTGTAACTCTCAATCTGCTACGTCATACCTTTTAACCTTGATATTAGACCTGTGGTAACAGATACTCTCATGATCGGTATGTTGTAACTCTCCATCTACTACGTCATACCGTGGAACCTACCTGTTAGACCTATGGTAACACATACTGTCATGATCGGTATGTTGTAAGTCTCCATCTGCTACCGTGTAACATTGATATTAGAGCTGAGGTAACATATACTGTCATGATCGGTATGTTGTAACTCTCCATCTGCTACGTCATACCGTGGAACCTTGATATTAAACCTGTGGTAACATACTCTCATGATCGGTATGTTGTAACACTCCATCTACTTCGTCATACGGTGGAACCTTGATATTAGACCTGTGGTAACAGATACTCTCATGATCGGTGTGTTGTAACTCTCCATCTGCTACGTCATACCGTGGAACCTTGATATTAGACTTGTGGTAACAGATACTCTCATGATCGGTATGTTGTAACTCTCCATCTGCTACGTCATACCGTGAAACCTTGATATTAGACCTGTGGTAACAGATACTCTCATGATTGGTATGTTGTAACTATCCATCTGCTACCATGAAACCTTGATATTAGTCCTGTGGTAACAGATACTCTGATGATCGATATGTTGTAACTCTCAATCTGCTACGTCATACCGTGAAACCCACCTGTTAGACCTGTGGTAACAGATACTCTCATGAATGGTATGTTGTAGCTCTCCATCTGCTACCGTGGAACCTTGATATTAGTTCTGTTGTAACAGATGCTCTCATGATTGGTATGTTGTAACTATCCATCTGCCAACGTGGAACCTTGTTATTAGTCCTGTCGTAACAGGTACTGTCGTCACTGATATGTTGTAACTCTCAATCTGCTACGTCATACCGTGGAACCTTGATATTAGACTTGTGGTAACAGATACTCTCATGATCGGTATGTTGTAACTCTCAATCTGCTACGTCATACCGTGGAACCTTGATATTAGACCTGTGGTAACAGATGCTCTCATGATTGGTATGTTGTAACTATCCATCTGCTAACGTGGAACCTCTGCTGTTAGACACTGTCATGATCGGTATGCTGTAACTATCCATCTTCTACTGTGGAACCTTGATATTAGACCTGTGGGAACAGATACTCTCAAGGTCGGTATGTTGTAACTCTCCATCTGCTACGTCATACCGTGGAACCTTGATATTAGACCTGTGGTAACAGATACTCTCATGATCGGTATGTTGTAACTATCCATCTGCTACCGTGAAACCTTGATATTAGACCTGTGGTAACAGGTACCGTCATGATTGGTATGTTGTAACTCTCCATCTGCTACCGTCGAACCTCTGCTGTTAGACACTGTCATGATCGGTTTGTTGTAACTCTCAATCTGCTACGTCATACCTTTTAACCTTGATATTAGACCTGTGGTAACAGATACTCTCATGATCGGTATGTTGTAACTCTCCATCTACTACGTCATACCGTGGAACCTACCTGTTAGACCTATGGTAACACATACTCTCATGATCGGTATGTTGTAAGTCTCCATCTGCTACCGTGGAACATTGATATTAGAGCTGAGGTAACATATACTGTCATGATCGGTATGTTGTAACTCTCCATCTGCTACGTCATACCGTTGAACCTTGATATTAAACCTGTGGTAACATACTCTCATGATCGGTATGTTGTAACTCTCCATCTGCTACCGTGGAACATTCATATTAGCCCTACGGTAACAGATACTGTCATCATTGGTATGTTGTAACTCTCCATCTCCTACGTCATACCTTTTAACCTTGATATTTGTCCTGTGGTAACAGATACTCTCATGATCGGTATGTTGTAACTCTCCATCTCCTACGTCATACCGTGGAACCTACCTGTTAGACCTGTGGTAACACATACTGTCATGATTGGTATGTTGTAACTCTCCATCTGCTACGGTGGAACATTGATATTAGTCCTGTGGTAACATATACTCTCATGATCGGTATGTTGTAACTCTCCATCTGCTACGTCATACCGTGGAACCTTGATATTAGTCTTGTGGTAACAGATACAGTCATGATCGGTATGTTGTAACTATCCATCTGCTAACGTGGAACCTCTGCTGTTAGACACTGTCATGATTGGTATGCTGTAACTATCCATCTTCTACTGTGGAACCTTGATATTAGACCTGTGGGAACAGATACTCTCAAGGTCGGTATGTTGTAACTCTCCATCTGCTACGTCATACCGTGGAACCTTGATATTAGACCTGTGGTAACAGATACTCTCATGATCGGTATGTTGTAACTATCCATCTGCTACCGTGAAACCTTGATATTAGACCTGTGGTAACAGGTACTGTCATGATTGGTATGTTGTAACTCTCCATCTGCTAACATGGAACCTTGACATTAGTCCTCTGGTAACAGATACTCTCATGATCGGTATGTTGTAACTATCCATCTGCTACTGTCGAACCTTGATATTAGTCCTGTGGTAACACATACTCTCATGATGATTGGTATGTTGTAACTCTCCATCTGCTACCGTCGAACCTCTGCTGTTAGACACTGTCATGATCGGTTTGTTGTAACTCTCAATCTGCTACGTCATACCTTTTAACCTTGATATTAGACCTGTGGTAACAGATACTCTCATGATCGGTATGTTGTAACTCTCCATCTACTACGTCATACCGTGGAACCTACCTGTTAGACCTATGGTAACACATACTCTCATGATCGGTATGTTGTAAGTCTCCATCTGCTACCGTGGAACATTGATATTAGAGCTGAGGTAACATATACTGTCATGATCGGTATGTTGTAACTCTCCATCTGCTACGTCATACCGTTGAACCTTGATATTAAACCTGTGGTAACATACTCTCATGATCGGTATGTTGTAACACTCCATCTACTTCGTCATACGGTGGAACCTTGATATTAGACCTGTGGTAACAGATACTCTCATGATCGGTATGTTGTAACTCTCCATCTGCTACCGTGGAACATTCATATTAGTCCTACGGTAACAGATACTGTCATGATTGGTATGTTGTAACTCTCCATCTCCTACGTCATACCTTTTAACCTTGATATTTGTCCTGTGGTAACAGATACTCTCATGATCGGTATGTTGTAACTCTCCATCTCCTACGTCATACCGTGGAACCTACCTGTTAGACCTGTGGTAACACATACTGTCATGATTGGTATGTTGTAACTCTCCATCTGCTACGGTGGAACATTGATATTAGTCCTGTGGTAACAGATACTCTCATGATCGGTATGTTGTAACTCTCCATCTGCTACGTCATACCGTGGAACCTTGATATTAGTCTTGTGGTAACAGATACAGTCATGATCGGTATGTTGTAACTATCCATCTGCTAACGTGGAACCTCTGCTGTTAGACACTGTCATGATCGGTATGCTGTAACTATCCATCTTCTACTGTGGAACCTTTGATATTAGACCTGTGGGAACAGATACTCTCAAGGTCGGTATGTTGTAACTCTCCATCTGCTACGTCATACCGTGGAACCTTGATATTAGACCTGTGGTAACAGATACTCTCATGATCGGTATGTTGTAACTATCCATCTGCTACCGTGAAACCTTGATATTAGACCTGTGGTAACAGGTACTGTCATGATTGGTATGTTGTAACTCTCCATCTGCTAACATGGAACCTTGACATTAGTCCTGTGGTAACAGATACTCTCATGATCGGTATGTTGTAACTATCCATCTGCTACTGTCGAACCTTGATATTAGTCCTGTGGTAACACATACTCTCATGATTGGTATGTTGTAACTATCCATCTGCTACCGTCGAACCTCTGCTGTTAGACACTGTCATGATCGGTTTGTTGTAACTCTCAATCTGCTACGTCATACCTTTTAACCTTGATATTAGACCTGTGGTAACAGATACTCTCATGATCGGTATGTTGTAACTCTCCATCTACTACGTCATACCGTGGAACCTACCTGTTAGACCTATGGTAACACATACTCTCATGATCGGTATGTTGTAAGTCTCCATCTGCTACCGTGGAACCTTGATATTAGACCTGTGGTAACAGATACTGTCATGATCGGTATGTTGTAACTCTCCATCTGCTATAGACCTGTGGTAACAGATACCGTCATGATTGGTATGTTGTAACTATCCATCTGCTACCGTGAACCTCTGCTGTAGATACTGCGCTCATGATCGGTTTGTTGTAACTCTCAATCTGCTACGTCATACCTTTTTAACTTGATATTAGACCTGTGGTAACAGATACTCTCATGATCGGTATGTTGTAACTCTCCATCTGCTACGTCATACCGTGGAACCTTGATGTTAGACCTGTGGTAACACATACTCTCATGATCGGTATGTTGTAAGTCTCCATCTGCTACCGTGGAACATTGATATTAGAGCTGAGGTAACATATACTGTCATGATCGGTATGTTGTAACTCTCCATCTGCTACGTCATACCGTTGAACCTTGATATTAAACCTGTGGTAACATACTCTCATGATCGGTATGTTGTAACACTCCATCTACTTCGTCATACGGTGGAACCTTGATATTAGACCTGTGGTAACAGATACTCTCATGATCGGTATGTTGTAACTCTCCATCTGCTACCGTGGAACATTCATATTAGTCCTACGGTAACAGATACTGTCATGATTGGTATGTTGTAACTCTCCATCTCCTACGTCATACCTTTTAACCTTGATATTTGTCCTGTGGTAACAGATACTCTCATGATCGGTATGTTGTAACTCTCCATCTCCTACGTCATACCGTGGAACCTACCTGTTAGACCTGTGGTAACACATACTGTCATGATTGGTATGTTGTAACTCTCCATCTGCTACGGTGGAACATTGATATTAGTCCTGTGGTAACAGATACTCTCATGATCGGTATGTTGTAACTCTCCATCTGCTACGTCATACCGTGGAACCTTGATATTAGTCTTGTGGTAACAGATACAGTCATGATCGGTATGTTGTAACTATCCATCTGCTAACGTGGAACCTCTGCTGTTAGACACTGTCATGATCGGTATGCTGTAACTATCCATCTTCTACTGTGGAACCTTGATATTAGACCTGTGGGAACAGATACTCTCAAGGTCGGTATGTTGTAACTCTCCATCTGCTACGTCATACCGTGGAACCTTGATATTAGACCTGTGGTAACAGATACTCTCATGATCGGTATGTTGTAACTATCCATCTGCTACCGTGAAACCTTGATATTAGACCTGTGGTAACAGGTACTGTCATGATTGGTATGTTGTAACTCTCCATCTGCTAACATGGAACCTTGACATTAGTCCTGTGGTAACAGATACTCTCATGATCGGTATGTTGTAACTATCCATCTGCTACTGTCGAACCTTGATATTAGTCCTGTGGTAACACATACTCTCATGATTGGTATGTTGTAACTATCCATCTGCTACCGTCGAACCTCTGCTGTTAGACACTGTCATGATCGGTTTGTTGTAACTCTCAATCTGCTACGTCATACCTTTTAACCTTGATATTAGACCTGTGGTAACAGATACTCTCATGATCGGTATGTTGTAACTCTCCATCTACTACGTCATACCGTGGAACCTACCTGTTAGACCTATGGTAACACATACTGTCATGATCGGTATGTTGTAAGTCTCCATCTGCTACCGTGGAACATTGATATTAGAGCTGAGGTAACATATACTGTCATGATCGGTATGTTGTAACTCTCCATCTGCTACGTCATACCGTTGAACCTTGATATTAAACCTGTGGTAACATACTCTCATGATCGGTATGTTGTAACACTCCATCTACTTCGTCATACGGTGGAACCTTGATATTAGACCTGTGGTAACAGATACTCTCATGATCGGTATGTTGTAACTCTCCATCTGCTACCGTGGAACATTCATATTAGTCCTACGGTAACAGATACTGTCATGATTGGTATGTTGTAACTCTCCATCTCCTACGTCATACCTTTTAACCTTGATATTTGTCCTGTGGTAACAGATACTCTCATGATCGGTATGTTGTAACTCTCCATCTCCTACGTCATACCGTGGAACCTACCTGTTAGACCTGTGGTAACACATACTGTCATGATTGGTATGTTGTAACTCCATCTGCTACGGTGGAACATTGATATTAGTCCTGTGGTAACAGATACTCTCATGATCGGTATGTTGTAACTCTCCATCTGCTACGTCATACCGTGGAACCTTGATATTAGTCTTGTGGTAACAGATACAGTCATGATCGGTATGTTGTAACTATCCATCTGCTAACGTGGAACCTCTGCTGTTAGACACTGTCATGATCGGTATGCTGTAACTATCCATCTTCTACTGTGGAACCTTGATATTAGACCTGTGGGAACAGATACTCTCAAGGTCGGTATGTTGTAACTCTCCATCTGCTACGTCATACCGTGGAACCTTGATATTAGACCTGTGGTAACAGATACTCTCATGATCGGTATGTTGTAACTATCCATCTGCTACCGTGAAACCTTGATATTAGACCTGTGGTAACAGGTACTGTCATGATTGGTATGTTGTAACTCTCCATCTGCTAACATGGAACCTTGACATTAGTCCTGTGGTAACAGATACTCTCATGATCGGTATGTTGTAACTATCCATCTGCTACTGTCGAACCTTGATATTAGTCCTGTGGTAACACATACTCTCATGATTGGTATGTTGTAACTATCCATCTGCTACCGTCGAACCTCTGCTGTTAGACACTGTCATGATCGGTTTGTTGTAACTCTCAATCTGCTACGTCATACCTTTTAACCTTGATATTAGACCTGTGGTAACAGATACTCTCATGATCGGTATGTTGTAACTCTCCATCTACTACGTCATACCGTGGAACCTACCTGTTAGACCTATGGTAACACATACTCTCATGATCGGTATGTTGTAAGTCTCCATCTGCTACCGTGGAACATTGATATTAGAGCTGAGGTAACATATATTAGAGCTGTGTCATGATCGGTATGTTGTAACTCTCCATCTGCTACGTCATACCGTTGAACCTTGATATTAAACCTGTGGTAACATACTCTCATGATCGGTATGTTGTAACACTCCATCTACTTCGTCATACGGTGGAACCTTGATATTAGACCTGTGGTAACAGATACTCTCATGATCGGTATGTTGTAACTCTCCATCTGCTACCGTGGAACATTCATATTAGTCCTACGGTAACAGATACTGTCATGATTGGTATGTTGTAACTCTCCATCTCCTACGTCATACCTTTTAACCTTGATATTTGTCCTGTGGTAACAGATACTCTCATGATCGGTATGTTGTAACTCTCCATCTCCTACGTCATACCGTGGAACCTACCTGTTAGACCTGTGGTAACACATACTGTCATGATTGGTATGTTGTAACTCTCCATCTGCTACCGTGGAACATTGATATTAGTCCTGTGGTAACAGATACTCTCATGATCGGTATGTTGTAACTCTCCATCTGCTACGTCATACCGTGGAACCTTGATATTAGTCTTGTGGTAACAGATACAGTCATGATCGGTATGTTGTAACTATCCATCTGCTACCGTGGAACCTTGATATTAGACTTGTGGTAACAGATACTCTCATGATCGGTATGTTGTAACTCTCCATCTGCTACGTCATACCGTGAAACCTTGATATTAGACCTGTGGTAACAGATACTCTCATGATTGGTATGTTGTAACTATCCATCTGCTACCATGGAACCTTGATATTAGTCCTGTGGTAACAGATACTCTCATGATCGATATGTTGTAACTCTCAATCTGCTACGTCATACCGTGAAACCCACCTGTTAGACCTGTGGTAACAGATACTCTCATGAATGGTATGTTGTAGCTCTCCATCTGCTACCGTGGAACCTTGATATTAGTTCTGTGGTAACAGATGCTCTCATGATTGGTATGTTGTAACTATCCATCTGCCAACGTGGAACCTTGTTATTAGTCCTGTCGTAACAGGTACTGTCGTCACTGATATGTTGTAACTCTCAATCTGCTACGTCATACCGTGGAACCTTGATATTAGACTTGTGGTAACAGATACTCTCATGATTGGTATGTTGTAACTATCCATCTGCTAACGTGGAACCTCTGCTATTAGACAGTGTCATGATCGGTATGCTGTAACTATCCATCTTCTACTGTGGAACCTTGATATTAGACCTGTGGGAACAGATACTCTCAAGGTCGGTATTTTGTAACTCTCCATCTGCTACGTCATACCGTGGAACCTTGATATTAGACCTGTGGTAACAGATACTCTCATGATCGGTATGTTGTAACTATCCATCTGCTACCGTGAAACCTTGATATTAGACCTGTGGTAACAGGTACTGTCATGATTGGTATGTTGTAACTCTCCATCTGCTAACATGGAACCTTGACATTAGTCCTGTGGTAACAGATACTCTCATGATCGGTATGTTGTAACTATCCATCTGCTACTGTCGAACCTTGATATTAGTCCTGTGGTAACACATACTCTCATGATTGGTATGTTGTAACTATCCATCTGCTACCGTCGAACCTCTGCTGTTAGACACTGTCATGATCGGTTTGTTGTAACTCTCAATCTGCTACGTCATACCTTTTAACCTTGATATTAGACCTGTGGTAACAGATACTCTCATGATCGGTATGTTGTAACTCTCCATCTACTACGTCATACCGTGGAACCTACCTGTTAGACCTATGGTAACACATACTGTCATGATCGATATGTTGTAACTCTCAATCTGCTACGTCATACCGTGAAACCTTGATATTAGACCTGTGGTAACAGATACTCTCATGATCGGTATGTTGTAACTATCCATCTGCTACCGTGAAACCTTGATATTAGACCTGTGGTAACAGATACTCTCATGATTGGTATGTTGTAACTCTCCATCTGCTAACATGGAACCTTGACATTAGTCCTGTGGTAACAGATACTCTCATGATCGGTATGTTGTAACTCTCCATCTGCTACGTCATACGGTGGAACCTTGATATTAGTTCTGTGGTAACAGATAATCTCATGATCGGTATGTTGTAACTCTACCGTGGAACCTCGATATTTGTCCTGTGGTAACAGATACTGTCATGATTGGTATGTTGTAACTCTCCATCTGCTACGTCATACAGTGAAACCTTTATATTAGTCCTGTGGTAACAGACACTGTCATGATTGGTATGTTGTAACTCTCCATCTGCTACGTCATACAGTGAAACCTTTATATTAGTCCTGTGGTAACAGATACTGTCATGATTGGTATGTTGTAACTCTCCATCTGCTACGTCATACAGTGAAACCTTTATATTAGTCCTGTGGTAACAGACACTGTCATGATTGGTATGTTGTAACTCTCCATCTGCTATCCTGGAAACTTGATCTGCTGTGGCAATTACAGTATTCCCCGATCGGCTGTTCAGTTATAGAGATGAAAAGTATGTTGTAACTCTCCAGTACCCTCGATCTGCTGGAACAGTTACAACAATACTTTGATTATCAGTACCTTGGATTGCTGGCAACAGGGCAATATTCAGTGTCATCTGGAATACTGAGATACAATGCCGCAGTTAAGCATGAATACCCCGCTCTGACAGATTATACTGACTCCGAGCCCAGTCCTTGTTGTACCCATTAATGCCGAGCGCCAGGCAGGGACCAACAAGTACCATATTTTAACGTCTGTTGGTTTGACGCGGCCGGGAATCGAACCCGCGGCCTTCCGTTCTCCGGGCGGACGCTCTAGCCACTACAAAACTTTTTAGCTTGAAAACGGTGAAAGAATCTACACCAAAACGTCGCTATATGCAATGAACAAGAAGTTGTTATTTATAAAGTCGTATGTATTATTATTGACGCACCACATTCTGAAATGCCGATCAAACAATTTGTATTAACTTCCGAGTTTGAACCTTGACCTTTGCTGTCCAAACTCCACCAGTTGCAGCACAGTAAAACGAAAAATCGAATCGTTTTAGGATGTGAATATATATACGCTATTGACATCTGTTTCCATGGAGATAAATGCATCAACATGTTATTTTCAGATTTGCATATGTATATATATATATATATATATATATATATATATATATATATATATACGCACAAAATGTCCAAAATAGTACAGGTGTTCAGTCATAAATATTACATAGATAAATAACAACAATTCACAAACTGTCACAACAGTTTAATCTCCCTGAAGAGTAAAGACGAAACATGTTGGAGAAAAAGGCATTCTGTTTTTATTTATCTATGTAATATATATATATATATATATATATATTTATATATCTGTATATATATTGACGTTATATCTCGACAATAGGATGGAAAGCTATTGTCCATGTAGTGTATATGATTGGTTGGTTTTATAGTTTTAGGGCGACGTGGGCCAATAAGAGGCCTATTTGCGCCCATGTATATGATTGTAAAGCTTCAGGAGTTATCTCCCTTGGATATGCAGAAATCAATGCTGTCAAATTAACGAAACGTACCTGAATCTCTTGCATTTTTATAGTCTTTAAGTTAATGATCATACATTTTGAATGACAGCGCTGTTCATTCTGTATGCACGAAAGTATGCCTGAAAGCACTACCATTCGCGTCAAATTTGTAAGATCTGATATTGATGTGAGAAACATGTACGTTTCTTAACATATACAATGGTTTGAAGCGGCCCAATAATCCCTACCCCTTTATGTGCTCGTTTTATATCGACATGACACAGCTAATAAAGATCATTCATAGCCAGCGTAGTGCCTATATGCATTAAATTAACAAACGAGACAATCACAGAGAATAAGAGAGAGGGTGACCCGGTCACACTTCACACACAAAGACAGACAGACACACACAGACAGACAGACAGACAGACAGACAGACAGACACACACACACACACACACACACACACACACACACACACACACACACACACACTCATCGTTGCCGCTAGCTGTCTATCATAGCCAGACATATATCTACATAGATCTGTCTGTCTGCCTGTCTCAATCTATCTATCTAATCTATCTATATATAGACACACACACACACAGACACACACACACACACACACACACACACACACACACACACACACACACACACACACACACACACACACACACACACACACACACACACACACACAAACAGTAATATTCATAAAGTAACGCATGTACATTTATAGAAAGAAATGTCATATGAAGTAAAGTTGTGGACATTTCACCGCGTCCGCGTTCTGCGTGTGTCCTATTCTTCTCATGCATTGTGTGAAAGCACACTACCCCTGTTCCTGGCTTAACAAAAGTTGTAGTGAGTGAGCGAGTTTAGTTTTACGCAGCACTCAGCAATATCCCAGCTATATGGCGGCAGTCTGTAAATAATTGAGTCTGGACCAGACAATCCAGTGATCAACATCATGACCATCGATCTACGCATGACATGTGTCAACCCAGTCAGCAAGCCTGACCACCCAATCCGGTTAGTCGCCTCTTACGACAAGCATGGTTTACTAAAGATCAATTCTAACCCGGATCTTCACGGGTCACAAAAAAGTTGTAAGGGTCAACATGTAAGACTTGCATTTATAGGACTTGACGTCCTTCTTAACAGTCACACACCGTGATGTAACTGGAATTCTGGCGTTACCCACTCACTCATGGACAATCAGCGTCGGCAGCTGATGAGGAATGTTCCCTAACCTGCCACATCTCGTCAATTTGCGCCTTACGCGTCACTGAGTAATTATCGCACACACTTAATGTATACTGTCGGAAACAACGCTATTTCAGTCTTCCTGAACTATTAAAACACTGCATGTATTTATTTAGTTTGGGGGAACTGACTGACTCGGAGCAACCGTTTCGCCAAACCGCTTCCACCCAACAACAGTACTAGTCAGATCGAGGCATTTCAAAGCAGTTGCAAGTCGTGCTTTACACCATCGTAGTATTTCTTGTTTTCGGTTTTATCCATAGAGATAGAGATATAATGCACTCACATCGCGCATCGATCGCAGAGTGATACACATGATCGAAGAATATCACATTATGCACATTATGTATCGACACCGACACATGATCGACGAATGCATGTACGTTATGTATCGACACCGTCACGTAATCGACGAATGCAGTGACACCACGTCACATGAACAGCGCATATAGTAACACACATATAGTCACATGACCCATGTACCAACCCCATGTCACAAGATCACGTCACATGAACAGCGCATATAGTAACACACATATAGTCACATGACCCATGTACCAACCCCATGTCACAAGATCATGTCACATGATCAGCGCATATAGTAACACACATATAGTCACATGACCCATGTACCAACCCCATGTCACAAGATCATGTCACATGATCAGCGCATATAGTAACACACATATAGTCACATGACCCATGTACCAACCCCATGTCACAAGATCATGTCACATGATCAGCGCATATAGTAACACACATATAGTCACATGACCCATGTACCAACCCCATGTCACAAGATCATGTCACATGATCAGCGCATATAGTAACACACATATAGTCACATGACCCATGTACCAACCCCATGTCACAAGATCATGTCACATGATCAGCGCATATAGTAACACACATATAGTCACATGACCCATGTACCAACCCCATGTCACAAGATCATGTCACATGATCAGCGCATATAGTAACACACATATAGTCACATGACCCATGTACCAACCCCTATGTCACAAGATCATGTCACATGATCAGCGCATATAGTAACACACATATAGTCACATGACCCATGTACCAACCCCATGTCACAAGATCATGTCACATGATCAGCGCATATAGTAACACACATATAGTCACATGACCCATGTACCAACCCCATGTCACAAGATCATGTCACATGATCAGCGCATATGTCACAAGATAACACACATATAGTCACATGACCCATGTACCAACCCCATGTCACAAGATCATGTCACATGATCAGCGCATATAGTAACACACATATAGTCACATGACCCATGTACCAACCCTATGTCACAAGATCATGTCACATGATCAGCGCATATGGTAACACACATATAGTCACATGACCCATGTACCAACCCCATGTCACAAGATCATGTCACATGATCAGCGCATGTGGTAACACACATATAGTCACATGACCCATGTACCAACCCCCATGTCACAAGATCATGTCACATGATCAGCGCATGATCAGCGCATATAGTCAACCCGTATGTACCAACCCATGTATAGTCATGTCACATGACCCATGTACCAACCCCATGTCACAAGATCATGTCACATGATCAGCGCATATAGTAACACACATATAGTCACATGACCCATGTACCAACCCCATGTCACAAGATCATGTCACATGATCAGCGCATATAGTAACACACATATAGTCACATGACCCATGTACCAACCCCATGTCACAAGATCATGTCATGTCAGCATGATCAGCGCATATAGTCAATGACACACCAACCCATAGTCACATGACCCATGTCAGCGCATATAAACCCACATATGTCACAAGATCATGTCACATGATCAGCGCATATAGTAACACACATATAGTCACATGACCCATGTACCAACCCCATGTCACAAGATCATGTCACATGATCAGCGCATATAGTAACACACATATAGTCACATGACCCATGTACCAACCCCATGTCACAAGATCATGTCACATGATCAGCGCATATAGTAACACACATATAGTCACATGACCCATGTACCAACCCCATGTCACAAGATCATGTCACATGATCAGCGCATATAGTAACACACATATAGTCACATGACCCATGTACCAACCCCATGTCACAAGATCATGTCACATGATCAGCGCATATAGTAACACACATATAGTCACATGACCCATGTACCAACCCCATGTCACAAGATCATGTCACATGATCAGCGCATATAGTAACACACATATAGTCACATGACCCATGTACCAACCCCATGTCACAAGATCATGTCACATGATCAGCGCATATGGTAACACACATATAGTCACATGACCCATGTACCAACCCCATGTCACAAGATCATGTCACATGATCAGCGCATATGGTAACACACATATAGTCACATGACCCATGTACCAACCCCATGTCACAAGATCATGTCACATGATCAGCGCATATAGTAACACACATATAGTCACATGACCCATGTACCAACCCCATGTCACAAGATCATGTCACATGATCAGCGCATATAGTAACACACATATAGTCACATGACCCATGTACCAACCCCATGTCACAAGATCATGTCACATGATCAGCGCATATAGTAACACACACATATAGTCACATGACCCATGTACCAACCCCATGTCACAAGATCATGTCACATGATCAGCGCATATAGTAACACACATATAGTCACATGACCCATGTACCAACCCCATGTCACAAGATCATGTCACATGATCAGCGCATATAGTAACACACATATAGTCACATGACCCATGTACCAACCCCATGTCACAAGATCATGTCACATGATCAGCGCATATAGTAACACACATATAGTCACATGACCCATGTACCAACCCCATGTCACAAGATCATGTCACATGATCAGCGCATATAGTAACACACATATAGTCACATGACCCATGTACCAACCCCATGTCACAAGATCATGTCACATGATCAGCGCATATAGTAACACACATATAGTCACATGACCCATGTACCAACCCCATGTCACAAGATCATGTCACATGATCAGCGCATATAGTAACACACATATAGTCACATGACCCATGTACCAACCCCATGTCACAAGATCATGTCACATGATCAGCGCATATAGTAACACACATATAGTCACATGACCCATGTACCAACCCCATGTCACAAGATCATGTCACATGATCAGCGCATATAGTAACACACATATAGTCACATGACCCATGTACCAACCCCATGTCACAAGATCATGTCACATGATCAGCGCATATAGTAACACACATATAGTCACATGACCCATGTACCAACCCCATGTCACAAGATCATGTCACATGATCAGCGCATATAGTAACACACATATAGTCACATGACCCATGTACCAACCCCATGTCACAAGATCATGTCACATGATCAGCGCATATAGTAACACACATATAGTCACATGACCCATGTACCAACCCCATGTCACAAGATCATGTCACATGATCAGCGCATATAGTAACACACATATAGTCACATGACCCATGTACCAACCCCATGTCACAAGATCATGTCACATGATCAGCGCATATGGTAACACACATATAGTCACATGACCCATGTACCAACCCCATGTCACAAGATCATGTCACATGATCAGCGCATATAGTAACACACATATAGTCACATGACCCATGTACCAACCCCATGTCACAAGATCATGTCACATGATCAGCGCATATAGTAACACACATATAGTCACATGACCCATGTACCAACCCCATGTCACAAGATCATGTCACATGATCAGCGCATATAGTAACACACATATAGTCACATGACCCATGTACCAACCCCATGTCACAAGATCATGTCACATGATCAGCGCATATAGTAACACACATATAGTCACATGACCCATGTACCAACCCCATGTCACAAGATCATGTCACATGATCAGCGCATATAGTAACACATATAGTCACATGACCCATGTACCAACCCCATGTCACAAGATCATGTCACATGATCAGCGCATATAGTAACACACATATAGTCACATGACCCATGTACCAACCCCATGTCACAAGATCATGTCACATGATCAGCGCATATAGTAACACACATATAGTCACATGACCCATGTACCAACCCCATGTCACAAGATCATGTCACATGATCAGCGCATATCAGTAACATGATCAGCGCATATATAGTAGTCACATGACCCATGTACCAACCCCATGTCACAAGATCATGTCACATGATCAGCGCATATAGTAACACACATATAGTCACATGACCCATGTACCAACCCCATGTCACAAGATCATGTCACATGATCAGCGCATATAGTAACACACATATAGTCACATGACCCATGTACCAACCCCATGTCACAAGATCATGTCACATGATCAGCGCGTATAGTAACACACATATAGTCACATGACCCATGTACCAACCCCATGTCACAAGATCATGTCACATGATCAGCGCATATAGTAACACACATATAGTCACATGACCCATGTACCAACCCCATGTCACAAGATCATGTCACATGATCAGCGCATATAGTAACACACATATAGTCACATGACCCATGTACCAACCCCATGTCACAAGATCATGTCACATGATCAGCGCATATAGTAACACACATATAGTCACATGACCCATGTACCAACCCCATGTCACAAGATCATGTCACATGATCAGCGCATATAGTAACACACATATAGTCACATGACCCATGTACCAACCCCATGTCACAAGATCATGTCACATGATCAGCGCATATAGTAACACACATATAGTCACATGACCCATGTACCAACCCCATGTCACAAGATCATGTCACATGATCAGCGCATATGGTAACACACATATAGTCACATGACCCATGTACCAACCCCATGTCACAAGATCATGTCACATGATCAGCGCATATAGTAACACACATATAGTCACATGACCCATGTACCAACCCCATGTCACAAGATCATGTCACATGATCAGCGCATATAGTAACACACATATAGTCACATGACCCATGTACCAACCCCATGTCACAAGATCATGTCACATGATCAGCGCATATAGTAACACACATATAGTCACATGACCCATGTACCAACCCCATGTCACAAGATCATGTCACATGATCAGCGCATATAGTAACACACATATAGTCACATGACCCATGTACCAACCCCATGTCACAAGATCATGTCACATGATCAGCGCATATAGTAACACACATATAGTCACATGACCCATGTACCAACCCCATGTCACAAGATCATGTCACATGATCAGCGCATATAGTAACACACATATAGTCACATGACCCATGTACCAACCCCATGTCACAAGATCATGTCACATGATCAGCGCATATAGTAACACACATATAGTCACATGACCCATGTACCAACCCCATGTCACAAGATCATGTCACATGATCAGCGCATATAGTAACACACATATAGTCACATGACCCATGTACCAACCCCATGTCACAAGATCATGTCACATGATCAGCGCATATAGTAACACACATATAGTCACATGACCCATGTACCAACCCCATGTCACAAGATCATGTCACATGATCAGCGCATATAGTAACACACATATAGTCACATGACCCATGTACCAACCCCATGTCACAAGATCATGTCACATGATCAGCGCATATAGTAACACACATATAGTCACATGACCCATGTACCAACCCCATGTCACAAGATCATGTCACATGATCAGCGCATATGGTAACACACATATAGTCACATGACCCATGTACCAACCCCATGTCACAAGATCATGTCACATGATCAGCGCATATAGTAACACACATATAGTCACATGACCCATGTACCAACCCCATGTCACAAGATCATGTCACATGATCAGCGCATATGGTAACACACATATAGTCACATGACCCATGTACCAACCCCATGTCACAAGATCATGTCACATGATCAGCGCATATAGTAACACACATATAGTCACATGACCCATGTACCAACCCCATGTCACAAGATCATGTCACATGATCAGCGCATATAGTAACACACATATAGTCACATGACCCATGTACCAACCCCATGTCACAAGATCATGTCACATGATCAGCGCATATAGTAACACACATATAGTCACATGACCCATGTACCAACCCCATGTCACAAGATCATGTCACATGATCAGCGCATATAGTAACACACATATAGTCACATGACCCATGTACCAACCCCATGTCACAAGATCATGTCACATGATCAGCGCATATAGTAACACACATATAGTCACATGACCCATGTACCAACCCCATGTCACAAGATCATGTCACATGATCAGCGCATATAGTAACACACATATAGTCACATGACCCATGTACCAACCCCATGTCACAAGATCATGTCACATGATCAGCGCATATAGTAACACACATATAGTCACATGACCCATGTACCAACCCCATGTCACAAGATCATGTCACATGATCAGCGCATATAGTAACACACATATAGTCACATGACCCATGTACCAACCCCATGTCACAAGATCATGTCACATGATCAGCGCATATAGTAACACACATATAGTCACATGACCCATGTACCAACCCCATGTCACAAGATCATGTCACATGATCAGCGCATGTGGTAACACACATATAGTCACATGACCCATGTACCAACCCCATGTCACAAGATCATGTCACATGATCAGCGCATGTGGTAACACACATATAGTCACATGACCCATGTACCAACCCCATGTCACAAGATCATGTCACATGATCAGCGCATATAGTAACACACATATAGTCACATGACCCATGTACCAACCCCATGTCACAAGATCATGTCACATGATCAGCGCATATAGTAACACACATATAGTCACATGACCCATGTACCAACCCCATGTCACAAGATCATGTCACATGATCAGCGCATATAGTAACACACATATAGTCACATGACCCATGTACCAACCCCATGTCACAAGATCATGTCACATGATCAGCGCATATAGTAACACATGACATATAGTCACATGACCCATGTACCAACCCCATGTCACAAGATCATGTCACATGATCAGCGCATATAGTAACACACATATAGTCACATGACCCATGTACCAACCCCATGTCACAAGATCATGTCACATGATCAGCGCATATAGTAACACACATATAGTCACATGACCCATGTACCAACCCCATGTCACAAGATCATGTCACATGATCAGCGCATATAGTAACACACATATAGTCACATGACCCATGTACCAACCCCATGTCACAAGATCATGTCACATGATCAGCGCATATAGTAACACACATATAGTCACATGACCCATGTACCAACCCCATGTCACAAGATCATGTCACATGATCAGCGCATATAGTAACACACATATAGTCACATGACCCATGTACCAACCCCATGTCACAAGATCATGTCACATGATCAGCGCATATAGTAACACACATATAGTCACATGACCCATGTACCAACCCCATGTCACAAGATCATGTCACATGATCAGCGCATATAGTAACACACATATAGTCACATGACCCATGTACCAACCCCATGTCACAAGATCATGTCACATGATCAGCGCATATGGTAACACACATATAGTCACATGACCCATGTACCAACCCCATGTCACAAGATCATGTCACATGATCAGCGCATATAGTAACACACATATAGTCACATGACCCATGTACCAACCCCATGTCACAAGATCATGTCACATGATCAGCGCATATAGTAACACACATATAGTCACATGACCCATGTACCAACCCCATGTCACAAGATCATGTCACATGATCAGCGCATATAGTAACACACATATAGTCACATGACCCATGTACCAACCCCATGTCACAAGATCATGTCACATGATCAGCGCATATGGTAACACACATATAGTCACATGACCCATGTACCAACCCCATGTCACAAGATCATGTCACATGATCAGCGCATATAGTAACACACATATAGTCACATGACCCATGTACCAACCCCATGTCACAAGATCATGTCACATGATCAGCGCATATAGTAACACACATATAGTCACATGACCCATGTACCAACCCCATGTCACAAGATCATGTCACATGATCAGCGCATATAGTAACACACATATAGTCACATGACCCATGTACCAACCCCATGTCACAAGATCATGTCACATGATCAGCGCATATAGTAACACACATATAGTCACATGACCCATGTACCAACCCCATGTCACAAGATCATGTCACATGATCAGCGCATGTGGTAACACACATATAGTCACATGACCCATGTACCAACCCCATGTCACAAGATCATGTCACATGATCAGCGCATATAGTAACACACATATAGTCACATGACCCATGTACCAACCCCATGTCACAAGATCATGTCACATGATCAGCGCATATAGTAACACACATATAGTCACATGACCCATGTACCAACCCCATGTCACAAGATCATGTCACATGATCAGCGCATATGGTAACACACATATAGTCACATGACCCATGTACCAACCCCATGTCACAAGATCATGTCACATGATCAGCGCATATAGTAACACACATATAGTCACATGACCCATGTACCAACCCCATGTCACAAGATCATGTCACATGATCAGCGCATATAGTAACACACATATAGTCACATGACCCATGTACCAACCCCATGTCACAAGATCATGTCACATGATCAGCGCATATAGTAACACACATATAGTCACATGACCCATGTACCAACCCCATGTCACAAGATCATGTCACATGATCAGCGCATATAGTAACACACATATAGTCACATGACCCATGTACCAACCCCATGTCACAAGATCATGTCACATGATCAGCGCATATAGTAACACACATATAGTCACATGACCCATGTACCAACCCCATGTCACAAGATCATGTCACATGATCAGCGCATATGGTAACACACATATAGTCACATGACCCATGTATATGTCACAAGATCATGTCACATGATCAGCGCATATGGTAACACACATATAGTCACATGACCCATGTACCAACCCCATGTCACAAGATCATGTCACATGATCAGCGCATATAGTAACACACATATAGTCACATGACCCATGTACCAACCCCATGTCACAAGATCATGTCACATGATCAGCGCATATGGTAACACACATATAGTCACATGACCCATGTACCAACCCCATGTCACAAGATCATGTCACATGATCAGCGCATGTGGTAACACACATATAGTCACATGACCCATGTACCAACCCCATGTCACAAGATCATGTCACATGATCAGCGCATGTGGTAACACACATATAGTCACATGACCCATGTACCAACCCCATGTCACAAGATCATGTCACATGATCAGCGCATGTGGTAACACACATATAGTCACATGACCCATGTACCAACCCCATGTCACAAGATCATGTCACATGATCAGCGCATATAGTAACACACATATAGTCACATGACCCATGTACCAACCCCATGTCACAAGATCATGTCACATGATCAGCGCATATGGTAACACACATATAGTCACATGACCCATGTACCAACCCCATGTCACAAGATCATGTCACATGATCAGCGCATATGGTAACACACATATAGTCACATGACCCATGTACCAACCCCATGTCACAAGATCATGTCACATGATCAGCGCATATGGTAACACACATATAGTCACATGACCCATGTACCAACCCCATGTCACAAGATCATGTCACATGATCAGCGCATATGGTAACACACATATAGTCACATGACCCATGTACCAACCCCATGTCACAAGATCATGTCACATGATCAGCGCATATGGTAACACACATATAGTCACATGACCCATGTACCAACCCCATGTCACAAGATCATGTCACATGATCAGCGCATATGGTAACACACATATAGTCACATGACCCATGTACCAACCCCATGTCACAAGATCATGTCACATGATCAGCGCATATGATCAGCGCATATCACAAGATAACACAGCATATAGTCACATATAGTCATGACCCATGTACCAACCCCATGTCACAAGATCATGTCACATGATCAGCGCATATAGTAACACACATATAGTCACATGACCCATGTACCAACCCCATGTCACAAGATCATGTCACATGATCAGCGCATATAGTAACACACATATAGTCACATGACCCATGTACCAACCCCATGTCACAAGATCATGTCACATGATCAGCGCATATAGTAACACACATATAGTCACATGACCCATGTACCAACCCCATGTCACAAGATCATGTCACATGATCAGCGCATATAGTAACACACATATAGTCACATGACCCATGTACCAACCCCATGTCACAAGATCATGTCACATGATCAGCGCATATAGTAACACACATATAGTCACATGACCCATGTACCAACCCCATGTCACAAGATCATGTCACATGATCAGCACATATGGTAACACACATATAGTCACATGACCCATGTACCAACCCCATGTCACAAGATCATGTCACATGATCAGCGCATATGGTAACACACATATAGTCACATGACCCATGTACCAACCCCATGTCACAAGATCATGTCACATGATCAGCGCATATAGTAACACACATATAGTCACATGACCCATGTACCAACCCCATGTCACAAGATCATGTCACATGATCAGCGCATATAGTAACACACATATAGTCACATGACCCATGTACCAACCCCATGTCACAAGATCATGTCACATGATCAGCGCATATAGTAACACACATATAGTCACATGACCCATGTACCAACCCCATGTCACAAGATCATGTCACATGATCAGCGCATATAGTAACACACATATAGTCACATGACCCATGTACCAACCCGATGTCACAAGATCGTCGAATGTACGTAGTGACAACATGTCACATGATCTATGCATATAGCGACATCATGTCACATGAACGATGCATGTAGTGAGACCATGTCACATGATCGATGCATGTATCGACACCATGTCACATGATCGACACATGAAGTGACATCATGTCACATGATCGACACATGTAGCGACATCATGTCACATGATCGACACATGTAGCGACATCATGTCACATGATCGACACATGTAGTGACACCATGTCACATGACCTACGTATTTAGTAACATTGCGAATTGACACTTTGTCATGTGACCAAAGTATATAGCGACGGCACGTATTGACACCATGTTACATGGTCGACACATATGAATGTGCAGACAGATGCTTGGCAATAGCCTTTAATCTCCTATAAATAAAGAGAATAAATAGCATGTTTAAAATTGCCTCTTTTTTCTACAATACACCACGAATACAGGTGTGCCTAAGAAGTCCTGCTGGTACTCCACAACAGAGGTTGAACGCAACCCGGACTTTCCACCCTGTGCCAACAATGTAATCATGGCCACTGGACTGAAAAGAATTAAACTGATTAATTACACCGTCATCTGGAGGGAAAGGTATAAACAGAACACAATTCATTTCTTATCTTTCAAAAGATTAATAGATCAATTCATTTCCATTTCTGTCGTCAGAAATAGAGTTAAATTGGATAAGTACATCAGATAAGGCCTGTATCGGCGTGTATAGATTAAGGTACATGTATGTGTATGAGTAAAGGGTCTGGCGGTCCCTGGGACTGTGGTACATATCTACTTATCCTTAGTCTTTCAAGTATCCATTCTGTAGGCTGAACACATCAAAAGGACTACTGAATATTGAACATTGCCAGGTAGGGTTTCTTGTTTGTCAAAGGAGTTTTCGCAATTGAACAAATGAAGTGAAACTAAATCACATCACGTAAACATCTAAGGCTGAGCAGGCTTAATGGATTTCTATTAGAAAAATGCTTTTCATGATTATTAGCTTATTGGAGAAAGGTTTATTCGTTCTTCTCGACCCACACAGACGTTTCAGATCTGAACGGGGCTGCATTGTAAATGTCTCGTCGTGGGAAGCGATGTAGACGGGGTTCGGTTTTCGACGCCATCGTTTCTCGACCGTGTACATTGTTGTTCATGTTATCAGTCACTGGTTTCCGTGTAATAATCTCGATAATTTAAAGACTGTCCAGTCGCTTTATTGATTGTAGTTTGAATCAATAATCACACTCTCACATCTCGCTATTTCCATATCCCTTAACAGATTGCCAGACGCGAGTAATTATTGATTCAATGTTGCATCGCCTTTGCAAATCAATTACTCTGAAAACAATGCATTGCCCTGATATTGCTATTGCTATTATTTATCTGTTTCAGCGGGGACCGAAAATGCCCATATCCAGCGGCGCGCTCGACTGGCCGGTTAGTTATTATTCCAAACCGACAGCCGTGGAAAACGTCGTCACCGGATACGACAACCTTGACCCCTGGTCACGTCATCATGCCTACCGTAACTGGACATGGAAGAAGATGCGAAACAATCGGAAGAAGAAGAAGGTATAGGTTTGGCTATCCCATGTATTTATGTATCTGATCTACAACATTATGTTTGTAACACATATATTTAGACTTTTGTAAACAGTACCAGCAAGACAAAGTTGTGTTTGATTATCCCATGTCTAAATGTACACGCAAATAAAAATGAACTTTGGGACCATTTATCAAATATTACATGTATACACATATGTAATTTATGTATGAGTTTGTAAACTGTTTCAGTATGCTTTGAAGGCTTTCTTATGAAACAAAAAAGACCGACAAAATATTAAAAATGCACCTAAGGGCAGTATATACTTAAAACCAATTCTATGACTCATATACATCTGACTGGAAGAGCCGTTCACTTTATAAGAATATATTCCAAACATTTGGCATAACTGTACATGTCAATATATAAATTTACAACTGTGATGGTGCGCAAAATCAAACAATTCCAAACCTTATTCCAAAGATGAGGGCACATATGGGAATGCAGTATCCTATGTTGTGTTGTAGGGGCTCGCGCCGAGCCTCCTTTTAAATGCCCGATTAGCTTTGCAATCACCACAGCGTAAACATGACAGTACAGGTGATGTATTGGGACACATTGCTAGATGTTACAGTGGCGTGTTAAAAGATAGGCTATGCGTATAATGGTATTACGAAGATTTTACAAACCGATTATATTTTTGCCTAAAGGACAAAGACTCCCCCGAAGAGAAACGGCTTCACCGTAGGCGATGTTGCTGTTGTGTGTTATGGTGGTTGACGGCGCTGCTTCTCATCATCCTGACTCTCGTTCTCTTCATGGTGTTCTGGACCAGTACGTATAACCGTTCAGTTCTGTACTTATCTAGCTTCAATGTCGTGTGTGAATTTCACAATATAAAGCACGCACACGTGAAAGTAGTAAAGTTTATTTATCTGTTCATGCCTAAAAAGTCACTTTCACAGGTTACGGTATCGTAAAAGAGAACGAAGTTGAATTACCCATAAACCCTCTTTAACATGGATTCGTGTTAGCAACACGACTTCGCTCAAATTTGTAACCTGATTAATTGCGATCCCCTGTACAACCTTACAAATGCTTCATCATATTCTTCAGATGATAAGGTTTTCGAACGATATAAAGAAACTGTTCCAGACAGAGGCGAAAGAGGAGGTATCTCAGTATCCAAATCCATTTGGTTTCCCATCGTAGGTTTTGAAGCTTATGTTTGTAGTTACCCAAAAAGACGAAGGAGAAAGATCAATAATCAATCTACAGAGACTGAATAGGTTTATTCCTAACGATCGCTTCAACATGAGAATCTCTGCTCCTGAAACACATCATCATACATGAGAACATGAGCAAGCAAGACCTGGAGGATGCATACTTCCGTGACCCGATGGCGAGTCAACAAAGAAAATCGATCTTCTCCATGGAAAGGAAAAACTATTTCAGTTTCTCTAGCTTCTATTCTGCATTTCATCCACACAACGTGTGATTACCAAATTGTTAAAACCTTGTAGGGATTCGAATCATCATCTATCTGGATGATATGACTGTGTGCTTGCAACCCAGAGATAAATGTGTGTTGTAGAGATAGTCTCTTGCACCTTCTGAAGAATCATATCTAGAAATTGGTACTGATGCCCTGCCAGAATATCAGCTGCCTTGGGGTCAAGATATATTTTCAGTGCCTTACTTAAACTTAACCACAGCACAAAATGGCCAACTTCCTTCAGAGATAACATGATGCACTAATACATAAAGTGACAAAAACAGGTCTCCTGGTGACCTTGCTTGAGTCACTGAGGGCTTCGATTTGAGCAATTATTCAATCGTAGCTACACTGCAAATTCATTCACACGAATGTGTCGAATGTGATTGATCACGATGTGCAACCAGATTCGATCCGTGAAGCAGTGGGGACAACAGGAAAGTTGCTCATCAATTCTCGGGTACTGAAAGCGGTGTTGACAGTCTTGTGAACAAGATAGACAAGATAGACCTTTCTGCATGTTGTCCCAGCCACCAAACAGAGGGATATATCTGAGCTGGAGATAGAACAGAAGATGCATTTAGGATAGCGCAAAGAGGTCAAACATTAGTCTTTTTCTTTTATTTGGTAGATGGTCCTGGAAATCAAGGCGGATGGAGCCGTATTGACCCTAAAAGATCCTGTATGTTAGAGCAAGATATGGTACCCAGCACTGCTTGGGTGCCCAATGTTTCTGTCAGGTTGTACAGGTCGCAGTACTTTGTGTCAAGGTCATACCCACATGGGTGCAATGTGTGAAGCCCATATATGGTGTCCCCCGCCGTGATATTGCTGGAATATTGCTGAAAACGGCGTGCATCTAAACTCGCTCGTTATTAAAGTCACCCTAATAGAAATTGTTTCAGGAGATCACTTTTCGTTGTTGCTTTTGTAGCACTTCAACATAATGAAGAATGATTTATGGGTAAAGTTTAACCTCGATCCCGCATACGAGACCGTAAGCCTAGACCGGGACCAATTTTAGAATGACAAGACATCGCCATCACATCAACTTCATTTTACTAATGGAACCAATACCTGCCTCAGAAGGTGTGTATCAACTTCCCGTGTGTATCTGCCGTTAAGCATCACTGTGTGGAACAGTTAGACTAACGCTTAGTCTCTGAATATGTATAATTTTGATAGTAACAAATTGATTAACCCATTTAAATTGAAAAGGAGGGAAATTCAGATGGCCAGGCAGATGGGAAATCATGAGGTTCAGGGACTGTGAGACAGACTATGGAACAGTGTGTATCTGGTGATAAGTAACACTGTTCAGAACACTGTACATATGAACATATGGGGATTATTCAAATAGAACAGTGTGTATCTGGTGATAAGTAACACTGTTCAGAACACTGTACATATGGGGATTATTCAAATAGAACAGTGTGTATCTGGTGATAAGTAACACTGTTCAGAACAGTGTACACATGGGGACTATTCAAATAGAACAGAGTGTATCTGGTGATAAGTACGCTGTTCAGAACAGTGTACATATGGGGATTATTCAAATAGAACAGAGTGTATCTGGTGATAAGTACGCTGTTCAGAACAGTGTACATATGGGATTATTCAAATAGAACAGAGTGTATCTGGTGATAAGTACGCTGTTCAGAACAGTGTACATATGGGGATTATTCAAATAGAACAGAGTGTATCTGGTGATAAGTACGCTGTTCAGAACAGTGTACATATGGGGATTATTCAAATAGAACAGAGTGTATCTGGTGATAAGTAACACTGTTCAGAACAGTGTACATATGGGGATTATTCAAATAGAACAGAGTGTATCCGATAGTAACTACAGTTTTAAAAGAGCGGTGTGTACTGATAACTGGTGTAAATTACGTCATGGCACAGCGAGTCACTTATGCTTGCTCGAAACACGTCACAGCTTTTTTTTTAAATATTTGTGACAATGGATAAATAAGAACGTACAGTCAAACACTGTTGTGTCGATAAAATCGCAAATTGATGGATAAAAACGGAATACGCATGGATCATATTTGGTTCGAGACGGCCGTAAATTTGACGGTGTTTGACTGTATTTGTCTTGATAATCAACATTCCATGTACGTCATACTGGCATCGCAATATAGTTGCATGAACCATTTCGAATAGAAAGGGGATATGACCAACAGTTGTTTTATTCCATCAGGATACAGAGGCAGCAACCTCCCAGATATAAACTTTGACGAGTACGAGAATATTCCCTCCTGCCACGGCACGTGGAGAAAGACGTTCATACTGTGCAACAGCAGCACTCGTCCCAATGTCACTTACCAGTGTTGTTACGGGGTGGACGCCCTGAAGGCTGTATCAGGTCATGGCGACGCATGGCCTGGTGGTTGGACATTTGATGGACCGTGTAAGGGATGCAAGCTAAAAGCTTTTTCCAAAGTAGAATGTTTTAAAGATGAAGGCTTGAAGTCAACTTAAATGTCATCGCTAACTGTGAATATAGTACTTTCCAAAGTGTATTGCACACGAACACAACATTTGGTGAATTGTCGCCAAAATACAGCACCTTGAATTAAAACTGGGAGAAAAATCGCATGGAGAAAAAGCTGTATGTTGCACGTGCAAATACGGGTACTCAAGCTTCATACCGGCGGGTATAATAAAAATCTGGCAGTCCCGTTGCAAATCCCTCTAAGCTGTTCCGCATATGCGACCCTCAAGATGCCAAGACTGAAGACTGTAGAAACAGAGCCTTTGGACGTCTGGAAGCTGGAGAAAGTCAGTCACCAGTAGCCATGCACTTCAACGTGAGGCAGAGTACCATTCCCCGTCTGTAGCAGCGCTACAGACTCCACAACTCTTCAAGAGATCGACCGAGAACTGATAGACCAAGGGTCACAACTCCAGCGCAGGACCGCATCATCCGGGTGTTGCATCTTCGCAACCGGCCAGTAAGTGCAGCATACACAGCCAACAATGTTCCTGGACTTCGTAGAGTATCAGCACAAACCATCAGAAATCGCCTACGACAGCATGGGATACGACCAATGCGACCATATCATACGATGCCGACAGCCTCAACCACAGACGCTACAACAGCTGAGCCATGCATTGCAGGCTCCATGAGTGGAGAAGGATCTACAACGCCAGATTCGACGACTCATTCAGTCCATGCCCAGTCGGTGTAGAGCAGTGATCGATGCTCGTGGTGGTCACACCAGGTACTGACTTTGTCACGGTGCCGTCACAGACACAGATGTCCCCAACAGCAGTAATGACTGCATGTAGTGGAGGAAACATGTGCCTAACCCTGTGTAATATTTGGTTGTTGTACATTCTTTATTTATTGTGTAATCCGATTTTATAAAACACGTAAAGGTAAACTGATATTTTGGTTTTGCGTTTCTTTTTTTTGGGCCAGTGTATTATGGTCACACTCAACTATAAAAAAATATGTCTCATATGAGAGATATTATTGGGGGGTGGGGGGTGGAGAGAGGTGTTATTACACCTCTCTCCCTCAATAAGGGGGATATGGAGGGATGTTTAAGGAAAGATGGAGGGTGGTGTTAGGCAGAGATATTTGGGAGTGTGTATGGAGAGACTGAGGGAGGTGTTTGGCACAGATACGGGGGCAGGTATTATTGAGATAGGGAGCAGGAACTTGGATGCCGTTCTGTTTACAGCAAGTACGTCCCAGCTGAGATATGTTCATGGGAACGATCGGGGAATTAAGTTTGGTAGCTTGTCCAATTCCCTCCCATATATATGCGTAATTCCTGAAATATTCCATTTCCACTTAATCAGGAAAACTTGTTGTGTACGGCTAGATACATGACACCAGCCGTTATTATAACATTAAACACAATATGGCATCTATCTCAAGCTATTCAGACATAGATCCTAATGTGCTAATCACCACACTAGCCGTTCCCTTAAACATTGGGCACGTAGTGAGTGACATGTTTTATTTTGTTGAGATTAATCAGTCTTTTTGCGTTTTGCTCCACCAATTAAAATGTATATTAGTTTCATTTTGAAGCTAAGTGTGAAATTTATATTTTACTTCGTGTGCCTTGAGCTTCGAGAGCTTCAGAATGATCTTTCGTCAAGAGGCACCAGCCCCCTGAGAGAATCAAAACAAATGGAACACGGTCGGTCAAACATCACTGTGTCTGGTAATCCAGATTGTCTCTTGTAAACTCAGCAGCAAGTTACGATGGCCCAGGAATGACGTCTTCGTGTTTTAACATTCCTAATAAGGTACACAGATATGTTCAGTTGGTACCTGCGTGAGTCATTCACTATATCCCAGGTCATACACTATATCCCAGGTCATACACTATATTCCAGGTCATACACTATATCACAGGTCATACACTATGGTTTCACTGGTAGGTCTCCCTCACTGTGATTTATTTGTGACCTTGACCTCTCAAAGTAATCAGTTAAACGTCCTGTCAAATGTGTGGAGTGAACACCAATGCTTACTTCTAAATCTGTTTTTGAGAAGTTATTAAGTGAGTTGACTTACTGGTCGACTTTGTATGAGCTTGGTTAGAGATAGTTTCAACAGTCGTGACCGTTTCTACTTACAATATATGCAGCTAATGAAACCAAACTGGTCGACTTTGTATGAGCTTGGTTAGAGATAGTTTCAACAGTCGTATACGTTTCTACTTACAATATATGTAGCTAGTGAAACCAAACTGGACGACTTTGTATGAGCTTGGTTAGAGATAGTTTCAACAGTCGTATACGTTTCTACTTACAATATATGTAGCTAGTGAAACCAAACTGGACGACTTTGTATGAGCTTGGTTAGAGATAGTTTCAACAGTCGTGACCGTTTCTACTTACAATATATGTAGCTAATGAAACCAAACTGGTCGACTTTGTATAAGCTTGGTTAGAGATAGTTTCAACAGTCGTGACCGTTTCTACTTACAATATATGCAGCTAATGAAACCAAACTGGTCGACTTTGTATGAGCTTGGTTAGAGATAGTTTCAACAGTCGTGACCGTTTCTACTTACAATATATGTAGCTAGTGAAACCAAACTGGTCGACTTTGTATGAGCTTGGTTAGAGATACAATGTAGTTTCAACAGTCGTATACGTTTCTACTCACCATGTATGAAGCTAGTGAAACCAAGATGAGTGCAGCAGCTATACTTAGAACGAACTAAGGAGAACCCAAATCACCAGCTATATATAGCCCTTATGTACTTAGTATATCTTTATGGCTTGGTGTAATGAAGCTGAGAAACCTAGTATGTGCTCCAACCATCATCATGTAGCAAAAGTAATTGAACAAAATTCATAAGTGAGTCTTAAACATTTCCTTGAAGTTCTTTGCAGCGCGGAGGATGACGACTCCACAATTTGCCCAGGTGGGAAATCAAATGCTTCAGTCAATAGGCAATTTACCAGACCTCGTCAGAGATAGAACACTAACGCTATACGTCCCTAAAACAGTGCTAAACAGGCACGGCTTCATGGAATGAAGATATTTCATTCCAGGTTCATCGATGCCAACCTAACACCTCATGAAGGAGTCACGAGAACATGTGAGGAAGAAACTGTAGACGTCTACGCGGCAGTTTGAATGTAGGAGAATTTCAAAGTTAGGAAGGCAGTCGAGACGTCGATACAGTTATCTCAACTAAATACCACATAGTGACAGTTACCATATAGGGACGTCCACACAAAGGTGCCAGACTTGCACCTTTAAATTAGAATGCACTGTAGTCGTCTACACTGTCGACCCGTGAAGGTCCGGGTTACAATATTGATCTTCAGTAACCCATGCTTGTCGTAAGAGGCGACTAACGGGATCGGGTGGTCAGGCTCGCTGACCTTGTTGACACATGTCATCGGTTCACAATTGCGCAGATCGATGCTCATGCTGTTGATCACTGGATTGTGTGGTCCAGATTCGGTTATTTACAGACCGCCGCCATATAGCTGGACTATTGCTGAGTGCGGCGTAAAACTAAACTCACTCACTCAGTAGACTGTCAGACCAAGACACCACATTGACATATCTCTACAGATACATCCTCGTCATTTACCCCACACAGGCCTTGTGTTTTCATACGAACCTATTGATTGAAGAGTTTATTTCGTGCACATCATATTTACCGAGTGCAAGCTGGTGGTCAAAATCAAAGACAGAATAAACACTTGCACTAGCTGAGTATTAAGCAACATTCAAACTACAGGTGTTTCGCGTGCAATTGTTAGCCTCCTGTAAAGCAAATCCGAGGCTATTGGACCTTGCAGTAAACCGTTTCCGTGAACTGTCAGTAGAATATTGATATTTGTAGCAAGCTCGGATTAGGAAGATATTGGATGTGATTAAACCTAGTGACACTTGTGAGATCCTCGGGGTTACATTATGGGGGTTGTGTGAGTATTTACAGTACCAGTATGCTTTAGTTTAGCTGTGCCTCACAGTTTAAATATATCACTTATTATATACAATACAACTCGACAAGAAGGAGTATAGTATACTGACGACACGAAATATGGAAACTAATATACTCATGCCAATAATGGTTGTCACCCTCCTCCCCACCCCAACCCCACACACACCTCACACACCTCACACCCCCACCCCACACCCCCTCGCCAATTAAAAAATTGAAGTGGGTGACAACCATTATTGGCATGAGTATATTTAGAACGTAGCATTCATTTTGGTGTACCTTTACAATACAGTGGCATTTCATCTGAACATAATTTAGTCACTTCATGCATGAAGAGCACGTGATGTTGGTACACACAGATGCAAATGGGGTGTGCTGGCAAGGTTACATACACTGATGCAGATCGGCTCGTAATACACTGGAGAACTCCTTCGAGCGAAGAATGGTGGATACGATGGACGGGGTGGGCGGATGGGAGACGCCAATATTCCAAGTTGCCTAAATATTTGGCATGTCAAAAAGTGTAATTCCTCGATTGTGGGACAATTACCGAATGGGTTTCAGTGAGACCTGGACGAGTGAGGTCTAAAAATGAGTACATGATGTTCTCGTTCCGTTATAAAAGTGCACGGCCTTTTTTGCATCAAACCTGTTCCCGTTGTCAATAGAAAAACCTGTACAACATCAGGCGATATATATCCGTTTAAAAAACAGCTATATGCAGCCCGCCTGAGAGCAAGGCGTCCTGTGAAGGGTGTTACCTTAACTGCTTAATACTAATAAGGCTTTAAACTGGGATGAACAAGGTAAGACACTAGACAGTCTGTGTGCCCGTTACACTATGTTTACTGACTATTCAACGTTTTACCTCCGATTCGCGAAGGCAGAAGACGTTGTTTGGCGACTTACAACAACACTTCTTCTCCATCACCGGTATGGGGACCGTGATGCCAGGGTGGGGGTGGTTTAACCACCACCACTACTACTAGTGCTACTATTGCTACTACTGCTGCTACTTTTACCATTACTATTTTACTACAGTTGCTACTTCCACTGCTACTTCTACACTTGCTACTACTCACTACCATTACTGCTACTACTGCTGCTGCTACTGCTGTTACTACTATTACTACTACAATTGCTACTACTGCTGCTGCTATTACTACTACAATTGCTACTACTACTACTATTACTACTACTGCTGCTACTACTGCTACTACTACCATTGCTACTATACTATTACTGCTACTACAACTGCTTACTGCTACCATTACTGCTACTACTACACTGCTAACTGCTTACTACTACAATTGCTACTTACCACCATTACTGCTACTACTGCATTACTGCTACTACTGCTACTACTACCATTACTGCACTCACAACTGCTGCACCACTACTTGCCACTACTACACTGCTACCATCACTGTGCTACTACTACCATTACTGCCACACTACTGCTGCTACTACTACTACACACTACTACTCACCACTTACTGCTGTTCTTGCTCACTACAATGCTGCACTATTACTGCCACTACTGTTGCTACTACTACCATTACTGCCACTCACTGCTGCTGCCACTACTACAACTGCTACTACCACCATTACTGCTACTACTGCCTACCACTGCTGCCACTACTTACACTGCACTACTGCTGCCACTATACTGCTACACTACCATTACTGTCTCTACTGCTTGCTGCTACTACTGCTGCTACTACTGCCACCACTGCTACCATTGCTACTACTGCTGCTGCTATTACTACACTTGCTACTACTACTATACTACTCACTACCATTGCTACTACTGCTGCTTCTACTACTACTCTACACTACAATTACTGACTACTACTACCATACTGCTACATACTGCACTGCTATTACTACTACAACTGCTACTACTACTATTACTGCTACTACTACTGCTTACTACTACACTGCTACTACCATTACTGCTACTACTGCTGCTGCTATTACTACTACTACTACTACCACCATGCTACTGCTGCCACCATTACTCATACTGCTACTACTACACTACTGCTACTACTACTTGCAAGCACCACTGCTCACTACTACTACCATTATTACTACTTACTGTTGCTTACTACTTAATAATTACTACTACTCACCATTGCTGCTACTACTTAACTGCTACTACTACACATTGCTACTACTACCATTACTGCCACACTGCTACTACTATTGCACTGACTACACTGCCAATTACTTACACTACTGCTACCTACTACTACTGCTGCTACTACTGCTACACTACTACAACTTGCTACTACTACTATAACTGCTACTACTGCTGCTGCTACTACTACTACTATTGCTACTACTGCTGCTGCTATTACTACTACAATTGCTACTACTACCATTACTGCTACTACTGCTGCTGCTATTACTACTACAATTGCTACTACTACCATTACTGCTCCTACTATTGCTGCTACTGCTGCTGCTACTACTACTATAACTGCTACTACTATTGCTACTTCACTGCTGCTGCTACTACTACTACAATTGCTACTACTACTATAACTACTACTACTATTGCTACTACTGCTGCAGCTTCTACTACTACAATTGCTACTACTACTATTACTGATACTACTACTACTATTGCTACTACTGCTGCTGCTACTACTACTACAATAGCTACTACTACTATTACTGCTACTACTGCTGCTGCTACTACAATAGCTACTACTACCATTACTGCTACTACTGCTGCTGCTGCCAAGCTATTACTTCTACAATTGCTACTACTACCATTACTGTTACTACTGCTGCTGCTATTACTACTACAATTGCTACTACTACCATTACTGCTACTACTGCTGCTGCTATTACTACTACAATTGCTACTACTACCATTATTGCTACTACTGCTGCTGTTATTACTACTACAATTGCTACTACTACCATTACTGCTACTACTTATGCTGTTATTACTACTACAATTGCTACTACTACCATTACTGCTACTACTGCTGCTGCTATTACTACTACAATTGCTACTACTACCATTACTGCTCCTACTATTGCTGCTACTACTGCTGCTACTACTACTACAATTGCTACTACTACTATAACTGCTACTACTACTATTGCTACTACTGCTGCTGCTATTACTACTACAATTGCTACTACTACCATTACTGCTCCTACTATTGCTGCTACTGCTGCTGCTACTACTACTATAACTGCTACTACTATTGCTACTACTGCTGCTGCTACTACTACTACAATTGCTACTACTACTATAACTACTACTACTATTGCTACTACTGCTGCTGCTACTACTACTACTACAATTGCTACTACTACTATTACTGATACTACTACTACTATTGTTACTACTGTTGCTACTACTACTATTAGGTGATTTACTACTACTACTACTACTACTACTACAATAGCTACTACTACTGCTACTGCTGCTGCTGCTGACCACTACTGATTTCAGTTAACAACCGATTACAGAGGATCAGCTGGTCACAGTACACGACATGATGGATGGTGGCAGTGATACTTTCTATTTTGCACTAGTATCTCCCCAAGTTCATATATAGCAGTGGGTACAAGGTGCTCCAAAGCATATCTAGGTATTCGTATAGCAAAGCTGCTTCGACGGTTGAATATTATGCAGGTGGATATCAGCGAGTCTATATTCAAGACCCTGGGCCAATGACATCCACGCTCTCTCCTAATTAAGACACTCACAGGTGTTAAGCACAGCGGATGGGGTATCAACATGTATGATGACTTCAGATGGCAGGTTCGAATTACCAGCTTCCAGCTGTCATCATCAGCACAGCAACGACTTCACGTTCTGCGAAGTGGTGGTCGTGGAACGACTAGCCTGTATTCCTCGCTGTAAATGGGTGAAAATCGGTTCCTATAGCAACCACGATGAGCGCTTGTAAAACCTAAGAGGGTCTCCCTCAGCGAGGACCTAACGCTGGAGAACGCAAATTACATGAAAATATGCGTAATATGGAGAATACGACTGGAGATGCACTTTGTGTTTGGAGATGATTGCACACGGGCACATGCGGCCACTGACAGGACCCCCGTCCCATATGACATATTGTCATGGCAATGGGTGATTTACAACAAAGATACATCATATGGATTTCCAAATGCCGTGATTGCATCAGCAGGATGTACAAATAATGACATCAATATCTCGATATCGACGCTTTTGTCTCGAAATCGGCGCTCTGACATTAACCAGCATATTTACTTTGCTGACTATCCTGTCCAGCCGTGGATGAGCTGGAGGACCAAGGCTGTGTAGCTGTGATATGAGCCCGGAAGCTGCAGGCCAGCGTGACGTCGCCGTCCTAGTTACCTATAATTCTATTCTGTCTACATACTAGTAACTTATTATACAGAGTGTCTTCACTGTTTAATCATTGTATCTGTTTGTCTCATGCCCTGTCTATTGTTCCATTAAACGTTCTCTATCTCATTCTCACTACCTTTCGCTCTACATATCACCCTACTCTCTCCCTCTCTTTCTTTCTTCTCTCTCTATTTCTATCTCTTTCTCTCTCTCCCTCTGTCTCTCCACGTCTTCCTCTATATTTCACCCTACCCTCCCCCTCTCTCTTTCTCGCTCTCTCTAACCCTCCCACTACATATCACCCCCTCTCTCTCTCTCTCTCTCCCCCCCCTCTCTCTCTCTCTACGGGGCGGTGGGGTAGCCTAGTGGTTAAAGCGTTCACTCGTCGCGCTGAAGACCAGGGTTCGATTCCCCACATGGGTACAGTGTGTGAAGTCCATCACTGGTGTCCCCCGCCGTGATATTGCTGGAATATTGCTAAAAAAATAATTTAAAACTAAACTAAACTAAAACTAAACGGCGTAAAACTAAACTAAATCACTCACACACTGTCTTTCTTTCTACCCCCGTCTCTCTCCCTCCTCCCCCTTGATCACCTCTTCTCTCCCCCTCTCTTTCCCTCTCTTTCTCTTTCCCCCTCTCTCATTGAATCTAATTGAAACGTTCCATCATCGAGTGAATAATGTCGCCAAATGTACTTCACAGTGACAAAACATTTACAGATTTTGGATTTTCAAATTCTTCACCATACCAAAATACATTTATATTTCAAGCAGACATCTGTGATAATATTTTCAATTCTACCATGACTTCAGTAAATACTGGATTGTGATTGGTTAATCAAAGTCATTCAGAGGTATATAATCACGTTATATACATCTGATTTTCCAACACAGTATGTATTTTTGCAAAATCTTAATAACGCGGTTATGGTAGAATGGAGATAAACGTACTGTGTTGGAAAATCAGAGGTATATAACGAAATTATAATAGCTCTAATTATTTTTATTTAAAACCTCACGCTACGCGTTCGGTATTAAATCAAATTTAGGGCTATTATAATTTTGTTATATACCTCTTATTTTTTAACACAGGATGTTTATCTTCTAAATAATGCTTGTATTTCTTTTTATCGACTTCTCCCACAACATAATCACTTTAAAGTGCCCCCGTAAGGAACTTATTAGATAACATTAGGTGAAGCCGAGATCAAGTTGCTATCAATAAATTGTGGATAAAGATGGAAGCAACATCGAGCAGGTGAAGATTTCATTACATGCAGTGTTAGAAACATCGTTCATACCGTGATTGAATGGGCATTTTACGACATATAATTATCAAAGTTACGGCCATATGACCACGGCCGATAAACCATACTCATTGTCTGTAGCCAGATAGTAGTGGTCAATACTAGCAGTTTATCGACCCCTCACACCGGGACACCAAAATATGCTTTTCCAGGTTATCATAGACCGGACTCCTCAGTTGTGACAGGGGTCAGCATTGTAATCGCCACAAGTCCAGCGTTGTCTTGGGTCCGCCATTTCCATGAATGCCCCTAGTTAAAGACTACTGGTACTAAATCAGGCACTGAACCACATTTGATGCATTAACAATCACTTCAACCAGCCAAAGAATTCCAATGGACTTCCTAATACGTTAAAATCGTTTGTTCCTTTACCAAAGTACCAAAATCATCTACATTCCAAGTCAATTTACGATTCCGACGGCATGTATGTCTTTATCACGATGAAGTAGCGATGTTGGAAATTATGGCTTCTGGTTTATCAATACCGGAATAAATGGGGTTTTACAGCTGTTGGGGAAAATCTGCCAACATTGATGGCTGGTGGGTGCTTCATATCATTGTGAACTGGGTGCCCCGAATGCTGTATTCGAAAGAATTATAGAGAGGTTACTGACACTTGAGGGCTCGTGTGCTTCCTGGTAATCGGGTCAGTCCCAATTGTCGATGCAAGGTATGTCAGTAGTCGGTTTATACACGTCAGTATCTCTGTTGTTTTATCTCGTACATGGAGGGATGCCAAATGAAAGGAGAAAGATATGGAGACTGGCTGGAGCTATCGATCATCAAACATCCTCGGTCAGTATCCGCTGCTGCCCGGACGGCGGTTACGTCGTATGATTAACATTACATTTACATGACGCGGGACGATTATATCCCAGGCCCGGCGGTGATACTTACGGTGGTATATGGCGTTTAATTACCAATCTGGTCTGAGGGTAATTTAGAGGCGGTGGGGTAGCCTAGTCGTAAAGCGTTCGCTCGTCACGCCGAAGACCCGAGTTCGATTCCCCACATGGGTACAATGTGTGAAGGCCATTTCTGGTGTCCGCCGCCGTGATATTGCTAGAATATTGCTAAAAGCGGCGTGAAACTAAACTCACTCACTGAGTGTAATTTCTAAAACGTTAGCATAACGTCACACCAGTCAATAACACTGTGGGTGAAGCCAGCGTGTGACTTAATAAGGAAATGTTCACCGTTTAAAGTGCTTTATTCCTATCTTCCCTTGCATGGTTCCTGTCCTCCGTGACGGTAATAGGTAATATATGGCTGATATGTCCGGTGACGTAATGGTTAGACTATACACTGGGGCAGATTGTGTTCTTAAATATCAAAGAGTAAAGAGAAGTTGCTCAACCCCAGATCACTCACTCACTCACACACTTACTGTGCTGTGTTCCAGCTATATGATGTAAGTCTGTAAATAATTGTGTGAGGATATCTACATAATATATGTGTGGAAGGATACATATGAGACTAGGTAAGCCTTCGCCAGACAGTAAAACATACTAATTTAGATAACTACATCACTTGGTAAAACATGATTTCCACCTTGATACACCCACCTCACTTAGTAATTAAATACAAAACGTCAACTTCATAGAATATTCAGTCTTGAATGGCTAACGAAATATATTCCACTGGGAGTGAAAGGCCTATATAAAAAGATCAATGAAAACCTATATGAAAAGACCACTGAAAACCACAGGCCCTCGTGTCTTTGCGAGGATTAAAGATTTAAGGGAAAAAATTGTGACCTGTGCTGAAGACCTATATAAATAGATCAGTGAAAATCTCTGTTGACCCTCCTTGTGGCATGTGTGACTTGACTTGACAAACATAATATGATTCATAAACAATGCTTATGAGAAAGTGTAAATCTTCCGGCGGAATCTAATTTCAGTAGAAGTTTGCTTATGGAACTGTTTAATATTTGAAGCATGCCTCAACATTGAGTGAGTTTGGTTTTAGTACTATTCCAGCAATATCAAGACTGGGGAGATCGTAGGTTTCTCACATTGTACTGAACATTTAGAATGCAATAGTTAATCGGAGTCAAAGTACACCACTATATACACAATGCATTTATCATCACGTCACGTGTCACTTTATGTCAATAGGTTAAACATCACAGCACATGTCACACATACCCATATCGTCTACGTTATGTCACATATGTTCACGTGTTCTACATTACGTCACATATCTCGTATGTCATAGGTTTGCCATTACGTCACATATCTCGTATGTCATAGGTTTGCCATTACGTCACATATCTCGTATGACCATAGGTTTGCCATAACGTCACATATCTCGTATATCCATAGGTTTGCCATTACGTTACATATCTCGTATGACCATAGGTTTACCATTACGTCACATATCTCGTATGTCCATAGGTTTGCCATTACGTCACATATCTCGTATGTCCATAGGTTTGCCATTACATCACATATCTTGTATGACCATAGGTTTGCCATTACGTCACATATCTCGTATGTCCATAGGTTTGCTATTACATCACATATCTCGTATGTCCATAGGTTTGCCATTACATCACATATCTCGTATGACCATAGGTTTGCCATTACGTCACATATCTCGTATGTCCATAGGTTTGCTATTACATCACATATCTCGTATGTCCATAGGTTTGCCATTACATCACATATCTCGTATGACCATAGGTTTGCCATTACGTCACATATCTTGTATGACCATAGGTTTGCCATTACGTCACATATCTTGTATGACCATAGGTTTGCCATTACATCACATATCTCGTATGTCCATAGGTTTGCTATTACATCACATATCTCGTATGTCCATAGGTTTGCCAATTCATCACATATCTCGTATGTCCATAGGTTTGCCATTACGTCACATATCTCGTATGACCATAGGTTTACCATTACGTCACATATCTCGTATGTCCATATGTTTGCTATTACATCACATATCTCGTATGTCCATAGGTTTGCCATTACATCACATATCTCATATGTCCATAGGTTTGCCATTACATCACATATCTCGTATGTCCATAGGTTTGCCATTACGTCACATATCTCGTATGACCATAGGTTTACCATTGCGTCACATATCTCGTATGTCCATAGGTTTGCTATTACGTCACATATCTTGTATGACCATAGGTTTGCCATTACGTCACATATCTCATATGTCCATAGGTTTACCATTACGTCACATATCTCGTATGTCCATAGGTTTGCCATTACGTCACATATCTCGTATGTCCATAGGTTTGCCATTACATCACATATCTCGTATGTCCATAGGTTTGCCATGACGTCACATATGTCGTATGTTCATAGGTTTGCTATTACGTTACATATCTCATATGACCATAGGTTTGCCATTACGTCACATATCTCGTATGTCCATAGGTTTGCCATTACGTCACATATCTCATATGTCCATAGGTTTGCCATTACGTCACATATCTTGTATGACCATAGGTTTGCCATTACGTCACATATCTCATATGTCCATAGGTTTGCCATTACATCACATATCTCGTATGTCCATAGGTTTGCTATTACGTCACATATCTCGTATGTCCATAGGTTTGCTATAACGTCACATATCTCATATGTCCAAAGGTTTGCCATTACGTCACATATCCCGTATGTCCATAGGTTTGCCATTACGTCACATATCTCGTATGACCATAGGTTTGCCATTACGTCACATATCTCGTATGTCCATAGGTTTACCATTACGTCACATATCTCGTATGTCCATAGGTTTGCCATTGCGTCACATATCTCGTATGTTCAAATATACTGCACGTTGGTTAAACGTTCAGCACTAGGTTGCACACTCGTTGCGACAATCATACATCTCTATTTGGGACCGTGAACTGGAGAAAAAGCATTTTAACGAACTACACAAGACAAACATGGGTACAATGTGTGAAGCCTATTTCTGGTGTTACACACCGTGATATTACTGGAATATTGCTAAAAGCGGCGTAAAACTAAGCTCACTCACAAGACAAAACTTTCGTTTCTATATTAATCACAGGTTAAACTACAGCATGCACTAAAACAGTGACACATTTCGATATAACCCAGGCTTCTCCAAGTAGACGTTTTCTGTTGTCTGAAGATTGTGAACACTAAGGCAGTTAGCCTCCAGCACACGTCAGGTGAGCTAAATATAATATTGAACCCGTGATGAGGGTGGCAAGTCACGTGACTTTGATTGGCGCAAGACCACAACTTATTTATTTCTCACCAAACTGTTATGTTCCGGCGTTGGCTCGAGAATGCTCTGTATATAGTACCAAAGCCGTCAAAATAGTTTACATTCCCTCCAAAAGCTCATCAACAAACACGTGCTAAACAACACGATCGGGGCTCACTATCGCCATTTGTTTTTGTAGTGACAATACAGAAGTCACAGGGTTAACGAAACGCGGTCAGCAAACGGAAATCAGCTTGAAGCGTAATGATCTCACCTCATTTGAACCCACATAACATTTTCTGAGCCATAAACGTTCCATTAAGGAAACAAAATGTATAACTGGTTCGAAAATATGCATTAATTATCCGTTTAATAAACACGATATGATATCACTGGTTAGAGAAGAATTACTTCTCTGTGATCGTTTTTAAGTAATTAATTTATTATACTTTTGTACTGAAGATGACGGACGATGATTAAGAAGCGACGTACAGTTAGTCGATACTTATTATAATATATACGGTAGGCATGACGTATTAATAGAAATCGTCTTGCAGAAGGTTAACTTTCAGCCTCACTGAACCATTATGGTGCAGTACCATTCAAATGTTATATTTGATTGCTCTATCAATTATCCATTGCAATACCGTTCACAGGTTAACTGGTCGCCTATTTAACATTCCAAGGATGCGACTTAAATGTCCCTCACCACAGACACGATTAATGTGGCAGACAAGAAAAGCACACAGCTTGTACTTCACACATAATGACGTATATCATGAGTGATCATAACATTCCTGCATCCGTTTACTTTAGGGCGACCACTAGCTATAGTGACGCCGGAACTGCCGAACACATAATTGCCCTTCCTGCTCATGTGTTTGTTTGCCGTTTAACGCCCCACTCAGCAATATTACTGCTATTTGACGGCAGCTTGTAAATAATCGAGTCTGAACCAAACAATCCAATGATTGACATCATGCTACTTATTCCTAGTACAAGTAGATAACAAAGTCGACAAGCAGGTCTCCGTCACGAACGCTGAATTAATGAAAGTTGATTAACGCCGGAGTCAGCATTATTCCGGTGGTATCACGGTGAACCTGAACAGCTGACTTCGCCCAACTGTCACTGAATACACGAGCATGGAACCATGCCATCTAGGTGACAAAGAGACATCTAAAGAATGTCGGCATTTATCACAAACATTGAATATTTGGTATCACTTATCCCCTGACATTTTCAGGGTCTTGGGGTGTACGATGAAGAAAGCGAACTATGCACGTCACACCAGCACCGTCAAACCACCCGTATATAGGGATTGTAAACTGTATACAAGGGACATCATGTCGCCACTGTCTCAACAACCGACACAAGTCCAATGCTTCTGGACCAAGACAAACTAATACAAATCACTTATGCACAAACACTTTTCGCGCACTGTCATAACTACCTGTCAATACCAGGCACCATGTGCGAGAGACATCAGTGTTTGTTCTATCCAGTTCACTCACTCACTCACCAACTATATGATGAAATGCCACGCTGATACACATTGTGCTCATGGCGAGAACCAAACACAGTTCTTCAGCATAACGAGCGTGCCATTTAACGGATTCACAATCATCCTAAGCTGTGCTAATCCTCTTGTTTGTTCGTTTGTTGAGTAACGCCACACTCAGCTATGTTCCAGCTATAAAGCGGCGGTCTGCAATCCAGTGGTCAACAGTATGAGCATAGATCTACACAACTGAGATAAGATGACATGTGTCAACCAAATCAGCGTGCCTGACCATCCGATCCCGTTACTCGCCTCTTACAAGCACGGATTGCCGAAGACCAATTCTACCCCGGCTAGCTGTGTAAGAGTGTCTCATTCCGCACAGGTGAGCTACAACATTGCTGACTAAACCTTGAAATATGCGCTTATGAGCCAGACAGATTGGATACTTTCACAACTAAGCTGCATAACATGCAAGGTTCATAAATGCTTATCAGTAACTGTCCCTATAATATCAGTTCTACTGTTCTACTGTGAATACATTATACATGCACCCGTGAAACCACACCAACACTAACAGCATGTATCCACACAATAAACAGCCACGTGAATCTCATCTGATGTGGATAAAACCACGACACAACGATTATAGTTTTAGCATTTATTTATATAGCATAAAGAAATCATCATTGATAAGAATGACGTTGAAATAACATACATCTTTCAAGAACGAAATATGAGGATAAAAATGGGTATATCATATGTATATATATATGGCTGCTACCGAAATATACGAAAATAGAAACAGCAGTTATCTCCCTTTAATACAAAAGGTTGACATGATCGTGTACGATAACAATATATTCTGTGATCGACACAGAATGCTCAAAACAGTACTTTATAGTACACAGCAGCTTCGGATATACTAAGGCGAACGTAACATCAATACATAGATTAGACTGTCGACTGAATATCAGTATGTGCCGTAAATGATGCTTGCTGTTACAGAATGATCACTCAATGCTAGGTTACGACATCGGTTTGAAAAATTGCTTCAGAAAATAAATCCACTGGAAGTAAAATATCCTGACTTGAACCGGGGTCATTTGGCATTTATATACACACATAAAGTACTGAGGATGGCTTGTTTTGACTGTGTTAACATAGTTTCTGCTGTTAAAAACATGGCAAAATAGATGAAATGTGCATGATTTCATAAATGTTGGAACATTAGAAAAAGAAATGGAAGCATAAATGTCACTTTGTATGGCCAGTACCATACGTCATTGTCTGCATTCTGAATCGAAGACAGGCCTGTAAACGAGTTTACAAAAATATCAGCAGAGACATACAAATGATCCGTTTAACATATAGTCTGTTCTTGTTCCGAGGTGGCATCAGTGCCATCAGTGTATCATTTAGCATACAGCGAACATAATGTCTGACTGGATATATGATAGGGTATGGTAGCTTGCTACGACAGCCTAGCACCAGCTTAAAACAGGGCTGACAGCTTACACCGAAACGGTACTCATCTCGTCTTGCAGAAGAACCTCACGTTAACACTATCCAAGCTTCATGGAAGGTGCATGCAAGGACTGAATACTACTTGCATTTTGGCGGGAGTTCTTAAGGCATGCAGACGATGGTGAGTTACTCCCTCGCTATAGCTTGAGGGACCATTCCATCCACTTCTTGAGCCTCTTGGACAAGAGCACAGAATGGACAGCAGCACCACATCAACAAATCTGACACAAAACTTCCTTCGATTCCTTTAGACTCTCGAATTTTTCCTCTAATCACAGCTCCTAAAACCAGATCAACTCCGGGAACTAAGAACAGAAGGCCACACAAGACACAGCTATCTCCAACCGCTTCAGCGTTCTTCCCAAACCTGTAACATGGTGCAAAATAGGAAATAATGCATAATCCACAGTTGTCAAAACATCCGCATAGTCCGTGCTGCCATTGACTCGACATGTTGCTGCTCGTCGCTTGCTGGCCAACCTTCCTTCAACTTGCTGGTGTAGCAAATTCTCACACTCGCCTTTTTCACTGTGTTACAACCAACTGTTACTCACGCTTGCCTTGGGCGTGGAACTGGTGGCTACGTCTGCGCCTGCGCGGCAGACGACACAGAATCTAACGTATGGAGCGTGTATCCTTCTGCAGCAGTGTAATGATCTTCCTCCCATCGATCGAAAACGCTGAGTGTTAGGTTTGTTTTGAGACGGTGTGGTGGTGGAGGAAGAACACACTCTGGTGTGCTGGGAATATTTTCCCGCGTCACTCGGTAATGCCAGAACGTGTGACTTGACCACAAAAGCAAATTATGACTCCGGTACAGTCAATCGAACAAACAACGCTGAATGTACAGAGGGATATAGGGCAAATCTAAACGTAACGTCATGAATATTCACTTTGACTCATAAAATGTCAGTATTGTAAGTAAGAATTCTAATAACAGCTGATACTGTAGTCCTCGCCACTAGTAATAGAATCACTAAATACCACGATTAGTTATTGACGGAGATAAGTGCATGTATCATATGCTAATATATTAGCGACTTTTAGGCTATTAGATATTAATTACGATAATGAAAAGGAACGCAAAATGCGAGTTTCTTGAAATACCCATGTTGCTAGCAATAAACGTCATCGGGTTTTGATCACGTAGTTTCACTCCGAGTGAAGGTTGGCAGTCAGGTGACTACAAGAGGCTATATTTAGCAACGTGTATACAATACCAGCAACAACTAAAAGAAAACAAAAACGTACACAAATTTTGTATTCAAGGCGCTAATGAGCTATTACCTCTCGCAGTTGCTGGGATGGCAGGATAGAATCACTCCGCGTAAATATCACTCTGGAGTGATCCTGTCCAGGTATAGTATCACTCATGAATGACCTGATCCTAGAACTGATACCCTCTATGACGACCTGATCCTAGAACTGATACCCTCTAGGGTGACCTGATCCTAGAACTGATACCCCCTTGGGTGACCTGATCCTAGAACTGATACCCTCTAGGGTGACCTGATCCTAGAACTCATACCCCCTAGGGTGACCTGATCCTAGAACTCATACCTCTAGAGTGACCTGATCCTAGAACTCATACCCCCTAGGGTGACCTGATCCTAGAACTCATACTCTCTAGAGTGACCTGATCCTAGAACTCATACCCTCTAGAGTGATCTGATCCTAGACCTCATACCATCTAGAGTGATCTGATCCTAGAACTGATACCCCCTAGGGTGATTTGATCCTAGAACGGATACCCTCTAGAGTGATCTGATCCTAGAACTGATACCCTCTAGGGTGACCTGATCCTAGAACTGATACCCCCTAGGGTGACCTGATCCTAGAACTCATACCCTCTAGAGTGATCTGATCCTAGAACTCATACCCCCTAGGGTGACCTGATCCTAGAACTAATACCCCCTAGGGTGACCTGATCCTAGAACTCATACCCTCTAGGGTGACCTGATCCTAGAACGGATACCCTCTAGGGTGACCTGATCCTAGATCTCATACCCCTTAGGGTGATCTGATCCTAGAACTCATACCCTCTAGAGTGACCAGCTCCCAGAACTGATACCCTCTAGGGTGATCTGATCCTAGAACTGATACCCCCTAGGGTGACCTGATCCTAGAACTGATACCCTCTAGGGTGATCTGATCCTAGAACTGATACCCCCTTTGGTGACCTGATCCTGGAACTCATACCCTCTAGAGTGGTCTGATCCTAGACCTGATACCCTCTAGGGTGACCGGACCCTAGAACTGATACCCTCTAGGGTGACCTCATCCTAGAACTGATACCCTCTAGGGTGACCTGATCCTAGAACTCATACCCTCTAGAGTTATCTGATCCTTGCCTAGAACTGATACCCTCTAGGGTGACCCGATCCTAGAACTGATACCCTCTAGGGCGACCTGATCCTTGAACTGATACCTGCTGGAGTGACTTGATCTTAGAACTGATACCTTCTAGAGTGACCTGATCCTACGCCGCACTCAGCAAAAAATATTCCAGCTATATAGCGGCGGTCTGTAAATAATCGAGTATGGACCAGACAATTCAGTGATCAACAGCATGAGCGTCGATCTGCGCAAATGGGGATCGATGACATGTGTCAACCAAGTCAGCGAGCTTTACCACCCTATCCCGTTAGTCGCCTCTTACGACAAGCATGGGTTACTGAAGATCAATATTGTAACCCGGACCTTCACGGGTCGACAGTGTAGACGACTACAGTGCATGCTAATTTAAAGGTGCAAGTCTGGTACCTTTGTGTGGACGTCCATATATGGTAACTGTCACTATGTGCCATGCCACAACAGGCTTTTCTGTTAATGAGGAGATGTTGTCGTCACGGAAGCCCGTGGAAGTCATATTTGTTCCAACAGTTTTACCCGTGCGAACTACGCGTGCAGGCCATGGGACGTCTTGCGCTATTTTCTCGCTAACATAATGCCGCAATCCACCTCTCATCGTCATCACCTATTTCCATACCAATCCACACACTACTTTCACTGTGAGATTTAATTTAACAAGTTTTTTTATTTTGAGCTTTAAATGATGAAATATTCCCTTCACGGGTTATGAAACCCACAGACAGTTCATACGTCTTACAGACAACTCTCTCGGGCTAACGTCCCCCGCAACACGCAGGCTCAAAAGCATCACAATATTTCATCCACCCGTATTCCGGCTGCTTGAGATGTGGCCACATAACACCGCGTTCGTGTGGAGCTCACAAAAACTTCCAGTTTACTCGTAACGACCGGTGGGTTTTCTGCTGCACTGATATTGGCACAGGGATGTGATGCTATTGCTGGCGGACTGGGGTTCAAGTAAAGTTCTTGGGTTTCTGTTGATGTACTCTTTCTTCTTGACAATGGAAACCTGCAAGACGTCAAATATCGTTATCATAAACCCTTGGTGTGGAAACTGAAACAGAAATGCCAGCTCAAGAGTCACATGCTGACATAAATGATCGGTTGGACCTTCGGTGTATCAAATGTAGTTGGTGACTGCTCGGGAAAGTTGGACTGCCAACTGGACTGTGGTGATGACAGCACCATCCATATATACGTTCTCAGCCAAAAGTGCTAGTACGAGAACAATGATAGACTATGTATTTAGAAACAATGACTATGTTATAGGCTACACCATCGATACTAACATATCATACAATGTGTCTGATCACCTACCCATTCATGTATGTGTTAAAATTGATTATCCATACGTGTCTTATGGTGGGTCTAGGCTCAGTTGGAGAAAGGCATCTGATGTCGACCGTGTGATTCATCGTTACGAAACTGAAAACTACTTTCGTTACGATACAAGTCAAAACATTGATTACACATCAGTCTCGTTTCCTGCTGAATGGTTTCCGTCCTATTGCGCAACTTAGTACAATAACCAGTCCAGCAGAATTTTTAGACCAACTCGTTTAATTGGATATATAGATACTAATCAGTATTATTTGATACATCTAATCACTTGTATATTTCAACACTACGCTCCTTCTAGTCGTTGCAAACACGTCGTGCAGCGTGCTCTGTCGTACAGCGTGCTCTGACAAACGGAAATCTGGAAATTAACTAGAAACGTTTGGCGGTCTGGTACGAACTTGATATTATATCAATCACATTGTGCGTTACAGAACTACTCTGAATAAGCGCAAAAAATACATAACAGGTGTAACCAGTGAGCCAGATGCATTGTGAATCATTTTACAACCTCATCAAACAGGGGCAATCTGTGACGGCTTAGTTAAGGTCATGCTGCCTACATCTCGCCATAAAATATAGAAATACGATGTTATTAAAATTAAAAATCAAACACATTTGTAAAAAAACATTTTCTTATGAAACAAGGAATTGGAATTCAGTGTAACCATAGTTGTTTGTGATGTCTATTTTCACTTTCACACGAGAAAATTCGGATCGGCTGAAAGTAGGTCATTGTCTGATTAGGTTAATGAGACTTAGGTTTCGGTTTGACACGACATTCCTCACTTCTCGTCCCATGCCGAGTATATTGAAATGTACAATCAGCACATAACGGATATTCTACATGCATGTGCGTCTATAAGTATCCCGTCATCAAGGTTTCAACCATTTCTGAAACCATATCGGAAAGAAGAAGATCTAAATAAACTGCATGATGATATGCGCAGTAGACGAAAACTCTGGGTTGAGAATGGGAAAGTACATGACAGAAATAATGTGTAATATGCTAAATACAAAGAAGCTAAACGTATCTTTAGAAAAAGACACCGTCAGTGTAAGCAAAGTCTCATAGATGATAGACTGAAAGTAATCCATCAGGCAGCGGAAATAGCCGTACATGAATATTTTAAGCTTACAAAAAGGTATAAATGAGCTACAGGTCTAGTAACCGGTATCGTATACAAAAATCATGCAGGCAATAAAGCAGAAAATATCTATAACACTTTTGGTCAATACTTCAAGGATCTATCTGTACCAAACATGGAAAGTAGCTTTGATAATCACTTTGCTGGAGAAATTGAGCGCTCAATATCAAATATTGAATGTCTTGAGAAAAGTAAAAGTATATGTGAAGGAGACATGTATTCACCGCTGAATGAGCTATTCACTCTCAGCGAGATTATAGCCGTCGTCCAAAGGTTAAACATAACAAAGCCCCAGGGCCCGATGGACTCGCTAATGAACATGTCAAGTATGCAGGTAGATCCGTTCATGATATTGTCCAACTACAGAGGAATAACATTAACGTCGATTCTCAGTAAACTGTTTGAAAGATTGCTCCTTAACAGAATTGAAAAGTGGACAGCTGAAAATATAATGTTTCCCCACAACTTCCAATTTGGCTTTAGAAAAGACTTCAGTGCTGAGACAGCAGTTCTCACACTTGTAGAAAGTATTGCATACCATAATGAAACGGATTCACCTGTCTACTGTGCTTTACTTGATAACGAGAAAGCATTTGACCGTGTTTGGCTTGACGGTCTATTCTACAAACTCTACAATCTTGGAATTACTGGAAAACTCTAGCGGATACTACGCCTATCCTAAAGTTAATGCATTCATGTGTAAGTTTTGCTGGTTTTAAGTCCGATCTATTTCGCATTAGACAAGGCGTGGGCCAAGGTCGTGTTTTGTCTGCCTGGCTATTTTCTCTCTATATATAAATGATCTACTACATGAACTAAATGATACTGGCTGCGGTCTGTGTCTCCCTTGGGGGAAATGCCCAGGAATACTACTAGCCGATGACACAACGTTGCTCACCAATAATCCAACAGATCCCCAAAGACTGTTGAAGGTGACTGAACTATATGCAAATAAGTGGCAGCTAAAATACAATGTTGGTAAAAGCGCTGCTGTAACCTTTGGACGTAGCAATGCATCCCTACCTGCTAACCTGTATCTTGGAGAAACTATTTTCCCTATTAAATGGTCTGTAGTTTATGCTGGAGTCCATATCAGCACTACTCTCCGCTCTACGGAGAGAACAGAACTTGTTTGTGCAAAGCTACGAAAAATGATAAATATGAACTATGACTCTAGGCGGCGGACACCAGAAATGGGCTTCACACATTGTACTCATATGGGGAATCGAACACGTGTCTTCGGCGTGACGATTTAACGCTTTAACCATTCGGCTACCCGGCACCGCCCCGGACCTCTATGTAATGATTCTCACAGCAGATTCTAGTGTGTGGACAAATATTAGACAGTTCCTTTCGCATGTAAATACACCCCAGGCCCCATCACTGACAGGTCACCATCAGCAACTACTCCACTTATTACTCCACTATTACCACCACGCCAGACCTCCCAATGGACCAATTGCTATTGTGATATAAATTAAAGCTGACCCACAACCGCCCCCGGTCATGCGCGAAGACATTACTATGTCAGGCCTGAAGATGGCGTGTTACTGAAAACAATAAGTGCATGCATACTGAATATAACTAGACGACTTTGCACTATACCGAGGTGTGCTCGCCAAGTCGATTTAGGCCTTGGCTGGAATACGAGGTTATTGATATGAACTAACTGAATATATGATTTACTGGTATACATGCTTAATCAATAAAGGGATAAATTATGGTAACTGTATTTAGTTTCTTGTTTCTCCATCATAGTACATGGACTTCTGAAAATCATACAAAACTCACATATAGTTTGCCTTCACTCATTGTTGTATATTATATCATGTTAAGATGGAAAATCAAAGGCGCCGCCCATCATTTATCACACACCGGATATAAAGCCTGTAAGTCTCGCGAGGGAAGAGGAAGTTGATATTAGAGTATTAAAACAAGGACATCAGATCAGCTAAAGTGATTTCAAGTAGAACTGGCATCCCTTTGTCCACTGTTTATCGTGTTTTGAAACATATTGCAAATGGATATGGCATTGAGCACCAGGGAGGCGCAGGTAGGCCCAGAAAACTGACTGTCGGTGACAGGAGGTGGCTTGGTATTCTTGTTTCTAAAAACAAACGAAGGAGTTTAGAAAAACTTAAGGCTGGATATGATTGATAGAGGAACTGTGGCTGTAAGGAGACAATTAGAACTGAGCTGCATGCAATGGGTTGGCAGAAACGTCGAGGAATTCCATCACCGATCATGAAACCTGAACAAAAGGAGCGAAGGTTGAACTGGTGCTTACAGCATAAAAAATTTAACTGGAACAATGTTATTTTCTCAGATGAAAGTTCTGTGTGGCTGTTTCCTAATACACTGAAATTCTGGACCAAACAAACTGAAAAACCCTTGTATCAGCGCCCAAAGTACAGTCCGAATTTAACGTGTGGGGTGGCATATCTGTGTTAGGGGCAACGCCCCTCTGTGTATTTGAAGGGAATATGAACAGTGAGTGGTACACAGATATTCTCGAGGGACATTTACTTGCATCTGCTCACGTGTACTATGGAAATATTTGGATTTTCCAGCAGGACAACGACCCAAAACATCGTTCAAAGCATTCACAAAGATTGGCCAAGCTATAGCCCTGACCTAAATCCGATAGAAAATGTTTGAGGACTTATGAAGGAAAGTGTCAATAAGAAAAATCTGACAATTATTGCTGAAATGAAAGAAGAGGTGTGGTCCGATATAGGAACAGCATTGACCACGAATTTCTAACTTCTTTGATCAGTAGTATGCCCCGCCGCATTGAAGCCTGCATTGCTGCCCATGGTGACTTGACAAAATACCAACTGTTCACCTGTCTTTGAATCTGAATGAGTGAAAAAAATATAAAAAATTACAATCTTAAATTCTCAATAATTTCTGGTTGTACTCTACCTTAACCTGAATGCAGGTGTTGAGTCTAGTGATCGATGTGTGACGTGATGGACCTCCCACCCTAGCGGGGATATCACTACCTGAGCACAATTACTCGCGACCAACATGGATATGACGCCGCAACCCCGTTTGGAAGCCCGGCTTTATAATAAGTCTTCTGTGACATTCCCCTCGCTGCTACTGTTGTTCAGAATGGCCCGGGGGCGGTGGTGTAGCCTTGTGGTTAAAGCATTCGCGCGTCACACCCAAAGATCCGGCTTCGATTCCCACATGGGTACAGTGTGTGAAGCCCATTTCTGGGGTCCCACGCCGTGATATTGCTTGAGTTTTGCTAAAACCGGCGTAAAACTAAACACACTCACTCACAAAGGCTCGCATGTGTATAGTTTCTTTGGTTGACGTGGAGCGGCGGTTGTGTGATATATAATGTCGCCTGATAACACGCGTAACGCACAGACTGACTCGCACGATCTGTATTCTTTATTGAAGAGTAAGACTTGATCCTACGTGTGTTTACTATACATTATCGTTTATTGAGTACTGATCAACTGACAATGGCGCCCCGTGGGGACTCGGCGCCAGGAAATATTTCCCTACGGGAACTGGTAAGGGTGGAGTTAAAAGAGGTCCTCAAGCTTCTCTGACTGCCTGGGAGAACAAAACTAAAATGAGTCCCCACGTGAATGTGAGGGGGTGAAAGCAGCACCAGCGCGTTGTATGAACTAACTAAACTGATGAATGGGAGTGTTTTAGTGTTTCCCGAATATGTGAATCGATCATCACGCTATCAACCCCTGGGTTGTATTTGTCAGATTTGATAAGCTACCCACCAAGATACATGTTAGTAGTAAAAGCATCCTACTCACCTCACGTTGCATAATTGGTAATGAACCGCTGATGAACATTACATTCTCGTATTTCAAACGCTGAAACAGTAAATGTTCACACGTTTTTCTTGCAAGTGAAGAGGGTTATAAGATCAGTCTAAGTAAACTTAGGCTCAGTATAATTCGTTATACAGCCATATTGTTTTCGTAGGCTGAACCAGTTCGTAGACGTGGTGGATTCGTAGCCTAGAGTGGTTCGTATACGGTGATTTCGTAGACGTGTATAAGTAATTGAAAAATAGTATTTTGTAAACATAGGCAAGAGAGATAATTTAATATATTTCTGAACAGTAACAACAGGTAACAACAGATAGCAGATAACAGATAACCAACCCTAGTAGAAGGTCGCGTCAGCTAATCTTTGAGCGACCTATGACCGTCCAATCAAACACGATTGGGACGTCCAAACTTAGAATGAAATTGGTCAACAGACGGAGTCGAAATGTAGTGTTATTTCTGTGCAGCATGAAACCCCCTCGGTACTTCTGTGGTGGTATTTGCGAATTAACCATCTCGAGATTTACGTTTTTTCATGTCTCTGGTGTCAGGTACGGAAACTGTAATGTGGAAGTCAGGAACTGTTAGACAGAACTGTGGAATATCCACTCATGCCTGTGTATTGTCAACAGATGGACCTGCAAGAAAGACATTTCACGACATTACTGTTGGACACATGCTTCATACAGCTACGTTGGATACAAGTGTGCTCACAGTCTGGACAGGCGTGAGACTCGACGTCAAACTGATAAATAATGCATTTTGTCTGGATGAAGATGATAACACGTTTATAATGGCGGTGGACACAAGTATGCCTCGCCTGAAGTGGATCCCTTGACACCTTTCTCGTAGCCCAACGCCTTCAGATGTTTCGATGTTGTTCACTCTATTTCCAAGGTGTTTTGTGAGGTTGGATTCACACCTCTGTTGACCATGTGCCCCATTTGTAAAGGCGGGGACACAAGGACTCGACTATACACATATACTTGGGGACGGTTGGAAGGTAGACTAACGCTTAGTCCCTGAATATAGGCTAGGCTGTTGGGAAAGTAATATGGTTCAGGGACTGTGAGACATACTAGATGGAAGGAGGGAAGGGGATTTGAACCCACAGATTGAACTGGGTCCTCGCGCTCTGTTCACCTGCGTGTCACCGTAACCAGATGCCATAGGTAATTGTTCATCCTTTCTATCACGGGTGTGTCGGCTCAAAAATTTATTCACATACTGGAATATTGCTGACTGCGGCGTTTGACAACACTCACTCATCGATCTTGATGTGGCAGGAAATAGTCATGCCCAAATATAATTATCAGTTATGGGAACACAACTAGTACGGGCTATCGACCTACGTCTAAGTTGTTGTGCCGAGCTACTGGAGCGCCTGTCAACTCTGTTGGGTTTTGGGGCAGGTTAGTAGCCTTATGGTTCTGCTCATCACGCTGAAGACAAGGGTTCGATTCAATGTGTGAAGCCCATTACTAGTGTCCCCCGCCGTGATGTAGCAGGAATATTGCTAAGGCGGCGTAAAACCGTACTCACTCACTGATATTAACGAAGATAGATTTGAATCATTGGCACATGTAAGGCAACACCATGGGGATGATCTGGACAGCTATCGAGCTGTTTTAACATCAGTGTGTGTGTGTGTGTGTGCTACCTAATGCCTCAGTCAGCAAGTTTATATTTATGTCCCCGGACAGATTTCAATCTCAAAAGCATGAGCAATCATCTACGCCTCGTCCACCACGTGACACAATCCACCGAACCTGACCACCCAATCCCCTTTGTAGTAGGTCTCGGGATCAACATAAAAAGAATTATATTAAATATACAGTTTGTAAGTGTTTACATAGCGTTTTGGAGTAATGTAAGAATTCTTTTTGCGTTTTTGTATAGAAAAAGAATAAACAAGAAATGAAAAAACATAATTTAAAAAAATAAACATTAGACCAAGCCAACAAGCTGGCTATTTTCTATGATGTATTGAGCTGACGGAGGCCGCTGATTTAGGTTGTTGTCTGTAGTTAATAGATCAGTGTTTAAGCTGTCGGGAAAGTTATTGTCAAGAGATGGTTTCAATAATGATCTAGTACATGGAGGTAAAAACGAAGAAAGCAAAGCGCACGTTTTGCGTGCATCGATTTACATTGTGGGCACATCGGTTTGTGTGTTTATATCTTAATAAACGCAAGCTGCATTGACGTCAGTTCTTGAGAAACACACGTGCAACTGATCACATGTGTACACTCACCGCGTACGGTAAGACTGTTGCTAAATATCGTGAAAATCAACATCCTCGAAGGTGAGGTGAAGTGGGGTTTAACGCCGCACCTAAGAATATTTCGCTCATATGACGACGTGCATGCGTGTGCATGTGTGGGTGCTTGTACTAGCCCAGACTGGTTCTAGAGTGCCAGCTCACTGAGATACCATGCCGCAGTTAAGCATGAATACCCTACTTAGACACATTATACTAACTCCGAGCCGACCAGTCCTTGTTCCACCCATTAATGCCGAGCGCCAGGCAGGGCCCAACAAGTATACCATATATTTTAACATCTTTTGGTATGACGCGGCCGGGGATCGAACCCGCGACCTTCCGCTCTCCGAGCGGACGCTCTAACCACTACACCACGGAGGCGGTCTCATCCTCGAAAAAAAATCTGGTATGTGTGTGCGTGCGTTGGTATTGTGTCTGTCTAATATGTCAATGTACATGATCATAGTCTGATGCATTCAACGCCATATGCCTGTGTTGTAAGTGAGTGATGAGTTGCATGTTTAAGGTTAAATTGATGGTGTTTAAGAAATTGAAGTTCAGTGCCAGTGAAATATGAAAAACAAAGATATATATATATATATATGTAACTGTGTTAAAGAAATACAGGGTGGTGTTCCTGGTTTCCTTAATCCAGATTGTAACAAAGAGCGACCACAATATTTGCACAGTTGCGGAATGCCAAGCTCATGAACGTGTTTCACAAAGTGTGCCCCCAAACAATGCATGTACTTTACTAACTTGTGATTTGTGTGCAGTTGTGGAACCTCGGCAGCAGTGCACGTGCTCTTACCGCAGATGGTTCACTCCACAACAGACGCTATTGGCTCCGTAAGTAGGTCACGGCACTTCGCGAGACCTTAATTAGTACTTCCAGTGACAAACAACGTTTCATACCTTTCGAGTGGTCTCATGGTTGTCAGCTTGTCACTGGAAATCTGGTACCGGAAGTAAGCTGGGCCCCGTCTCGCATATCGCAAGTTGTCGGGCAAAATAAGCCGGGAACCAGCTTAGTGCCGAAAGTAGCGGGTCATACTATAATACAAATACAGACTTTAAACAGAACAATTGTAGTAGCATGGAATTTGGGGTTCTTCTGAAATGAAAACCACAAGGCTACAGGGTGTGTGTTGACGGCATCTTCATTACGCTGGGACGAATCCACCAATATCCTCCTTATACATAAACCAAGGTGTGTGGACCTAGGTGTGCCAGGTCCAGCAGTCCCTCATACCATACAGTCCTGTAAGGATCGTGGACATATACAGAGGTGAGCTGGTATCCATGTACCTTTAAAAACCTGTACACTGTAGAGTCCGGTAGGCGAAGTGGGTACGCTTCCGGGGTTTCATTGCGCACACAACGGAGTTTTGAAACCAGTTTAAGGTTGTTAGACACCAAAATGAAGCTTATCCAATGATCTTCACGATCCCTCTAACCGGTTTAATAAACTAGTGTCTGAATACCACGTGTTTTCGCATTTCATTCCTCTTAGTGATGCACACGGTATACTTGTAATTACCGTACACCAAACCTTGTAATTCCGTACAGGCATTCTATCACCGTACACCTCATGACCAGGTATCATTGTAAATTCCAGCATATAATATTTTTACTACTCACATTAATTGTTCACTATCTAGATATTATCACATAAATACATATTTGTTAATGTGTGCTGTAACTGTTTGCACGCACGAGTATAGGGCTTTATAAACAGGGAACCATGTTGCATTCATTCAACACGTGGCATTCCTGTGCTGGTGCTTACGGGACTTTCCAAGGGTCCACATGTCTGAGTTTTGCAATTACAATTTATTTTCAAACCCTTTAAGCGGCAATAGGTATGTATGATAAATGACGGGTTTTTTTCTAAAAAAAAAATTCAAATTAAACTCTTTTAAACTTCTTATTCCGTGGTGTATTTAAGATATATAAGAACGAGTCAGTTGCTGAAGAAATAATCAAGGTTTATTTCGTAACAGGGAGGCAGACCTCAATTCATTGGACAACGGTGGGTGTATAACAGATCTGGGACTAGATTTTCGAAGCACTCTTAGCGCTAAGACAGTCGTAAGAGCCATACATTAACATTAACTTACGACTATCTTAGCGCTAAGAGAGCTTCGAAAATCTAGGCCCTGGGTCCTTATTCACAAAACTACCTTAACGTTAATTATGATGGCCACTGAATACTTTATCAAATTTATGTTTCATTTTTTTTACATTTCACTCTTTGCCGCTTTTCTTTGCGGCATTTCTTTTCTGCTTCGGCCTTCGCCTTTTCTTCCGCCCTTTCTCGTTTCATTTGAATTATGGACTCACTGGTCAAAATCCTGTGCGATGTGAATTTCCGAGAATTGTTTTTCGTTTCAGGGCGCTGATGAGGCTCGGGCAAACTGATCTCGGCATTGACAGCTTCTAGTTCGCTGACTGGTACCAGTTGTAGTGGGGTTTCTAGTGATATGTTCATATTGCCCGAGTCATCAAATGTGGATGGGACATCTCCTGTTAGTACTGACATTATGAAATCTTCAGCCGATAGAACAGTTGCCCCTTCAGGCAACTTAGCCACCAGTGAGGACACGTCTGGTGTGGAAGGGGTTCCAACAGTTGTAGAACCACTTGTAGCAATTACTGGAGTGGCAGTGATGTCGTCAGATGATTCTACAACCGCAGGAGCTCCAACAACACCAACAGCACTGACAGAAGGTGCCTGCTCTATCCGTGGAAAAGCCTCAACACCTTGGGACATACCAGAGGACACATGAGTGGTTTCACATGATTTCAGTGTCGAAACTAGAGGCAAATCAAATGGCTGTGAAGGGGTGAATGCCTCTGATGGCACGGAATTCATGTCGATGGGAAAGATGCCACACTTTCTGAAGCCGCTAATGATGTTGTTAGCGGTGACTGCTCGTGAATAGGCAATGTTAAAAAGACGGGGCCATTTCCACTTCGAAACTATGTTGTTGGGGCTACACACAAACAAGTGACCATACATTAATGTTGCTATTTACAACATTAGAAGCACTGCTGCAATGTCCAAAAATGTGAAAACATTCCATGTATAATGTGAAGAAAATCACTTGCTAGGATCAGACTGGAGACAGGAGAGTTCTTTAACCACCAACCTTACACTTCTATATGTTGAAATGTACCGAGAACGCTTCCTTTATATCCAAAACTATGCATCCTTACCCGTGAAGGCCCGGGTTAGAATATTGGCCTTCAGTAACCCATGCTTGTCGTAAGAGACGACTAACGGGGTCAGGCTTGCTGACTTGGTTGACACATGTCATTGGTTCCCAACTGCGCAGATCGATGCTCATGTTGTTGATCACTGGATTGTCTGGTCCAGGCTTGATTATTTACAGACCGCCGCCATACAGCTGGAATATTGCTGAGTGCAGCATAAAACTAAACTCACTCACTCACTGTATTGAGCTTGGTTGCCCCAGAAACGGACACCTGCCTTTGTATCAGCTAATGATAATTCACACACTATGATAAAATAGTTTATTGCACATGAGCCAATCTGAATAAGGTACAGACCTCACAATACTATTGCATGAACAATACAATGAAGCACTCATTGGTTTTCTTGCCGATAGCCTTTGAATGCCTGCTGAATCACTGGAGTAGGATTCATGACCCACAGGAAAGCAGGCAAACTTCAACTAAAACAAACATGGCAGGAATGAATTAATCATTAGATTGCTTTAACTCCCACCTAACTATCAAAGATCCTGACTCATTATATTGTCTTCAAGAACCTACAGAAGAAAAAAGCACACTGCGTTCCCTGCTCATTTAACTTGCTGAAATACACCAATAGCCCACAGTCCAACTTGGCATTCATGCATCCAGCGAATCATATCTGTGGAAGGATATGTGCAACATGGGCTTGGACATTTCATTACTCTATAATAGAATCTCCCCAGATTATACATTTCTTAAAGAAAGGAGAAAACTCTAATATTTTTAGACCCAAACAATCCATACGCAATTCATGGACATAACTCCAACCGTGAGATCAAACATATCAATCGATAACTAACACAATCAAGTGTCTGCTCGTACCTGGTTGTATCTGGTTGTACCAAGCTGTATCAACAGTGTATGAAATAAGCCAAAAACCCAGCCAGACATCAGGGCGGGTAACTTCAAAATGTTACCAGCCCAAAATGGATTTAACCAGACCAGACAATCCAAAGAGAATAACTCAATTTTTAGTTACAATGAAAAATTAATGATATGGTGAATTAAATCAGATGTATGGAACATGATATCTAAAATTTTACCAGACCATCGGGCTGGCAAGCTGTAAATGTAGACTGTCCGTCAGAAATCTAACCCATCTCGGGAGGTCAGACGGGCCTTATTTCATACACTGGTGTCAAGCTGTATCCAGTTGGTGTGTTTCCTGAGTAGCTGTGGAACCTGCCTTGATCCACACTCCATACAACTAAACTGTTACTGATTTAACACAGACAGAGTGATTGTGAAGAACATTTCCCAATCCATAAAGTATGGGAGGTTGTTGAAAGGGCATGCATTGCATCAGTTGCATCTGTTGTAACATGCATGTGGAACAGTGTTATCCCTGTGTCATTCAGTGTTGCAAGTGTGTAATGCATGGTGTCCAACAATTATATTGTGCAATATTGTGTCACGCACATCCGGTCAGGTCAGGCATGTAAATCAGGTCAGATTGTGTCCTAGATGTAAGAAAGTGTTAACATAATGCTATGTATGTATACATAACAGTGTTAAAATCTCTTCATGTATGTCCAACAGTTAACATGTCATGCATGGAAAAGGAGTGTTAAAACACAGTGTTTATATCATATCAATCCTGTAAAACAGTGTCAATATCAGGTCATGTTGAAAAACAGTGTTAATATTAGGTCATTCTTGTAAAACAGTGTTAATATCAGGTCATGCTTATAAAACTGTGTTAATATCTGGTCATGCCTGTAAAACAGTGAATTATGTACTCGCTTGTGTTCATCTCAATTGGGTATCCTAATTTTCCTTTGAGTAACTAAATAAATTGTACCCAGCTCACTCAAACTCAACTGGGTATTTTGCCATTTTCCATAAATTGTAAAAATATAATAGAGTTTAAATGTTGGTTTACGTGTTTGTTATTTATATCTGATCTGTATGGTGTACTATTATTGCCATCGCGTGGTGCATAAAAAATGAACGACGTTGTGTATGAAGTTGCCTACGACATCGGCTAAAAAAGACGAAGTCGACGACGACGTCCTGCAGAAATACACAGGAATGATCTACGACAAAAATACAAAAGCGATGTCGAGGGCGACATCGTGTTTAGAAATTGTTATATTGGAAAATGAGGGAATAACCTTTTGTGATGCAGTTGTACTGCTATTGATCTCTAATCACTGATTTCATGTTCAACATTACTACTTATTTCAGTAAACTGGTCGAGGGGTTAGTGCCAGAACACCTTAAGTATGGAAAGTCTGTCACGCTTACGGGTTTATGGCATGAGAATATCAAGCGTGGCTAGAGCAGTTGAGCAATACTGAAAAGTGGAAATTAACAAAACATAAACTGGTCTAAACTGAAAGGAGAGATAATTGATAAGTTGTTATGCATAACCACCTAATTAAGCTCCTGATTGCAAGGTGCTTTTTTGTATGAATAACATATCAGTATGTGAGCGCATTAATACTGTTAACTAAATTTGAAATTTCTTCTTTTTTTTTCTGGCACTAACCCCTCGACTAGTTTACTTAAATAAGTAGTAATATATGTTGAACATGAAATCAATGATTAGAGATCACTAGCAGTACAACTGCATCACAAAAGTTATTCCCTGATTTTCCAATTTAACAATTTCTTACAAGTTTTCACTTCAGGTGTTCTGGCACTGACCCCATGAATTATAGTGAGACGTCGCCCATTATGTTAAGCAGTCATAAATAACAAAAATATTTTACAAAGTGACGTCGCGCAAGACGTCTTTTTTTTATGTGACATCGTTTGTTTTGTTACGCGCCATGCGCTGGCAATTATAGGACACCATAGATCTGTTATATGAGAAACGATAAGAAAGACTGCAAGTTGCCAAGTTCCATGTGCTGAAAAAGAACCTCTCAATATACCTCGGTTATTTTATCTATTTATGTTTGTAAGCATGTAATATCAACTTTATTGAGTATTTACAAAACTTCAATAGACTTAATAGGAACTCAGTTTTCACATAAATATTTGCGTAATTTACACAGGTACGCAGCTGATCTGTACCTCTGCAGATATTATTAAATCAGGCCATGTGTTAAGAACAGTGTAATGTCAGGTTATGTTTGTAGAACAGTGTTAATATCAGGTCACACACAAAGTAATACCAGGCCATGCTTGAAGTGCAGAGTAAACACTGGTCCTGAGATTAGAAAAGTGTCAATACGTGGTGCTGTACGAAGAACAGTGTTAATATCAGGTCCACATGAAACAGTGTAGCACCAGTCAGTCATGTAGAACAGTGTAACATCGGGGCATGCAAGTAAAAAGGTGCTAAATTATGTTTGCTACAAAAAAAGAAAACGCTGCAAACCTGAAGATGAAGCAGTGTTGTACACTCACTACAATACTTGTGGTAACCAACAATACCTGATGGAGAAACAACACCCACTGACTATCAGTAATGCCAATTGTCAGCCCAAATAATATACCAGTAAAACATCATGTGCAACAAGTAACTAAACATGATAAATGTTGAGCAATGTCAGGAGGGATGTCTTCATGGCTGCTTGGTCACCTCCATACCAGGAACTCCTTCTCATGGGATTCAGTCTGAAATGTGAAACAAGTTATTCAGTGGATGAAATATGTGCCTAACAGTGAGTGAGTGAGTGAGTTTAGTTTAAGGCTGCTCTCAGCAATATTCTAGCTATATGGCAGGGGTCTGTAAATAATCAAGTCTCGACCAGACAATCCAGTGATCAACAGCATGAGCATTGATCTACGCAATTGGGATACGATGACATGTGTCAACCAAGTCAGCGAGCTTGACCACCTGATCCCATTAGTCGCCACTTACGACAAGCATGGGTTACTGAAGATCAATTCTAACCCGGGTCTCTGCCTAACAGACATGATGGTACATACATGATGGTCTTTATTTCCCAGACTAAAGATTGGAAGACTAACAGAGGAAACAGACCTTCAAATCTCTACTTGTACTTTACCTGATTTGTTTCACTGGTGATGTGATCAAACTTTAGCCGAAGCCTAAGATGTCGTCTCCACTCTGGGTGCCGTGTAAGCGTCGCCACTCCCTCCAGCCGGTCTTTGGATTTAACATCCAAAGGATTGTCCAACAAAAACAAATTCTGCTTCCAGTGTGTCAAGCTGGAAAGGCAAATACACAAGGAAGTCACAGAGATTGCTTCAAGCTATCTGTCTTTGTATGTGTCAGCCTGTTCCACAACTAAACTGGTTGTAACATAGAGCTGGACACTGGACAAATACTACTGCTTGCACTGAAGGAGGACTCCAAGGAAGTTATTTTCTTCCTTTTTGCTTTGATGAAATGTGTGTCCCATGCATGTTGTAATCGACAGGCTTAAGACTCAACATATCATAAATGTAAGACAATGAATGTATGATGATGTGATGTTCCTCTAGGCTGCCGAGCCATTTTAATACTGATGTTTGGTTTGGTAGTTGTTTAACACTGCACTCAGCAATATTCCAGCAATATTCCAGCAATATGGCAGCATTCTATAAATATCGAGTGTGGACCAGACAATACAGTGATCACAGCATGTGTATCGATCTACGCAACTGGGATATGATGATGCTTCAACCAAGTCAGCGAGCCTGACCACCCAATTCTGTTAGTTGCCTCTTACGACAAGCATGGGTTGCTGAAGACCAATTCTAACCAATACCAATGTAAGCCGATGTGTGTATAGTCATACCAGCATAAAAGTTTGGCATTAATAGTGAACAATTGTTGACTCATATAAGGGAGATAACTCACACAAGGAACTGCTCTCAAAACACCACTTGTAGAATTGCTTGACAATGGTATAAGACAATCTATACCGAAACATGGCATCATAATATAATTTAAAAAGTTGTCATCCATAAAGTTCTTAACTAATTCTCACATCTGTTTATGTGTCATGTTCAGTTAGATACAATACTACACAATCAGCTACAATGTTATACTCACTCATAATCGGGTCCAGTGTTCAAGATGGTCATTTTCACCCCTGACCCAAGTCCCCTGAAGTCTGTCTGGAACCATGTGGAGAAGCCATGAAGTTGGCCATCCTTGGTGATGTGGAATTCAAACTGCTGCGTGATCTTCTCCAGGTCGCCAATGACGACAGTGTGGAGATCAAGAGAGAAGAGCTTGGTCTCCGTGGCCAGACACTGGTCCCTCTGTAACACATAGTTGTGGTATGGCTTGTCGAAGAACTCACTGCTGGCTGGACCTCTGGAAACACAAGCAATAACTCCATGATCTACAGCACCTGACAGAAACATGAGGAGGATGGTAATGTAGCAATACATTTGCCCAAACCCCAAACTACTTGTATTGGTCATTGTGAGTAGATGGTAAAACTTACAGTAAAAAGGAACATTAGACACACAGTGTCTTATCTCGACTGTTTGTGTTTGTCATTTACTGTGCTAGTGGCAAGCGTTTATGGTCAAAGGGAGGTAACTCCAGACACCAGAAGTGATAACGAATGTAAACGCTGTCTGTATGGGTAAATTCTAATATTTCTACATAAATGTAAAGGAATGGTAGGTGATATAACGTTTGGTATTCATGTTGCTTGGATATCTGGTCAGATTGTGAGGATGTAATGGAATGTGTAGAAACAGCAGCTTTAGTCTGGAATAAACAAGCTGTTGTAACAAGCAGGAATGGGAGAAGTGGGTAGTGTTTAGGTGAACAGTACAAGAGAGGCCGGAAACTTTGTCTACAGTTTTATTCCACTCAGCTCTCGATCATGAGAGAGAGAGAGTACAAGATAAGGTTTTAAAAATAGGTTATTTTGTTAACACTTTCCAATATGGTCGAAAGTTACTTCAGTGTTCTTATTCGCACACCTTCCAAAACATTCTCCATGATTCCAAGGTTATTGGCAGTTACTCAAGATAACCATTGCAGACTTACTATTTTTGAAATTCAGTTCTCCAACTTTATTAAGTTTTATTTGACTTAATAGAAAGGGTTGAAAATGAGTGATATATGTTTCCATGGCATCCTGGGTAAAGAAAGGAACAGGACTATTTTGTCAGCGTAACTTCACACCATCAATGATAAATCTAGCCACAAAGGAGAATCAAGAACTCTTTAATTTATACATACAGTCAAGCCCCGTTTACATGGACGTTTTGGTTACGTTTGAAAATTGCATGTATAGTGAGTTGTCCAGCTATTTGAATTTACCAAGAAACACGTTCAGGAGATGCACAATGAAAATTTATTCTTTCAGATTTACACATTACACATTATTTAGCATAATAATAAACAACAACCATCAGTAATAGGATTGGTACACATAAACATGGAAACTGCACTTAGCACTAGAATCCATACTGTAGATAAATTTACAATGTACGCACATGTGCCTTTATGAAGTAAAGAAGTCTGCAGTCACACAGTGACGTTTGGGTGTTGCAGGTTGACTAGCCATGCTCAAGTCATGACCACAGAATCGTGACAATGCATTATATATCTGTTAGATGTATTCATTGCTAACAAGACTCTTAATTGCATTTTCTCACTGCCCCCTCTGTGTTGGGTATGTGTTGACAAGTAAATTACAAAGACACACATCAAACAACTGCCGAGAGATGTTAACATGCATGCACCTTCCTGGCGGTATGTAAGTCTTCTGGGTAATGGGGTCAACTATCAATGGAGTAATAGGAAATGAATTGAAAAATCATTGTCCGGGTCCGGAAGCAAGGAGTCCGAGTATGTGAGTACATTTAAAGAAGAAAAGTTTCGTTTCACTAAAAACCCGTGCGGAAGGCAGGATTTCTGTAAATACAGAGTATGTGTAAACAGGGTTCGACTGTATATTATTTTCATTTCTGCTTAACCTGGCTTATGAATAGTTTGTCTTACTTGAGTGATGAGAAGTCAAAGCCGTACTGGTTGTCCCAGAAATGTACCAGTTCTTTATGTTTGTCATGAGCCATGCAGGGCACCAGGTACAGACTGGCACGGGGACGGCCACATCACACCCTCCGACTTCAGGAACTTGTCTCGGGCAATGATCACAGACTCAATCATCATCTCAAACTGAAACAGCAAATGTGGCATGATAAATCATCATTACATGACAAATCTCCCCCAAACTCTGAGTGCAGCCCAGACCTGTCGACACTGATGGTGGAGCAATGTTGATATTCCTTGACTCTCTTCTGCTGTCAAAGCTGGTGACCATAGTATTCTTACTGTCTTGGAGGAAGCCACTGGAACAACCAGGGCCCCGTTTCACAAAACTCTCGTAAGCCTAAGATCTCGTAACTTTCCTTGTAGCATTCCTACCTCCTATACCATAACGCTGACTTACGATAGTCGTAGCGCTACCAGAGCTTAGTGAAACAGGACCCAGAATGGCACCCAACTGGATCAGATTGTTCTTTAATGATAAACATCAAATAAACACCTGCACAAATGTACCTCGTCTTGAGCATCCCCGAGGGATTGGTGCTAGCGTCTAGTGTTCACACTGTACACTCTTCCTGTAAGTGATATGACATCTCATAATCTGTGATTCCATTTTTACACAATGACAGGCAGATTTATATGGCCTTTAAACTGCTTGCCAAGATGTCTGTTGTAAATACATTTCATGCTATCACAGCCTGTCATTTTAAATAGTAGATGAGTGCGAACTTCCTCACACTAAATGACAAGACCCCCCCAACAGGTAAAATCATTATTGATTCAAGACATGAAGCAGCTGTTACATCAACAAGAAGTAACTAGTATGATCACGTCCCAAAATGGCCATTTGGGCTTAATGCTGCTTTGACCTGTAAGACATGTACAGTTATATCAGCGAGGTGGCTTGACGTGGAAGGAAGGCTTGAAGTGATGGAGATCCCGGACCTTAATCACACATGTACGGCGCTAACAAAGCCAGAAACATGTAAATAGAGCACGTCATGATCATCGGTCGCTTGCTCGTCCAAGGGAAGTAACTCTGCAATACAACTTGTGGCTCATCAAACAAATCCACTTTTTACAGTACTTTTAAATCTGTTTTAAATACCGAGCAATACCTCCATGATATTAATCTCAGAAACTTCCACGTTTCATTCTCCAGAGATAGTTGCTCTTCACATGATCTTATGATCGAGAAGGGCAGATATTATAATATTCCAAGAGACAAAAGATCATGCAAATCTTGTACATTTAATGTAATTGAAGATGAGTTCCACTTTTTGCTGGTATGTCCTTACTACACTGATTTAAAGACAAAATATCTACCACAATATTACCATTCATATCCTACCACCGTTAGATTTAGTTTGTTAAAGAACTCCAATAATACAGCTTATATTAGCAAACTTGGTATGTATATCTATCATGCATTTGCACATAGAACACAATGCCTGCAAACATGGTGATGCCATTACTGTTATCAGACTTTGTACTGTAGGCCTGTGGCCTCTTCAGTACTTCAACTGGGTCAACCACATCGCACATGGCAGACAACATGTCTGCTGCTATGTCACAACTAGTTGATATGTTTCACAAACCACAGTGCTAAATACCAAACTATTCGAACAAATCAACATCTTGTCACACATATGGTACAACAAGACACAGTGTAAGAGAATGGGTCATGTTTAAACACCTAGTTCTTTAGTTTGTGTACAAGTTCAGAACAGCAGATGGGAGTTAATAACAACGTACCAAAAGGATTGTGCCCATCCACTCTGAAATGATCAGATCCACTTCATCATCCAGCTGAGTATCCTCGATGTAGCTGTGCTTGACACAGATGATGTCCTCAAATCCATTGTCACGCACAACACCTTCAGTTTTCTCCGCCATATCACTGGCCTCTACAGCATACACCTGTTAAACACAGAGGACTGCACCATGCCAACTCAGGTCTCAAGATAATTTTTCAACATCAGGAGTACGTAGTCCTTATTTTTTCAATATAGGAGTACTTGGAAAAACTTAAGAGTACATTTAGAGTACTGAATTGAATATAATGGCGTATCAGTAATCTTGTGTTTTGTTTCATACATGCACCACAACATACACCAGATATGGGCTTCAGACATTGTAACCATATGGGGAATCAAACCCGGGTATTTAGCGTGATGAGCGAATGCTTTAACCACTAGACTACCAGTGTTCACGAATGGTGTTTGAAAGTAACAGGACATTGGGTCCTGTAAGTTTCAGATGTCTGTCTGACCCACTGAAAATTCACCATAAAATAAAAATTAAACACACATTTCAAATTTAACATTTCTTATACATAATTGGCATTGAAATTATTAACAAATGGAAAATTTATAGACAGCAAACAAGTGTGACACATATAACAACTTCAACTGACGGGTTGTAGAGTTCCATCGGATCTGCCGGATTTGTCCGAGGGTCCGATGCTATTCGTGAACACTGGACTACCCCACAGCCCCTGTGTAATGAGTGAGTTTGGTACTAAGCTGATGTTAGCAATATTCCCATAATATCACTGTCAGGAAGATATTACATGGATGTCACACGCTGGCATGAGGAGAGAATGCCTGGACCAATACAGGTAAGATAAGCGTCACATTTCCATTACATTCAACAATGTGCTAGTATGCATGTTTAATTCCTGAATATTTAGGCAGAAAGAACAGATAATATGACGGCTATATATTTATGACTTCAAACCCTACTGGTATTGACCTCAAACCATTACTGGAATGATGGTTCTGATCTTACAGTTACTCGATTGTAAATAGTATCTGTACCTTCTTTGGATTCCCGTACTTGGCACACATAAGGCTGAGAATACCGGACCCGCAGCCAACATCCAGAACTACCTGTGGGCAGACAATGTAAGTGGTACCTATTTGGGCTTCAACGAGTCCATTTTTTTGGACTCGAGTACTCGAGGGGTGAGACTCACTCGGACCCGAGTCCTCGAAATTCATACCTTTCAAGCAAAACATAGCGTAACTGGCATGACATGTGTTCCGATCACACAAGTGAACACTTACTTCTTTCCGACTTCATATCGTCATGTGACTAACATTTCCTATTGGTCAGAATCAGTATTTGGATGCTTACTTGACAAATGTTCTTCGTACTTCTTGTACTGCCTGCAAAACGCACTGATATACCGCACAGGCGGCATTTGGTTATTTTGCTCTTTTCACTATCCAGATCAAGATATGCCCATACATTTGATTTATCTTTCTCCATGTCTATCAATTGTCAAGATAGTTACCTAATCATTTTAAGAAGTGAAATCTCAAACGATGTATAATATTTACTCTCATCTGCAGACAACTAATACCATACAGCCACACCATGTGAGGAGTAAACTATTTAATCTAGGTGTTAATAAAAACATTATCAGATGGGTTAAAGAATTCAGGGTACATAGAACTCAGTATGTCAGTGTCAGTGGCTATCAATCTTCTTTCCTCTCAACCTCTACTGGAGCTCCAAAGGACTGTGTTCTTTCATCCGTACTCTTAGTTTTGTATACCAATGACTGTTACTTGTCAATATATGACTTGTTTACAGTGAAATTTGCAGATGACGCCACTGTTACTGGCCTAATTTCTGATTCTGAACAGTATTATCGTCAAGGCATTGACAAAACCGTAATGACAGTTTTTATCAAACCTTTATTCAAAGTGTGTTGACCTACAATTTTCTATGTTGGTATGGGGATCTGTCTCATCGCAACAAAAACAAACTTTTCAAAATTGTTAATACTGCTTGCCAAATTTCTGGAGTGTCTTTCGAGTATATTCCCTTTATCTATGAGCGCCAGATTGTCAAAAAGGCAGCTAAAATTAGATTTGATAGTTGATATATTTGATCTCACCATTTTGAACTACTTCCTTCTGGACACTGCTGTCGATTACCTTCCCTCAAAACAGAGCACTGACAGTCTTTCATACCATCAAGTATTCGTGAATGCAACAAATATTTTGAATCACCATCATGTGATTAGAACTAGAATTATTCAGCCTCTTTACCTATGTGGTTAATTAAATTATATCATGTCAGTTTTATTTGTAAATAGCATTTGTTTTGAGCATGTAATTATTGTGTATATTTTTGTGAACTGTGTATATATTCATTTTGAGACAGTTTGGATGTTGAAGAATTTCCTCCGGGATAATAAAGTTATATCTTATCTTAATATTAGACGTTAACGGCCGCTCATGCTTAGCACATGGCAGACAGTCTGTCAACGTCAAATAATTTGAGTTATCTCCCCTTTTCGAGTCCTCGAGTCCTTCAAAATGGACTCGAGTCCAGCTAAACCCGACTCGTCCTCGAGTACCCGTGGAAGCCCTAGTACCTACAACTTGATACACAAATAGCACAGAATGTCTGACCTGGAACCAACATCCAGAACTACCTGTGGGCAGAAGAATGCAAGCAGTACCTTCACAAGACACAAGAGCAGAGCATGCCTAACCTAGAACCCACGAAGATGGAAAACCACAGTAAGTCTCCGGATCTCTGTCTGACCCATTGAAAATTCACAGTACCCATAGAATAAAATTAACACACATTTCAGATTTAATATTTCCTGTAACTGGCATTGAAATTATTAACAAACATAAGATTTATAAACAGCAAACAAGTGTCACATGTCACATGTAACAACTTCAGTCAAAGTCACTGGGAAATATAGTCAGACACTGGGGCTGGCGGGTTGTAGACTTACAGAGAGAGAGAGAGAAATTATTTTATTATTGTGTCACGCAGATGTTTACAATATATAAAATCTTCTGTAACACATATGAAACATCTGCCCGGCCTTTACAGGCCTAAGAGACACATAAAATCCATAAAACAATGCATAGATAAAATATATCCCTATACACACATAGTTAAACTTAGAGATAAAATGGATGGTGTAAATATCATATGTTATAATAATTTTCTTCTTTTAAACATAAGTAACACTGAAGCAGCTAAGGAATATACTAGGTTATCACATTCCATAATAAAAATAGTCTGGTTAGACAGGAGTTATCAAGCTAAACAGAGGATTAAGACAAGCGTGCCTTTTGCCATAAAACTGACCTTATATCCGGAATATATATTACATTTCGATAAAAATGGACCTCGTCTTCAACTGCTCTATTCTTACAATATTTACATAGTCATTGTTCAAGAGGGTTTTAGGCCATGAGAAACGACCAAGTTCAATCTCAGAGGTAAATTTCCACATCGTGTAGTTTGGCCAGGATACTTCACTGAGATCTATTGAAAATAGATGCGGGCATATGTTGATACTGATAAAGAGGTCTTAAACAGCGGAGCGTTCATAGTTTGTTGCCGTTACAGCGGCCAGTACCATCCATAGTTGTGAATACCAGTTAGAATAATCAATATCAAACAACTTCTCTTTTTATGAAAATGAAATCCATTGGTGAAATACACAGCATGTCAACAAGAGGTAAATCCAAAGAGATCAATAATTGTAAAACTTTGTTATCCCATGACTACGGAAGGACAATGGCAATGACCTTACATTGGACCATTGGTGAATCTGCGGTTTGTCAGAGGGTCAGACACTATTCATGAACACTGAGTGCACAGCTAATCCCCTGCCTGTTACCTCTTAAAATGGGAATGGCCCATAAAATGAATAACAGAACAGAACTTAATTACTCACAGGCTGATATCATGCGGCATATGAGGTACAAATGACAATAAATGATCATATTATAGTAGAAGTAGTAATAGTAGTTAGCGGGAAGATTTTACAATTTGCATGATATATTTACAGAATTTACTGAGATTTTTCATAGCGGATATCCTATTACATGTCAAGGTAATTTAAATTTTAACACATTTGGTCTTTTTATAAAGGAAGCTGGTATATACATTGATCTTTCTTTCCTAAATATGTGCATTTAAGAATATAATGAAAGTCATCACCAACATTATTCATACAACATAATTTACATTTTCTTTCATCTATTGGTTTCTTATTCCATCTTCCCTTTTCAACTGGTAAATGGTGGCATGAAGTACGAAAATGGAGTAAGGGGATAACTTTGTTAAAGGGTAGGGGCGTTAGATAAGTTTCAAATTCAAATTGAGAATTCAAAGAGAATATGTTTGACTTTTTGGGAATTTCCAGGAAGATGAAAGAGGAAACTATTGCTCTTGCTCAGAGTATATCAAAGGGGAGTATCTGGCCTAGGAAGATGAAAGAGGAAACTATTGCTCTTGCTTGTATATCAAAGAGGAAACTATTGCTATCTGGCCTGGCCCAGGAAGATGAAAGAGGAAACTATTGCTCTTGCTCAGATATCAAAAAGGGGAGAGGAAGATGATCTGGCCCAGGAAGATGAAAGAGGAAACTATTGCTCTTGCTCAGATATCAAAAGGGGGGTTTCTGGCCCAGGAAGATGAAAACTATTGCTCTTTGCACATGCATATCAAAGGGGAGTTTCTGGCCCAGGAAGATGAAAGAGGAAACTATTGCTCTTGCTCGTATATCAAAAGGGGGAGTATCTGGCCCAGGAAGATGAAAGAGGAAACTATTGCTCTTGCTCGTATATCAAAAGGGGGAGTTTCTGGCCCAGGAAGATGAAAGAGGAAACTATTGCTCTTGCTCGTATATCAAAAGGGGGAGTTTCTGGCCCAGGAAGATGAAAGAGGAAACTATTGCTCTTGCTCGTATATCAAAAGGGGGAGTTTCTGGCCCAGGAAGATGAAAGAGGAAACTATTGCTCTTGCTTTCATTATATCAAAGGGGGAGTTTCTGGCCCAGAAAGATGAAAGAGGAAACTATTGCTCTTTGCTTGCTCTTACATCAAAAGGGGGAGTTTCTGGCCCAGGAAGATGAAAGAGGAAACTATTGCTCTTGCTCGTATATCAAAAGGGGGAGTATCTGGCCCAGGAAGATGAAAGAGGAAACTATTGCTCTTGCTCGTATATCAAAAGGGGGAGTATCTGGCCCAGGAAGATGAAAGAGGAAACTATTGCTCTTGCTCATTATATCATTGGGGGAGTATCTGGCTGAAAGAGCTATTGCTCTTGCTATATCAAAAGGGGGAGTATCTGGCCCAGGAAGATGAAAGAGGAAACTATTGCTCTTGCTCGTATATCAAAAGGGGGAGTTTCTGGCCCAGGAAGATGAAAGAGGAAACTATTGCTCTTGCTCATATATCAAAAGGGGGAGTTTCTGGCCCAGGAAGATGAAAGAGGAAACTATTGCTCTTGCTCGTATATCAAAAGGGGGAGTTTCTGGCCCAGGAAGATGAAAGAGGAAACTATTGCTCTTGCTCTTATATCAAAAGGGGGAGTTTCTGGCCCAGCTTGGCTACTTCTTCCCCACCCTTGTTTTAATATCAAAATGGGGAGATTCTAAATCTCAAATTTTAAAATCAATTTCCTAATTATCTCTGTCAACTTTATTTCTCCTCAAAAGAGATTACGTTTTCACAATGACACCGAGGTGTTGTCAAATAAAAAATAGCAGTTTTGCAAAACCCCAGGCTAAAAATAACCCCATTGACGCATTGCGATTCCCTCTACATTTCTGACTGGTTGTTGGGTTAAGCCAACTCTCTGCTCCTTGCCACCTGGGTATGAAAGTGCTATGGTGACACATACTCAACAAACTATCTGATCACCCCACCCTCTTTATACCTATTCCCATGGTACAGAGTTGTTAAGATACATATTTGCAAAATGTGCTCCATTTATAAAATATGTCATTCATTAGATATACAAGTAGTTTGAAAATGTTCTGCTGACCTTATTTTTGAGGTACTCTGCATTCCTTTGGATGGCTTTTTGGTAACACAAGTTCCTAGGACGGTCACTGAGCATTTCATGATGGAGTTTCTGAAACAACAGATGGGGAAAATAGTTCTTCCAAATACCTGTCAATGATTCTGTTGAAGTCCATTTAACACTGATTAATATATTATGGTCGATATATCATTTTGTTTTTCAAAGAAAATCTTTGTAAGCATTACCAGATGCAATAATAATAATATTAAATATTTTCACTTCAATCACTAAATCAACTTTTAATAATAATCATTTTGTTCTTGCAAATTTCTGCATCACCACTACCATGGATGTCATCATATATTTGAAGAATGTTCTAACATTGACAATCTTAAACATTTAATAATACTCTTTAAATGCTCTGATCTCTCTGAAGACCAATGCCACAAAATGAGAAATCTTACCAGGTTACCATAGTTACCAAAATATTCCTGATCTTGCCAGAATATTTCTTGTGTTGATGTGTAGGTCAAATGATTGACAGGTACATAACCTTGGCAACCATCTTTCTCCCCCCACCACCAGTCATCATTAGTTTTTGTGAGAATACAGATCTTATCGCCAGTTGTGAAAGAGAGCTGAAAATAAAAGGATATAGTTGGTTTGTTCCAATGGTATTAACACAAGCTAATTAGAAAACACATATCGGTAACACAGTTTTGACACATCTCATGCACTATTACCTACAATCAGGTTTTAATGTTAAACCACTCCCCTCCCCAACTACATGAAACATGCATCAGTGAAACAATGACCAGAATATTTGTTTGGATTTTATATTTTATTATAAATATGAATTGAAGAAAAGACAAAAACACCTGCAACTACTGAATTATGACTAACAACATGATCCATTTCTTTTAAAGTTCCACATAAAGGTGTTTCCCTTTCAGGCAATGTCTCTATTCTAAATATTCTAAATCAAAGTCTAAAAAAGACACAATTTATCACATTAGACACTTTGGAGATTTGTGATACTTGAGAGCCCTGATGAAGTCCGATGGGGTACACCATGAATGAGGTACTAACAGGGAAACTACCAACAGCACTTGTCAAACCACTGATCACAGCGAAGGTTAAACGATGGCCTAGTGTACGTAAGTTCACCTTTTTTAACTGTTTAGAGTTTGGGTGCTTGGGTTTCAATAATTTGTTTCTGTGTGAGTGACACTGCTTCAACCTGAATATTAACACAAATTGGAAAAAAATTACAACAGAATATCTACTACAAGATGTACCGAAATACAAACAAGTGCCTTGAACATTGAAAATCAGTTACCCCCTTGTTGGCAAGTATCATATTAGTCTATTGACCCCTTTGATCAAAAGAATAATTAGTTACCTGGTCACGGCCAAGTCCTTTGAAACTGGACAAAGCATATACAAGATCTGCAATCTGGCATTGTGTGTCGTTTTCTACATCTTGTTGGTGTGCCAGCGAACCACCTTCCATGTGGCTTGAGGGGTTGCAACGGATTCTAAGGGGGGTAACTCTAACGTTGAACGTTCATCGGCTTGCCGCAAGCAGTTTGAGATCAGTTCCGCCTCGCGGGTCCATATTACTGCCGAAATTATATTTTCTGAAGCATATTATTCTAAATTTCCTCAACAAGACATTTAACGACAAGGAATGGATCAGTCTATATATGTAACGAAACAAAGTCATGAAGCATTAACTTATATTTCCGAATATATGTGATTTTCTTTTTTTAAGCGCCGCCTCGGGCCTCGTCCAGTGCTGAGGAAGTGAGTGAGTGAGTGAGTATGTTTTTACGCCTCTTTGAGCAATATCCCGACAATATCACGGCGGGGGACACCAGAAATGGGCTTAACACATTGCACCCGTGTGGGGGATCGAAACCCGGATCTTCGGCGTGACGAGCGGACGCTTGAACCACAAGACTACCCTACAGCCTCAATGTGGAAGTAAAGAACTGATGCAGATTGCAGTCTTCTGACAGAACAGTTCAGGCAGGCCTGGTGGTCCGATTGAATAATATCCGGGAGAATACTACAGATTCCAAATAATTAAGTTATATAATTGTGGTCTTGTCTTATAATTGTTATAGTAAAGTATCATTAATAAGTAAGAGCAGACCCTTACGAATACATATTGCCTCGTAGGTGAGCAGAGACAAGTGTTTGACGTGTGTACACATGAATATAGGCCTTTTTCACTTTAGTTTAAGTGAGATGAATAAACATCGATTATCAATTTTTAATTAACTTATATGTTGTTCTAATTTAAGTAGTGTATGTTAATGTGCGGTGTGTGTGTGTGTGTGTGTGTGTGTGTGTGTGTGTGTGTGTGTGTGTGTACCATATGTATTCACTCAATCGATCGATAAGTCAATCAATTAATCGGTCAATCCGTCAACCCATCGGCCTCTCACCCTGTAATAAAACATACAATATACATGCATTTATTTATACATGCAGCACGTATACAGTTACACATCACTAGTTCACTAAAACTCACTTACTTTTACTACTAGGAAAAGAACATAGTTCTTGAAATTTAACATATAAAACAAAATATTAAATATTAACCAAAAAATAGTAAATATAATATCTTATGAATGATGGCGGCCATAACATTGTTAAAAGCAAACTTCTTATCTCACTTTACATTCAAAACTACCAACCAAATCATGCTCTCGCGTATACATAAATTTAGAGATGTCATACTGAATAATTAGAAGGTATAATGGCTATTTTATACAAAATATTAATGTTTACAATGCTTTACATCATTTATAACATATTTAATAGATAAGTTACAATTCTATATATGTTGGTAAAGATAACGTAAATATTTAACGTGAGTAATGTGCCGACATCTTGTCCATATCTTGGAGCAACTAATTGGACTAACCAATGCACATAAACTAATGCAATCACAAAAACATAAAAACAATTTGAAATAACAAATCGAAAACCCTATTCCTAAAAACTACATACGCAATGTCACGATACATATATACTACATATGGACACCCCCATTCACTTTTCAGGCAGGAAGAAAGGTCGGAACTTTGCAGCATGGGTTTCTTTATCGATTTATCACCGGAAAATATACTCATGCCAATAATGGTTGTCACCCCCTTCAATTTCTTTTATTTGATTGGGGCTGTGGGGTGGGTGTGTGGGGGTTGGGGTGGGGAGGGGATGACAACCATTATTGGCATGAGTATATAAAGTATACACTCCATCGCTGTCCTTACCTTCTTTGTCTTGATGTCGTGGTCTTATGTTGGAAGACATTGTCTCTGTGTGGTCAGGGTATAAGCATACAAGGAGTACGTCATAAAACTTACCCAAGACGAGAAATAGAGCGGCACTTGACGGGGACTTTATATATGCCGAATCAAGTCTCACTTGAAGAAAATATGTATGTGTTGATGATCAAATAACATTAGCGAACTTGTGCTGCAAAGTATACTATCGTGTGAGTGTTAAAACAGACGAAGCGATGAGATTGGTGTGTACCAGGAGTCTTGAAGCCTTTCTGTAATGTTAAAGTAGACATTTACAGAACAATGTGTATATGTCCACAATGAAATACAGTCAACAAGTACATTCGTTGTTCTGGTAAATACTGGTCAACTATGTACCATCCGCACGACTTGTTGGGAACCAATGTGGAGGTCACTGCACAACGTTTATTCAAGCAGGGTTCCTTTTTGTCAAAGCGATGTCTGAGTTTATTAATTCATAGGATAGAGCAGAACTTCAGTTGTCTCTGTTCCTATCGAAGCTTAGTAGCTCTGCACTAACATTTACCTCAGTGTTATAAGACGAGAACAATAAAACGCGACCACTGATATATCACAGGCTACAGTGGGTTTTACCAGTTGAGTGTTTGTAAGAAAAACGATAAACGAAATTAAGGGTCGGGTGAGACACTTCAACGTAAATATGCTATTGATGCCTGTTGAACCAACCGGTCTTCAAAGGAACACACCAATAATTACCATCGATTACATGTCTGGGTGGTCATCACAACAGAATGAATAGGCAGGGTTTTGTTTGTTTGTTTGTTGCTATTTTTTTATAATGTTTTTTTTTTTATTCCAGCAAAGAAGAGAGTAGGTACAGTCACATGGGCATGAACAGTTGCACAAGCTGGTTTGAACAACAAAGTTCAAGAATGGCACAATGTTTGCAAAGGGAGTTAGTAGCTCTATGGATGTAAGCTAACAGTATACAAAATCAGATGTAATTTATCTAATTAAAGTATACGTTTTGAGAGTGGAGACCATTTTGTCAAACGCGTTGTATTTGTTGTTCTTGAAATGCAATAAACCTTTCATTGGCATAAACTTGTTTTGAAATGGTTTATAGCCGTATCAATGTATAGTGAATGAGATATGGTTTTACGCCGCTTTTAGCAATATTCCAGCAATATCACGGCGGGGGACACCAGAAATGGGCTTCACACATTGTACCCAAGTGGGGAATCGAACCCGGGTCTTCTGCGTAACGAGCGAACGCTTTCCCCACTAGATACCCCACCCTCTCCCTTTAGACTGCTTGGGAATATACGCCTTTTGTTCAATAGGAGTAAATGATTCAACAACTTAAATTAAGCCGGATAGCCAAAAAGAATGTCCTAAAGTTACATCCATTTCTGTATGGGTTTTCTAAAATAGTTCCAAACTCGCCCAGAAATATGTTATTGATGCTTGTTGAACCAGTCTTCAAAGGAACACACTAATAATTATATACCGACGATTACATGTCTGGGTGGTCATGGTAAATGAGTGCATGTAAACATGTCTAATGCTATAAGTACGCAGACAGTGTGGCGCTGACATACTTACACTGTGTATGCCTATTAGCTAGGGAAATTGTTGTAGAATATAATTATATAAACTCGGCAGCTGAAACGACGGTATTGCAGAACTTGTTACACTTGAATGAGGAAGTTAATTAATTATTGGCAAAGTCATGAATATTTAGCCTCATGACATCACAATTATCGATTGCTGCTACCATAAATATTTGCTGACTCTAGGCCCGATGCAATGAAGGAATATGGTTTTACGTCGCTTTTAGCAATATCACGGTAGGGGACACCAGAAATGGGTTTCACACATTGTACCTATGTACAATCGAACCCGGGTCTTCGGCGTGACGAGCGAACGCTTTAACCACTTGGCTACCCCACCGCCCCCATACAATGGATAGCACGGACTGCCAGTGTTGATAATAATCAGACCTAACGAGACAAACTGTACAATTGCAGATAATCATGTGGGGGTATCTAACGACCGTGCAGTTACGGTTTTAGCACAATAGTTTAAATCACGATGCTAGTAGTTATAAGCAAAGTGACACAATATTAAGTTTTCAGCTGAACAGATTTTCCTGTTGCCATCCCTGCCAAAGAGATGGGTGCAAACCATACTTTCTGGTGAGGCGGATGGCATAGTAGTCTTAGGCGCTTCATTTCGCTCTGCAGAGTTGTGTCCCTTGCGCACGCCAGAAACCTATGACTGTGGTTTCGAATCACGGTTTGCCTCGACCTAGGTTTGTCCGTAAACGTCTGAGGCCTGCATCATATGTGACGTTCCTCCCACATGATGCTGACACGACTGTTGTGGTTGAGGGGGAATACTGTCACTGGCGTCGGACTCACTCACCCAGAGATATAACAACAATTATCGCGTACGCGTTCAAGTTCTTAAACTGATTTTAGCTGACTGACTTAAAGCTTCTATACTGAAACTTGGTTTTAAGGCTATGGTCCCACAACAACATCCGTATTCCCAGCAGGCGGATCTCACGATCTACCTTGGGTCACAGTCAACAGGTTTTGTGTCTAGGATCTGAATAGTTTCTGTATACATGTCTTTCTCATATCTTTTTCATCATATTTAGTGATATCAAAGTTGCTTTGAAGAAAGCAAACAGAAGTTAACAATTACACGCTTCAGTTCTCACCGTTTCCCATTTCTCAAACCACCTGAAGCCGGAACTGTCTCTGAACTAGATCTCAACAGAATAATAGGGATATGTCAGAGGAGTTCATGTAACCTTGACATTGCGTCCTGCATGGGATATTTCTATGTATCGAGCAGAATTTCGTCTACAAAATGTGCACTGGAAGCAGAGGCATGTACTCAGGAGGTGCACGTGTACCCTCCCCACCCCTTTTAAAAACAATAATATGGGACCATCAGGTAACAGTGTCACTATCCGTAATGCTATACCATTGACATCAAATCTCACACACACACACACACACACACACACACACACACACACACACACACACACACACACACACACACACACACACACACACACACACACACACACACACAGACACACACATTTAGGGTAAACGTGTTAATTGTTCACCTGTCAGTTTCCACGTGCCATCAGGTAACAGTGTCACTATCAGTTATGTTATTCCAATCTCATCAAATCACACACACACACACACACATACACACACACGGACATTGGAGTTCAGTCATGTTTCCCATTGTGTAATGTAACCTGAAGTATTCAGTGAGACCATCTATCAGACACACACTGTAGCTGGTGCGGGTCCTATAACACACGTAATGTGTGACAAGTAGCAGCACTGGTGCTTGAAACAAGTAGACAGACAGGTATAAGAACATACCTCGTGCTCAGCTATCTAGGTATAAACGTGCTCCAGTTATTACAAAGATGTCCGACCGTGAAGATCCGGTTTAGAACTGTTTTTAAGCAGTCTATGCTCGTCGTAAGGGGCAACAAACGGGACCAGGTGGTGAGACTCGCTCATTTTGTCAATCACAGGATTGTCTAGCCCTGATTCGTATATTTACAGACTACCATAGCAGTAATATTGCTGGAAGCGTCGACTAAATAAAGCGATATTTTTATCGGTTGCAATTGTATGGAAACATTTTGGTGCCACAGTCTAATAAACTTTTATTTATCATCTAGATAGACGATTTTTAATCTACGTAGCTCATATTTGCGTGCATGGTATAAGAGACTTAGGAGAAAGTATCGTCTACTAATTATGACCGATGTTTTTACTTTCCACCTTGATGTCTTGAGTGAGGTACCACCAGAACATTCAATAAAGTCATGTTTTGTTGAACGAATTTATTGGAGGTGTATTTCTATTTTAACGCTGACAATTTAACAGATGGAAATGATGTCAGCAAGTTGTATAAATACAGATAAACTCAAATGAAACTAAATGACGATGAAATCATATATATGTATATTATTATCTCAATACCCAGTATGCTTCAGTACCCAAGCCATCACAATACATGTTCCACATTGTCACGCTTGTTACACAAGCCTTGATGGACACAAGAGTACACTGACTCATTGTTCCCGTCAGATGTACATATACCCGTACATATACCCTGTTATTGTGGAAACCAGCCATGCATTGTACAGCAACAGTGGTTCAAACCAGTATAATACAATTGTGACATTCTCACATTGCTGGTAAAGAAACTGTTGACAAGTGTGTGTTCGGCAGCGTGTAAGGAAAACGTCTTCACTGTGTTGTTCAAGCCCTGGTTTTAACTCAATAAGCATGTACATATGACATGCACCTCGTCTCAATCTCACGTCAGGCAACCACGATCAACATTTTCCACATCTGTTCTTCCTTAATCATTCTGTCGTACCCTCATACGCGCTACTGCTACCCTGCCGCGTGAATGTAGTGATGAACGGTACTATTGGCAATGGGGTAGACGACCAGTAAACAAAACAACCGCGACTAAGACTCGGGTCTGATTCCCAACATTAGTGCAAGGTGTCGAACCTATTCTGGGTGTCTCGTTAGAGCGGGAGTATTTTGAAACTCATCCACTCATAGGTGCAAATGTGCGCATGACCATCCACGTTCATTCTTGACGTAAATGTCAGTATAACCAATGGTTGAAATGTTCGGAAGCCTGGTCATGAACATCAGGCACATACGTTTCCCAATTCAGGGAATGACCATTTTATAGAGTGAGCTGGTTATGTCTCTTATGCCAGCAGTCCGCTATGGTTGTGATGGTCAATAACGACTCGAGAACTGCACGCCCTTGTCCATCTCTTGTTATCAAGTAGAAAACATGTACTTCATGTTACGACTCTCTGTCACACCACAGGCCGGAGGGTGCTCCTGGCCGAGGTTCGTGCCGGCTTTGGCGACGTCGTGTTGCTGCTGGAAGCAAGGACCACTGTGTACGGAATCCGCCAGGGGTCGTTATTGTTCTTCAGTGGCACAACAATATCTTTTGTATTCCTGGAAATACCAGCAGACTTCAAGAAGCGATTGTACGCGTCATCAAGTTTGTAGAATTTTGAACTTTTCTCTTCCTTTTCGAGCCAACCGGAATCTTTCGTGAAGTCATATCCTGTGGACAATACAACATGGATTTTGAGACTGACGTTTCAAGATTTTAAGAGTTTACGCATCATAGAAGAGAATGTAAGTAATATAAGGTGTAATATGAGAATATGTATCGGAAATGTCTGACTGATTAGTCAAGTAGGTACCAGTGATCAATAGCATAGGCATCGATCTACGCAACTTGGATACAAGGACATGTGTCAACCAAGTCAGCGAGCCTGACCACCCGATCCCGTTAGTCGCCTCTTACGACAAGCTTGGGTTACTGAAGATCAATTCTAACCCCGGATCTTCATGGGTCGTAATTTTTGTAACCATTTGATAGCAGTAATGTTGATCGTGATTATCTTGTGGTGTTTGTTAATGCTCACATGCTGCACTACTCACCCGAACTCTCCAGCAACAGTAAACACTCAGTTGAGTGAAAGAACTGGGAGTGAATTGCTTCATACAGGGCAGTGTGACCTCCATTGTCGATGACGTTAACGTCACACTTGTTCTTCATGAGGTAGATGGCCGTTTCCTCGCTGCCTTCGTCCAGGGCGTAGAACAGGGCTGTTTTTCCTTTCGCGTCACTCGCATCAATGCTAGCACCTGTGATAAGATTACATGCCAGGGGGTTAAAGATCGAAACGTATCAAAGAGGAGAACAAACAAGAATCATGTAACTATGAATTACAATGACCATGACGTAACTATCAACGTGAAACTAAAGTAACGACATCAAACAAAGTGACACAAAACGGTATGTATGAACCAACGGACAAGAAACAGGATACACCCATGTTTGATGATGATTTTGCCGTTTGTCGTATTTCGGCAGCTGAAGAGCCCAATTTCACTTGGTTTTTTTTTGTGTGTGTATGTATATGTGTGTGTATAGGGGTGTGTAGGTGTGTATGTATGTGTGTATATGTATGAATGTGTGTGTGTTTGTATGAGTGTGTGTGTATATGTATGAGTGCGGGTGTTTGTATTTGTAAATATGTATAATTTTGTGTGTATACGTATGAGTTTGTGTGCATGTATGCGTGTATATGTATGTGTTTATGTCTATGCGTGTATATGTATGTGTTTATGTCTATGCGTGTATATGTATGTGTTTATGTCTATGCGTGTATATGTATGTGTTTATGTCTATGCGTGTATATGTATGTGTTTATGTCTATGCGTGTATATGTATGTGTTTATGTCTATGCGTGTATATGTATGTGTTTATGTCTATGCGTGTATATGTATGTGTGTATTTGTGAGTGTGGATGTATGTAAGTGAGTATATGAATGAGTGTAGATCCATATATAATCACGGCTGTCACTACTCACCTTTCAGGTGAAGACATTTTAAGATATCCAGGTAGTCATAAAAGGCAGCTTTCATCAACGGCGTCTGTCCTTCCTTGTTCTTAGCATCCAGTTTACATTTACCTGTGAGAGAAAAACATTTCTTAGAATTATAAAACAATAATATAACTGAACGCAATGGTTTAACGGTAGCAACAGGTCGAAGACATTTCCCACTGGTATGTATGTATGTATGTATGTATGTATGTATGTATGTATGTATGTATGTATGTATGTATGTATGTATGTATGTGCGTGCGTGCGTGTGTGTATGTATGTATGTATGTATGTGTATGTATGTATGTATGTATGTATGTATGTATGTATGTATGTATGTATGTATGTATGTATGTATGTATGTATGTATGTATGTATGTATGTATGTATGTGTGTATGTATGTATGTATGTACATGTATGTATGTATGTATGTATGTATGTATGTATGTATGTATGTATGTATGTATGTATGTATGTATGTGTGTGTATGTATGTATGTATGTATGTATGTATGTATGTATGTATGTATGTATGTATGTATGTATGTATGTGTGTGTGTGTATGTATGTATGTATGTACATGTATGTATGTATGTATGTATGTATGTATGTATGTATGTATGTACATGTATGTATGTATGTATGTATGTGTGTGCGTGTGTGTATGTATGTATGTATGTGTGTATGTATGTATGTATGTATGTATGTATGTATGTATGTATGTATGTATGTATGTGTATGTATGTATGTATGTATGTATGTATGTATGTATGTATGTATGTATGTATGTATGTATGTATGTATGTATGTATGTATGTGTGTGTATGTATGTATGCATGCATGTATGTATGTATGTATGTGTGTGTGTGTGTATGTATGTATGTATGTATGTATGTATGTATGTATGTGTGTATGTATGTATGTATGTGTGTGTGTGTATGTATGTATGTATGTATGTGTGTGTGTATGTATGTATGTGCGTGCGTGCGTGCGTGTGTGTGTGTGTATGTATGTGTGTGTGTGCGTGCGTGCGTATGTATGCATGCATGCATGTGTGTGTGTGTGTGTGTGTGTATGCGTGCGTGCGTGCGTGATAAGAAAGTGTGCCATAGTGTTTGTGTCAAGGAGTGTTTCACATCAGGATACACATGTGAAAACATACACACTGAAAAATCTAAAGAGGTGCGTGACGTGTGTATTGAAAGAAGCCGTACCTGATTTGAGCAGAACCTGAACCATAGGTAAACTCGACTTCTCTGTGGCTTCATGTAAGGGTGTATCGCCATCGGTGTTAGCAATAGTTGGGTCACAGCCCAAGGCTAGCAACATCTGGGCTATCTCAACACGTGAGAAACAAGTTGCGACAAATAAGGCGGTGCGGCCACTCGTGTCTTTAGCGCAGATGTCAGTTGAACTGTTGGCCAGTGCCTTTTTGATAGCCTGGATGTCGTTCTTGTAGGCATAATGGTGTAGTGGCAGTGCTCTAGAGTTCTGTCTGGTGTTTGTTGATTTCTTTGTGGATTCCATTGCAGCACAAACTGAATAAAACAAGAAAGTACATGTTCGTGTTATTTTACCGAGGAACATATCGGAGGCATTTGTCTCATGCAGATACTAATAACATTGAACTCTTTCATATTATGTTTATACACGAATAAAATATTATACTGTGCGCGTCACGCCACGTCTCGCCGCGCGAAGTCTGTTGATGCATCCGCTTTGAAGCTGTATTCACAAGGCGGGTGTGTGTGTGTGTGTGTGTGGTGTGTGGGGGGGGGGGGCTTAGGGGGTGAGATGTGAGATACCTTTCAAAATGTCACACACTTAACGCAACTCTAAATATAAAAATAGCTAGCCGAGGTTCTGTCTTCCACTGCAAGCCCACCTCGTCCGTACGCGTCTGTAACTTGTCGGTACAAGCAATGTTCTTCCATTTCCTAAGTTGGCTCAAGGTGCTTTTATTCCAGCCCAGTGTACACAAACACCGTGCTCATGAATACATTGAACATTAGGTATGTCGTTACGACATTAGGTTTGCTGATCGTCTAGGATCTGTAACCCTTAGGGCCTGATATAACTGCAATACTGTTTACAAAGCTCACTCACATATCGGCTTTCAATAATATTACTCCACTTCGGTTCAAAGTCGTGTCACTTGAATAGGAAGGTAAACTAGATATATATTGTATGCACAGTTCATTGCATCGTTTATTGCAACTGTAGAGATCATGGTGCCGTTGTACAAAGCGATCTTAGCGCTAAGGCGACCATAAGTCCCATATGCCTTAGCATAGACTTAGACTAAGGTTAATGTAGTATTGTGGGCTGCAATTCACATGGTGTAGTTTTTCAACCTCTGACAGTATCTGAGCTAGGTTGACACAATTGCTATTTGCACAATAATAGGGACATATCACATAACAAGTACTCCATGGGTTGAATGACACACAGTGTCACGCGTGGGTGCATTCGCTTCTCACCCACTACCTGACTGACTGAGTTTGGTTTTACGCCGCTTTTAGCAATATTCCAGCAATATCACGGCGGGGGACACCAGAAATGGGCTTCACTCATTGTACCCATGTGGGGATTCGAACCCGGGTCTTCGGCGTGACGGGCCAACGCTTTAACCACTAGGCTACCCCCCCCCCCACTACCTGAACAAGAAGATGATTGTGTATGGGTATTAAGAAGGACAGTGGGAGTGGAAGTGAAATATTTTATATAATGATACCATGACTGTTATTTTGGACACATGTATGAATACAATGAACATGAACGTCTTGTGGTTGTCGCCTTCCTCTGGAATTAGGGTTCTTGTGTAAACACCTGAACCCATTGTTGCAAATTTCCACCCTTTTCGCACGAAGGCGAAAACGAAAAACGGCCCATGTTTTTACACGCCAAAACGTCGCCTTCCTGCGAAGACACCTCTAAACTATCGACATCCCCTGACCTGCACCGTTCTGAAAGGGCGCAGATTACCTTAACCAAGATAAAATTTTATTTTCCAAGTTTCAGGCCACAGGCCCATAGAACATACATAATACAAACGTAATACAAATATACATGAATAGGTTAGATGGAAATTACATCAGTGATTATTGAGTGACTCGTAATTTAAATGCGTGTATTAGTTGTTTCAAGAGTTGTGTAACAGTGTATTTACATATTAAATTTATAAATTTTCCACATGATGGATTAGTGTAGAATTTATCGATACAATTTAGCCGTAATGCTGAATATGAATTACATATAATTAAGAAAAATATATTTATTTTCGATGAAATATAATACCTAATCTTTTTCCCTGACTGTGTTACCTTAACACTTTTGATGAAGTCTGCCATCAGGCTGGTATCTGGTTATACTTGCGTTGCGTCGGCTATATGACGTGTAAGAGGCGGATTTTCAACTATGTCTAACACAGCATTTTGCACGAACATTTTATGTCGGGAAGAGTCTAGTTGTGAAGCACTGGTGAGTTTGTAAGGAAACGAGTATTCAAATATCTGACAAGGTAATGTTAATACTTTCAATATTCTGGTGAATCACAGGGCTGATGCCGACTGAACACAACAATACCTATGGAGACCAACCCAGTGAGCTGTGAACCTTACATTCTTTACACAAAGGGGTCGTAGCTGTCGGCGACCGCGGTCGGACCCCTGCAGCTGCTGTCTGATAGTTAACAATGCGCCAATAGCTAAACTCACGACACCGGTAAGTTTCCGGACTTACATCGGAATATATTGGTAACAGACACTGAAGACCGCCAATATCCCGGGGCAACGAACCTGCCACGAATTTTAATAAGATCAAGAAACTTACACAGCTAAAATCTAACCTTTACTTAACTTTGTTTATTAAACAGGACCATATGGTGCAGTATACTTGTAACACACCTGCGAGACCTTTTTTTAATTTAAAAATTTCATAAATTCTAATCAATTCATATGCATGTTAAGAAATGTCTGTGTCATAAACGATAATATCTATTTTTCCTATAAACGCCCATCAATGATAGTTTAGCCACCGTGACTGAGCCTTCACACCGTAGCAACCACATCTGTTTCACGTACGTTGCGTTTCTCGATCGGGTCGTGACAATGATGTAGTGAAACGCAAGCCCCACTGCTGTAATAAATGTCGAGATATGTCAGAGACGCTTCAGGCGGGGATCGTGAGTAGCAGTGAAATAAATGCTCCTCAAGCCTCTATATATTGGCTAGGGTTACATACGTTTGTGGTAAGAGCGGTGAGCTATTCTCCCCCCCCCCAAGCAATTAATTACCACAATCAGTGCATATCCTGGAACAAGCGGGATTAAGTTTCAAGATGCATGCTATGTTTTCATTTGAATATCTCCTCACAAGATGTAAGGGGTCAACTGTTCTGATACCTTAAGTGGAATACCTCTGAAATAAATAGAACAATTGAAACTGTAAAGTATGTGGATTAAGTTTAAAGATGCATGCAGCAGAAAGAGAATCTACCGCGAAATTGACAACAGATTGGAAAGACTCAAGCAGCAACTTCAGCAAGCCGAGAAAACACACATGCAGTTCCTTGATGCAGTTGGACATTTGCTTCATCTTGGTTAGGGAAATGTTATATCAGATAAATGCTGTGCTTAAGGTGCCAAGGATGTCATGATGATGACCAGTAAGCATTACATGCATGTTATGTGCAAATTAAATGTTATGTACAAATAATATATTTTATGGAAATGTTGTGGAAATACAGTGGACATGATCAACGTAGTATCATATTTAATATTTACTTCTTTTTTTTTTATCTCTGTTGAACTTCTTGTCTAATTGATTCTACTGGACTGATCCATTATAAGAAATAGGTATCAGCTTGAGGATTAGCGGTGCACTGAACCAGAAATATTGTTGTTTAAAGCTGTTTAAGATATGGCGGTCTGAGTTTTGGGAGGTTTCCCCTGGAATACACGGTTTACTCCAATAAGAACTACATCCCATTTGAACTACATCCCAAATTAACTACAGGGATTAATTATGGATTAATTATCTGAGTAGAGGCACCCCCATGGCATGTAATGAGCACAGCCCATCAGCTCTCCCAGAAGAACTACATGCTTAAAATCCTATTGACCAGTAATTATGTTGTTGTATAGGTAATCTAATAACCAGAAAGTAAAGGACAAGAGAGAAGGGTATGCTGTAGTTAGTGAATGTTCTTGTATTCATATGATAGAAAATAAACAAGCCAAGCTTAATATATTAGAGTGAAGGTAAAGGTAGATTGGAGTAAATGTGGAATACAAACGGATGAGTTTTTAAGGTAAAATAGTATTGTTATAGACTGCAATCCAGTACCTCGATGCAGTTGGCTACTTATTGAAGTTGGGCTAAACTAGTTCTACATGGATCAGATTGAACACTGAGGATGAAAGTGACACTAAATTATCACCCTAAATATGTAAGCCTATCTATAGATGAACTATCTGTACATCTATATATAAAACTCCAGACTTTATCTGCATTCAACGGGTCTTCATGTGTACAATGTAGCTATGTCGTTATCATGCGTATGACGTTACAGTTAGTGACAACAGGTAATATGTAATCGATATATAAGACATATCTTCTTAGGTAGTTGAAAATACTGTTCATAAAGCAGTAAAAGTCCCAAGAGAGACACTTATGAAAACAAGAAACAAATACAGAGATTCTTCCATTTGTTTGTACCTACAATCCTAATAACTGTACAATTATGCCCATTATAAAAGCCAATCTTCCAATTTTGTATAAAAGTGATACTATGAAAAAGGGTTTATCAGTCAGTGTAACAAAATGTCAAAGACCTCGATGTGGAACTTGTTCAATCATAACTGAAGACTGCAAATTTACATTTTGTGAAGGCAAACTATATACATGTACTATCAAAACCAACCTGAACTGCCGCAGCTATATATGTTTTATTTGTTTTCTGTTGGGCAAATCCATTAAGCAGACGCAGCTGACAGCATGTAGTTAATCTGTGCACGGGACCATAACATGTGTTGTTTTAAGCTGTAGTTCTTATAGGAGGACACCGAACACACCATTATCGGATCCTGCTATGGTATAAGCACAACTCAGTACCGCAAGATGTCGACGAGTGGGTTATGTTCCTCAGTTAAATGACAGAGAGCTGAAGATGACAGTCGTTTGAGAATGTTTTTGTCATAAACAGCAAGTTATGCCTTGTATGATTGATGATGTCGACTGAAAAATGTCAGTTTATTAAAACAACCAAGGCCGTAGGAGTATTCCTGTTTGTATCTATGTCACTTAGAGTGTCACTTGCACTTCAAGTGGTGACACAAGGGGTTCGCCATTATTCACAAACAAAGCCCTCAGTCAACGATAGAGCTTGCCCGCAGGTCACACGACTGATGTGATCCTTCGAAAGACATGAGACATTAGCAGGCTTCGAAAAATCAACTTTCCCAGAAAATATTTGAAAAAATTAATTGAGCCCAAGGAGTAGATAATCATAGCACTTTTATCGATTCTTTCTTTAAGTATAAACTGGTACTGACTAATTTCATTTCAGGTTATTTAACTTTACTTCGAGATTATTATGATTTGTGTTTTTGTTCATTGCCCAAAACAATTCAACCTCTTGTAACAGCTCTCCAAAACGGGTTTGAATCCGCTTTCAATTTTCCAGGCTACACTTTTAATCAGAATGACAGAATGACTACAACCACTGAATACATTACGGTAGACAGGGCATCTTCCTTAAAGAAAATTTAAATGATCAAACTCTAAATATTCCAACCCCTAATCTTGAAGTCCCATTCATCAAAACAGCAATTAACGTCACTGGACTCACAATTATTGATATTTATGCCATTTATTAAAACAAATTCACCTCAAACATCCTCTCAAAATGTACAACATCAAATACCATCCTGCTCGGAGACTACACCGCCCGGCCCACTGTGGAGCACAAGAGATCACACTGGTAAATTAATTTCAGACTGGCTTGACGACAACAATTACATCCCACTAAACCACAAACGTCCACGATACACACTGTCACACTTACAATCACCCACAGCAATATTTATAGCCATCACCACCACACAACTTGCTGATACAACAACCTAAATAAGACCTAGCGCTTCTTGTTAGGTGAGTGTGGGCTACCCCATCGCCCCTCTGTTTAGGTCCTAATGTGAAGGTCGGGCCATTTTATTGCTGGACATTTGAAAAGTATTTTTTCTTCTTTTCTTCTTTCTTTCTGTGAAGACGAGGATCAAGACAGCGACACAAGTAATCATAAAACCAAAAACTATCTTACTGTGTTAATCAACACCGGGTTTGGGGGGAGGGGTGTGAAGTTGTGGGGGAGATTTGTAGCTCCAAGCACAACCTTTACAAACTTGAGAGATTTTGTGATGTAATGGACAAACAACTTGTTTACGTACTTCAACTGCAACGACGATACGAGTGAACTGTCATGAAATCCACGTGTCATGCACTGATAATGTCAACCATGGCCGCGTAGCAAGGTCGCCGGCTTAGATAGAACACAATGACACACAAACCCCAGTCACGCTGAAAGTGTTCCATAAGTGGGGCCCAGGCCACGTGCAACTAAACATTTTTATTGTCACTTTGCCCCCGTAGTGTATGTACAGGTGAGTAATGACGTGAGATGATTGCGGACGAATGTTACACAATTTCCTGTACTTACAACAAATACATTATGAATATATTTTTTCCCGAAGGAAAATAACTTAATATTTTCCGGTTGTTTTCTCATTTTATTAATGTTGACATACACATGAATACTTACATCTTAAACTGAAGTTGAACAGGAAATACATCTGATCTACATGTCGTCGATCATAGAAAATGAAACACTTAGATTCATGTTAACGTTGTCAGAGTACATGGTGCGGTCTCAACTGATTACCTATTGAGTAAACGGGGTCAGCTGTCCAGGCATTAATTACTAACATAAACATAACACCTTTATTTGTGTGGAATATAATCTTATGTACAATTACTTACTTCAACTCAGTCTCCTATTCCAACTGTTCATGATGTACGGTTAACCGTCCAAATAGTTCATGTACATATACGAAAAGTTTAAACTAGCATGAAGGACTTAGGACAGGTAAAGAGTGAGTGAGTGAGTTTTACGCCGCTTTAAGCAATATTCCAGCAATATCACGGCAGGGGACACCAGAAATGGGCGTTACAAATTGTACTCATGTAGGGAATCGAACCCGGGTCTTCAGCGTGACGAGCGAACGCTTTAACCACAAGGCTACCCCACCGCCCCACAGTTAAAAAGGTTTCAGTGGAAGAGGTTTCAGTGAGACATGTCTATTGCCATGTATTCCCACATGGGATAGAAGAAAGACCGCGATGTTTTTATCTTTCCACACAGCTTTAGGTGGAATGTAGACGTCCGGATTCAGTGAGCAAGTAAACAGATCAGTCACTGAGTCACCCAAGTGATAATAAAGGTACACTCCATAAAACATTGTGAGCATATATGGCTATAGGGTGTAACTTTTATATGTAACTCGAAAACATTTCAACCAAACCCCTTTCATAATCCGAATGCGTAGTGCATGTTGCTTAATCTAGGTTATATCACACTAAAGCGGGCTGTACGTGATGGGTTCTGTACCAGTGAAATTGATACGGGCGATGTCTCACTTCTTCACGGATGACATGCAATCAACACAGTCACCGTACCTGACCACCCACATTTGCCGACAAGTCCCTAATACCACTGAAGGAGCGGAGAGAGAGAGGGAGGGAGAGACAGAGAGAGAGAGAGAGAGGGAGGGAGAGAGAGGGGGGGAGGGATGGAGAGGGATGGAGAGAGAGGGAGGAAGGGAGAGAGAGGGAGGGAGGATGAAGAGAGAGAGATGGAGGGAAGGAGAGAGAGAGAGAGAGAGAGAGAGAGAGAGAGAGGAAGAGAGAGAGGGAGGAGGGAGAGAGATGCAGGAGGAGGGGGAGGAGGTATCATGTACATGTGTATCATAATGTTCCTCGTTGTGTACCACTATGCAAGTGGGTTGTCTCATAGCCTGTATCATTTACTGTATCATTTTGGTGTCTCATAGGTAATCTATTTAAACAGGTATTCTTTTTATACCTGTATATAAACTATCCTTAGTGCTTCAGTCAACTGGTTCCGAGATGATCAAGTGTTTGACTGAGATGTATCACGCTCCATGATGTGATATACAAACATATCTTAGGAAGACACCAGCGTGGCCTCGATCTGCACATTGAAGTTGTGGTGATGGCTATCAGGAGACATGGAGGAAAACGACTGCATCGTGAAATTATCTTAAATGTTATTATCATCATAATGACATGACGTAATGTACATACAAGACAAGATATACAGGGTGTTTAGGTGGATCATGTAGGCAGATCCATGATTAAAAGTGCACACAATCTTTCAAACATATGTAACAATAATGATGTCCCTGTAGTCTGGTGGATAAACCTATACCCGAAGGCACTATTCAAATATTCGAATATATGTGTGCATTTGTACTGTATTCAAACCTATTATGAAAGTGTGGAAGTTTGACATTGCTGTAGGAATCTGCATCCATACTCTTATCAGTCAATGTAGCTGAAGAGTACCTTGAGGCACATGTACTACAGAATTGCATCCCATGTGCGTTTCTGTATACAAAAATGTACCTTAGATACAGTGAAAATACAGAAGGGTACCCGGTACCCGGACGAGTCCATCTTCCTCATTCTAAAACCCAAACCGTAACTATGTAATTGTTCTCGTTCTGCTGATCGCGAACGTTGGTATTGTGCATCGCAAAATATTCGTTACTACGTATTCTCGTTTCTTATATAATGCGATCAAATGCATCTCATTCAATAGAATGACAGTTCCGTCTTAGGGTACGTTTCTGTATTCTGATTTTGTCTAGTGTACGTTTCTGTATTCTGATTTTGTCTAGAGTACGTTTCTGTATTCTGATTTTGTCTGTTTCTGTATTCTGATTTTGTCTAGAGTACGTTTCTGTATTCTGATTTTGTCTAGAGTACGTTTCTGTATTCTGATTTTGTCTAGAGTACGTTTCTGTATTCTGATTTTGTCTGTTTCTGTATTCTGATTTTGTCTAGAGTACGTTTCTGTATTCTGATTTTGTCTGTTTCTGTATTCTGATTTTGTCTAGAGTACGTTTCTGTATTCTGATTTTGTCTGTTTCTGTATTCTGATTTTGTCTAGAGTACGTTTCTGTATTCTGATTTTGTCTGTTTCTGTATTCTGATTTTGTCTAGAGTACGTTTCTGTATTCTGATTTTGTCTAGAGTACGTTTCTGTATTCTGATTGTGTCTGTTTCTGTATTCTGATTTTGTCTAGAGTACGTTTCTGTATTCTGATTTTGTCTAGAGTACGTTTCTGTATTCTGATTTTGTCTAGAGTACGTTTCTGTATTCTGATTTTGTCTGTTTCTGTATTCTGATTTTGTCTAGAGTACGTTTCTGTATTCTGATTTTGTCTAGAGTACGTTTCTGTATTCTGATTTTGCCTAGGGTACGTTTCTGTACTGGTTATATATCTGTAGTACCCGTGGCGACAACTACCCCTTCAGCGTGAATTTATGATGATGTTTTGTTCATGTAAATATAAAAAGAAGCTTCATATTGCCAACTTTAGCTATTGATATAATCATCACGATAATATCCCATCACGCCACAATAATTACCTTTGTTAACATAACCGTATGCATTGATATAACATGCGATTTAAATGTAATCATAAACTTGATATGGTGGAATTATTGCGTTCTCTATTTGCAATTTGAGCAAATATTATGACGAGCTCCAGAGAGATATAATAATGTTATACAATGTATAAGCAAACATTACATGACACAACTTTGTGAACGTGACCTTGAATATGTAATATATAATTTTATCATCACTGTTCATGCAAACATGTCATGTAATAAATATTACTCTGTTACTGATAACATACCATGATACCTTGCTTTTACTTGCTAGAATTGATTCAAAATATAGCATACCAAATAACATGTGTGAGTCGGTGCTTCTTTTCTGTATAATGTGCACATACATTGCCATAATAGTAGAGAATTATCACGGGGTTTACTTACCGAATCGCGTATCAGTTTCTTTGTGTCCACAACATGAAGAGCGGCCTCGCTGGTTCTCTGTTTTACTCATAATGAGATACAAGGCAAGACAGCCCGCAGCTTTGAAATGATATCGTCATACATGACCTGTCAGGGAGTATTTGTGAGAACCTATCCTGCCTGGCCGGGAACAGCTACAAGACGAGCGACGAAACGATCGCTGCATGATTCAGTTGGAGACACACCCACCTACATGTGCATAAACTATGACACTGACCTATGTTAATAGGTACTGTGATGAGAACTGTAGTTAGTTGGCACCATGTGCTGTAGTGAGAGGTGTATCTAGTAGGCACCATGTGCTGTAGTGAGAGGTGTATCTAGTAGGCACCATGTGCTGTAGTGAGAGGTGTATCTAGTAGGCATCATGTGCTGTAGTGATATCTGTAGGTGTGTGACAAAATCTGTTTTGATGAGAGCTGTATCTACGCGGCAACATATATACTGTCCCAAAAAAGAAACGCATAGGCGTTTTGTATTTTCATAAAATATATTAATTACCTATTGTGTTCAAACAATCGTCCAGATATGTAACAAAAGTGATGATAACATGATTTTACACAATTGCATAAATCGACTTTTACCTGAAAATGTTGATTTTGATAAGATTTCTTACAAGGATTAAAAAGGCATCACCACAACGCAACAGAAATCACCTTCTAGTTGAGCATGCACTGTCTGGCTATAAACATCCAGATTACTTCTGGAAATAGGCATTCGTTTTGAAGGAGTTTCAAGGTCAAATCACTACGCCACGTCTTGACGCTACGACAACGAACATCGCCATTGAAAGAATGCACACTGTTACCAGGAGTCTGAAGGTTGTATCTGTGTAGCAGAATTGGTTATGGTGAGAGCTGTATATATCTAGTAACATGTGTTACGGTGAGAGTTGTATATATTTAGTAACATGTGTTACGGTGAGAGTTGTATATATGTAGTAACATGTGTTACGGTGAGAGTTGTATCTGTGTAGCAGAATTGGTTATGCTGAGAGCTGTATATATCTCGTAACATGTGCTATGGTGAGAGTTGTATCTGTGTAGCAGCATTGGTTATGGTGAGAGTTGTATCTACCTCGTAACATTGGCTACGGTGAAAGTTATACATATGTGGAAGCATGTGTTATGGTGAGAGTTGTATAGTATGACCAGAAATAATTGAGAATTTTAGGAATATGTTTAATTGGATTTTAAGTACAAATAGCCATGGCCAGCTATCAAATGCTTGGTTTCATTCAAGAGAGACAACTCCGTTAATCCTTGTTCATTAGTTTGTGAAGAGTTATCCCCCTTTGTTTACTTGCTAGCAGACGACATTTTCAGTGATCCTCAGTATGGATGATTTAGAGAAGAAGAAGTTGATGTTAGAGTATTATAACAAGGACATCAGATCAGCTAAAGTGATTTCAAGTAGAACAGGCATCCCTTTGTCCACTGTTTATCGTGTTTTGAAAAATATTGCAAATTGATATGGCATTGAGCACCAGGGAGGCGCAGGTAGGCCCAGAAAACTGACTGTCGGTGACAGGAGGCGGCTTGGTATTCTTGTTTCTAAAAACAAACGAAGGAGTTTAGAAAACTTAAGGCTGGATATGATTGATAGAGGAACTGTGGCTGTCTGTAAGGAGACAATTAGAACTGAGCTGCATGCAATGGGTTGGCAGAAAAGTCGAGGAATTCTATCACCGATCATGAAACCTGAACAAAAGGAGCGAAGGTTGAACTGGTGCTTACAGCATAGAAATTTTAACTGGGACAATGTGATTTTCTCAGATGAAAGTTCTGTGTGTCTGTTTCCTAATACACTGAAATTCTGGACCAAACAAACTGAAAAACCTTTGTATCAGCGCCCAACGTACAGTCCGAAATTTAACGTGTGGGGTGGCATACCTGTGTTAGGGGCAACGCCCCTCTGTGTATTTGAAGGGAATATGAACAGTGAGCGGTACACAGATATACTCGAGGGACATTTACTTCCATCTGCTCACGTGTTCTATGGAAATATTTGGATTTTCCAGCAGGACAACGACCCAAACATCGTTCAAAGCATTCACAGACCTGGTTTCGTACCACATTATTAGATTGGCCAAGCTATAGCCCTGACCTAAATCCGATAGAAATGTTTGGGGTCTTATGAAGGAAAGTGTCAATAAGAAAAATCTGACAAATATTGCTGAAATGAAAGAAGAGGTGGTCCGATATAGGAACAGCATGGACCACGACTTTCTAACTTCTTTGATCAGTAGTATGCCCCGCCGCATTGAAGCCTGCATTGCTGCCCATGGTGATTTGACAAAATACTAACTGTTCACCTGTCTTTGAATCTGGAGTTATGTTCTGCTAATATTCACATTTAATACGTGAGTAATGAGTGAAAAAATAAAAAAATTACAATATTAAATTCTCAATAATTTCTGGTTGTACTGTATATACATGTATGTGGCAACATGTGTTATGGTGAGAGTTGTATATACATGTATGTGGTAACATGTGTTATGGTGAGAGTTGTATATATGTGGCAACATGGATTACGGTGAGAGTTGTATATATGTGGCAACATGTATTACGGTGAGAGTTGTATATATGTGGCAACATGTGTTACGGTGAGAGTTGTATATATGTGTGGCAACATGTGCTATGGTGAGAGTTGTATATTTGTGGCAACATGTGTTACGGTGATAGTTGTATATATGTGGCAACACGGGTTACGGTGAGAGTTGTATATATGTGGCAACATGTATTACGGTGAGAGTTGTATATATGTGGCAACATGTGTTACAGTGAGAGTTGAATATATGTGTGGCAACATGTGCTATGTTGAGAGTTGTATATTTGTGGCAACATGTATTACGGTGAGAGTTGTATATGTGTGGCAACATGTGTTATGGTGAGAGTTGTATATGTGTGGCAGCATGGGTTATGGTGAGAATTGTATCTATGTGGCAGCATGGGTTATGGTGAGAATTGTATCTATGTGGCAGCATGGGTTATGGTGAGAGTTGTATATGTGTGGCAACATGTATTACGGTGAGAGTTGTATCTATGTGGCAGCATGGGTTATGGTGAGAATTGTATCTATGTGGCAACATGTGCTATGGTGAGAGTTGTATATATGTGGCAACATGGATTATGGTGAGAGTTGTATCTATGTGGCAGCATGGGTTATGGTGAGAATTGTATCTATGTGGCAATATGTGCTATGGTGAGAGTTTTATATATGTGGCAACATGGGTTATGGTGAGAGTTGTATATACGTGGCATCATGTGTTAAGTGAGAGTTGTATTTATGTGGCAACATGCGTTATGGTGATTGTTGTACATATGTGGGAACATGTGTTACGGTGAGGTGAGGTGAAATTTGGTTTTACGTCGTACTTGTATTTCGCTCATATGACGACGTGTGTTACGGTGAGAGTTGCATCTTTGTGGCAACATGTTTAAATGCGAGCTGATCTAACGCGAACGGAGTTCGCTTTCTGAGAATAAATCATTTTGTGATTTCCATACACAGAATGACGGAATATCTTTCCATGTCAATTGAATCTGTTTCTTTGTAGCATGCAGAGAATAACAAATGAATAGTGTTTACCGAGGAAAGTAAATCTTGTAAATGGGGGATCAGAAAGACTGCATACCAGCTTATACCTTTGTACAACGTTATTTGTTTCTACCCAAACGCTCGTTTCTGATAGAACGTAAAGTGAGACGTGTTTCAGGCTTTAAACGCTTCATGAGAAGTTACGCTTGAACGCAACATCTGCTCTGTTGACTTGCTATGGGCATTGACCTAGACAGACAAAGAGTAAATACATAAAGTTGCCACATTTTTGCTCGGTTATCTCCTTTGTTTTTAACACATTGTAATCACCTTTATCGTGTGTTGCCTTAGTAACATAGGTCAGTAGACTTGTCGTCAACATCTGAACTTCTAATCACCCGAAACTTCGTTTCTAGTTCACCATAAGTATTCATAAAGAGATACACGTGACACAGGCGAAGTAAGGAAGGAGTAAGACTGATCCCTGCCTCATCCCTCTTATCACCCATCCTGGTTAGATATTTTCCTTCCTGTGTTTTTTGACCTACTAAAACCCTCAGATAGAAGGGCCTAATTTCAGTTCAAGTACAAAGCTATATCGAATTTCCTATTTTTTAAAAACAACCCCCAGCCTGTTTAAATATATGATTGAAATCACTTGAAATTAGAAACGAATGGCATATTTTTCATGCATACATACCTTTCAAACCCCTAACTCACATAGCACATCTCGTATCTATGGCTCTATATTCTACTGCGTTTCAGCAGCCATGTGATTGATGAAGATGTATGATGCATCTATCGTAATCAATGTCCACGTTGGGGTGTTAATTCTAGCAGACTGTTTATCAAGCACATTAGTGAGTGAGTGAGTTTAATTTTACGCCGCACTCAGCAATATTCCAGCTATATGGTGGCGGTCTGTAAATAATCGAGTCTGGACCAGATAATCCAGTGATCAACAGCATGAGCATCGATCTGCGCAATTGGAAACCGATGACATGTGTCATCCAAGTCAGCGAGCCTGACCACCCGATCCCGTTAGTCGCCTCTTTCGACAAGCATGCAAGTCAAAACATTGATTACACAACAGTCTCGTTTCCTGTTGACTGGGTTCCGTCCTATTGCGCAACTTAGTACAATAACCAGTCCAGAATTTTGAGACCAATTCATTTAACTGGATACATAATTATTAATCAGTGCCATTTGATACATCTAAGCACTTGTATGTTGCAACACTACGCTCCTAAGCCTTGCAAACATGTGCAGCGTGCTCTGTCGTACAGCGAGCACTGACAAACAGACACCTTGAAATCGTGGAAATCTCAAAACGAGACTCTTTTATATCAATCACATCGTGCGTTACGGAACTACACTGAATAAGCGCACAAAAAAAATAACAGGTGTAACCAGAGAACCAGATGTGAATCATTTTACGCCCTCATCAAACTGGGGCAGTCTGTAACGACTTAGTTAAGGTCGCCATAAAATATAGAAATACGATGTTTAAAATTAAAATTCAGTTGTAAATACCATTTTCTTATGAAACAAGGAATTGGAATTCATTGTAACCATAGTTGTTTGTGATGTCTATTTTCACTTTCACACGAGAAAATTCGGATCGGCTGAAAAGTAGGTCATTGTCTGAATAGGTTAATGAGACTCATGTTTCGGTTTGGTTACTGAAGATCAATATTCTAACCCCGATTTTCACGGGTCATCAAGCACAGTGAGGGAGGGGTGGTAGACAAGATAGATAATAAACGGCCAACTTTGAATAGCCTGACACAGAACCTTAGGGTCAACTGGCTCAGATTATCTTCCGTTGCTTGTGTGTCACAAACAAACAGTGACAAAATGTCACGGGTCATGGCCACTTTTACAAACTTGCTGGACAGGTACAGCTCGGATCGTCTCTCTACCATTAATAATCCGACCCATCTACATATAAGTCAGCTAGGACTATGACAAATCGTTACGACCTCGTCTCTATCCCTCCCTGCTGTGCAAATCCATGAACGTCAACGCTCATTCTTCACAATGTGGCATTATCTAAACATGTCGGAAATATAGGTCTTTACGTAGCACTTGTCAAGCGAAGTAAGCTATCATTTAGACTTTGATGGCTTCCTATAACACACAAAGTCAATGGGGACAATGGTTCTTTATTCTAAAGTTAGGTATTAATTACTGCGTAAATACTAAACATATATATACGGGTCAGAATTTCTGCTCAGACTGGAAATATCGAAAGAAGGAAATCGGCCAAGAAGTTTCAAGCAAGGTTTCAGGTATATCAGTGATCTAGTATACTTTAATGATGGTCAGACAGCCAAGTCAATTTCTTTGCTTCACCCACCTGAGCTAATATCTTGGAGGTCAGTCAAACTTCCTCATCCGTTTCCCATTCAGATTGATGTCAGCGCTACAGCTATGGATTGTTTTCGTCTCAGTATTGTTTAGAAAATGGACACCCGATGGTCCTGTGTATTTTCTGCATGCGTGCATGTAAATTTAAATATATGACTAACATTTATTTTAAACCCTGACTGGCAAGTCTGTAACCGGGCAACACCGTTTGGAAGTCTTTTTTTTGGTGAATATTCAACCTCGAAAACAGTCAAGAATATCTTCTGCTTAAATGTAATATGTAGATAGATATATTCAGAACCAGATTAAAAGTGTACAGTTTTCAGTTATGGCGGTTGGTTTTACCGGTATTTTGTTGTTATCACATATTCATCACGGATGCATATCTCACAACACGTGGCAATGCGTGTGTAGACGTGTAGGCAATATACTCGTCTTGACAAGGGTAAAATATAAGACCTAATGACGTGCTTGTAGACGTGTAGGCAATATACTCGTCTTGCCAAGGGTAAAATATAAGACCTAATGACGTGCTTGTAGACGTGTAGGCAATATACTCGTCTTGCCAAGGGTAAAATATAATACCTAATGGCGTGTTTGTAGACGTGTAGGCATTACTCATCTTGCCAAGGGTAACATGGGAGACCTAATGACGTGCTTGTAGACGTGTAGGCAATATACTCGTCTTGCCAAGGGTAATATAGGAGACCTAATGACGTGTGTGTAGGCATGTAGGCATTACTCGTCTTGCCAAGGGTAATATAGGAGACCTAATGACGTGTGTGTAGGCATTACTCGTATTGCAAGTGAAATGTGGAACCTGAAGCGACATATACATGCATGCATGATTCTTGTCTAATATTATAATGATGACAGATACTTCACCAAAACTGGTAAATAAGCGTCTCCGGCCTGCATCCCTTATGCCCTTCATTCCACATCAATCTGTCACATCGGTCGTGAAAAATGTATCATACTAATCAAAACAGCGATGAACCAAAACGCAATTACGTCTTCCAGCAAAGCAAAATTCAATCTTAGTTTCAGATTTAAACTACAACCATACCCGTTACAATATTCAAGCTTGTGTCCAAACTGAGCACTACCGCAAGTACATTCCAGATGGAATTTCATACATTGCAGCACTCTGCTCGAGCAAATTATTTCCGTGCATGATGACAATCAGATTAGACTGGTGCTTATTGTACTTTCAAAAAATATATATTCTAAGCTAACAGATAATTACAGAAATAATAAGATGTATCGAGTGATGGTGGCAGCTGGGTGAATGTTAACATTAGTACTGTAAACATGCAAACAACTATGAAGACGACAAGAGGTGCAACGTAGCGGTTGGCATTCGACTTCGACTGAAACTTCTCCCGATCACACCCCAGTCCTGCTCTGTGGAGAAAAGGTGAATACTCGATGAGTGCATACTAGTGATGTATCTGACAGCTATGAACCGAACACGGTGGTCAGGCGGATTACGTGTTGCTGCAGATCATGGAAATAAACAGCAATAATGGCACAGAGCGATTTGGTTACCTTTGGTCACAATCAAGGATGACCCGCTAACAACGTGCACAGACAAATCGCATTGTCCACGATCAATATTTCGTGTCCCGAAGCTGGCAGGTTTTCTTCAAAGCCAACCTCTCTTGTGACCAATCATGACATGCTTACTTCACGACCCCACATTTGTGAACATATACATACCTATTAATGGCACGTGCACGTGTTATTTATCTCCGCCACTCCACCAAACTCGACAGTGGGTAGACAATATGTGACAGTAAAAGTAGAGTGAGTGAGTGAGTGAGTGATTGTGTTCGTGTGTGTGTGCGTGCGTGCGTGCGTGCGTGAGTGAGTGAGTGAGTGAAGATATATGTTCACATCGGCAGTATTTTAGGCATACCGTGACTAAAACAGGTCACACTGTGATACTAAATAATGCTATATTATAAGATATATCGACCAAGGACCGTAAAACAACAAGAATAACACAGATAGCGATTTAAAATTAGCACGTAAATTTAAGATCATATCACAATTTAGGACAATACATTATAGAAATGGACTATAGATCAGCAGCAAATGAAGATAGATCGCCCTACCAGGGAATATAGGGACTGAAAGTGCGTTCTCTGCCTACATGGAGCCACAAAATATTATATAATTAGTGTACCCGTAAAAATGTTTTAAAATCGCATCTTTGGGGCATATGGTAAAGAGGGTAATAAAGCAACGGGCTCTATTTGCGTGGCCCACCCGTCTCTCCCAAACCCACCCCCTATACACACATCGAACCAAGCCACGACACCAGCAGGTACGCCACAGCGGGAGCCATCACAAACAAACGCCACCTCTTCTACCGCTGCGTCATTTCTGTGTTTTTGTGCGTTTTAAGATCGTTATCTGGTTATTATGTCTGTGTGTACGTTCACGGTTGATCGATATCCCCGTCCACACCTCGGTGTGACGTATCAGTGTACAGCATGTTCACCTATATCATACATCACTCACCCAACCTTCCACCAGATCTTATCGCTGTGTGATGTACTTGATAAACACGTGTCTGACGTACGTGAACATCTTCCCCCGTACAAACAGTTCCTACTTCTGCATGTTTCCGGCCTCGTCTGTGTGAACATGGATAAAATATGTAATGTTCCTTCAAGATATTATCTGCCATTCATCCTTGAAGCATACAAAACGTTTACTACACTTTTTAGTACAACAATTCAAATTCACAATAACTTAACGTCAATTCGCTCAAACCAGTCATCAACATTGACCTTAATCCATGAAACGTAATCAATTATTTAATTACTTCCGATACCATTAATCCCCTTTAGCCTTCAACTAATCAACCCTATCAACCTATAATGAAACAATACAATAAACAATGTATACATAAGAGAAAGTCGCATACTATTCGAATTGTAACATTGTAGCATTATACCAGTAGAACAGTACCAGTTCTACCCAACTAACTACAATCAACTTTATTCAAGTCAAACCACTCGACCTCAAGTTATCAGTACAGTATAAGTAGGGTAGTGGTAACAGCGTTCCTCACGTGGTACAGTCTGTGAGGTCCCTGGTGTCCCCTGCCGTGATATCACACAGATATTGCTACAGGCAACGTGAAACCATACTCACTCACCCCAGTACACTGACCTCCTACCCAAACCCCGTCTTTATGCAATTTACTAATCTGACAACAATAAAGACAAGATACCTTACAATTATGGTGTGACGTTTTGATTGAAGTACTACAGTGAGAGCAGATCAGCGCTAATTATACATCTTCTAGAGATCAGCAATACGACAAAAGACTATACATGAAAGGGGTCAACAAATACAATGGCTACATGTGATTAATACAATAACGACAGGAGGAAGCCAACTGCACGTGAAGGAGTACAACGTATACAAAGCTGATTACATTAATTAGATATTATTGCCGGCACACTCTGTTGTTCAATGAATCTTCTCAATCACATATTGAAGGTGAAAAACAAAGATATGTTACGTGTATCAGGAGAGTTGACATTTTTACATCACCCCTATTTCATTGGTAGTCTGTGGTTAGTTTCAAATTACAATATTCCTTTTGTAATTGTTGTCAAAACTTTTGATATAAACATAAAGCCATAAGATTTCTGAAAATGTTATATTTGCACGAATAATCGTCTACTGTGTAGTACAGGAAACGTAAACAAACATCGTTACATTCCTATATCTGCGTTGAAATTGAATGTGTAAAGGTGCAAGTTACTGGCGATAGAAAACATCCATTCGCTTAACACATACTGGCCACTCGCCGAAGTGACATTTCCAGCAACATTCTGTCACGTTCCAACGCACAGATTGACCCTGTTCAGACAGTTCCTAACTCGAATATGGCGTTTGTGAGTCTTCATCCGTTCAAAAACATGGCGTGGTTATGTCATTCAATTCACAAGACACAAATGCAGATATGATACACACTATTTTTTACGGCCCAGTTAGAATAACGCTTAGTCTCTGAATATATATAATTTTGATAGTAACAAACAAGCCCATTTAAATTGAAAAGGAGCCCCAGGGAGACCAGAGATTCAGAACCTGAGGAACTCTAGATCTAGACTTGCTTTATTTAGGGCTTTAGCACTGCAGAGAGAGCATGGCAGTAGGGAAAATAATGTGGTTCAGGGACTGTGAGACAGACTACGGCCCAATTTACTGCGGTGCACTCAAACTGAACCACTGCAAATCTGTCCTGTCTGCTGTTGAACAAAACTTTTTTCATCTTCGACATATCGACGAGACATCATCCGATTTAGAAATAGAAAGCACTACTGTGAACCCTTTGAACAACTCTTTTAGTTTCCGTACACTAAACACCAAAAGAAACGTTACCCTCCTTCCTTCATGACAGGGGTACCTATCTTTAGCTGGCGTTGTGATGCGTGGACGTCCACTTCTTGGGCTGCCTAAGGGGACCCCAGTCTGTCTGAAGCCCTGAATAAGTATTTTAACCGTGATACGATGGCATCCGATGCCGTTGGCAACGGCATTGTATGTCGACCCTATCTGTACCATTACAATGGCTCTTTCTCTCTCTTCAGCTGTTAATCGTGGCATATTTCTCGTACTTGTGTATCATATCATGCATTCTAGGCTCTCTTTATACCCTACAGAATCATTCTACATGTGAAATGGATGCAAATACTGCTTGAATATTGCTGCGTTTTGGCGATTGGTATTGCAATGTGTAAACAGAAAAATATGAATGCATATGAGAAATATGTTTCGTGATTTGCATACGGCTATGTTGTTCAGATTTCTTGTAAACTAATACCTTCTAACATATCTTTGATAGTTTTTGAGTAATTCGTAAATGTAGGAGGGTAACGTTTCTTTGGCGTTTAGTGTATATATATGCGAACAGTAACAGACAGTTCGTGCAGCGTTAACCCTAACGACAAAGTCAAGGTCGCGGACCTCCTAATTTTTATATTCAGTGGCACTGACTGCTTTTTATAAACATTTGTTCACATAAAATTACTCGTTGAACCTTCAATTGTTGTTGTAATAAAAAAATGTTTAGCTTCTTGTCCTGATATTTGCTGGTGAGCAATAACACCAGTAAACTACTGGCGAGGAGAATCGACGGATTGTCTGTCCCTCGTGACCTACAAAAGACTCGTGACTTCCAAAATTGAGGAGTAGCCGCTGGTAAAAAAGGTGGTTTAGCTAGGAATAAACAAATAAATAACTAATGGATTCAATACGTCATTGCTGCTACCGTCGTTATAGTCACAGCTGTCTGGTCGTATAAACCATGACTATATAGAACGAACACGACAATACACTTCCCCGCCAGTGGTTGAACAATTAAAGATAAACCCACATATTGTGTTATAAAGATGTCTAACACAGATGGAAAAACGTTTGTCAACGATGCGTATCATGCCGCCGTGGTCAGTGGCTTGGCTGTAGGCTATGCGCGTTTAAGTAAAATGGTCACCAAATCACAACCACTAAAACTCTATTTTAATGCTTACGATGCTAATCCTTGATTTGGGATTAGCTAAGGCTACAAAAGATATGTTAATCAAGAAAGGGATCATCCTGGAAAATATATATTTTATATTTATATTTTGTGATTTATTTTTAATAGTATTATAACTTCATGAGAAAATAATTCTACTTCAAGAGATTCTTTTTACATGCTTAACACATGATTTGATTTAAAAAAAACACTGATTATATATCATTTAACTAGCTAATTTTTAATGAATCCCGGTGTTATCCAAACTATAAAGCTAAACTTGTACAACGTCAGCACGTAAACATGACCTGATTTTGTAGACAGACAAACAGATTTATTGGTGCACATTCTATGGTATTAAGCAGTGAGACGTGACCTATCCGCTGATTTCGCAAGCCAGATCACGATTCTTGGGGCACTTGCCTGTCGTAATTTGCGAAGTGGATCGTTCATTTCATTACGCATTACATGTACATGTGTAAAACTCGTGCTGCGTAATCACTATAGTGTTCATTTGTGTTCATATTCTGGGGCATGTGTTACTCTTTATAGTCCGTTTGGATAAAGACCGGACCGATGAATTGCAATCTAACTCGAAAACCAATAAACATATAATACTCAATGAAACGCTAATCAAAATCAAAACATCAGACCAATTCTGTGAGTTTTTTTCGCAGAATTATGTCCTAAAAATAAAAGTTAATCCGGTTTTGAGACAAACGGACTATAGCACTTAATGGCTGTCACATGTGCCTGTCATGAGGTGCTCGAGGCGCACGTTCTCATCTGTGCGGTGTGCCAGGTGTGGGAGACAGGATGAGCGATGAGCAGTAAAACCTGTCTCATAGCAGTCTCCCTGTGATACAAACACACAACCGGACACCCAATAAAAGACACGTAACACGACTGTCTCTCGCAAATACTGCTGGAAGCTGTACAATAATGACGTGACAGCTGATTTTGAGCACATCAACTGGATTGTCTGGTGCAGACCCCCTTCTTTACAGCCGACGTCATATACTGGGGTAGTGACGAAGGCGGCATAAAACAACAAAACAGCATAAAGTGGTAAAACATCCTTGACCTGCACCAGTTTGGCCTTTCCTCTGCCACCCAGCTGACAGGCGGGGTGGAACTGAACCATTATCCACAGCGGCGCTAAACCCAACTCCATCACTCCTTATACACAGAGACCATATATATGGTCTATGTTATACACAATTGTTTTACTTTGGTTGTCTTCATAAATTACTTTTTAATAATTTTTCAACATCAGGAGTACGTACTCCTTATTTGTTCAATATTGAGTACTGGAAAACCTTAAGTGTACATTTAGAGTACTGAATGGAATTTAATGGAGTATCAGTAATCTTGTGTTTCGTTTCATGTAAGCACCACAACATTGCTAGTCTTGTGTAAATAGGTCAATAAACAATAAAACAATACTTTATCAGATAAATACGCCTGTAAGTGATTCTAAGTAAGTGGAACATTGTAAGTGGACAACCCAAGCCCTGCACAGCATGGTGTCAGGGGAGCGGGGTAGGGGGGTATTTTCCCAGCCTGCCTGAAATATGAAACCCTGAATGAAACATTTCCCCACTCCAAGGCTTGTTTCTATGGAAACGCACCTCCTCTGGCCACCTGACTGACACAGTGGGAAATTCAAATCTGGATTTAAAATTGAGAAATATATTTTGTAGACTCTCTGCATCCCTACTTTTTGCTGTGAGTCTTCACAACATACTTCTTTATACTATTAGGACTTAATATGAGCCGGAACTGGTGAGTCAGTTTTGTGATATTTCATGAAATGTACTTGAATACTGCATTGCTTTGCATCAAAAGACAGCTTTGACAAGGCAAAGAGGTCACACCCTATCTGTGTATAGGTTTGAAGCCCGGCCTTTAACTACTGCATCTGTGACAAACAAATGTAATGTGTGAACACTCAGAGGAGAGAGCATGGTTCACATTCGTCATGTGCATGTAGCTATGAGAAGAAGTACCGCAACCTTGAATATAACTTATCTCTTTGTCCGGAATATGTATACCATTTCAGGAATAAAAAGAGGTGAGGTAAAATTGGGTTTAACGTCGTGCTTGAGAATATTTCGCTCATATGACGACGTACATGCGTGTGTATGTGTATGTGCGGCTGCTTGTACTAGCCCAGACTTTGGCTGGTTTTATAATGCTAGCCCACTGAGATACCATGGCGCAGTGAAGCATGAATACCCCACTCAGACACATTATACTGACTCCGAGCCGACCAGTCCTTGTTGTACCCATTAATGCTGAGCGCCAGGCAGGGACCAACAAGTACCATATTTTAACGTCCTTTAGCATGACGCGGTCGGGGATCGAACCCGCGACCTTCCGTTCTCCGGGCGGACGCTCTAACCACTACACCACGGAGGTGGTGATAAGAAAAGGGGTATGGTCTTACAACAGCACGTAGCTCTCTTGATTCAAACTGCGAGATTCTGACTTGGTTTCTGTTCAACCCGGCAAAGTCATAACATACTATTACATTGATTAAATTTCTACAGTTCAGAGAGGTGTCATAGTTCAGCACAATTATCACTGAGGTACACAGACCAGAATAATGTTCAACACGACCCCCAATGTCATAGTTCAGCACAATTATCACTGAGGTACACAGACCAGAATAATGTTCAACACGACCCCCTATGTCATAGTTCAGCACAATTATCACTGAGGTACTCTGACCAGAATAATGTTCAACACGACCCCCAATGTCGTAGTTCAGCTCAATTATCACTGAGGTACACAGACCAAAATAATGTTCAACACGACCCCCTATGTCATAGTTCAGCACAATTATCACCGAGGTACACAGACCAGAATAATGTTCAACACGACCCCCAATGTCATAGTTCAGCACAATTATCACTGAGGTACACAGACCAGAATAATGTTCAACACGACCCCCCCAATGTCGTAGTTCAGCACAATTATCACTGAGGTACACAGACCAGAATAATGTTCAACACGACCCCCAATGTCGTAGTTCAGCACAATTATCACTGAGGTACACAGACCAAAATAATGTTCAACACGACCCCCAATGTATCACTGAGGTACACAGACCAGAATAATGTTCAACACGACCCCCTATGTCATAGTTCAGCTCAATTATCACTGAGGTACACAGACCAGAATAATGTTCAACACGACCCCCAATGTCATAGTTCAGCACAATTATCACTGTTCAATAATGTTCAACACGACACCCAATGTCGTATTCAGCTGAGGTACACAGACCAGAATAATGTTCAACACGACCCCCTATGTCATAGTTCAGCTCAATTATCACTGAGGTACACACAGACCCCTATGTCAGAATATCATGTTCACAGACCACGACCCCCAATGTCGTAGTTCAGCACAATTATCATTGAGGTACACAGACCAGAATAATGTTCAACACGACCCCCAATGTCGTAGTTCAGCACAATTATCACTGAGGTACACAGACCAGAATAATGTTCAACACGACCCCCAATGTCATAGTTCAGCACAATTATCACTGAGGTACACAGACCAGAATAATGTTCAACACGACCCCCTATGTCCTAGTTCAGCACAATTACCACTGAGGTACACAGACCAGAATAATGTTCAACACGACCCCCTATGTCATAGTTCAGCACAATTATCATTGAGGTACTCAGACCAGAATAATGTTCAACACGACCCCCTATGTCGTAGTTCAGCACAATTATCACTGAGGTACACAGACCAGAATAATGTTCAACACGATCCCCTATGTCGTAGTTCAGCACAATTATCACTGAGGTACACAGACCAGAATAATGTTCAACACGACCCCCAATGTCGTAGTTCAGCACAATTATCACTGAGGTACACAGACCAAAATAATGTTCAACACGACCCCCTATGTCATAGTTCAGCACAATTATCACTGAGGTACACAGACCAGAATAATGTTCAACACGACCCCCAATGTCGTAGTTCAGCACAATTATCACTGAGGTACACAGACCAAAATAATGTTCAACACGACAACCCTATGTCATAGTTCAGCACAATTATCACTGAGGTACACAGACCAGAATAATGTTCAACACGATCCCCTATGTCGTAGTTCAGCACAATTATCACTGAGGTACACAGACCAGAATAATGTTCAACACGACCCCCAATGTCGTAGTTCAGCACAATTATCACTGAGGTACACAGACCAAACAATGTTCAACACGATCCCCTATGTCATAGTTCAGCTCAATTATCACTGAGGTACACAGACCAGAATAATGTTCAACACGACCCCCTATGTCATAGTTCAGCACAATTATCACTGAGGTACACAGACCAGAATAATGTTCAACACGACCCCAATGTCGTAGTTCAGCACAATTATCACTGAGGTACACAGACCAAAATAATGTTCAACACGACCCCCTATGTCCTAGTTCAGCTCAATTATCACTGAGGTACTCTGACCAGAATAATGTTCAACACGACCCCAAATGTCATAGTTCAGCAAAATTATCACTGAGGTACACAGACCAGAATAATCTTCAACACGACCCCAAATGTCATAGTTCAGCACAATTATCACTGAGGTACACAGACCAGAATAATGTTCAACACGACCCCCAAGTCATAGTTCAGCACAATTATCACTGAGGTACACAGACCAGAATAATGTTCAACACGACCCCCTATGTCATAGTTCAGCACAATTATCACTGAGGTACACAGATCAAAATAATGTTCAACACGATTCCCTATGTCATAGTTCAGCACAATTATCATTGAGGCACACAGACGAAAATAATGTTCAAGACGACCCCCAATGTCATAGTTCAGCACAATTATCACTGAGGTACACAGACCAGAATAATGTTCAACACGACCCCCAATGTCGTAGTTCAGCAAAATTATCATTGAGGTACACAGACCAGAATAATGTTCAACACGACCCCCAATGTCGTAGTTCAGCACAATTATCACTGAGGTACACAGACCAGAATAATGTTCAACACGACCCCCTATGTCATAGTTCAGCACAATTATCACTGAGGTACACAGACCAGAATAATGCTCAACACGACCCCAATGTCATAGTTCAGCACAATTATCATTGAGGTACACAGACCAGAATAATGTTCAACACGACCCCCTATGTCATAGTTCAGCTCAATTATCACTGAGGTACACAGACCAGAATAATGTTCAACACGACCCCCAATGTCGTAGTTCAGCACAATTATCACTGAGGTACACAGACCAGAATAATGTTCAACACGACCCCCAATGTCGTAGTTCAGCACAATTATCACTGAGGTACACAGACCAGAATAATGTTCAACACGACCCCCTATGTCATAGTTCAGCACAATTATCACTGAGGTACACAGATCAAAATAATGTTCAACACGACCCCCTATGTCATAGTTCAGCACAATTATCATTGAGGCACACAGACGAAAATAATGTTCAACACGACCCCCAATGTCATAGTTCAGCACAATTATCACTGAGGTACACAGACCAGAATAATGTTCAACACGACCCCAATGTCGTAGTTCAGCACAATTATCATTGAGGTACACAGACCAGAATAATGTTCAACACGACCCCAATGTCGTAGTTCAGCACAATTATCACTGATGTACACAGACCAGAATAATGTTCAACACGACCCCTATGTCATAGTTCAGCACAATTATCACTGAGGTACACAGACCAGAATAATGCTCAACACGACCCCCAATGTCGTAGTTCAGCACAATTATCATTGAGGTACACAGACCAGAATAATGTTCAACACGACCCCCTATGTCATAGTTCAGCTCAATTATCACTGAGGTACACAGACCAGAATAATGTTCAACACGACCCCCAATGTCGTAGTTTAGCACAATTATCACTGAGGTACACAGACCAGAATAATGTTCAACACGACCCCCAATGTCGTAGTTCAGCACAATTATCACTGAGGTACACAGACCAAAATAATGTTCAACACGACAACCCTATGTCATAGTTCAGCACAATTATCACTGAGGTACACAGACCAGAATAATGTTCAACACGACCCCCAATGTCGTAGTTCAGCACAATTATCATTGAGGTACACAGACCAAAATAATGTTCAACACGATCCCCTATGTCATAGTTCAGCTCAATTATCACTGAGGTACACAGACCAGAATAATGTTCAACACGACCCCCTATGTCATAGTTCAGCACAATTATCACTGAGGTACACAGACCAGAATAATGTTCAACACGACCCCCAATGTCGTAGTTCAGCACAATTATCACTGAGGTACACAGACCAGAATAATGTTCAACACGACCCCCTATGTCATAGTTCAGCTCAATTATCACTGAGGTACACAGACCAGAATAATGTTCAACACGACCCCCAATGTCGTAGTTCAGCACAATTATCACTGAGGTACACAGACCAGGATAATGTTCAACACGACCCCCAATGTCGTAGTTCAGCACAATTATCACTGAGGTACACAGACCAGAATAATGTTCAACACGACCCCCAATGTCATAGTTCAGCACAATTATCACTGAGGTACACAGACCAGAATAATGCTCAACACGACCCCCAATGTCGTAGTTCAGCACAATTATCATTGAGGTACACAGACCAGAATAATGTTCAACACGACCCCCTATGTCATAGTTCAGCTCAATTATCACTGAGGTACACAGACCAGAATAATGTTCAACACGACCCCCAATGTCGTAGTTCAGCACAATTATCACTGAGGTACACAGACCAGAATAATGTTCAACACGACCCCCAATGTCGTAGTTCAGCACAATTATCACTGAGGTACACAGACCAGAATAATGTTCAACACGACCCCCTATGTCATAGTTCAGCACAATTATCACTGAGGTACACAGATCAAAATAATGTTCAACACGACCCCCTATGTCATAGTTCAGCACAATTATCATTGAGGCACACAGACGAAAATAATGTTCAACACGACCCCCAATGTCATAGTTCAGCACAATTATCACTGAGGTACACAGACCAGAATAATGTTCAACACGACCCCCAATGTCGTAGTTCAGCACAATTATCATTGAGGTACACAGACCAGAATAATGTTCAACACGACCCCCAATGTCGTAGTTCAGCACAATTATCACTGAGGTACACAGACCAGAATAATGTTCAACACGACCCCCTATGTCATAGTTCAGCACAATTATCACTGAGGTACACAGACCAGAATAATGCTCAACACGACCCCCAATGTCGTAGTTCAGCACAATTATCATTGAGGTACACAGACCAGAATAATGTTCAACACGACCCCTATGTGTCATAGTTCAGCTCAATTATCACTGAGGTACACAGACCAGAATAATGTTCAACACGACCCCCAATGTCGTAGTTCAGCACAATTATCATTGAGGTACACAGACCAGAATAATGTTCAACACGACCCCCAATGTCGTAGTTCAGCACAATTATCACTGAGGTACACAGACCAGAATAATGTTCAACACGACCCCCTATGTCATAGTTCAGCACAATTATCACTGAGGTACACAGACCAGAATAATGTTCAACACGACCCCCTATGTCATAGTTCAGCACAATTATCACTGAGGTACACAGACCAGAATAATGCTCAACACGACCCCCAATGTCGTAGTTCAGCACAATTATCATTGAGGTACACAGACCAGAATAATGTTCAACACGACCCCCTATGTCATAGTTCAGCTCAATTATCACTGAGGTACACAGACCAGAATAATGTTCAACACGACCCCCTATGTCGTAGTTCAGCACAATTATCACTGAGGTACACAGACCAGAATAATGTTCAACACGACCCCCTATGTCATAGTTCAGCACAATTATCACTGAGGTACACAGACCAAAATAATGTTCAACACGACCCCCTATGTCGTAGTTCAGCACAATTATCACTGAGGTACACAGACCAGAATAATGTTCAACACGACCCCCTATGAAACTACATCACTGTTAAGTATCACGAGCCCCACGGCGGACGTTGACAATGTATTTCTCAAACTAATACATCGAAATGTAAAGAGAAAAAAAGAAAGAAAAAATATGTTTTTTTTCGTGTTAGCCCGGTAGGTTGCAAAGCTGTATATTTAGTTAGTGTTGAGGGCTTGCTCAACTTTTCAAAATCATGTGTAAGTCCGGGCTTCTTTTCATAATGGTAGCTACGCCCCTGCTTTGGAGGGCATTTAGAAGTGGAATGCATAAGAAAAGCAAGATTTATGGATGTCTCTATTATGAATAACACGACGGAGTGTATGGTAGCTCCTTCATCATGAAGGACCCCGTGACGAGCGAATGCTTTAACCACTAGGTTGCCCCATCGCTCCGTTTGTCATGTGAAGTTGGATTTAACCACAACAACACACAACAAATGACATATGGTGAGGTGAAAGTGAAAGTATTTTTATAGGGTGGCTTGTACCATTCGTACGATAAAGTTGCCTCCCTTGATCAATCAATATCAGAAGCAGGTCATCACAACTTCACATGTCAGTCATTTTCAAGCCAAGTCCATAGGAATCCGCTTGTTGCTTACCTCCATGTTGATTTAAGCTGATAATGTTCAACACTGCCTACGTCCTAGTTTCACCACAAACACATACACCTGTTATTTCATCGTCAATACCCTGATGGAGCTCGAGGCTCCTAAATCATCGTCGGCGACCCGTGACTTCAATCTACTGTCACCTTTAAATATATGCACCGCCATGTGCGATTCAAATCGAGGTATTGGACTCGGCGAGGGATTTCCATGGCCCAGTTTAAAGTAAGTACGTCTGTGAGGTATGGCGGATACTTGTCCTGTAAAGACCAGAACTTCAAACCAGCCACGCATGCTCCAGTTCACCACAACATGACCCAGTATTATTCTAAATCGTTGTAAGTTGACCCTTTACTGAAAAATGGCAGCGGCCATATGTTACACCTAGCGTCCACTTCATAAAAACGCCATCAGTGGAACAGTTTGAGAGTTATTTTACGATGCTTCACATTCTTTGTAATGTCTTACTAAGAATTTCAACATCGTAAATTATAGAAGCTGGTGCCGTTGCAGATAGCGGTCTCAGTGCTGGGGACCCGTGGAGATCAGGGTTAGAATTGATCTTCATTCGTGATCCCCGTGTCCTCTCCTACCCTTTATTCGCTATCGTCACATTGTTAATCTTGTATACATTCTATGCTCTGTGTATCCCTGGCTTCCACCGGCCTCCATGTTTATCCCTGTCATCCCCTGTTATCCCTTTATTTGTTATCATCACATTGTTATTCTGCCTTGCCTTGTTAATTAGTCTTATTGTATCACCTGTTCTCTCCCTGTACCGTTCATACTTGAAAACGATACAAGAACCTGTATCGAAACGTTGTGCTCTAGAATAAAAGGAGTTGTCATCCATGTGTATTTGTTCTATCTGATTTTCAGTTATAGATGCTTGTCGTACGAGGCGACTAACGGGACAGGGTGGTCAGGCTTGCTGACTTGGTTGACACATGTCATCGGTTCCCAATTGCGTAGATCGATGCTCATGCTATTGATCACTGGGTTGTCTGGTCCAGACGCGGTTATTTACAGACCGCCGCCATATAGCTGGAATATTGCTGAGTGCGGCGTAAATCTAAACTCACTCACTCACTCAGTGCTGAGGTGATCGTAACTACCTTAACACAGACATGAATCAGTCGTAGAGCTAAAGTAGTTTTGTGATGCAGCACTTTAGACATCACGAGACTGCTATTGTTATGTAATATGTTATCCGCAGGACATTTTGCACGGATTGCACGTGCAGCACACAATTCTAAAACATTCGGGGCAGCGTAAAGTTGTGGCTCAGTTGGAACGCCCATATTTTTCATGGTACCTATATTCTACCATTAACCAAATTAACTTATCCAAACCTCAATTCAATGTACTATATGGATAAACCGAACATCAAAGAAATTGATTCAATATATCCAAACGCATGCGATGTGATGACACAACAGTACGACGGGATGAAAGCACAGAGTAATGCAATACGATGTGATGACACAACAGTACGACGGGATGATAGTACAGAGTAATGCCATACGATGTGATGACTCAACAGTACGATGGGATGACAGCACAGAGTAATGCCATACGATGTGATGACACAACAGTACGATGGGATGACAGCACAGAGTAATGCCATACGATGTGATGACACAACAGTACGACGGGATGAAAGCACAGAGTAATGCAATACGATGTGATGACACAACAGTACGACGGGATGACAGCACAGAGTAATGCCATACGATGTGATGACACAACAGTACGACGGGATGATAGTACAGAGTAATGCAATACGATGTGATGACACAACAGTACGATGGGATGACAGCACAGAGTAATGCCATACGATGTGATGACACAACAGTACGACGGGATGAAAGCACAGAGTAATGCAATACGATGTGATGACACAACAGTACGACGGATGATAGTACAGAGTAATGCCATACGATGTGATGACACAACAGTACGATGGGATGACAGCACACAGTAATGCAATACGATGTGATGACACAACAGTACGACGGATGACAGCACAGAGTAATGCAATACGATGTGATGACACAACAGTACGACGGATGACAGCACAGAGTAATGTCATACGATGTGATGACACAATAGTACGACGGGATGACAGCACAGAGTAATGCAATACGATGCACAACAGTATACGGATGATGAGCACAGAGTAATGCAATACGATGATGACACAACAGTACGACGGATGACAGCACAGAGTAATGCAATACGATGATGACACAACAGTACGACGGGATGACAGTACAGAGTAATGCAATACGATGTGATGACACAACAGTACGATGGGATGACAGTACAGAGTAATGCAATACGATGTGATGACACAACAGTACGACGGAATGAAAGTACAGAGTAATGCAATATGATGTGATGACACAACAGTACGACGGGATGACAGCACAGAGTAATGCAATACGATGTGATGACACAACAGTACGACGTTATGACAGCACAGAATAATGCAATACGATGTGATGACACAACAGTACGACGGGATGAAAGCACAGAGTAATGCAATACGATGTGATGACACAACAGTACGACGGGATGACAGCACAGAGTAATGCAATACGATGTGATGACACAACAGTACGACGGGATGACAGCACAGAGTAATGCCATACGATGTGATGACACAACAGTACGACGGGATGATAGTACAGAGTAATGCAATACGATGTGATGACACAACAGTACGATGGGATGACAGCACAGAGTAATGCCATACGATGTGATGACACAACAGTACGACGGGATGAAAGCACAGAGTAATGCAATACGATGTGATGACACAACAGTACGACGGGATGATAGTACAGAGTAATGCCATACGATGTGATGACACAACAGTACGAAGGGATGACAGCACACAGTAATGCAATACGATGTGATGACACAACAGTACGACGGGATGACAGCACAGAGTAATGCAATACGATGTGATGACACAACAGTACGACGGGATGACAGCACAGAGTAATGTCATACGATGTGATGACACAATAGTACGACGGGATGACAGCACAGAGTAATGCAATACGATGTGATGACACAACAGTACTACGGGATGACAGCACAGAGTAATGCAATACGATGTGATGACACAACAGTACGACGGGATGACAGTACAGAGTAATGCAATACGATGTGATGACACAACAGTACGATGGGATGACAGTACAGAGTAATGCAATACGATGTGATGACACAACAGTACGACGGAATGAAAGTACAGAGTAATGCAATATGATGTGATGACACAACAGTACGACGGGATGACAGCACAGAGTAATGCAATACGATGTGATGACACAACAGTACGACGTTATGACAGCACAGAATAATGCAATACGATGTGATGACACAACAGTACGACGGGATGACAGCACAGAGTAATGTCATACGATATGATGACACAACAGTACGACGTTATGACAGCACAGAGTAATGCAATATGATGTGATGAAAAAACACATTCGTCGCCACTCGCCTCTTTCCGTAACATATACATAGATGTACATTCACCTGGCTTCCTATCGTTGTATAAGTTCTAATTCAGTCCTTGTATATCACCCTTCTGGCTTCCTATAAACTTACTCAATCTCCAATACACTCGTTGTACATCAACCTCATTTATTGTAAAAACAACTCATTCCCTATCTACTGTAATAACAACTCATGTATATATTCTCTCAATTTGTTACTCATGTATCACTTGCTTGACAACGACGTTTGAATCTATGTCGAAACGTCGCCTCCACAGAATAAAAGAAGTTGTATATCCATAATAATTGTCATTATTCTTCAACTACATGTATGGTTCAAAATGTACGATAACTACACGTTTGGTACTTCATACAAGTGGCGATTGCATATATACACGTTGCCACTTTATGTCAAGGACGGTCGTGCTTTGCATTATCATTCGTATTCATGAATAATCATCAAAAAGGCAAGTGCATGGTTGCTGACGTGTCAGTCCGCTCCCTTTAGGTATCCAGATACCTATCAACATAATAGGAGTTAAAGTACAGTCGACACATTCAGGTGTACAAATAGTACAAATACTGACTATTCCAGAAGCGGGAAACGGTGAAACTGCGGTGTTTTCAAGTGTGTATGTAAAACCTCACTCAAAGTGGATAAGACACAGGAATGGGTGACAAAGGCCTCGAATTACACCTTTTATGCAGAAGCAGCCAGCCTCTCAGAAACTACTCAAAGTATGAAACCTTCTGGAAAACTACATCACATTTCAGCATGCATCCATAGCCAGTATAGGGTCTCATTGTAAACCCCTTTCTGGAATACTGTGTGACATTTCAGCATGCATCCATAGCCAGTATAGGGTCTCATTGTAAACCCCTTTCTGGAATACTATATGACATTTCAGCATGCATCCATAGCCAGCATAGAGTCTCATTGTAAACCCCTTTCTGGAATACTATATGACATTTCAGCATGCATCCATAGCCAGTATAGGGTCTCATTGTAAACCCCTTTCTGGAATACTTTATGACATTTCAGCATGCATCCATAGCCAGTATAGAGTCTCATTGTAAACCCCTTTCTGGAATACTATATGACATTACAGCATGCATCCATAGCCAGTATAGGGTCCTATTGTAAACCCCTTTCTGAAACACTACAGGACATTTGAGACATGCGTGCATAGCCGGGGTAGTATTATTGCAAACACCTTTCTGAACCACTACTTAATATTTAAACATATATACTGAAACTAACCACATATCCTATTCCATTTGCACAATAGAATAGTAACAGTCCTATGTTATTATCACACTTATCATTTATTTGAGAAAATGACTCTATAAATGGCTGTTTCATGTCTGTCATAAACTGTTCATTTCCTGCGTAAGTAAAACGTCGATGTGTGCTTGAGATTCATGCTTTAGATGACAATTTGCTGACTTTGTGTTGCTCTGTTTCAGGGGAGATTATGAATACTACACAGACCTTACACAGCGTATTTCTGCCCCAAGTGAGTTCATTCTAAAGCTGTATAACGCCAAGAGCCGTAATAGGGAAATTATGCGAGGTCAGAAAGGAAGTGCACAATACCAAGGGATGAGCATGTGACACATTTAAGCTCAGTCACAACACGTGCAGTGAAAGGGCAAACACCTGATATATGAAGGATCAGTATTTATATATACACGTGTAACGTAAGTTAGAAAGTTTACCCTTCTGCAAACTATGCCAGGAGCGGGATATTTTATCCAAATTATTCATACTCAATACATACAAAAATGAAGATATATTCGGTTTCGTGTGTCTGAAAATTGAATATAGAGAAAGTGAGTGAGTGAGTTTAGTTTTACACCGCTTTTAGCCATATTCCAGCAATATCACGGCGGGGGACACCAGAAATGGGCTTCACACATTGTGCCCATGTGGGGAATCGAACCCGGGTCTTCAGCGTGACGAGCGAACGCTTTAACCACTAGGCTACCCCACCGCTCCAATATAGAGAAAGAACTAGTGACTCAGTTGCATATGTAAATAATGACTGCCGGGCTTTTACATATGAATGGCCTGAACACGTATATGTTTGCCATATACATAAGGTATTAAAGTAACACTTCTGGCAGGATACCAAGTCCAAGATGAATAATGTGTATATGGTCGAACGGCGTTATCTCGAACTCCTGGGGACCTAATGCAGAGTAGGACTTACATGGGATTCGTCACATCCGAACCGAACTATCGTCTGTTGTGCCATAAGACATCATACGGTATTGTGCACGCTCTGTAAATATTGTATGGCTGTAATCAGAAACATTATCAAAAGCATGTCATATCTACATGAGGCAGATTCCAGTACTACTCATTCTTACTTAGTTCGATTTATCATTGTAACTTTATCTTTGGACAATAGACTTATAGCAAGGACCGACGAATTAGACTACATGGAATTCTACACAAGAGTGGTAAAAATAGTAGGTTTGTCGTAGTCGGGGATTTGTCACTTTCCGGCTCCAGACAACGTCCTTCATTGTAATATTGCTTGGGTATTAAGTGACCTTTATATTGGTCATCTTGTTGGTTATGTCCTTGTCTATCAATCTGAGAATTTATCCCAGCTTCGCGGTTTCTATGTTGTTTACGTCATTGCCTTTTAAACAAGTACACATGATTATGTGAATAGAACTTGGTTCTGATGTCTTATATGCTGACAATAATACGAATATGGCGGCCGTGGCTTAATAATAGCTGTGGCAATCACGAAATATAACGAGAAAGGAATAGACATCACAAGTAAATCCAAAACCTATGTGAATCATACTTCATTCCTGAGCGATATATTGCAGGATACTGTCGCAAAACGATGACCGTTCTGTCGTTCATATCGACTAAGAAATAGGTTAGGCGATTATTTTGACGGGCTATCTGTCAAGAGTGAGTGAGTGACTTTAGGTTTACGCCTCTTCTAGCAATATTTCAGCAATATCAGGGCGGGTCAACAGTTAGAATGTTTCATGCTGTACTATGTACAACTTTTTTTCATCAACTATTATCTAGCACCTACACTATTTATTTATTTATATTGATGCAGAAGGTTCGTTACTCTTTAACCCGCAGATAAGAAGGTGGTGCAAATCAAGGGACGAAGAACATGGATGTTGACAAGAGAGAAGGAGAAGGATGCAGCGTCTGTCATCAACGTCATCATCAGCTCCACTCTAAGGTGTCTCCTTCGTCAAATATACATGTATTGGCATATTGGTTTGTCTTCAGTGTCTGCATGAAGAAATCACATCATCTGAAATGCTAGTCTTCTTATTTTATATATGTGTATTGTAGTTGGATTGACCAACATTCCTGCATTTTTTTCTTTTTCTGTAGGGAGGATTCGCATAGGAGTCTTCACAAGGTTGTGTCGTCATTTGATGAAGCGGTAGATTATGCCCTCTCCGGCCCCCGTCGGGATGAGATCGAGGCAGTCTGGGTGATGGGAGGGACCAGAGTATATGAGGTTGGAATACTGAGACATGTCAGATCAATGAAAAAATAGTGCTTAAAATGTTAAACATATATAGTATCCCCTGACATATAACTGGCAACGGTCCACTGTCATATACTAGTACTTGACATAATCATTGCTGACAATAATCCGCTGTCATCCAGTTTACACATTGCTGACAACAGACAACTGTGTGAGTTTCTTTTCACATCGTGTAATGCCAATCGTTCAAAATATAGCATGGCAGTAAGTCTATAATTCATGTGTGCATATTTCAACTGTTCTTTTGCAGAATGCCATTAACCACCCCTTGTGTAAGAGGCTATACTTGACGAGAGTCTTTGGCAACTTTGACGCAGATGTCTTTTTTCCCGAGTTTGAGACCAAGTTCCAGAAAATCAGGTAATTTATCTTCAAAGGAAGATTTTAAAGGCAATGTACTTCAAGGTATACTTACGAGACAGATAAACCTGGGGATTCTTTCACGAAGCAACCTTTATTAAGGTTAACCTCCCATTCTTTAACATTGCACTAAGATTACTTTAGTGACTTACGATCACCTTAGTGCTTTGTGAAAGGAGGCGCTGGCCCTTAGCATGTACATGGTGTCAATTATTGTTCCAGTGACCTGAATGTCGATGGTGAACCAAGGGAGGACAATGGTGTCAGATACCAGTTCGAAGTGTATGAGCGTCTGTGAGATATCGTATAGTACCACTTGCAGATGTAGACCCAGGATTGGAAGCAGCTTCCCTGATGGTGGATCCACGTACAAGAGCCAACATGACTGAATGCAAAGCCGTGCCGATTCGCAGGTGTATGTGTGAATCTCCAGGATTTATGGCAAGAATTACGCATATTACTGACATTATACATACCTATTGAAATAGAGGTCGACTTGATAACATTGATTTCACGTTACTGCCTGAGTGTGTACTGCTTGTTTTGATACAACTGTTGTCATTAAATGTTTCTCAATGGTGTTATATTAATTGTAAACAGTTGATTGTGGGGATCTCCAAATACCTGTATAGGTTCAATGTGTAATTATATCCAAACTGTATATTTTACCTGAATTAAATACATATTAACACGAAGTTCCTTGGTCTTACTGTTTCACTGTATGTCATCCAATGTTTCTCAATGGTGTTATATTAATTGTAAACAGTTGATTGTGGGGATCTCCAAATACCTGTATAGGTTCAATGTGTAATTATATCCAAACTGTATATTTTACCTGAATTAAATACATATTAACATGAAGTTCCTAGGTCTTACTGTTTCACTGTCTGTCATCCAATGTTTCTCAATGGTGTTATATTAATTGTAAACAGTTGATTGTGGGCATCTCCAAATACCTGTATAGGTTCAATGTGTAATTATATCCAAACTGTATATTTTACCTGAATTAAATGCATATTAAGATGAAGTTCCTTGGTCTTACTGTTTCACTGTCAGGACTTATGCTGTTTTCAGTCGGAGTGGACCAAACCATTGCCCTCAAAATAACCAGCGAGTAGCTCGTACAAGGACCGAGGAGTTACTGAGCGGATGGTTATTCAGTGTGATGTAGCTGATGCTGTGTTATCGTGTCTGAACGGCGTGGATTGTCTTTTTTTAAGGGTTTTTTTATTTTATTTTCATTAAAAAATAAAGTCTTCCATCATAACATTCGTTACATAATGACACATACAAATACATGAATATAATCATCTAACATATCAGGCTGTGACACAGTTAAACCTCCGATATATAATGGTGTATAGGGTGTTGTGTGTAGTGCCACATCCATAGATCATGTTTTATCAACGTGTGCAGCATGCTGTATTCAGTGTTGTATATGGCCTCATATCAGACATAGCATGTTGTATATAGGTCACAACCAACATATGTTGTATATTGCGCAACTTCCAAAATAAGTTGTATATAATGTCATATCTGATAACGGCGTGGATTGTTGGTCACGACGTCAGTAACAGACTTTCTCAAACTGAAATATACTCAACAACTAACAGTTAAGGACCATCCCAATATTAAAGTTTTATATGGATCATAATATGAACTATTAAATACTATTATTGAAAATCGGGGATGTCCTTAACTTTTTTGTTGTATATATTTACTGCGCTCCAAGGTGGAGTGATTATATTGTCGACATGGGTGTACACCCACACACTATTGTCGACATGGGTGTACACTCACACACTATTTAAGGTGAACATTCGCATTGTTTTAGTGCCGTAATCCGCTATCTCTGCTGAGACTGTATTGACATATTACGCATGACCAAAAATAGACCAATTGGAACTATTTCTGTTTCAACGTAACACGAACCTTCATTAACACTTCACAATATTCGTACAGACTCATGGCAATTAGAATACAACTTATGGCCCGTGGTGTCAAGAACGTTTGTACGGAAATGAAAGGAAAGCTTGCCTGCCCAACCCCAGTGAAGGTTGTTGTTATGACTACTCCAGAATATCTCGTTGTCAAATTGGCACCTAAGCTGATTCAGTCTGTCCACTGCTGCTTGTTTTGATTGTAATAGAAAATAGGCTTTTGCTAAAACATTAACACTTGGTTACAGTGACACGCATTAAAATGGCTTTTATTGATTCTTGATCTTTTATTTATTTTGTCAAACCTTTTTCAACTGGTCTGTAGCGCCAGCTGTGCTGCTATAATGGATGCAGGTGTCAAATATGAGTTACGTACCTACACGTGCTGCAATCTATAATATGTATTCTTTTTAAAGTTTTATGTTTCAGACAAATATGAGACACGCTCACATTTCATTCAAACCTAGATTAAAGTTGCCTGGTCACTACGTTACATCAACAGAGTTTACTTTTGTTCAACCGGTGTATTGACAACACCTCCACATTTTAAGTTCCCAGCTCCGCGAAAGGACCGTGGTGACATGTGGTTCGAGAAGGACGTATAAAGACGATCAATTTCATGACAATAGCGAAATCGACATTCAGTGTCTTGCATCGCAGTTTTCATATGAAAATAATATTCCACCTTATAGCATACTCTTATTACATTTTTATAAAATAATTTTACCGCCGACGCATTATATAACGATCTATCGAACCAAGAGTATAGTCTCGTTTTGTTGTGACTGTTGAAGCAGAGCATGGTGTGTTTTCACGACACATGGTGCGGTAGATCAGGACATCTCTTGGTACATTGGAGACAAGAACATGGTAAGTACGTGTATCTGGAAGACAAATGAACACAGTTACAGCATAGGTAACGCTTGTAGATCAATGTCCGAGTGAGACATTATCAGAAAACATTACTGGATGTTATCTGTCTGAGCTGGCTGTCTCATTTGCCCGACGTTGACAAATTAATATATTGGACGAATACAAAACTTGATTATTAAAGGCAAACGTGTTTCATCAGTCAGTCTATATATTATTTTGTTATTCACCGTCATGCTTTTCTCGATCAATAACACGTTTTCTGAATATGTTGCAATTTTCAGAATGATAACATTACATGTGATGACACGTGGCCATTACTACCTCGTCACGCTGTGTTGTGGGCAGCCACTGTGTATGTTGCATGTACTTTACATCGGTCAAAAAAGCCTTTCACTGACATGCAAAAACCCCCAGAGAATATGTGTTTTTTTAGTTTCTTGGACAGTGCCTCGTTACGTTCTTCAGCAAAATATAGTATCTGTAGTAGACATGCGCTGAAAGGAAGTACTGTACATCGATATCAGGCTAATATTCAGTGGACATTTTGATTAATATACTTGGCGATGAAACACGAAATGTTACTGAACGTACATAATCGATATGTCACTCATGGAAAACTGTTGTTTGAGAGAAATAACAGAAGTGCTTTCTGTCTCAATTACGCAATGTCTTTTAGGAATACAATCAGTAAAAAGTCTTATTGAATGGAATGTTGTTTCATGTCAAAGAACATGGCTTTCAAGCAAATGACCTGATAAACTGTATCACTCATTAAATATAGAATTTGTCCTGTATGTTGTCCTAGCATCTCACAGGCATACACATGTGTGAGATGACGAAGAGCATGATCAATAGCATCTTACAGCAGTCGACAACCTATGGCTCTTGCTATATTTCTTTTGTATCAATACTGCTTGATAGAGTATGCTTGAAATTGTAACAAGGCTCTGTACAGCTGACACAGCCCGCCATGCAATATCATGGTAGTGACAGATTTGGCTACTGGCTGCTACTCCACCCCTTATTATGATACATGCAATAGACCTTTCATGAATTAAGAAGATCCAGGTACGCGTGAGCGATTCATAATAATATCAAACCTTTTTTTAAAAAAAATTACAAATGAGTGATGTTTTCGTCTAAATGAAAGCTTATTCGCCTTCTGTTTCAGCTACGTCTGCGATTACGGAAGAAGCACTTCGTCTTCGGCGTTTTATCATTCATGGTACTTCGTCGAATGATGACCTGTAAGACCATGTTCCTGTAATGATGATGCTGAGTGTTCTATAATGTGTCAGATGCTTGGTGTGTTTTGGTGATGTGTCAGATGGTGAATGTATTTAGGTGATTTGTCTGATGATGAATAGATTATGGTGATGTGTCAGATGATGAATGTATTATGGTGATTTGTCTGATGATGAAAGCATTATTGTGATGTGTCAGATAATGAATATATTATGTTGATGTGTCAGATGATGAATGTATTATGGTGATGTGTCAGATGATGAATGTATTATGGTGATTTGTGTGATGATGAATGCATTATGGTGATGTGTCAGATAATGAATATATTATGATGATGTGTCAGATGATGCATGTATTATGGTAATGTGTTTGATGATGAATGTATTATGGTGATGTGTCAGATGATGGATGCATTACTGTAATGTGTCAGGTAATGAATATATTATGATGATATGTCATATGATGAATGTAGTATGGTGATGTGTCAGATAATGAATATATTATGGTGATGTGTCAGATGATGAATGTATTATGGTGATTTGTTTGATGATGAATGCATTATGGTGATGTGTCAGATAATGAATGTATTATGGTAATGTGTCAGATGGTGAATGTATTTAGGTGATTTGTCTGATGATGAATAGATTATGGTGATGTGTCAGATGATGAATGTATTATGGTGATTTGTCTGATGATGAATGCGTTATTGTGATGTGTCAGATAATGAATATATTATGTTGATGTGTCAGATGATGAATGTATTATGGTGATGTGTCAGATGATGAATGTATTATGGTGATTTGTCTGATGATGAATGCGTTATTGTGATGTGTCAGATAATGAATATATTATGTTGATGTGTCAGATGATGAATGTATTATGGTGATGTGTCAGATGATGAATGTATTATGGTGATTTGTCTGATGATGAATGCATTATGGTGATGTGTCAGATAATGAATATATTATGATGATGTGTCAGATGATGCATGTATTATGGTAATGTGTCTGATGATGAATGTAGTATGGTGATGTGTCAGATGATGGATGCATTATTGTAATGTGTCAGGTAATGAATATATTATGTTGATATGTCATATGATGAATGCATTATGGTAATGTGTCAGATAATGTATATATTATGGTGATGTGTCAGATGATGAATGTATTATGGTGATTTGTTTGATGATGAATGCATTATGGTGATGTGTCAGATAATGAATGTATTATGGTAATGTGTCAGATGATGAATGTATTATGGTGATTTGTCTGATGATGAATGCATTATTGTGATGTGTCAGATAATGAATATATTATGTTGATGTGTCAGATGATGAATGTATTATGGTGATGTGTCAGATGATGAATGTATTATGGTGATTTGTCTGATGATGAATGCATTATGGTGATGTGTCAGATAATGAATATATTATGATGATGTGTCAGATGATGAATGTATTATGGTAATGTGTCTGACGATGAATGTATTATGGTGATGTGTCAGATGATGAATGTAGTATGGTGATGTGTCAGATGATGGATGCATTATGGTAATGTGTCAGATGATGAATATATAATGATGATATGTCATATGATGAATGTATTATGGTGATTTGTCTGCTGATGAATGCATTATGGTGATGGGTCAGATAATGAATATTATGATGATGATGTGTCAGATGATGGATGTATTATGGTAATGTGTCAGATGATGAATGTAGTATGGTGTTGTGTGAGATGATTAATGTACTATGGTGATGTGTCTGATAATGAATGTATTTTGGTGTTGTGACAGAGATGATGAATGTATTTTGGTGATGTGTCTGATGATGAATGTACTATGGTGATGTGTCAGGTGGTGAATGTATTTTGGTGATGCGTCAGATTTTCAATGTATTTTGGTGTTGTGTCAGATGATGAATGTATTTTAGTGTTGTGTCTGATGATGAATGTACTTTAATGATGTGTCAGATGATGAATGTAGTTTGGTGATGTGTCAGATGATGAATGCATTATAATGATGTGTCTGATGATGAATGTACTTTAGTGATGTGTCAGATGATGAATGTTTTCTGGTGATGTGTCAGATGGTGAATGTATTATGGTGATGTGTCTGATGATGAATGTTTTCTGGTAATGTGTCAGATGGTGAATGTATTTTGGTGTTGTGTCAGATGATGAATGTATTTTAGTGTTGTATCTGATGATGAATGTACTTTAATGATGTGTCAGATGATGAATGTAGTTTGGTGATGTGTCAGATGATGAATGCATTATAATGATGTGTCTGATGATGAATGTACTTTAGTGATGTGTCAGATGATGAATGTTTTCTGGTGATGTGTCAGATGGTGAATGTATTATGGTGATGTGTCTGATGATGAATGTTTTCTGGTGATGTGTCAGATGGTGAATGTATTATGGTGATGTGTCAGATGATGAATGTATTATGGTGAGGTGAAATTGGGTTTTACGTTGTGCGGCTGCTTGTACTAGCCCAGACTGTAGCTGGTTTTATAGTGCTAGCCCACTGAGATACCATGCCGCAGTGAAGCATGAATACCCCACTCGGACACATTATACTGACTCCGAGCCGACCAGTCCTTGTTGTACCCATTAATGCCGAACGCCAGGCAGGGACCAACAAGTACCATATTTTAACGTCTTTTGGTATGACGCGGTCGGGGATCGAACCCGCGACCTTCCGCTCTCCGGGCGGACGCTCTAACCACTAAACCACGGAGGCGGTCGAATGTATTATCGAGATGTGTCAGATGGTGAATGTAGCATGGTGATGTGTTAGATGAAGAATGCATTTTGGCTACACATTCCTTATGTAATGTCATTGACTCTATTTAAGAAAGATATTGCATGATTATGTTTGTTACAACATGGATGATCTGTAGGATGTTATTTTTGTCAACACAGACGAGCCAGGATCTACACCAGAGATATCCACCACGAGACGCCATCTTGATAATAAGGTACAACATGATTCATTTTGTGTTCACATTTTCATTCGTTTTACCTTCTAATACAATTCCGACACGAGAGGAGCTCCAGTACACCATGATAGTTTTTAAGGGACAGGCCACATGGAACTGAGACAACATCAGTTACAGCCAGTGCCTCATCAACTTACTAAAACAAGCAGTGAAATTCTACAACATGCACAACTCGACAACATGCCCAACTCCACAACGTATCCAACGCCACAACATGCCCAACTCCACAACGTATCCAACGCCACAACGTGTCCAACTCCACAACGTATCCAACTCCAAAACATGCCCAACTCCACAACATGCCCAGCTCCACAATGTATCCAACTTAAAGAACAAATAAACTTTGTTTTTTGTACTCTTTTAACTATTACATATGAAAGATTTGTGGTTAGACTTATGCGGAACACCAAATTCATTCTTAAAAAACTTGTGGTTAATTAATACCGAGCGATTTAAAGTTGCCAAAAAGTCACCTGCTTCACTCTCGCCCGCCAACGAAACCACAGACAGGTTACGTAACTCTGTCGCCAGAGCACTGCAGTGACGTCATATGAGGAACGATTTGCAGTTAGTTGTATAGAAAGTGTGTAGCACGCTCATCATTTTGATGATTTCTCGACATCAACGACGACATGCCGAATCGTTGCTTTGTCGTCAATTGCTCCTAGGGGTCGGGCGATGGTGTCACCATGCACAGATTTCCACAGGACCCCGCAGTTCGTGCTAAATGGGTTATGTTTGTGAGTGCGAAGCTAGCGTTGTGGAAGCCTGAAACGATATCTTACTTGTGTTCAGATCGCTTCATTCAATTCAATTTCTTTATTCTCATAAACCACCTTGGTGGTACAAGAGCATATATTGTAAACATATATACAAATACAAATTCAAATTCAAGATGGCAGTTAACAACATATTAACATTTTTTTCTGACAAGAGATGATAGATGTAGGATATATTTTGATAGATTTACTATGTCTCGAGATGTTTTTACAGATAATATTTTCGTGAACTTTGTTTCATTGGGAAAAGAGGTTAGATGGGAGGGTAAATATTCTTTCCTCAAAGTATCTAATGCTTTGCAATGAAAAATATAGTGATATTCATCTGCGATGCTTTTAGAAGTGCATAGTTGACACGTTCTCTCGTCCCTTGGAATATTATACCAGCGGCCCGTCTCAATAGGTAAACTATGGTTACATGTTCTAAATCTCAATAATGGCAAAGAAATGCGTTTTGGAAGGAGGAGATATACATCAAAATTGGGAAATGGCTTTAGGTGCTGATAGTGTATACCCTTAGGACTAGAAATAATGTCATTGTGCCAGTTTTGGATAAATTGATCTTTAAGAATATGTTCAACTTTTGAGACCAGCCACTGGGTAGTACAAATTGAGGGATTTTCAAAAACATACGAGAGTCCAGTATTGTCTAATATATTTTTAACGTGCGAGAGCCAGGGATTATGTTTTTTATCTATTGATCTTTGAAGTGATAAATACTTGTAAATTAAGTTCGTAAGCTTAAAAACACCTTCTTGGTAAGTTAACTTGTGCCAAAAGTTTAATAAACGTTTATAAATCATAATTCTAATTGGGAATCTTCCTAGTTCCCCATACAGCATGAAACGAGGGGTTGAATTTCTTAATCCTGTAATGAGTCTTAAGAATTTTAAATGAATTTTCTCCAAAATTTCAAGGTTTTCGAAAGACCAGACTTCTGCACCATAGGTCATGATAGGTACTACCATTAAGTCAAATGCTAACAATAAACAGTCTAAAGGCAAGTCTAATTTTCTAGCTTTTTTTCACTAAACTATACATTGCTTTTGAGGCACTATTGCTTACAGTTTTAATACTTGATACGAGTTTTCTATTTCTATGGAGCGTTATACCGAGGTAGGTATAAGTATCAACTATTTCAAGTAATTTCCCATCCAAATGAAATTTATTTTTGTGCTTTTTGATGGTCCTGCCCCGAATATTACTTTTTTAGTTTTGTTTATATTCACTTTTAGCTTCCATGAATCACAATAGTCCTTAAATGGGTTCAAAGCATCTTGTAGTCCCTTTGACGATTCATCAAATAATATTGTATCATCTGCATATAATAAAATTAACAACTTTACAAATATCACCAAATCTTCGTCTTCAATATAGTTTAGATTTACACCATTACAGTCTGAAGTAAGTAAATGAGTTTCAATATCATTTATGAAAATGGAGAATAGTAAAGGTGACAGATTTTCCCCTTGTCTGACGCCGTTGTTACATGAGAAGTAGTTTGATACATCATTATTACATTGTACAAGTGATTTGATATTGCTATACATTGATTTGACAAGATTCAGGAATTTGCCCTCTATACCAATCGTTTGCATTTTTTTCCACAATCCCACTCGCCAAACAGTATCGAAAGCTTTTGTAAAATCTATAAAGGCACAATAGAGTTTTTGTTTCCTATCTTTCAAAATTTGCATCAGATTATAAATTATAAATACATTGTCAACAGTGGAGAATGATTTTCTAAACCCGGCTTGGGCATGTGTTAAAACATTATTAGTATCTAAGAAATGCATTGTCAGTATTATCGTTATCTCCTTGTTCACGTTGTGCTGATTCATTTAATGATTTGAAGTGCTCGTAAAATACGTCAATATCTAAAAAAGAATTGTCATCCTCTTTATTTTGATTACCATTTAAAATTTTCCAAAACTCTTTCGGGTCATGTTTCTGTTTTTCTCTCAACATTTTATCTAATTCTTAGATTCAATTCTATAAACGCGTTTGTTATAAACAGAATTATTTTTTTAAATCGCCGTTTGGCTTTATTAAATCTTTTCCTAGCATTATGGCACGCTACACTAAACCACGGTTTAGACTTGTTAACATTTTTCTTCCTTCTTTCTCTCTGGCTTCGGACTCCGAAAGTTGCTCGTGCAGCCTCTGTCAGCACGTGCGCGACCTCATCTGTGATGTCACTCACCAGGACTGGGTCACCTTGCTCAAGCCTGGCTAAATGTGCTTTCTGGCTCAGGTTGTTTATCCTTGCTGTGTCTAAGTTGTTAATGAATTCTTTGGATTTATCACGGTTATATCGTCTTGGCCTACGTTGAGGGTTATGTGACTTACTGACTTTATGTTGGATACCTGTTGTTGGAGCCTGCAGAATATTACTGGAAATGCTAAATGTTATCGGACAGTGTGCATCTGAATACAAGGGTGAAAAGTCAGGTACATTCAAATCAATGATTAAAGGTAAGCATGATGCAGAGCATATTACATAGTCAACAACACTAGCATCTTTACATGTTCTTCTACCAATATGATTAACGTCCACTCACCAGTATGTAGATACTAGTCAATGTACGTTTATATGTTTGGTCTTATAATCCTAATTAGTTTATTATCATAGTTGTATGCATTTTGAAACTAAATAAAAAGCAGACAATCTGCTGATACTTATAGTGAATTTATAACAGGACTGTAATATCTAGACATTTTATAATTTGCCAATGTGAATCATAATTCGCACACACACCCTAGTGTATGTTGTCTGTCTCATTACACTTCACGGCGAAAACAATGATTCTGTTGAATGCTACGACAAATGAATAAAAACAAAATTCAAATATTAAAATTAAAACAGATTAAAGTTATAGGAACAATGTCAGGCTATTATCTTCTTCGAGGAATGTATCCATCAATATCCACAAAAACGAGTGATATGCCATTCATCTGCAGCTGTTCCAAGTTAATATGCGAAAAAGTGATAAATCTTTTCAGGTATTTCACATTGGTGTATACTCTCATTGGTCACCCAAGATAGCACACCTGGCAACTAATTGCATAATGTCCGCCTTTCTTTAAAAACAGTAATTTAGTAAGCCAATAATGGGCAATCAATCAATGTATTGCCGGTTAATCCTTTGAAAGAAGGACGTTGTTTTTACGCAGACACCGACACGACAGAGTGTATTCAGTATAGATAAGTCAATCTACATACATAAACACTACCTTTTGACAAATCCGCTGTGTAAGATAAAAGTAATTAATCAATCAGCGTGTTATCGGTTAATCCTTTGATCGATGTTTATTATGTTGAATATTTACTCCAGACACAAGAAATGCCAAATGGGAACCTTTGTCGGGTAATCTAAGTGTGTTACGACTAATTACACCTGTTATAAATTCATTAACTGACCATCAAGTGAATGATGACAAATAACATGTCTAGGTTTATACCACCTAACACGGGTTACAACAAGGGAGTATTAATTGCTGTATTGCATGTGAAAACTTATGGGCCGACACTGTTTTGAGAATACAAACAGATTTTTACATGACATGATTAAATATCGAGGTAAAAAAAACACAGAAATGGTATCATTTTGGACCAGTCATTATACAAATAAGGCCTAACGACACCAAGCAATTTTGACAGAATCGTCTATGAAAACAAGTTGTAACTCGGAAACTAGGCAAAGCAGGAGACAAAATTAAATGACAGTAGATTGTGAGAACATATAGCTTTCATTTTCCACAACAATTGTCCCGATTTCAGGTTTATACAAACCTGTAAACAAGATAATTTACCCCCTGAAATGTAGATGAATTCTGCATCGGCCCTCATATCTATTCCTCATATGACGTCACAGAGACGCACCGCTCTGATTGGTTGAAATTTCGTTCGCGGGTGAGAATTGTGCACTGTTGTCAAAAAGGTCGATTTAAGTTAATTAAAGACCGAAGTGAGTAGTTGTAACGACGGGGTTTCATTTATAGCGTTGCCAGTTAGTGATTTATGTATTTGTACCCCCCTAGAGTATATGTGATCTTTAACAACGTATCCAACTCCACAACGTATCCAACTCCACAACATGCCCAACTCCACAACGTATCCAACGCCACAACATGTCCAACTCCACAACGTATCCAACGCCACAACGTATCCAACTCCACAACATGCCCAACTCAACAACGTATCCAACTCCACAACATATCCAACGCCACAACATGCCCAACTCCACAACGTATCCAACTCCACAACATGTCCAACTCCACAACGTATCCAACGCCACAACATGCCCAACTCCACAACGTATCCAACTCCACAACATGTCCAACTTATCAACGTATCCAACTCCACAACGTATCCAACTTAACAACGTATCCAACTCCACAACGTATCCAACGCCACAACATGCCTAACTCCACAACGTATCCAACTCCACAACATGTCCAACTCGACAACGTATCCAACTCCACAACATGCCAAACTCCACAACGTATCCAACTCACACAACATGTCCAACTCCACAACGTATCCAACACCACAACGTGCCCAACTCCAAAACATGTCCAACTCCACAACGTATCCAACGCCACAACATGCCCAACTCCACAACGTATCCAACTGCACAACATGCCCAACTCCACAACGTATCCAACTCCACAAAGTATCCAACTCCACAACGTGCGTGTCCAACTCCACAACATGTCCAACTCGACAACGTATCCAACTCCACGACATGCCAAACTCCACAACGTATCCAACCCCACAACATGTCCAACTCGACAACGTATCCAACTCCAGAAAGTATCCAACTCCACAATATCTCCAACCCGACAACGTATCCAACTCCACAACTTATCCATTGATTCAGCAAATTGAAAATGCCTAATATTCCACTTGTGAATGAAACGTTTGTTTATCGAAGCCATTTGCAATCATCACCCATTCGTGTGCCCACAAATTGTGACGTCACCTTGTTTCGTGGATTACGTAGTCGGTTACTTTATACCACAATGTACGACATCCCACTGCAGTAAGTATTGACACCAAGGAAAGCAGACAACCTGAAGTGAGAAGGTTGGAGCTAACGGTATCTTTTTTACTTGACATTTTGTAAAAATAAACTTTGGTAATGGTGGTATTAGCGATCTGGGGTTATTTATCTCTGTGCTGGACGATTATAGTTAGTGTACTTGCGTGTAATGCAGAGATTCGGAAGGCGAGGCGTGGCATTGTACGTACATCAAAAGTACCGCTTCGTGACGTCATACGAGACTTAATTTATGAGGTAGCACAATATAACTACCGCGATCCACGAATCAAGGTTATGCACGAAGGTTCATACCTGCTTCGCCTAAATTTCCTGCTAAATTTTTTCCACATCGCCTAATGAGCAGACATATCAGAACGCCTAATATCTATAATCACTGAACCGTGGGTCTCACTGGAACAGGCTAAGTTCCCAAGTGGGGGTGTTCCTTCTCCAAGCACTCCATTAATTCTTAGAACAACATAAATTAAGCTAAAGAAGTTTAGTAGCTTACGTGACTTTGAGATGAAGTTAGAGCAGGATATGTGGAAATATATAAGTACACACACAGGTTATGTTTACCATTTATTTATTTATGTATTTTATTTATCCCAGCACTCCATAAACACCCCTCTGATCATTACATATGGATTCTTCCATTTCCACTTCGCCTACTCCTTAGCAATCACCCAGGCGTTACATACCCACATTGCCTAAAAGATTTTCTGTACCTAATGGGTTAAACCAGGGAGACTCTATAAGGCCCTGTTGTAGAGTATCCCTGGTTAAACTTAGGCGAAGTGGGAGGACACCTCCACGAATTTAGGTTACGGTTCTGTACATGAACCTGATGGCCACATCGGTTGCATAAGATGGCTTGTGGTTGAATTTGTTACGCTCATAGGTTAATTCCTATCAGTTTAAATTTGTGTGAAGTAGCCCAACCAGTATCTTTTTACTATCGATCGCATAATCTATATTAGCCAGTACGACATGACTAATCTGAATGTAAATATCTCTTGCTTCTAAATATATGCCCAATCAGTGCAGAGCCGATTCCATACCGATTCTGTATTATATCTGTGTCACCTTTGCCTCTTTTGATAGCATCATTGTAGATTATAAAAAAGTCCATATTTCAAGGAAAACAGATCTGAACCAAACCAAATACAGCAATGTATATTTCAGCTCACCAAATACAACGATGTATATTTCAGCTCACCAAATACAACAATGTATATTTCAGCTCACCAAATACAACAATGTATATTTCAGCTCACCAAATGCAACAATGTATATTTCAGCTCACCAAATACAACGATGTATATTTCAGCTCAACAAATACAACAATGTATATTTCAGCTCACGAACAAGAATTATCTAAAGTTGACAATGGAAGGCATCCAAACGTCCGATGAAAGTACATTACTGAAGCGTTACCATGACAGTCTGATGAATGCACTTGGAAACAGAACCGAGGAGACCAAGGTAACGAGTAATTCTATCCTACATATTTCAGTGTCGATTGCTGCGTATATCCCCAGCTCACACTCAGACTGACACTATTTGTTTTGTGTTGTATGTCAGGATATCGGTTCTATATTTTTGCAGTTTCAAACAGACTGCATTTCCAACAGTTTCTTTGCTTTTCCGAAACTGGAAACCACCAACCACGACAGCAAACATATTGGAAAACTAAACCATAAGATGCAGATAAATCAACGTGAACGATGTAGTCCTGGGCCCCGTTCCTCAAAGCGATCGCAGCGCTACAACAGTCGTAAGTCTATGTTAAAGTATGGGAGTTACGATCAACTTTGCGCTACGATCGCTTTGAGGAACGGGGCCCTGGGCCCCGTTTAACAAAGCTATCGTAGCGCTACGACTGTCGTAAGTCTATGCTACAGCATAGGAGGTACGATTCCTACGAGAAAAGTTACGAGATCTTAGGCTTACGGGAGCTTTGTGAAACGGGGCCCACTGGACTTCATTTACAAACCATAGGGTACATTATGTATATACATATAGGTTTGCTTTCCTGTTTTCCGACAGACAGATTACTTATATATTACGAATACCTTATATTTAATCATGGCATGCATTGTCGTAACCAAGCTGCATTGTTATGTTACATAGGCTCTGGACTTGATTCACGTCTAAACCTGAAAGAAACGTTTATGGAAGAACTCTTGACAGGGCAAGATAACAAGAGTGGATATGAAATAATGGGAATCCTACACAAATAAGTGAAAAGCCGAGATGTAGCATATTGAAATTTGAAAATGTTTTGAAACCTACATCATTTACACGAAATGTGTACATTGTATATTTGCATAGAAATGAATACTGTCAGGGTTTTTTACTGACTGACTGACTGAGTTTGGTTTTACGCCGCTTTTAGCAATATTCCAGCAACATCACGGCGGGGGACACCAGAAATGGGCTTCACACATTGTACCCATGTAGGGATTCGAACCCGGGTCTTCGGCGTGACGAGCCAACGCTTTAACCATTAGGCTACCCCACCGCCCCCAGGGTTTTTTAAGCAATGGCGGTTTCACAGAATGGATCTGGCCACATTGTAATGGAAGATCAAATGTACATATTTAAACATCACGTATTTGAACATCGCTTATGTTTTCACAGATTAAAGACAAATGTTCTTATTTACAGCTTCCCAATCCAAATCGATACGCAGAAAGACGGAATTACTTGAGGCGTGCGTGTGTTTCCATACCAGGAAGACAGAAGACTCTGAGATCATTGCACACATTGTGGTACATGGACAGTCAGAAGATGTTATACTGTTCTGTTGCCAAGTCTGGTTCCAGCTTTTGGAGACGCACCTGGAAAGCACTCAGTGCATATGAAGGGAAAGAAACATCACCCTACAAGTTTGCTCATTCAGAGTTCAAATCTGAATATTATAGGCTGGACATTATTAATGCCACTAAGTCAGCAGAGGCTGGATTTTCCTTGTCAAGACTGCTGGAAACATCCTTCAAATATATATTCACACGAGATCCATACGCACGTATATTTTCGGCGTATGTTGATAAATTTGTAGCTCCTAATAAATACTTATGGAAGCAAATCGGAAAGAAAATAGCCAGATCCAGGGATTTTGCTTCCGATAAAAGTCTTCGATGTGGACACGATGTAACTTTTCGTGAGTTTGTGAAGTACATTATTCGCACTCCCCGGCGTCGTCTCGACGATCACTTCATCCCCGTGGCTAGTGTGTGCGACGTTTGCAACCTGCAATATGATGTTGTTGCTAAAATGGAAACGTTTAAAGAAGACGTGTCATACATTTTAAGGCATCTCAATGTTGACAACAGAATAAAGTTTAAAGATTTTGGAGTGGAACATACGGTTGACTCGGTCGTGGATTACGTAACACGGGCTTTCTCCCAGCGCGAACGGATTAGTTCCTGCGTGTCTTTCCACACTGCTCTGCGTCGTCTCTGGAGACAGATGCAGATCCTGGGAATAATATCCAAGCAGGAAGACTTTCCCCTGACCCCGGAACAAAGTGAAACATACAAGCAAACTGAAGTTATAAATTTGGCCCTTGCCGCGCACTGGAGAAGCGGTGACATATCCACATCCAATAAGCGGGAGGCCTTTATTCAGGCATATCAGCAGATACCCTTAGCCGATATGGAGGCACTAAGCCAAAAATATCAGAAAGACTTTTTGCTATTTGATTATGACGATCGGCCCCAAATGTTGTTTCAGAAATCTGAACAGTTGTACATGACATTTGATTATTTTGATGTGCTGAAGGAGTGAGTGTGTGAGTTTAGTTTTACGCCGCTTTTAGCAATATTCCAACAATATCACGGCGGGGGACACAGGAGATGGGCTTTACTCATGTGGGGAATCGTACCCGGGTCCTCGGCATGACGAGCGAACGCTTTAACCACTAGGCTACCCCAAAGCCCATGTGCTCAATCAATAGACATGAACTAAGAGTTTGTTACATTACAGTTGCGATAAACACTTGTACAGACGAAAACTGTCACTGGCATATTTAGAATTAAGCAAATCCTGGCACTTTACAATACATTACAAGTGGACAAAGGACTAAAATCTGTACTATACTGAGAATGTGTAACATGTGTTACATTTTGACCCTTTTCTAAACGGCATTATGTATGTGCTTCATACTGCTCGTGAGTAGGAGAAGCACTCTTTGACTGAAAGAATAATTATTCAGAAGCTAAGCTACCGATTCTCCCGAGTAGTCTTTCTTGTGTTATTTTAGTGTAAAAAACATTAAGCCACATATCATGAGTGACTGAGTGAGTGAGTGAGTTTACGCTGCACTCAGCAATATTTCAGCTATATGGCGGTGGTCTGTAAATAATCGAGTCTGGACCAGACAATCCAGTGATCAACGGCATTGAACATCGATCTACGCAATTGGGATACGATAACATGTGTCAACCAAGTCAGCAAGCCTGACCACCCGATTCCGTTTGTCTCCTCTTACGACAAGCATGGGTTTCTGATGATCAGTTCTAACCCGCATGGCTACACATGGCTAGCTAATGACAAAAAGAGAATGTATTTTCACTAGGAGATCATAGCCAATGACTAACTGACTCCTTTCCTTTGAGAAAACAAATTTCTGAAAAAATGCTGGTGACTCAACAAATTTCCAAGATGCAATTAACTTACTACAACCTTTGATTCATCATCATCATCATCATCATCATCATCATCATCATCATCATCATCATCATCATCTTCATCTTCGTCACGACAGGCATAGGTCGGTCACTTCCTGTTACTGCTGGTGGTGTACAGCAGCCTACCTCTCGCTCACACTCATCAACACATTTATCAATAATCAACGTACCTAAGGATCATCAAGAAGCCCAAAACATCATCGGACCAGCAACAGATCCTCCACCGCCGCGGCAAGTCAGGTCACCGGCTCCCGTAACACCTTTCACGTCCACGACAGCTACCAGTCACAGGCGTGAACTTAAGGCGTTCATCGCCCGAAACGGCTACATCCCACTTAACAACAACAAACGTCCACGATACACACTGTTACACCTACAATCACCTACAGCAATATCTATAGTCATCACCACCACACAACTTGCTGATACAACAACAGGGGAGGTACATCACGACCCCCGGGGCAGCAACCACAGCCCCATACTTTCAACACCAACTTACCACAGTATTACATGAAGCACCAACACAATGTACACCCATATTCACTACTTTGTCAACTCTGTCAAGAAGATTTCAACTTAATGCGAGATATGAACGACACAAGTTGTGGCGTCGAGAAACAAAACATTCTCCTCATATACAAAACACATATCTAAATTGGACTATGCCGCTTTGGTCAGCCACATCATTTCAGTAAATGACCATCAAACATTAAATTCTATCCTGTGTAAAAGACCTCAAAATAGTCTAGGGTGCTAGGACTGGCAAATATTTCAGGCACAACGTCAATCAATCGCATAACTACGAAACCAAATCAGCTCAGTTACTCGGCTGTGTGACATACCAAAACACCAGAAAAGGCACCCGACAAATTCAAGCTTATCCCACACAGTGCTCCCTGCCTCAAACACCTACAGGAACTCCTATAAAACATGAACTAATTAACCTAATCTCAACAGGCCGTTGGTGTAGCCTCGTGGTTAATACGTTTGCTTGTCACGCTGAAGACCCCGGTTCGATTCCCCACATGACATCAATGTGTGAAGTCCATGTCTGGTGTCCTCCACCGTGATATTGCTAGAATACTGCTAAAGGCGGCGTACAACCAAACACACTCACTGATTCACCCGGGCACCCAACAACAAACTACAAACGCTACTAAACCTACCTAAACGTACCGATTGAAAAGTAAAAACAAACATAATCATCAAACACATGAAGGAGACCTCCGTCGGAAAACTACACCTGTCCCACTGTGGAAGAACGCTGCAGATGGTCAACACCTCCATTGTATAGATGACGGAGTCGATGACAAGATGTCCTCGCAAGAGACAGTACATGTAAATTGATCAAATATTGCAGAGGCTGAAAGAACATTTATAGGGAAGCGAGAAGTCCGCGTGAAGTCCACTTAGGAATTCCCTGACTCTTCGTGATATTTAGTGGAAGTTGGATGAACTGCTGCTCATCTGCCGCAATATTTTATACAATGCTGCTGCATTATACAAAACTTGTATTATGCTACAGAAATGCGTTAACCTTGAATACATGCTATATAGTGCTTGTTCATCTGCTGTTGCAGTACAAAACGTCATGTTAAAGAATGTTTCACGTTTTCTTTGTATGTAATCTATACTTCATTTCATAAGTTTAGACTTACTAGTATAAATATAGCCACTTACTTCAGGCAACTGTTCTAAACTAAATTTTGCAAAATATTCCATACTGTTTAAAGGTACTGTTTACACATGCACTGATGTATTGCAAAACAAATTAGTAACGTTGAAAAGAATATTGTCATGAGTTCAATGAATGATAACAAACAGTGAAAATTGGGGAATTCTTAACAAAACTTTACACCAAAACGCAGCTGTTCACATGCTCGATATTTGCACATGCTTTTCAGCAATGTGATGCATGATCCTCGTGCATTTCATCTGCATAAGGTTTGCATTTGGTTCCCCCACGTTAGTGGAGAAATCAACCTTCGATGTAAACGACAAAAGTCTGAAGATCCTTGTACAGTCATCATTTCTTTAATTCTAACCGGTATCACACTGTTAATGTGATCATCATGAGAAAAGCGTTGCTATGATTTGTGTATAACGTTGTATGATGATAACACCTCTCGTGTTTTTGTAAACGGTAAAATGACCGGTAGTTCCGCTGTATTTAGCGGTGTAAAACAAGGCACTTTTCTCGGTTTTCGTAAACGATTTAGTTGAAGAGATTAATCATCTAAAGTGCGGGGTAAAGGTAGATAACTCCATAATCAGTAATATTTTGCTGTATGCGGACGATGTCGCGCTCGTTGCCCCTGATGAAGCGTCGTTGCAATCAATGTTAAACTGTGTCGCCAACGGATGTAAGAAATGGCGTCTCCAAATAAATAGCAAAAAAACTAAATTGTTCATCACCGTAACATGTCCTCTGTTAGATCATCTTATCATTGTACTTGTGGTGAAGAAAATATAGAGATTGTGCATTCTTATAAGTATCTTGGGCTTTGGCTTAATGAATATTTGGATATGAATTATACAGCAAAAAAACAACATAAGTCAGCTAGTAGAGCTCTTGGTGTAATAATCTGTAAGTTTAAAGCAGTGGGAGGAATGGACTATAGTGTATTTAATACTTTATATGATAATTTAGTGAAACCAATTTTATCGTATGGTTCGGCTATTTGGGGCACTAAAGAATCAGTTGCATTAATGCTATTCAAAATAGGGCTTTACGCTTTTTCCTCGGAGTAGGTAATAAGACACCCAATCTGGCAGTAAGGGGTGAATTGGGTTGGACATCATATTTCACAAAGCCAAAAACTGAGATTTTACGTTTCTGGAAAAAATTGAGTTTGGCAGATGAAAATAGGCTAAGATTGTACAAAAATGGTCTCTCAAATTTCGGAAATCATGGGAAAATGCAGTTATGAAATTATTTGAGGTGCAATCAGTTACTCAAGTGGTAGATAATTTATTATCTAATAATTTTGCCTATGCAAGAAATGCGCTTATTGATAATGATAAGGATTTATGGTTGAAGCAAATTTGGGCTGATAAAGGGTTAACTAACGGTAATAAACTGAGAACTTATCGACAGTTCAAAATGTCTCTGAATACCTCCCAGTATGTGACTAATGTATCCGATAGAGAACATCGCAGTTTATTGGCAAAGTTTAGATGTGGCACCCTTCCTCTTGAAATTGAACTCGGTCGCTTTTCGAAACCAAAAACCTCATTAACTGACCGTATTTGTAAACATTGTAACGCTAATTATAGCAATGGAGAAGAGGTCGATTTTCTAACATCATGTAACCTTTATGTAGACTTAAGAGCTTATGTTTGGGACCGTGCTTCGTCTCTTAATCCAAATTTTGGTTTATAATTACTCCTGTAGAACAGACCATATGTCTCATGCAGTGCTACAACTTATCCAACTCCGTAGCCCCAGTAATTAAATCTATGCATTGGCGCAGGTTATATTACAATCCCCTATTGTCACAAGCGTAAATTGGTAAATATCAATACGCTATATAGTACGATAATATATATAATTTTAAAAAAAATGTATTTTATTTTATTTTATTTTTATTTTTAATTTTTTATATGTATATATTAACGTGTATTTTAAATGATTATCAAATGCCCTCGTGTATTTGTAACGCTTGCACGTAAAGTGCTTTTAGTTTTTTGTTAAAAATGTATTTTAGCATCCTGGTGTCTAATAGGCCCACGTTGGCCGGGTGTTGTGTATTTTGTACATTGTTTTATCATTTTATGTGATTTTCATGTACACAGCAGTGAACACCTGAATAAACTATTTTCTTCTTCTTCTTCTGCTTCTTCTTTTATAACGGCGTTGCTCACATACGGTGAGTGTTTTAAGTGAGTCGAAACTTTTGAAAAGAAGTCTATATATTCAACTCTCCATACGGGCGAGTCTATGTTGCTATGTTCCTGAAAGGGTCTGAGTATTACTCCTCAAACAAGGCCCCCGATAATCCAGCTGATGGACTCAAGGATCAGTTGTCAACATATTATTTTACAGCCTTTCAGCAGTATTTGAGACAGTCGTTTGTATATATCTATCTCATGGACGTTGCTGGGAGACGGGTTTTACCACCAGCCGCTCATCCTGGTCAACTCACCTGGCATACGTGTCAAAGATCAAAACGAACGTGCGTCTCGATTACTTCATAACAGGCCGGCCATTAAAGGCTTGGGTGTAACATATGGGCACGGACATATCAGTTTATAGTGATTATGGAGCATGGATTGTACACTTAAGGAACAACCCATTCCGCGAATTACGCAAGGCAATTGACTTTTCCAAAGAATCGCGATTAGGCCTGCGTAATTAATGGATTGGGCACGCCTCGTTGCTTAACACCACTGAATGTGCAACGATTTCCTTTATGAGCACGAATCTCTCATTGTACAAGGTCCCATCAAATATTTACATCTGTCGTTGTACAAGTGTATCTTTAGAGACTAGATAACACTCGGTTAATATAAGAAGAAGAACATAA